>NC_086445.1:1023638206-1024238206 GCF_028390025.1 Pseudophryne corroboree
TAACTCTCTCTGCACATGTTATATCTGCCCCCCCTGCAGTGCACATGGTTTTGCCCAACTGCTAAAAAATTTCCTGCTGCGATCAACTTGGAATTACCCCCAATAATCCCTCCTGTGTAGAAGCGTATCTCACGTAGAGATGAGCGGGTTCGGTTTCTCTGAATCCGAACCCGCCAGAACTTCATGTTTTTTTTCACGGGTCCGAGCGACTCGGATCTTCCCGCCTTGCTCGGTTAACCCGAGCGCGCCCGAACGTCATCATGACGCTGTCGGATTCTCGCGAGGCTCGGATTCTATCGCGAGACTCGGATTCTATATAAGGAGCCGCGCGTCGCCGCCATTTTCACACGTGCATTGAGATTGATAGGGAGAGGACGTGGCTGGCGTCCTCTCCGTTTAGACACTTGATTTACTAATTTTGGGGAGCATTAGGAGTACTCAGTAGTGTACAGTGCAGAGTTTTGCTGATAGTGACCAGTGACCACCACTTTTATTTATAATCCGTTCTCTGCCTGAAAAAAGCGATACACAGCACACAGTGACTCAGTCACATACCATATCTGTGTGCACTGCTCAGGCTCAGGCCAGTGTGCTGCATCATCTATTATCTATATATAATATTATATATCTGTCTGACTGCTCAGCTCACACAGCTTATAATTGTGGGGGAGACTGGGGAGCACCACTGCAGTGCCAGTTATAGGTTATAGCAGGAGCCAGGAGTACATAATATATTATATAGTGAGTGACCACCAGACACACAGTGCAGTTTATTTAATATATCCGTTCTCTGCCTGAAAAAAGCGATACACACAGTGACTCAGTCAGTCACATACCATATCTGTGTGCACTGCTCAGGCTCAGGCCAGTGTGCTGCATCATCTATATATATTATATATCTGTCTGACTGCTCAGCTCACACAGCTTATAATTGTGGGGGAGACTGGGGAGCACTACTGCAGTGCCAGTTATAGGTTATAGCAGGAGCCAGGAGTACATAATATTATATTAAAATTAAACAGTGCACACTTTTGCTGCAGGAGTGCCACTGCCAGTGTGACTAGTGACCAGTGACCTGACCACCAGTATATAATATTAGTAGTATACTATCTCTTTATCAACCAGTCTATATTAGCAGCAGACACAGTACAGTGCGGTAGTTCACGGCTGTGGCTACCTCTGTGTCGGCACTCGGCAGCCCGTCCATAATTGTATATACCACCTAACCGTGTTTTTTTTTTCTTTCTTTATACATACATACTAGTTACGAGTATACTATCTCTTTATCAACCAGTCTATATATTAGCAGCAGACACAGTACAGTGCGGTAGTTCACGGCTGTGGCTACCTCTGTGTCGGCACTCGGCAGCCCGTCCATAATTGTATATACCACCTAACCGTGGTTTTTTTTTCTTTCTTTATACATACATACTAGTTACGAGTATACTATCTCTTTATCAACCAGTCTATATTAGCAGCAGACACAGTACAGTGCGGTAGTTCACGGCTGTGGCTACCTCTGTGTCGGCACTCGGCAGCCCGTCCATAATTGTATATACCACCTAACCGTGGTTTTTTTTTCTTTCTTTATAGTCATACTAGTTACGAGTATACTATCTCTTTATCAACCAGTCTATATTAGCAGCAGACACAGTACAGTGCGGTAGTTCACGGCTGTGGCTACCTCTGTGTCGGCACTCGGCAGCCCGTCCATAATTGTATATACCACCTAACCGTGGTTTTTTTTTCTTTCTTTATACATACATACTAGTTACGAGTATACTATCTCTTTATCAACCAGTCTATATTAGCAGCAGACACAGTACAGTGCGGTAGTTCACGGCTGTGGCTACCTCTGTGTCGGCACTCGGCAGCCCGTCCATAATTGTATATACCACCTAACCGTGGTTTTTTTTTCTTTCTTTATACATACATACTAGTTACGAGTATACTATCTCTTTATCAACCAGTCTATATATTAGCAGCAGACACAGTACAGTGCGGTAGTTCACGGCTGTGGCTACCTCTGTGTCGGCACTCGGCAGCCCGTCCATAATTGTATATACCACCTAACCGTGGTTTTTTTTTCTTTCTTTATACATACATACTAGTTACAAATATACTATCTCTTTATCAACCAGTCTATATATTAGCAGCAGACACAGTACAGTGCGGTAGTTCACGGCTGTGGCTACCTCTGTGTCGGCACTCGGCAGCCCGTCCATAATTGTATATACCACCTAACCGTGGTTTTTTTTTCTTTCTTTATACATACATACTAGTTACGAGTATACTATCTCTTTATCAACCAGTCTATATATTAGCAGCAGACACAGTACAGTGCGGTAGTTCACGGCTGTGGCTACCTCTGTGTCGGCACTCGGCAGCCCGTCCATAATTGTATATACCACCTAACCGTGGTTTTTTTTTTCTTTCTTTATACATACATACTAGTTACGAGTATACTATCTCTTTATCAACCAGTCTATATATTAGCAGCAGACACAGTACAGTGCGGTAGTTCACGGCTGTGGCTACCTCTGTGTCGGCACTCGGCAGCCCGTCCATAATTGTATATACCACCTAACCGTGGTTTTTTTTTCTTTCTTTATACATACATACTAGTTACGAGTATACTATCTCTTTATCAACCAGTCTATATATTAGCAGCAGACACAGTACAGTGCGGTAGTTCACGGCTGTGGCTACCTCTGTGTCGGCACTCGGCAGCCCGTCCATAATTGTATATACCACCTAACCGTGGTTTTTTTTTCTTTCTTTATACATACATACTAGTTACGAGTATACTATCTCTTTATCAACCAGTCTATATATTAGCAGCAGACACAGTACAGTGCGGTAGTTCACGGCTGTGGCTACCTCTGTGTCGGCACTCGGCAGCCCGTCCATAATTGTATATACCACCTAACCGTGGTTTTTTTTTCTTTCTTTATACATACATACTAGTTACGAGTATACTATCTCTTTATCAACCAGTCTATATATTAGCAGCAGACACAGTACAGTGCGGTAGTTCACGGCTGTGGCTACCTCTGTGTCGGCACTCGGCAGCCCGTCCATAATTGTATATACCACCTAACCGTGGTTTTTTTTTCTTTCTTTATACATACATACTAGTTACGAGTATACTATCTCTTTATCAACCAGTCTATATATTAGCAGCAGACACAGTACAGTGCGGTAGTTCACGGCTGTGGCTACCTCTGTGTCGGCACTCGGCAGCCCGTCCATAATTGTATACTAGTATCCAATCCATCCATCTCCATTGTTTACCTGAGGTGCCTTTTAGTTGTGCCTATTAAAATATGGAGAACAAAAATGTTGAGGTTCCAAAATTAGGGAAAGATCAAGATCCACTTCCACCTCGTGCTGAAGCTGCTGCCACTAGTCATGGCCGAGACGATGAAATGCCAGCAACGTCGTCTGCCAAGGCCGATGCCCAATGGCATAGTACAGAGCACGTCAAAACCAAAACACCAAATATCAGTAAAAAAAGGACTCCAAAACCTAAAATAAAATTGTCGGAGGAGAAGCGTAAACTTGCCAATATGCCATTTACCACACGGAGTGGCAAGGAACGGCTGAGGCCCTGGCCTATGTTCATGGCTAGTGGTTCAGCTTCACATGAGGATGGAAGCACTCAGCCTCTCGCTAGAAAACTGAAAAGACTCAAGCTGGCAAAAGCACCGCAAAGAACTGTGCGTTCTTTGAAATCCCAAATCCACAAGGAGAGTCCAATTGTGTCGGTTGCGATGCCTGACCTTCCCAACACTGGACGTGAAGAGCATGCGCCTTCCACCATTTGCACGCCCCCTGCAAGTGCTGGAAGGAGCACCCGCAGTCCAGTTCCTGATAGTCAGATTGAAGATGTCAGTGTTGAAGTACACCAGGATGAGGAGGATATGGGTGTTGCTGGCGCTGGGGAGGAAATTGACCAGGAGGATTCTGATGGTGAGGTGGTTTGTTTAAGTCAGGCACCCGGGGAGACACCTGTTGTCCGTGGGAGGAATATGGCCGTTGACATGCCAGGTGAAAATACCAAAAAAATCAGCTCTTCGGTGTGGAGGTATTTCACCAGAAATGCGGACAACAGGTGTCAAGCCGTGTGTTCCCTTTGTCAAGCTGTAATAAGTAGGGGTAAGGACGTTAACCACCTCGGAACATCCTCCCTTATACGTCACCTGCAGCGCATTCATAATAAGTCAGTGACAAGTTCAAAAACTTTGGGTGACAGCGGAAGCAGTCCACTGACCAGTAAATCCCTTCCTCTTGTAACCAAGCTCACGCAAACCACCCCACCAACTCCCTCAGTGTCAATTTCCTCCTTCCCCAGGAATGCCAATAGTCCTGCAGGCCATGTCACTGGCAAGTCTGACGAGTCCTCTCCTGTCTGGGATTCCTCCAATGCATCCTTGCGTGTAACGCCTACTGCTGCTGGCGCTGCTGTTGTTGCCGCTGGGAGTCGATGGTCATCCCAGAGGGGAAGTCGTAAGCCCACTTGTACTACTTCCAGTAAGCAATTGACTGTTCAACAGTCCTTTGCGAGGAAGATGAAATATCACAGCAGTCATCCTACTGCAAAGCGGATAACTGAGTCCTTGACAACTATGTTGGTGTTAGACGTGCGTCCGGTATCCGCCGTTAGTTCACAGGGAACTAGACAATTTATTGAGGCAGTGTGCCCCCGTTACCAAATACCATCTAGGTTCCACTTCTCTAGGCAGGCGATACCGAGAATGTACACGGACGTCAGAAAAAGACTCACCAGTCTCCTAAAAAATGCAGTTGTACCCAATGTCCACTTAACCACGGACATGTGGACAAGTGGAGCAGGGCAGGGTCAGGACTATATGACTGTGACAGCCCACTGGGTAGATGTATGGACTCCCGCCGCAAGAACAGCAGCGGCGGCACCAGTAGCAGCATCTCGCAAACGCCAACTCTTTCCTAGGCAGGCTACGCTTTGTATCACCGCTTTCCAGAATACGCACACAGCTGAAAACCTCTTACGGCAACTGAGGAAGATCATCGCGGAATGGCTTACCCCAATTGGACTCTCCTGTGGATTTGTGGCATCGGACAACGCCAGCAATATTGTGTGTGCATTAAATATGGGCAAATTCCAGCACGTCCCATGTTTTGCACATACCTTGAATTTGGTGGTGCAGAATTTTTTAAAAAACGACATGGGCGTGCAAGAGATGCTGTCGGTGGCCAGAAAAATTGCGGGACACTTTCGGCGTACAGGCACCACGTACAGAAGACTGGAGCACCACCAAAAACTACTGAACCTGCCCTGCCATCATCTGAAGCAAGAAGTGGTAACGAGGTGGAATTCAACCCTCTATATGCTTCAGAGGTTGGAGGAGCAGCAAAAGGCCATTCAAGCCTATACAATTGAGCACGATATAGGAGATGGAATGCACCTGTCTCAAGTGCAGTGGAGAATGATTTCAACGTTGTGCAAGGTTCTGATGCCCTTTGAACTTGCCACACGTGAAGTCAGTTCAGACACTGCCAGCCTGAGTCAGGTCATTCCCCTCATCAGGCTTTTGCAGAAGAAGCTGGAGGCATTGAAGAAGGAGCTAAAAGGGAGCGATTCCGCTAGGCATGTGGGACTTGTGGATGCAGCCCTTAATTCGCTTAACAAGGATTCACGGGTGGTCAATCTGTTGAAATCAGAGCACTACATTTTGGCCACCGTGCTCGATCCTAGATTTAAAGCCTACCTTGGATCTCTCTTTCCGGCAGACACAGGTCTGCTGGGGTTGAAAGACCTGCTGGTGACAAAATTGTCAAGTCAAGCGGAACGCGACCTGTCAACATCTCCTCCTTCACATTCTCCCGCAACTGGGGGTGCGAGGAAAAGGCTCAGAATTCCGAGCCCACCCGCTGGCGGTGATGCAGGGCAGTAGGGAGCGACTGCTGATGCTGACATCTGGTCCGGACTGAAGGACCTGACAACGATTACGGACATGTCGTCTACTGTCACTGCATATGATTCTCTCAACATTGATAGAATGGTGGAGGATTATATGAGTGACCGCATCCAAGTAGGCACGTCACACAGTCCGTACTTATACTGGCAGGAAAAAGAGGCAATTTGGAGGCCCTTGCACAAACTGGCTTTATTCTACCTAAGTTGCCCTCCCACAAGTGTGTACTCCGAAAGAGTGTTTAGTGCCGCCGCTCACCTTGTCAGCAATCGGCGTACGAGGTTACATCCAGAAAATGTGGAGAAGATGATGTTCATTAAAATGAATTATAATCAATTCCTCCGCGGAGACATTGACCAGCAGCAATTGCCTCCACAAAGTACACAGGGAGCTGAGATGGTGGATTCCAGTGGGGACGAATTGATAATCTGTGAGGAGGGGGATGTACACGGTGATATATCGGAGGGTGAAGATGAGGTGGACATCTTGCCTCTGTAGAGCCAGTTTGTGCAAGGAGAGATTAATTGCTTCTTTTTTGGGGGGGGTCCAAACCAACCCGTCATATCAGTCACAGTCGTGTGGCAGACCCTGTCACTGAAATGATGGGTTGGTTAAAGTGTGCATGTCCTGTTTTGTTTATACAACATAAGGGTGGGTGGGAGGGCCCAAGGACAATTCCATCTTGCACCTCTTTTTTCTTTTCTTTTTCTTTGCATCATGTGCTGATTGGGGAGGGTTTTTTTGGAAGGGACATCCTGCGTGACACTGCAGTGCCACTCCTAGATGGGCCCGGTGTTTGTGTCGGCCACTAGGGTCGCTAATCTTACTCACACAGTCAGCTACCTCATTGCGCCTCTTTTTTTCTTTGCGTCATGTGCTGTTTGGGGAGGGTTTTTTGGAAGGGACATCCTGCGTGACACTGCAGTGCCACTCCTAGATGGGCCCGGTGTTTGTGTCGGCCACTAGGGTCGCTAATCTTACTCACACAGCTACCTCATTGCGCCTCTTTTTTTCTTTGCGTCATGTGCTGTTTGGGGAGGGTTTTTTGGAAGGGACATCCTGCGTGACACTGCAGTGCCACTCCTAGATGGGCCCGGTGTTTGTGTCGGCCACTAGGGTCGCTAATCTTACTCACACAGCTACCTCATTGCGCCTCTTTTTTTCTTTGCGTCATGTGCTGTTTGGGGAGGGTTTTTTGGAAGGGACATCCTGCGTGACACTGCAGTGCCACTCCTAGATGGGCCCGGTGTTTGTGTCGGCCACTAGGGTCGCTAATCTTACTCACACAGCTACCTCATTGCGCCTCTTTTTTTCTTTGCGTCATGTGCTGTTTGGGGAGGGTTTTATGGAAGGGCCATCCTGCGTGACACTGCAGTGCCACTCCTAGATGGGCCCGGTGTTTGTGTCGGCCACTAGGGTCGCTAATCTTACTCACACAGCTACCTCATTGCGCCTCTTTTTTTCTTTGCGTCATGTGCTGTTTGGGGAGGGTTTTTTGGAAGGGCCATCCTGCGTGACACTGCAGTGCCACTCCTAGATGGGCCCGGTGTTTGTGTCGGCCACTAGGGTCGCTAATCTTACTCACACAGCTACCTCATTGCGCCTCTTTTTTTCTTTGCGTCATGTGCTGTTTGGGGAGGGTTTTTTGGAAGGGACATCCTGCGTGACACTGCAGTGCCACTCCTAGATGGGCCCGGTGTTTGTGTCGGCCACTAGGGTCGCTTATCTTACTCACACAGCGACCTCGGTGCAAATTTTAGGACTAAAAATAATATTGTGAGGTGTGAGGTATTCAGAATAGACTGAAAATGAGTGTAAATTATGGTTTTTGAGGTTAATAATACTTTGGGATCAAAATGACCCCCAAATTCTATGATTTAAGCTGTTTTTTAGTGTTTTTTGAAAAAAACACCCGAATCCAAAACACACCCGAATCCGACAAAAAAAATTCGGTGAGGTTTTGCCAAAACGCGTTCGAACCCAAAACACGGCCGCGGAACCGAACCCAAAACCAAAACACAAAACCCGAAAAATTTCAGGCGCTCATCTCTAATCTCACGCTCTGATGAGAAGACATGAGACGTACATGCAGTCATGATGTACCCAGAGCTCCTGAGCCAACAGTATACATGGTACTCAGCTTCCATGCCCATAGCATATAGCTCCTGCACCAACTGTATATACGTGGCACTAAGCTTCCATAGCCACAGTATATAGCTCCTGAGCCAACAGTATACATGGCACCCAGCTTCCATGCCCATAGTATATAGCTCCTGCACCAACTGTATATACGTGGCACTAAGCTTCCATAGCCACAGTATATAGTGTCACGATCCGGGTATCTGGACGCCATTTCTTACCCATCAGATGCCTCCTAAGGCTGGCTCAGCGCTCCAGGACCGGATCCCATCTGTTATCCTGATGTGTACATTCCTGTATCCTCTCCTGTCTCTCTGAGACGCTGTCACAGTAACGCCATATTACATCTGGCATGGCGTCTCCCGCGGCCTCCGCCGCCGTCCCTGAGCTTCTGCATGCAGAGTGTCAGAGTGGCGATTACGTCAGCCGCGGCCTCCGCTGTGTCCGCGTGGTTGGATGTGCACTTGTCAGCCTGGCGTCTCCTGTCTCCAGTGGCCGGCGCCGCCATTACTGTTTTCATTACCACATGGATTACAAACCAAACTTCCCTCCAAGTGTCTGCATGGGCGCAGCCATCTTGGATTCTGTCAGCTGATCATTTCCTCCAATCTGTTGTCAGTATTGTTAATCTGCATAATTGCCTAGCCAATCCCTTCCTTGCTGCAGGTATAAATACACTGTGCCTGAGCAAGGAAGGCGTCAGTGCTTTGGTTGTCAAACCTAGTTCCTGTTTGTCTCTCTCCTGTGATTGTCTTCCAGGTTCCAGCTCCTGTCTCAAGACTTCCACCATAGAGACCCGCACCAGCATTCCACCTGCGGTGTAGCCTGACTCTCCAATCCATTGTGGATTCATCTGTTTCCAGCTACAACATTACCTGCTTCCAGCTCAGCTTTCAGCAGAGTACAGCTTCCCTTAAAGGGCCGGTGTCCTTTCTACACTTTACCACTCTCCACCGGTATTATTATTTCTCCGCTCTCAAGTTCTACATTTCAGTTCATATTTCATCGCTCCCAAGTTCATTTATTATTTAACTGGTTCCAGCCAGTATCCACTCCGTGCTAACAACAGTCTGGTTCCAGCCAGTATCCACAGCAGCTGTTTTACCTTCAGCAACCCAGCTTTTCCTGGAACACCAGCTGGCACAATCCTGGGTTATCTCCATTGCTACAGTGGGGCCTGGTAAGGACTTTCCATCTAGAAGATCATAAGAACTATCTCACACTACCAGTGCCCTGTGGCTCCTGCCATCCTGTAGTACCCAGGAACTGTATTTATTATTTGCTGACTTTTACGTTTTCTTTTACTGCTGCTGTGTTGCGGAGTTGTCATAATAAACATCATTGACTTTTATCCAAGTTGTCGTGGTCACGCCTTCGGGCAGTTATTATTCATGTTACTTACATGTCCAGGGGTCTGATACAACCTCCCAGGTTCCGGTACATCTCAGCCCCTACAACTGAGGCTGCCTCCCGTCAGCTCAGGCCCTCAGTTGTGACATATAGCTCCTGAGCCAACAGTATACATGGTACTCAGCTTCCATGCCCATAATATATAGCTCCTGCACCAACTGTATATACGTGGCACTAAGCTTCCATAGCCACAGTATATAGCTCCTGAGCCAACAGTATACATGGCACCCAGCTTCCATGCCCATAGTATATAGCTCCTGCACCAACTGTATATACGTGGCACTAAGCTTCCATAGCCACAGTATATAGCTCCTGAGCCAACAGTATACATGGCACTCAGCTTCCATGCCCATAGTATATAGCTCCTGCACCAACTGTATATACGTGGCACTAAGCTTCCATAGCCACAGTATATAGCTCCTGAGCCAACAGTATACATGGCACCCAGCTTCCATGCCCATAGTATATAGCTCCTGCACCAACTGTATATACGTGGCACTAAGCTTCCATAGCCACAGTATATAGCTCCTGAGCCAACAGTATACATGGCACCCAGCTTCCATGCCCATAGTATATAGCTCCTGCACCAACTGTATATACGTGGCACTAAGCTTCCATAGCCACAGTATATAGCTCCTGAGCCAACAGTATACATGGCACTCAGCTTCCATGCCCATAGTATATAGCTCCTGCACCAACTGCATATACGTGGCACTAAGCTTCCATAGCCACAGTATATAGCTCCTGAGCCAACAGTATACATGGCACCCAGCTTCCATGCCCATAGTATATAGCTCCTGCACCAACTGTATATACATGGCACTAAGCTTCCATAGCCATAGTATATAGCTCCTGAGCCAACAATATACATGGCACCCAGCTTCCATGCCCATAGTATATAGCTCCTGCACCAACTGTATATACGTGGCACTAAGCTTCCATAGCCACAGTATATAGCTCCTGAGCCAACAGTATACATGGTACTCAGCTTCCATGCCCATAGTATATAGCTCCTGCACCAACTGTATATACATGGCACTAAGCTTCCATAGCCATAGTATATAGCTCCTGAGCCAACAGTATACATGGTACTCAGCTTCCATGCCCATAGTATATAGCTCCTGCACCAACTGTATATACGTGGCACTAAGCTTCCATAGCCACAGTATATAGCTCCTGAGCCAACAGTATACATGGCACCCAGCTTCCATGCCCATAGTATATAGCTCCTGCACCAACTGTATATACGTGGCACTAAGCTTCCATAGCCACAGTATATAGCTCCTGAGCCAACAGTATACATGGCACTCAGCTTCCATGCCCATAATATATAGCTCCTGCACCAACTGTATATACGTGGCACTAAGCTTCCATAGCCACAGTATATAGCTCCTGAGCCAACAGTATACATGGCACCCAGCTTCCATGCCCATAGTATATAGCTCCTGCACCAACTGTATATACGTGGCACTAAGCTTCCATAGCCACAGTATATAGCTCCTGAGCCAACAGTATACATGGCACCCAGCTTCCATGCCCATAGTATATAGCTCCTGCACCAACTGTATATACGTGGCACTAAGCTTCCATAGCCACAGTATATAGCTCCTGAGCCAACAGTATACATGGCACTCAGCTTCCATGCCCATAGTATATAGCTCCTGCACCAACTGTATATACGTGGCACTAAGCTTCCATAGCCACAGTATATAGCTCCTGAGCTAACAGTATACATGGCACTCAGCTTCCATGCCCATAGTATATAGCTCCTGTACCAACTGTATATACGTGGCACTAAGCTTCCATAGCCATAGTATATAGCTCCTGAGCCAACAGTATACATGGCACCCAGCTTCCATGCCCATAGTATATAGCTCCTGCACCAACTGCATATACGTGGCACTAAGCTTCCATAGCCACAGTATATAGCTCCTGAGCTAACAGTATACATGGCACTCAGCTTCCATGCCCATAGTATATAGCTCCTGTACCAACTGTATATACGTGGCACTAAGCTTCCATAGCCACAGTATATAGCTCCTGAGCCAACAGTATACATGGCACCCAGCTTCCATGCCCATAGTATATAGCTCCTGCACCAACTGCATATACGTGGCACTAAGCTTCCATAGCCACAGTATATAGCTCCTGAGCTAACAGTATACATGGCACCCAGCTTCCATGCCCATAGCATATAGCTCCTGTACCAACTGTATATACGTGGCACTAAGCTTCCATAGCCACAGTATATAGCTACTGAGCCAATAGTATACATGGCACCCAGCTTCCATAGCCACAGTATATAGCTCCTGTACCAACAGTATACATGGCACCCAGCTTCCATAGCCACAGTATATAGCTCCTGTACCAACAGTATACATGGTACTCAGCTTCCATTCCCACAGAATATCGTTCCACCTGCGCCAACAGTATACATGGTATTCAGCTTTCATGCCCACAGTATATAGCTCCTGAGCCAACAGTATAGATGGTACTCAGCTTCCATTCTCACAGAATATCGTTCCACCTGCGCCAACAGTATACATAGTACTCAGCTTCCATTCCCACAGAATATCGTTCCTCATGTGCCAACAGTATACATGGCACACAGCTTCCATGCCCACAGTATATTGTTCCACCTGCGCCAACAGTATACATGGTACTCAGCTTACATTCCCATAGCATATAGCTCCTGCACCAACTGTATATACGTGGCACTCAGCTTCCATAGCCACAGTATATAGCTCCTGTGCCAACAGTATACATGGCACTCAGCTTCCCTAGCCACAGTATATAGCTCCTGTGCCAACAGTATACATGGCACTCAGCTTCCCTAGCCACAGTATATAGCTCCTGTACCAACAGTATACATGGCACCCAGCTTCCATAGCCACAGTATATAGCTCCTGTACCAACAGTATACATAGCACTCAGCTTCCATAGTCACAGTATATAGCTCCTGCGCCAACAGTATACATAGCACTCAGCTTCCATGCCCATAGTATATAGCTCCTGAGCCAACAGAATACATGTCACCCAGCTTCCATAGCCACAGTATATAGCTCCTGTATCAACAGTATACATGGAGGTCAGCTTCCATGCCCACAGTATATATCTCCTGTGCCAACAGTATTCATGGCACTCAGATTTCATGTCCACAGTATATAGCTCCTGCACTAACGGTATACATGGCACTCAGCTTCCATGCCCACAGTATATAGCTTCTGGGCCAACAGTAAACATGGCACTCAACTTCTATGCCCACAGTATATAGCTCCTGCACCCAGGGCCAGCCTGAGGCAAAAAAAAATTGGGAAGGATATATATATACTTCAGCGCCCCCAGAGGCATGTTCTCATTGGAAAAGCCCAGTTGTTGTACTCCTTACACATCATACCTCAGTAGTAGTGCCCCTTACACATTATGCCCTCAGTAGTAGTGCCCCTTACATATCATGCCCTCAGTAGTAGTGCCCCTTGCACATTATGCCCTCAGTAGTAGTGCCCCTTACATATCATGCCCTCAGTAGTAGTGCCCCTTGCACATTATGCCCACTATAGTAGTGCCCCTTACACATTATGTCCAGTTGCAGTGCTTCTTACACTATGCCCACAGTTGCAGTGCTCCTTACACATTATGTCCACTGTAGTAGTGCCCTTTACACATTATGCCTACCATAGTAGTGTCCTTACACATTATGCCCACCGTAGTAGTGCCCCTTACACATTATGCCCACCGTAGTAGTGTCCCTTACAGATTATGCCCACCATAGTATCCCTTACACATTATGCCTATCATAATAGTGCCATTACACATTATGCCCAGTTGTAGTGCCCCTTACACTATGCCTACAGTTGTAGTGCTCCTTACACATTATGCCCTTAGTAGTAGTGCCCCTTACACATTATGTCCACTGGCAGACAGAGAGAGGGGTGCTTTTTTCCCCCTGGTATCCCCCCAGCACACTAAAAATTATCTGTAACCATATCTGAACCTATCGGGTAATAGAATTTCAGAGAAATTAGTCGCATGCGTTTGCAAATACATGTTTAGCTGCTGAGCCACATCAAGTCTTCTCCGATATCAGCAGTCCTAACACTACATAACGGTAGTGCCCACATAGGGCCATGTGATTTGTCTACAGTAAGGCCTCATGATAAAGGCTCATACTAAAATGCATCCAGACAGAGGGCCAGCTTACCTGAGAGCCACCCCCAGGATCTCCCGTTAGCACTACAAGGAACAGCATGCCTTCCAAATGCTGCTCCCATTCAATGCCTTCTCACACATACAAACAAACAGTGGCAGCTGCTCAATCGTTCCTGGAGATAATTATATATCAGGTGCTAGAAAGTGGGAGGGGTCACAAACAAACAGCAGAGAGAGGGGTTGCCACTGTTTTATGTGTGAGAAGGCACTGAATGGGAGCAGCATTTGGAAGGCATGCTGTTCCGTGTAGTGCTAATGGGAGATTCTGGGGGTAGCTCCCAGGTAAGCTGGCCCTCTGTCTGGATGCATTTTAGCATGAGCCTTTATCATGAGGCTTTACTGTAGACAAATCACATGGCTCTATGTGGGCACTGCCATTATGTAGTGTTAGGACTGCTGATATCGGAGAAGCCTTGACGCGGCTCAGCAGCTAAACATGTCTTTGCAAACGCATGCAACCAATTTCTCTGAAATTCTATTACCAGATAGGTTCAGATATGGTTACAGATCATTTTTAGTGTGCTGGGGGGGGGGGGGGGGGGGATACCAGGGTGGAAAAAGCACCCCTCTCTCCGTCTGCTGTTTGTTTGTGACCCCTCCCCCTTTATAGCACCTGATATATAATTATCTCCAGGAATGATTGAGCAACTGCCACTGTTTGTTTGTAAATTATGTCCACTGTAATATTACCTGGTATGCCCTCCTGGATAGTGTCTGCCCATGGACTTGCACAGCAGGAAGTGTTATTGGCGCTGGTGTCCGGCACCGCGCCGCACTACAGTACAGTGAAGAAACTTTAAATAAACTACATCTCTGAGCAGCCCTTGCTGATGCTAAATGTATCATTATTCTCCCAATGGGAATTATTATATGAGGTTGTGCTAACAACTCAATTAAAACAGTAATATACACAGCAAGCATCGGAGAGCTGATGGCCATTTCACCAAAGCTTTTTCAAGGCACTTCCAGCTATCGATTGAAGCCACCATCTGCCCAGGTAGAACATTTCTTCAGAGGTTCCCCATTGCAGAGAAACCAGGTACAGGTAAGGAGGACTCTCAAGCGACAGGCCTGTACCTGCAAGGGATCCAAGGGGGCCCTCAAAAAAACTGTGTGCACCGTACCCCTTGGTTTCTGTTACCGGGCCTGCTAACAGTCTCCTATGCTGTTTATATGGTCACTGACATAGGAGTTCACTCACTTCACATAGATCGCACACTGCAATACTGGGGCGCTGTCTGCAACTTGGCGTTTATAATTGAACTGCATGAGCTGATTTTCTTTTTAGCTGAATTAGCACATGATATGTGTGGATTATTAACATGGGATTTCTTAGTACAGAACTCCCAGCTACCTGAATGTGCCCCATAGTCTAATCAACATCTCATATCTCTACTGACATTGCTGATTCTTCCAGCTACCTGGCCTTGTCTAGGATAGGTCTGCACCGCAGTTACTTCTAAGCTATACTTGCCTACCCTCCCGGAATGGCCGGGAGGCTCCCGAAAATCGGGTGGCCCTCCCGGAAAGGGGGGCAAGCCTCCCGCTTTCCGTGCTGCCCCTCCACGACCCTCCTCGGCCGCCCGCAGCAGAGAACAAGTGGGCGGTCCGTGGGGGTCCGATGGCGCAATTTGCGCTGAATCGCGTCATCGTAACTCCGCCCCCCGCTATACAGCGCCTCTTTTCTCGGCAGTGCATAGCAGGGGGCGGAGCCACGATGACGCAATCCTGATGCCACGCCCCGGACTGTCCACTATCCTGTTGGCCACGCCCCAGAACGCCCATCCTGCTGCCGGCCACGCCCCCATGCACCTACTACGCTGCCTCCTCCCGGAGGAGGGGCCAGCAAAGTAGGTAAGTATGTTCTAAGCACAGCCGGTCTGACTTTGACGAGGCCGGCTGTTGCTGGTCAAGGGCAAGCAGGCATGACTAAGGCAGCTCATTCATTAATGATGTGGGGTCAGCCTGTGGAGCAAATGTCTACCCACCAGTGCAACACCGAGCATCCGTTTCAGTAACGGTGATGCACTGCTAACACTAGGCGGGGTGCCAGGAAGCAGTTGCCCCACCTACCAGTCCATTCCTGTTTACTGGGTGCTCATCTCTCCTATGTATTATTATTATTTTTTAAATTAAACCAAGGAATTCAAACCTTGCACAAAGTATATATCATATTTATTTAAATAGAAGTGCATGTTATTTTTTTGTGGGGAAAGATGGAAATGAATTGGATCCGAAATAAAAGCTTTGCAGTTGTTATATTTGAGGCAATACAGTAATACGCTTCCCCATCCAGCCTGACACCGTAATTTTCACTTGAAGCTAACGCCAACTATAAGAGATTTAATAATTGAGTTTCTGACAACCAAATCTGGTCTGCTCATCTGACACAGGAATAGACTGGGAATGACAACAGCTATATATACATCATAACATTATGCCAAGCTCCAACTCTCCTAATTGGCCATAAAGACTCTGAATTACTTATTAAGGCAGACAAAACATAGCCTGGGAGATCAGCTCTCTGTCACTCAGTGATGGGCAGAACTGTACTCTTCAGGGGTCTCCTCTTAAAGGGCCCACAACTAATTGTTTTATTGCTAGAGGCGCAGCCAATCCGGAAGCCCTGCCACTGTCGCCATTAATACTGAGGGGTCTATTCATGAAGCAGTGAAAAGTGTGGAGAAGTGAGCCTGTGGAGAAGTTGCCCATGGCAACCAATCAGCACTGAAGTAACATTTATAATTTGCATACCGTACAATTGTACGGAGCAGCTGATTGGTTGCCATGGCCAACTTCTCCCACACTTTTCACTGCTTCATGAATAGACCTCTAACTACCCTGTACGACATCAGGATGCTAGCGCTCTGTGCTGATACGAGGTAATGCAATTGGACATTGATCATTTTGTCGGCAGTGAATGTGCCAATGGGAGAATGCAGCATTGTAACCGTGTCAGCGTTATAACTTTAAACATTGGTGCAGTTAACGGTTCCAATACCCTGACTAGTTTCTCCACCGTTATCTAGGATGGTTTCTTCATGGGGATTACAACCTGAAGAACCCATCCTACAGCAGGTAATGGCAGAGAAATTAGTTAGGGTGCTGGAACCATTAACAGCACCAATACCTACCACTGATGAGTATACTGAACACATCTGCTGACGAGAAAGGAGAGGGATTGCACACCTAGGGTATACACTACAGCGGCGTGTGTAATCTGCACCTGCAGGACTTTGGGGTCAATACAAGTAGATGCGATGAACTTGCGGCTGTGAGTCGTTGCGGCAGCAATTTATGGCTGTCTGAATCCACGCAAAAGTGCCCGCTGCCCCATAGGGCTCTGAGCAATTTTGGGCGAATTCAGCCTGCTACAGGTGTGAGTTCAGCACTGGCGCATCACACCCTTCACAAGCAATTGGATTGAGCCCTATGGGGCCGATGTATGAAAGTGCGCTGTGGTTCCCGCTGACCACAGCGCACCTTAAGGCAGCATTTTGCGCTGCACCTAAATGTATGAACGGCGTGTTAACGCCGTATGCACTGGCCGCCGCGCGCCACCGCCACTTACCGCTTCCCCCCAGTACTGTACGATTGCCTCTGCTGTCCCTTTTCATCTCCTGAAGCCGCCGGTCTGGAACGTCTCCCCCGGGCAGGTGCTGTCTTCAAAATGTGCACTGGCTTAGTTTTTTTTTTTTTTTTATAAACTTTATTGAACGTGGACATTCTTCTGCTGGTCCACACAGCTCTACTGCGCATGCGCCGGGGGCCTCCGGCGGTGCAGACAGGAAGCAGGGGAGAAGGGCGCATGCGCACACATTGCGGCGCCGAGCTGATGTGGAAGGTGAGCTATCGCGGGACAGGTAGGATAATGCCCTCCCACATCGGCGGTGGCCTCAATAATACTTTGTGGTGGCGGCTGCGGGCGTATCACCACGTGGTGATACGCCCCTGGACACATAACGTCCGTTAGGACGTTTTTTTCATACATCACCCCCTATTTCTCTTGTGGCAAAGCCTATGCAGTGTACCTCCCAACGGAGAGCAGGAGCACAGCTGCTATCACTCTCTGCCTGAGCGATTGCAGCTCCATATACTGTACTGTACTTCAGGTACTGACTGTGGGGGGTATTCAATTAGTGCCGTTTTTTCGACCAGTCCAAAAAACTGCACTTTTCGCCCGTTTTTATGGCCGAATTTACATTTGACCTATTCAATGCCTGTGCTGTTTTTTCGACTGGTCGAAAAATCCGGCACTGGCAAAAACCACGTGTATCGGAGAATTCACCGCGATACATGTATTTTGGTGCATTAGCATGCGTTTTTGCCCATTTTTGGCGCAAATTTCACTGATTCAACTAGAAAAAAAGTGAAATGGCATGGCCGAAAATGGATTAAAAAATGTACAAAAATGACTGCAATGGAATACCCTGTGTTGAATAAGTGCCGATTTTTTGACCAGTCGAAAAAAACTGCACTTAATTGAATACCCCCCTATGGTTACTAGCACTGTGAAAGCCCCAGCAATGTAGTCAACAAGTAAAATAACAAAAAAAATAATAATTTTCATGGACCTTTGACTTAATAACTGCCACATATCTGACAGTGGACTCAGGGGAATAGTGAGAGAGAGAGAGAGAGAGAGAGAGAGGGGGGGGGGATGCTCACTCCTTTGGGAGTGTAGATTAGGAAAGACACCACGTAGGAAAGAGCTATGAGAAAAATATTCTTAAAAGAAAGCTAGGTGTCAGCGGTGAAAGGTTTGCGTCCGCTTTGTTGCCAGGAGGTGACAGGGACCTGGTAATGATGTTTCAACCCTCCTGTCCCAAGAACCCATTCCCTGCAAGGCTTTTACTGTGCAATGGGTGCATGCACCGAATCATGCTTTCTCAGTACCACCCCCCATAGGAGAGTCGCAGCGACAGACTTCTACCCAAATAAGGCAACCTGTCTTAGTGATGCACTGTTCTGCCCAGAGCCGGCCTTAGGCAAAGGCAAACTAGGGCATCTGGTATGCCTAGGGGCACAATCAGCTTCTGCTGATAAAAATGATATGCAGCATGCCTATATTCTGTGTGAAGCATTTAGTATGCAGATACAGCCACAGTCGCACACAGTATATAGGCATGCTGCATATCATTTTAATCAGCAGAAGCTGCTTGTGCATCCTAGCCACATAGCAATGCAAATAAGATGCATTTTCATAAAAAATAGGCACCCGACGTTTGCAGAGCTGCCAGTTGACTCACGCCAGGAACTATATGTGTCATTATTTGTGTAAGGGCATTAATAATGTGTAACATATGTGTAAGGGGCACTATGTGTGTCATTATGTGTATAAGGGCACTAATAATGTGCGGCATATGTGTAAGGGACATTATGTGTGTCATTATGTGTATAAGGGCATTAACAATGTGCGGCATATGTGTAAGGGAAATTATGTGTATAAGGGCCTTAATAAGGGTTGGCATAATGTGTATAAGGACATTAACAATGTGTGTCATATGTGTAAGGGGCATTACTGTGTGGTATTATGTGTATAAATGCATTACCAATGTGTGGCATTATGTGTATAAGGTGCTCTACTGTGTGGGTTTTCGTATAGAAAGGGCACTACTGTGTGGTGTAATGTGAATAAAGAGCAATGTGGTGTGATGTAATGTGAATAAAGAGCAATATGGTGTGGTGTAATGTGAATAAGGAGCAATATGGTGTTGTGTAATGAGAATAAAGAGCAATTTGGTGTGGTGTAATGTGAATAAGGAGTAATTCAGTATGATGTTATGTGAATGAGGGGCACTACTGTGAGGAGTAACATATATAAGGTAAAGTGGTACTACTGTGTGATTTAATGTGAATAAGGGACACTATCGTATGATAAATTGTGAATAAAGTTGCACTACTGTGAGGCATAATTTGAATTGGGGGTACTATTGTGTGGCCATGCCCCTTGCCAGCAAAAACACATACCTTTTTGGGCTGTGCGCTGAATGTGCACACTGTTCTTATTTAAATTACAGGGGGTAGGAAAACAAAAAAAGAACTGCTATGGGTGGGGGGTGATGGTGATGGGAAATGGGTGCAGGGTCAGAGGCGGAACTAGCGGTGGTGCTAGGGGGCACCAGCCAAAATCTTGCCTAGGGCATCATATTGGTTAGGGCCGGCTCTGGTTCTGCCCTTTACGAGGGTACAGAAATTGGGAATGAAGCCAATTTGTTGCTGACAAATCTAGTGCTCCATAGAGAGCGGGGTACGGGGAGAGAGGGGAGTGCGCAGAGCTGGAGAAAAGTTCTGATACTGTATATAATACAGTTTTGCTTCATAATGTATTGCCACTAAAATATAAAACATTGGCATGTCTAGACTGTAATACTCAGGGCCTGATTCTCCTGCCTTTATGCTAATGCTGTAGCCGGTGATCTTCCTACTGAAATGCTCACCGGCTGCTGCCATATTCAGTCTGAGTGCGTATTAAGACGTACCATCGGAGATTGCCCCTGTAGGGGCAGATTCTTACTCTGAACACGACCGTCTGTGTCAGTGGGTGTTATTCCGAGTTGATCGCTCGCTAGCAGTTTTTAGCAGCTATGCAAACGCTATGCCGCCGCCCACTGGGAGTATACTTTAGCTTAGCAGAAGTGCGAACGTTTTTATTGCAGAGCGCCTGTCGTTTCAGAGTACTGTAGCTCAAAACCTACTCAGCGCTTGCGATCACTTCAGACTATTCAGTTCCGGATTTGATGTCACGCGTTCGCCCAGCCACGCCTGCGTTTTCCCTGGCAAGCCTGCGTTTTTCCAGACACTCCCTGAAAACGGTCAGTTGCTACCCAGAAACGCCCACTTCATGTCAATCACTCTGCGGCCAGCAATGCGACTGAAATGCATCGCTAGACCCTGTGCAAAACTGCATCATTCATTGTGCCCGTACGTTGCACGTGCGCATTGCGCCGCATACGCATGCGCAGAACTGCCATTTTTTAGCCTTATCGCTGCGCTGCAAACAAATGCAGCTTGTGATAAACTCGGGTGTCTCTAGATGCAGTCACTAATGCAGGCTAGCCACCCCCATTACCACAAAAAAAAACACCCACCGAAATTGCATCTCTCTCCGGTAACCAGACTGAAAACACCGGCCGCTTGTGTCCGATGCTGCGTGCACCTCTGCGGCATGCACTCTATACAAAATATTAATTTAAAGGGCTTAAAGCCATTTCTACAAATCTTTCCCGGCTGCCTGATATTACACTGTAATGTGATAACATATCCAGCATTATCACACGTAACGTATGAGTGCTGCATAGTTACACGGGTATAAACCATTACCGTGCAGCCTGGAAGTGGGGTGATTATATGCAAATACTGTCCATACAGAGCTTCATCTGCCCAGGATCACCAGGAAGGTAGGAACAATAAGAGGAAAATCTATTTAAGTAGAGATTATTGCAGGTTGATGAATGACGCATGTACAGCGGAACGTAGCGGCAGAATGTTAGCAGTAAGAATATTCGCCAGCAACACCTGCCCTAGCTCTATTCTATTTTTACAAAAACAATTTGTGTCCTGTCCGTCCAACATTCCAGGTGATAATTACAAGGTGCTGTGTCCCCGGTACAGGTAAGAAGAACTGGGAAAATAAAAGAAAGAAAAGTCTGACAATCTGTTAACATTTTAATCATGTACACACATAGACATATATATGGGAAGCAGTTAGCTTCTGAACCCAGATATACAGTATAAGCCGCTTACATGATACAGGGGAAATCCTCTATATAAGAAACAATAATAAGATTTTAAACCTACCGGTAAATCTTTTTCTCGTAGTCCGTAGAGGATGCTGGGGACTCCGTAAGGACCATGGGGATAGACGGGCTCCGCAGGAGATATGGGCACTTTAAGAAAGACTTTAGGTATGGGTGTGCACTGGCTCCTCCCTCTATGCCCCTCCTCCAGACCTCAGTTAGAGAAACTGTGCCCAGAGGAGACGGACAGTACGAGGAAAGGATTTTAGTTAATCCAAGGGAAAGATTCATACCAGCCCACACCATCCACACCGTATAACCTGTGTACTTATTAAACAGTTAACAGTATGAAAAAACAACGTAGCATCAGTCCAAAACCAATGAAACTATAACATAACCCTTATGTAAGCAAAACTATATACAAGTCTCGCAGAAGTAGTCCGCACTAGGGACGGGCGCCCAGCATCCTCTACGGACTACGAGAAAAAGATTTACCGGTAGGTTTAAAATCTTATTTTCTCTTACGTCCTAGAGGATGCTGGGGACTCCATAAGGACCATGGGGATTATACCAAAGCTCCCAAATAGGCGGGAGAGTGAGGATGACTCTGCAGCACCGATTGAGCAAACAGGAGGTCCTCCTCAGCCAGGGTATCAAACTTCTAGAACTTTGCAAAGGTGTTTGAACCCGACCAAGTAGCAGCTCGGCATAGTTGTAGTGCCGAGACCCCTCGGGCAGCCGCCCAAGACGAGCCCACCTTCCTAGTGGAATGGGCCTTGACCGATATTGGTAACGGCAATCCAGCCGTAGAATGCGCCTGATGAATCGTGTTACAGATCCAGCAAGCAATAAAAGGAGGCTGAATATGCAGCACTCCCTTCACAAAAGTCTGTACTTCTGGGAGAGAAGCCAATTCTTTTTGAAAGAAAATGGATAAGGCCGAAATCTGAACCTTAATGGAGCCTAAGTTTAGGCCCAAATTCACTCCAGTTTGTAGGAAGTGAAGGAAACGGCCCAGATGGAATTCTTCCGTAGTAACATTCCTGGCCTCACACCAAGAAAAATATTTTCGCCATATACGGTGATAATGTTTTGCTGTCACGTCCTTCCTAGCCTTTATCAGCGTAGGAATGACCTCATCAGGAATGCCTTTTTCCGCTAGGATCCTGCATTCAACCGCCATGCCGTCAAACGCAGCCGCGGTAAGTCTTGGAACAGACAGGGCCCCTGTTGCAACAGGTCCTGTCGTAGAGGAAGAGGCCCCGGATCTTCTGTGAGCATTTCCAGCAGATCCGGATACCAGGTCCTTCGTGGCCAATCTGGAACAATGAGAATTGTTCTCACTCCTCTTTTTCTTATTATTCTCAACACCTTGAGTATGAGAGGAAGAGGAGAAAACACATAGACCGACTGGAACACCCACGGTGTCACTAGGGCGTCCACAGCTACCGCCTGAGGGTCTTTTGATCTGGTGCAATACCTCTGTAGCTTTTTGTTGAGGCGGGACGCCATCATGTCTATCTGGGGCAGTCCCTACTGACTTGCAATCTGTGCGAAGCCTTCCTGATGAAGTCCCCACTCTCCTGGATGCAGGTCGTGTCTGCTGAGGAAGTCTGCTTCCCAGTTGTCCACTCCCGGACTGAACACTGCTGACAGTGCGCTTACATGATTTTCCGCGCGGCTCTGGGACAGACGGCGAGGGTGAGACCTGCGTACCAATCCCTCTGGAGCTAATGGTGTCCAGTAGCCTAAGAAACAGAGCCTTGAAACTCACAGAAGAAGGTCTGTTTCTCTCTCCTCAGTCCCTCGGTGCAGGGAGTCTGTTGCCAGCCGGCTCCCTGAAAATAAAAAACCTAACTAAAATTCTTTCTAACAGGAAACTCAGGAGAGCTCCCTGTAATGCACCCAGTCTCCACTGGGCACAGTATCAAACTGAGGTCTGGAGGAGGGGCATAGAGGGAGGAGCCAGTGCACACCCATACCTAAAGTCTTTCTTAAAGTGCTCATGTCTCCTGCGGAGCCCGTCTATCCCCATGGTCCTTACGGAGTCCCCAGCATCCTCTAGGACGTCAGAGAAATATAACTCAATTCTTATTCTTCTAGATCTCTCTGCTGCATGTGACACTGTAGACCACTCTCTTCTCTTACAAACACTACAATCCCTAAGTCTTCAGGACACAGCCCTTTCTTGGTTCCTATCCTACCTATCTAATCGCTCCTTCAGTGTCCGCTTCTCTGAATTCACCTCCTCTTTGCTACCTCTCTTAGTTGGAGTACCGCAAGGCTCAGTCTTAAGTCCTCTGCTTTTATCAATCTCTACCTCATTTCTTGGCAAACTAATCACATCTATTGGATTTCAGTACCATCTGTCTTGGGCTGAAACCTAAATCTACCTATCCTCCCCGGATTTGTCACCATCTGTATTGGTCCGTGTCACTGAATGCCTTTTTGTTGTTTCATCGGATGCCATCTCACCACCTCAAACTTAATATTTTCAAAACAGAGTTAATTATATTTCCACCAGCCAGTAGTAGTTACCAACCTGATATCTCTATCACTATTGAGAACTCTACAATCAACCCTACCCCACAAGCTCGCTGCCTAAGTGTCATCCTTGACTCTGAACTGTACTTTGTTCCTCACATTCAATCTGTCACAAAATCATGTTACATATATCTCACAAATATGACCATATCTTACACAAGACACAGCAAAATCTCTAATCCATGCTCTCATCATCTCCCGCATTGATCATTGTAATGGTCTCCTAACTGGTCTTACCAAAATGAGACTCTCACCACTACAATACATTCTGAATGCAGCTGCGAGGCTAATCTTCCTCGCTAGACGTTCATCATCTGCAGATCCACTCTGTCAGTCCCTCCATTGGTTACTTGTATTCTACCGTATTCAATATAAAATACTTTTATTCACACATAAGGCCATTAACCAATCTACACCAATGTACATCTCTTCACTCATCTCAAGATATCTCCCAACCCGACCTCTCCGCTCTGCACAAGATCTGCGTCTCTCATCCACACTCATTATCCACTCTTATTCATAATTGCAGGACTTTCTTCGAGTTGTACCCACTCTGTGGAATGCCCTCCAGATCACAATAAGACTCTCCTCTAGTCTCCAAACCTTGATACTTTCACTGAAAACTCACCTCTTCAGTCTAGCGTATCAAATTCCGGACCCACTCACATAGCCTTCATAAGCTATATTACCCAATTACATTCCCACTGTACAGTCCACTCATATCCTCACATACTTTCCTTTTCTTCACTTCACATTCTCCTGACCGCAGTATCTATCATACTATCAGTCTATCAGTAACTATTATCATACAGCTCTTTGCAAGCTGGCCGGACCATTTTGCAATAGATAATACCCATACTTGTATATCAATGTCTAGTTGTCTACCTCCCTACAGAGTGTAAGCTTGTGAGCAGGTCCCTCCTACCTCTATGTCTGTCTGTTATTACCCAGTTTTGTTCTATTACTGTTGTTCCAATTGTAAAGTTTAATGGAATATGCTGCACTATGTAAAAAATAATAATTCATAAATAAAATATATAAGCTGCCCACGTGATACAGGGTAATTCCACAATATAAGAAATAATATATAAGCCTCCCATATGATTTGGGGTAATTCCCCTACATTAGAAATAAAAGATAGTAAGAAAGTCACCATAAGGAAATACTTCCAGTATGTCCATTGACAATAGTGATGAGCGGGTTCGGTTTCCGAGAAACCGAACCCCCCCGAACTTCACCCTTTTTACACGGGTCCGAGCCATACTCGGATTCTCCCGTTTGGCTCGGTTAATCCGAGCGCGCCCGAACGTCATCATCCCGCTGTCGGATTCTCGCGAGATTCGGATTCTATATAAGCAGCCGCGCGTCGCTGCCATTTTCACACGTGCATTGAGATTGATAGGGAGAGGACGTGGCTGGCGTCCTCTCCGTTTATAATTGTAGAAGAGACAGTTGATTGCTTGTTTTATTACTAATTGTGGGGAGGATTGGGGAGCAGCTGTTAGGACTCGGAGTAGAGTGCAGAGTTTTGCTGATAGTGACCACCAGTTTTTTTTAATCCGTTCTCTGCCTGAAAAAAACGCTCCATACCATATCTGTGCTCAGTGTGCTGCATGATATATCTGTGCTGAGTGCTCACACTGCTTAATTGTGGGGACTGGGGAGCAGCTATAGCAGGAGTACAGTGCACAGTTTTGCTGACAGTGACCACCAGTATACGTTTGTCTGCCTGAAAAACACTCCTGTGGTGGCTTTTTTTTATACTAGTTTAGCAGTCTGCTGACAGTGTCCACCAGGTCCATTATACTGTATATAGCAGTACGGTAGGCCACTGCTGTACCTACCTCTGTGTCGTCAGTCACTCGTCATCCATTAATAATAATAAGTATACTATCCATCCATCTACATTGTATACCTGTGGTGGCTTTTTTTCTTTATACTAGTTTAGCAGTTTGCTGACAGTGTCCACCAGGTCCATTTATTATACTGTATATAGCAGTACGGTAGGCCACTGCTGTACCTACCTCTGTGTCGTCACTCGTCGTCCATAAGTATACTATCCATCCATCTACATTGTATACCTGTGGTGCCTTTTTTTCTTTATACTAGTTTAGCAGTTTGCTGACAGTGTCCACCAGGTCCATTTATTATACTGTATAAAGCAGTACGGTAGGCCACTGCTGTACCTACCTCTGTGTCGTCACTCGTTGTCCATAAGTATACTATCCATCCATCTACATTGTATACCTGTGGTGCCTTTTTTTCTTTATACTAGTAGTACTAGTTTAGCAGTCTGCTGACAGTGTCCACCAGGTCCATTATACTGTATATAGCAGTACGGTAGGCCACTGCTGTACCTACCTCTGTGTCGTCAGTCACTCGTCATCCATTAATAATAATAAGTATACTATCCATCCATCTACATTGTATACCTGTGGTGGCTTTTTTTCTTTATACTAGTTTAGCAGTTTGCTGACAGTGTCCACCAGGTCCATTTATTATACTGTATATAGCAGTACGGTAGGCCACTGCTGTACCTACCTCTGTGTCGTCACTCGTCGTCCATAAGTATACTACCATCCATCTACATTGTATACCTGTGGTGGCTTTTTTTTTTATACTAGTAGTACTAGTTTAGCAGTCTGCTGACAGTGTCCACCAGGTCCATTATACTGTATATAGCAGTACGGTAGACCACTGCTGTACCTACCTCTGTGTCGTCAGTCACTCGTCATCCATTAATAATAATAAGTATACTATCCATCCATCTACATTGTATACCTGTGGTGGCTTTTTTTCTTTATACTAGTTTAGCAGTTTGCTGACAGTGTCCACCAGGTCCATTTATTATACTGTATATAGCAGTACGGTAGGCCACTGCTGTACCTACCTCTGTGTCGTCACTCGTCGTCCATAAGTATACTATCCATCCATCTACATTGTATACCTGTGGTGGCTTTTTTTCTTTATACTAGTTTAGCAGTTTGCTGACAGTGTCCACCAGGTCCATTTATTATACTGTATATAGCAGTACGGTAGGCCACTGCTGTACCTACCTCTGTGTCGTCACTCGTCGTCCATAAGTATACTATCCATCCATCTACATTGTATACCTGTGGTGCCTTTTTTTCTTTATACTAGTAGTACTAGTTTAGCAGTCTGCTGACAGTGTCCACCAGGTCCATTATACTGTATATAGCAGTACGGTGGGCACTGCTGTACCTACCTCTGTGTCGTCAGTCACTCGTCATCCATTAATAATAATAAGTATACTATCCATCCATCTACATTGTATACCTGTGGTGGCTTTTTTTCTTTATACTAGTTTAGCAGTTTGCTGACAGTGTCCACCAGGTCCATTTATTATACTGTATATAGCAGTACGGTAGGCCACTGCTGTACCTACCTCTGTGTCGTCACTCGTCGTCCATAAGTATACTATCCATCCATCTACATTGTATACCTGTGGTGCCTTTTTTTCTTTATACTAGTAGTACTAGTTTAGCAGTCTGCTGACAGTGTCCACCAGGTCCATTATACTGTATATAGCAGTACGGTAGGCCACTGCTGTACCTACCTCTGTGTCGTCAGTCACTCGTCATCCATTAATAATAATAAGTATACTATCCATCCATCTACATTGTATACCTGTGGTGGCTTTTTTTCTTTATACTAGTTTAGCAGTTTGCTGACAGTGTCCACCAGGTCCATTTATTATACTGTATATAGCAGTACGGTAGGCCACTGCTGTACCTACCTCTGTGTCGTCACTCGTCGTCCATAATACTATCCATCCATCTACATTGTATACCTGTGGTGCCTTTTTTTTATACTAGTAGCACTAGATTAGCAGTCTGCTGACAGTGTCCACCAGGTCCATTATACTGTATATAGCAGTACGGTAGGCCACTGCTGTACCTACCTCTGTGTCGTCAGTCACTCGTCATCCATTAATAATAATAAGTATACTATCCATCCATCTACATTGTATACCTGTGGTGGCTTTTTTTCTTTATACTAGTTTAGCAGTTTGCTGACAGTGTCCACCAGGTCCATTTATTATACTGTATATAGCAGTACGGTAGGCCACTGCTGTACCTACCTCTGTGTCGTCACTCGTCGTCTATAAGTATACTATCCATCCATCTACATTGTATACCGTTTGTGCCTTTTTTTCTTTATACTAGTAGTACTAGTTTAGCAGTCTGCTGACAGTGTCCACCAGGTCCATTATACTGTATATAGCAGTACGGTAGGCCACTGCTGTACCTACCTCTGTGTCGTCACTCGTCGTCCATAAGTATACTACCATCCATCTACATTGTATACCTGTGGTGGCTTTTTTTTTTATACTAGTAGTACTAGTTTAGCAGTCTGCTGACAGTGTCCACCAGGTCCATTATACTGTATATAGCAGTACGGTAGGCCACTGCTGTACCTACCTCTGTGTCGTCAGTCACTCGTCATCCATTAATAATAATAAGTATACTATATCCATCCATCTACATTGTATACCTGTGGTGGCTTTTTTTCTTTATACTAGTTTAGCAGTTTGCTGACAGTGTCCACCAGGTCCATTTATTATACTGTATATAGCAGTACGGTAGGCCACTGCTGTACCTACCTCTGTGTCGTCACTCGTCGTCCATAAGTATACTATCCATCCATCTACATTGTATACCTGTGGTGGCTTTTTTTCTTTATACTAGTAGTACTAGTTTAGCAGTCTGCTGACAGTGTCCACCAGGTCCATTATACTGTATATAGCAGTACGGTAGGCCACTGCTGTACCTACCTCTGTGTCATCACTCGTCGTCCATAAGTATACTATCTATCCATCTACATTGTATACCTGTGGTGGCTTTTTTTTTATACTAGTAGTACTAGATTAGCAGTCTGCTGACAGTGTCCACCAGGTCCATTATACTGTATATAGCAGTACGGTAGGCCACTGCTGTACCTACCTCTATGTCGTCAGTCACTCGTCATCCATTAATAATAATAAGTATACTATCCATCCATCCATCTACATTGTATACCTGTGGTGGCTTTTTTTCTTCATACTAGTTTAGCAGTTTGCTGACAGTGTCCACCAGGTCCATTTATTATACTGTATATAGCAGTACGGTAGGCCACTGCTGTACCTACCTCTGTGTCGTCACTCGTCGTCCATAATTATACTATCCATCCATCCATCTACATTGTATACCTGTGGTGGCTTTTTTTCTTTATACTAGTTTAGCAGTTTGCTGACAGTGTCCACCAGGTCCATTTATTATACTGTATATAGCAGTACGGTAGGCCACTGCTGTACCTACCTCTGTGTCGTCACTCGTCATCCATAAGTATACTATCCATCCATCTACATTGTATACCTGTGGTGCCTTTTTATCTTTATACTAGTAGTACTAGTTTAGCAGTCTGCTGACAGTGTCCACCAGGTCCATTATACTGTATATAGCAGTACGGTAGGCCACTGCTGTACCTACCTCTATGTCGTCACTCGTCGTCCATAAGTATACTATCCATTCATCTACTTTGTATACCTGTGGTGCCTTTTAGTTGTGCGCATTAAAATATGGAGAACAAAAATGTGGAGGTTAAAAAAATAGGGAAAGATCAAGATCCACTTCCACCTCGTGCTGAAGCTTCTGCCACTAGTCATGGCCGAGACGATGAAATGCCATCAACGTCGTCTGCCAAGGCCGATGCCCAATGTCATAGTACAGAGCATGTAAAATCCAAAACACAAAAGATCAGTAAAATGACCCAAAAATCAAAATTAAAAGCATCTGAGGAGAAGCGTAAACTTGCCAATATGCCATTTACGACACGGAGTGGCAAGGAACGGCTGAGGCCCTGGCCTATGTTCATGGCTAGTGGTTTAGCTTCACATGAGGATGGAAGCACTCATCCTCTCGCTAGAAAAAAGAAAAGACTTAAGCTGGCAAAAGCACAGCAAAGAACTGTGCGTTCTTCGAAATCACAAATCCCCAAGGAGAGTCCAATTGTGTCGGTTGCGATGCCTGACCTTCCCAACACTGGACGGGAAGAGCTTGCGCCTTCCACCATTTGCACGCTCCCTGCAAGTGCTGGAAGGAGCACCCGCAGTCCAGTTCCTGATAGTCAAATTGAAGATGTCAGTGTTGAAGTACACCAGGATGAGGATATGGGTGTTGCTGGCGCTGGGGAGGAAATTGACAAGGAAGATTCTGATGGTGAGGTGGTTTGTTTAAGTCAGGCACCCGGGGAGACGCCTGTTGTCCGTGGGAGGAATTTGGCCATTGACATGCCTGGTCAAAATACAAAAAAAATCAGCTCTTCGGTGTGGAATTATTTCAACACAAATGCGGACAAAAGGTGTCAAGCCGTGTGCTGCCTTTGTCAAGCTGTAATAAGTAGGGGTAAGGACGTTAACCACCTCGGAACATCCTCCCTTATACGTCACCTGCAGCGCATTCATCATAAGTCAGTGACAAGTTCAAAAACTTTGGGCGACAGCGGAAGCAGTCCACTGACCAGTAAATCCCTTCCTCTTGTAACCAAGCTCCTGCAAACCACACCACCAACTCCCTCAGTGTCAATTTCCTCCTTACCCAGGAAAGCCAATAGTCCTGCAGGCCATGTCACTGGCAAGTCTGACGAGTCCTCTCCTGCCTGGGATTCCTCCGATGCATCCTTGAGTGTAACGCCTACTGCTGCTGGCGCTGCTGTTGTTGTTGCTGCTGGGAGTCGATCGTCATCCCAGAGGGGAAGTCGGAAGATCACTTGTACTACTTCCAGTAAGCAATTGACTGTACAACAGTCCTTTGCGAGGAAGATGAAATATCACAGCAGTCATCCTGCTGCAAAGCAGATAACTGAGGCCTTGGCAGCCTGGGCGGTGAGAAACGTGGTTCCGGTATCCATCGTTAATTCAGAGCCAACTATAGACTTGATTGAGGTACTGTGTCCCCGGTACCAAATACCATCTAGGTTCCATTTCTCTAGGCAGGCGATACCGAAAATGTACACAGACCTCAGAAAAAGAGTCACCAGTGTTAGAGATGAGCGGGTTCGGTTCCTCGGAATCCGAACCCGCCCGAACTTCATGGTTTTTTTCACGGGTCCGAGCGACTCGGATCTTCCCGCCTTGCTCGGTTAACCCGAGCGCGCCCGAACGTCATCATGACGCTGTCGGATTCTCGCGAGACTCGGATTCTATATAAGGAGCCGCGCGTCGCCGCCATTTTCACACGTGCATTGAGATTGATAGGGAGAGGACGTGGCTGGCGTCCTCTCCATTTAGATTAGAAGAGAGAGAGTGAGATTGATTTGAGACAGAGACACTTGATTTACTGGAGCTTAGGAGTACTGTAGAGAGTGCAGAGTTTAGTAGTGACTGACCACAGTGACCACCAGACAGTGCAGTTTTATTTAATATAATCCGTTCTCTGCCTGAAAAAAACGATACACAGTGACTCAGTCACATACCATATCTGTGTGCACTGCTCAGCCCAGTGTGCTGCATCATCTATGTATATATCTGACTGTGCTCACACAGCTTATAATTGTGGGGGAGACTGGGGAGCAGTGCCAGTTATAGGTTATAGCAGGAGCCAGGAGTACATATTATTAAAATTAAACAGTGCACACTTTTGCTGCAGGAGTGCCACTGCCAGTGTGACTGACCAGTGACCTGACCACACTGACCACCAGTATAGTTAGTAGTATACTATATTGTGATTGCCTGAAAAAGTTAAACACTCGTCGTGTGACTTGTGTGGTGTTTTTTTTTTTTATTCTATAAAAAACTCATTCTGCTGACAGACAGTGTCCAGCAGGTCCGTCATTATATAATATATACCTGTCCGGCTGCAGTAGTGATATATATATATTTTTTATATCATTATTTATCATCCAGTCGCAGCAGACACAGTACGGTAGTTCACGGCTGTAGCTACCTCTGTGTCGGCACTCGGCAGTCCATCCATAATTGTATACCACCTACCCGTGGTTTTTTTTTCTTTCTTCTTTATACATACATACTACATCTCTTTATCAACCAGTCTATATTAGCAGCAGACACAGTACAGTAGTCCACGGCTGTAGCTACCTCTGTGTCGGCACTCGGCAGTCCATCCATAATTGTATACCACCTACCCGTGGTTTTTTTTTTCTTTCTTCTTCATACATACATACTACATCTCTTTATCAACCAGTCTATATTAGCAGCAGACACAGTACAGTACGGTAGTCCACGGCTGTAGCTACCTCTGTGTCGGCACTCGGCAGTCCGTCCATAATTGTATACCACCTACCCGTGGTTTTTTTTTCTTTCTTCTTTATACATACATACTACATCTCTTTATCAACCAGTCTATATTAGCAGCAGACACAGTACAGTAGTCCACGGCTGTAGCTACCTCTGTGTCGGCACTCGGCAGTCCATCCATAATTGTATACCACCTACCCGTGGTTTTTTTTCTTTCTTCTTTATACATACATACTACATCTCTTTATCAACCAGTCTATATTAGCAGCAGACACAGTACAGTACGGTAGTCCACGGCTGTAGCTACCTCTGTGTCGGCACTCGGCAGTCCGTCCATAATTGTATACCACCTACCCGTGGTTTTTTTTTCTTTCTTCTTTATACATACATACTACATCTCTTTATCAACCAGTCTATATTAGCAGCAGACACAGTACAGTAGTCCACGGCTGTAGCTACCTCTGTGTCGGCACTCGGCAGTCCATCCATAATTGTATACCACCTACCTGTGGTTTTTTTTCTTTCTTCTTTATACATACATACTACATCTCTTTATCAACCAGTCTATATTAGCAGCAGACACAGTACTGTACGGTAGTCCACGGCTGTAGCTACCTCTGTGTCGGCACTCGGCAGTCCATCCATAATTGTATACCACCTACCCGTGGTTTTTTTTTTCTTTCTTCTTTATACATACATACTACATCTCTTTATCAACCAGTCTATATTAGCAGCAGACACAGTACAGTAGTCCACGGCTGTAGCTACCTCTGTGTCGGCACTCGGCAGTCCATCCATAATTGTATACCACCTACCCGTGGTTTTTTCTTTTCTTTCTTCTTTATACATACTACATCTCATTATCATCCAGTCTATATTAGCAGCAGACACAGTACAGTACGGTAGTCCACGGCTGTAGCTACCTCTGTGTCGGCACTCGGCAGTCCATCCATAATTGTATACCACCTACCCGTGGTTTTTTTTTCTTTCTTCTTTATACATACTACATCTCATTATCATCCAGTCTATATTAGCAGCAGACACAGTACAGTACGGTAGTCCACGGCTGTAGCTACCTCTGTGTCGGCACTCGGCAGTCCGTCCATAATTGTATACCACCTACCCGTGGTTTTTTTTTTCTTTCTTCTTTATACATACTACATCTCATTATCAACCAGTCTATATTAGCAGCAGACACAGTACGGTAGTCCACGGCTGTAGCTACCTCTGTGTCGGCACTCGGCAGTCCATCCATAATTGTATACCACCTACCCGTGGTTTTTTTTTTCTTTCTTCTTTATACATACATACTACATCTCTTTATCAACCAGTCTATATTAGCAGCAGACACAGTACAGTAGTCCACGGCTGTAGCTACCTCTGTGTCGGCACTCGGCAGTCCATCCATAATTGTATACCACCTACCCGTGGTTTTTTTTTCTTTCTTCTTTATACATACATACTACATCTCATTATCATCCAGTCTATATTAGCAGCAGACACAGTACAGTACAATAGTCCACGGCTGTAGCTACCTCTGTGTCGGCACTCGGCAGTCCATCCATAATTGTATACTAGTATCCATCCATCTCCATTGTTTACCTGAGGTGCCTTTTAGTTGTGCCTATTAAAATATGGAGAACAAAAATGTTGAGGTTCCAAAATTAGGGAAAGATCAAGATTCACTTCCACCTCGTGCTGAAGCTGCTGCCACTAGTCATGGCCGAGACGATGAAATGCCAGCAACGTCGTCTGCCAAGGCCGATGCCCAATGTCATAGTACAGAGCATGTCAAATCCAAAACACCAAATATCAGTAAAAAAAGGACTCCAAAACCTAAAATAAAATTGTCGGAGGAGAAGCGTAAACTTGCCAATATGCCATTTACCACACGGAGTGGCAAGGAACGGCTGAGGCCCTGGCCTATGTTCATGGCTAGTGGTTCAGCTTCACATGAGGATGGAAGCACTCAGCCTCTCGCTAGAAAACTGAAAAGACTCAAGCTGGCAAAAGCACCGCAAAGAACGGGTGCGTTCTTCGAAATCCCAAATCCACAAGGAGAGTCCAATTGTGTCGGTTGCGATGCCTGACCTTCCCAACACTGGACGTGAAGAGCATGCGCCTTCCACCATTTGCACGCCCCCTGCAAGTGCTGGAAGGAGCACCCGCAGTCCAGTTCCTGATAGTCAGATTGAAGATGTCAGTGTTGAAGTACACCAGGATGAGGAGGATATGGGTGTTGCTGGCGCTGGGGAGGAAATTGACCAGGAGGATTCTGATGGTGAGGTGGTTTGTTTAAGTCAGGCACCCGGGGAGACACCTGTTGTCCGTGGGAGGAATATGGCCGTTGACATTCCTGGTGAAAATACCAAAAAAATCAGCTCTTCGGTGTGGAAGTATTTCACCAGAAATGCGGACAACATTTGTCAAGCCGTGTGTTCCCTTTGTCAAGCTGTAATAAGTAGGGGTAAGGACGTTAACCACCTCGGAACATCCTCCCTTATACGTCACCTGCAGCGCATTCATAATAAGTCAGTGACAAGTTCAAAAACTTTGGGCGACAGCGGAAGCAGTCCACTGACCAGTAAATCCCTTCCTCTTGTAACCAAGCTCACGCAAACCACCCCACCAACTCCCTCAGTGTCAATTTCCTCCTTCCCCAGGAATGCCAATAGTCCTGCAGGCCATGTCACTGGCAATTCTGACGAGTCCTCTCCTGCCTGGGATTCCTCCGATGCATCCTTGCGTGTAACGCCTACTGCTGCTGGCGCTGCTGTTGTTGCTGCTGGGAGTCGATGGTCATCCCAGAGGGGAAGTCGTAAGCCCACTTGTACTACTTCCAGTAAGCAATTGACTGTCCAACAGTCCTTTGCGAGGAAGATGAAATATCACAGCAGTCATCCTGCTGCAAAGCGGATAACTGAGGCCTTGACAACTATGTTGGTGTTAGACGTGCGTCCGGTATCCGCCGTTAGTTCACAGGGAACTAGACAATTTATTGAGGCAGTGTGCCCCCGTTACCAAATACCATCTAGGTTCCACTTCTGTAGGCAGGCGATACCGAGAATGTACACGGACGTCAGAAAAAGACTCACCAGTGTCCTAAAAAATGCAGTTGTACCCAATGTCCACTTAACCACGGACATGTGGACAAGTGGAGCAGGGCAGGGTCAGGACTATATGACTGTGACAGCCCACTGGGTAGATGTATGGACTCCCGCCGCAAGAACAGCAGCGGCGGCACCAGTAGCAGCATCTCGCAAACGCCAACTCTTTCCTAGGCAGGCTACGCTTTGTATCACCGCTTTCCAGAATACGCACACAGTTAAAAACCTCTTACGGCAACTGAGGAAGATCATCGCAGAATGGCTTACCCCAATTGGACTCTCCTGTGGATTTGTGGCATCGGACAACGCCAGCAATATTGTGTGTGCATTAAATATGGGCAAATTCCAGCACGTCCCATGTTTTGCACATACCTTGAATTTGGTGGTGCAGAATTTTTTAAAAAACGACAGGGGCGTGCAAGAGATGCTGTCGGTGGCCAGAAGAATTGCGGGACACTTTCGGCGTACAGGCACCACGTACAGAAGACTGGAGCACCACCAAAAACTACTGAACCTGCCCTGCCATCATCTGAAGCAAGAAGTGGTAACGAGGTGGAATTCAACCCTCTATATGCTTCAGAGGTTGGAGGAGCAGCAAAAGGCCATTCAAGCCTATACAATTGAGCACGATATAGGAGGTGGAATGCACCTGTCTCAAGTGCAGTGGAGAATGATTTCAACGTTGTGCAAGGTTCTGATGCCCTTTGAACTTGCCACACGTGAAGTCAGTTCAGACACTGCCAGCCTGAGTCAGGTCATTCCCCTCATCAGGCTTTTGCAGAAGAAGCTGGAGACATTGAAGGAGGAGCTAACACGGAGCGATTCCGCTAGGCATGTGGGACTTGTGGATGGAGCCCTTAATTCGCTTAACAAGGATTCACGGGTGGTCAATCTGTTGAAATCAGAGCACTACATTTTGGCCACCGTGCTCGATCCTAGATTTAAAACCTACCTTGGATCTCTCTTTCCGGCAGACACAAGTCTGCTGGGGTTGAAAGACCTGCTGGTGAGAAAATTGTCAAGTCAAGCGGAACGCGACCTGTCAACATCTCCTCCTTCACATTCTCCCGCAACTGGGGGTGCGAGGAAAAGGCTCAGAATTCCGAGCCCACCCGCTGGCGGTGATGCAGGGCAGTCTGGAGCGACTGCTGATGCTGACATCTGGTCCGGACTGAAGGACCTGACAACGATTACGGACATGTCGTCTACTGTCACTGCATATGATTCTCTCAACATTGAAAGAATGGTGGAGGATTATATGAGTGACCGCATCCAAGTAGGCACGTCACACAGTCCGTACTTATACTGGCAGGAAAAAGAGGCAATTTGGAGGCCCTTGCACAAACTGGCTTTATTCTACCTAAGTTGCCCTCCCACAAGTGTGTACTCCGAAAGAGTGTTTAGTGCCGCCGCTCACCTTGTCAGCAATCGGCGTACGAGGTTACATCCAGAAAATGTGGAGAAGATGATGTTCATTAAAATGAATTATAATCAATTCCTCCGCGGAGACATTGACCAGCAGCAATTGCCTCCACAAAGTACACAGGGAGCTGAGATGGTGGATTCCAGTGGGGACGAATTGATAATCTGTGAGGAGGGGGATGTACACGGTGATATATCGGAGGATGATGATGAGGTGGACATCTTGCCTCTGTAGAGCCAGTTTGTGCAAGGAGAGATTAATTGCTTCTTTTTTGGGGGGGGTCCAAACCAACCCGTCATATCAGTCACAGTCGTGTGGCAGACCCTGTCACTGAAATGATGGGTTGGTTAAAGTGTGCATGTCCTGTTTATACAACATAAGGGTGGGTGGGAGGGCCCAAGGACAATTCCATCTTGCACCTCTTTTTTCTTTTCTTTTTCTTTGCGTCATGTGCTGTTTGGGGAGGGTTTTTTGGAAGGGCCATCCTGCGTGACACTGCAGTGCCACTCCTAGATGGGCCCGGTGTTTGTGTCGGCCACTAGGGTCGCTTATCTTACTCACACAGTCAGCTACCTCATTGCGCCTCTTTTTTCTTTGCATCATGTGCTGTTTGGGGAGGGTTTTTTGGAAGGGCCATCCTGCGTGACACTGCAGTGCCACTCCTAGATGGGCCCGGTGTTTGTGTCGGCCACTAGGGTCGCTTATCTTACTCACACAGTCAGCTACCTCATTGCGCCTCTTTTTTTCTTTGCGTCATGTGCTGTTTGGGGAGGGTTTTTTGGAAGGGCCATCCTGCGTGACACTGCAGTGCCACTCCTAGATGGGCCCGGTGTTTGTGTCGGCCACTAGGGTCGCTTATCTTACTCACACAGTCAGCTACCTCATTGCGCCTCTTTTTTTCTTTGCGTCATGTGCTGTTTGGGGAGGGTTTTTTGGAAGGGACATCCTGCGTGACACTGCAGTGCCACTCCTAGATGGGCCCGGTGTTTGTGTCGGCCACTAGGGTCGCTTATCTTACTCACACAGCTACCTCATTGCGCCTCTTTTTTTCTTTGCGTCATGTGCTGTTTGGGGAGGGTTTTTTGGAAGGGACATCCTGCGTGACACTGCAGTGCCACTCCTAGATGGGCCCGGTGTTTGTGTCGGCCACTAGGGTCGCTTATCTTACTCACACAGCTACCTCATTGCGCCTCTTTTTTTCTTTGCGTCATGTGCTGTTTGGGGAGGGTTTTTTGGAAGGGACATCCTGCGTGACACTGCAGTGCCACTCCTAGATGGGCCCGGTGTTTGTGTCGGCCACTAGGGTCGCTTATCTTACTCACACAGCGACCTCGGTGCAAATTTTAGGACTAAAAATAATATTGTGAGGTGTGAGGTATTCAGAATAGACTGAAAATGAGTGTAAATTATGGTTTTTGAGGTTAATAATACTTTGGGATCAAAATGACCCCCAAATTCTATGATTTAAGCTGTTTTTTAGGGTTTTTTGAAAAAAACACCCGAATCCAAAACACACCCGAATCCGACAAAAAAAATTCGGTGAGGTTTTGCCAAAACGCGGTCAAACCCAAAACACGGCCGCGGAACCGAACCCAAAACCAAAACACAAAACCCGAAAAATTTCCGGCGCTCATCTCTAACCAGTGTCCTAAAAAATGCAGTTGTACCCAATGTCCACTTAACCACGGACATGTGGACAAGTGGAGCAGGGCAGACTCAGGACTACATGACTGTGACAGCCCACTGGGTAGATGTATTGCCTCCCGCTGCAAGAACAGCAGCGGCAGCACCAGTAGCAGCATCTCGCAAATGCCAACTCGTTCCTAGGCAGGCTACGCTTTGTATCACCGCTTTCCAGAATACGCACACAGCTGAAAACCTCTTACGGCAACTGAGGAAGATCATCGCAGAATGGCTTACCCCAATTGGACTCTCCTGGGGATTTGTGACATCGGACAACGCCAGCAATATTGTGCGTGCATTACATCTGGGCAAATTCCAGCACGTCCCATGTTTTGCACATACCTTGAATTTGGTGGTGCAGAATTATTTAAAAAACGTCAGGGGCGTGCAAGAGATGCTGTCGGTGGCCCGAAGAATTGCGGGCCACTTTCGGCGTTCAGGCACCGCGTACAGAAGACTGGAGCACCACCAAAAATACCTGAACCTGCCCTGCCATCATCTGAAGCAAGAGGTGGTAACGAGGTGGAATTCAACCCTCTATATGCTTCAGAGGATGGAGGAGCAGCAAAAGGCCATTCAAGCCTATACATCTGGCCACGATATAGGCAAAGGAGGTGGAATGCACCTGTCTCAAGCGCAGTGGAGAATGATTTCAACGTTGTGCAAGGTTCTGCAACCCTTTGAACTTGCCACACGTGAAGTCAGTTCAGACACTGCCAGCCTGAGTCAGGTCATTCCCCTCATCAGGCTTTTGCAGAAGAAGCTGGAGACATTGAAGGAGGAGCTAAAACAGAGCGATTCCGCTAGGCATGTGGGACTTGTGGATGGAGCCCTTCATTCGCTTAACCAGGATTCACGGGTGGTCAATCTGTTGAAATCAGAGCACTACATTTTGGCCACCGTGCTCGATCCTAGATTTAAAACCTACGTTGTATCTCTCTTTCCGGCAGACACAAGTCTGCAGGGGTTCAAAGACCTGCTGGTGAGAAAATTGTCAAGTCAAGCGGAACGTGACCCATCAACAGCTCCTCCTTCACATTCTCCCGCAACTGGGGGTGCGAGGAAAAGGCTAAGAATTCCGAGCCCACCCGCTGGCGGTGATGCAGGGCAGTCTGGAGCGAGTGCTGACATCTGGTCCGGACTGAAGGACCTGGCAACGATTACTGACATGTCGTCTACTGTCACTGCATATGATTCTCTCACCATTGAAAGAATGGTGGAGGATTATATGAGTGACCGCATCCAAGTAGGCACGTCAGACAGTCCGTACGTATACTGTCAGGAAAAAGAGGCAATTTGGAGGCCCTTGCAGAAACTGGCTTTATTCTACCTAAGTTGCCCTCCCTCCAGTGTGTACTCCGAAAGAGTGTTTAGTGCAGCCGCTCACCTTGTCAGCAATCGGCGTACGAGGTTACTTCCAGAAAATGTGGAGAAGATGATGTTCATTAAAATGAATTATAATCAATTCCTCCGTGGAGACATTCACCAGCAGCAATTGCCTCCAGAAAGTACACGGGGACTTGAGATGGTGGATTCCAGTGGGGACGAATTAATAATCTGTGAGAAGGGGGGTGTACACAGTGAAAGGGGTGATGAATCGGAGGATGAGGAGGAGGTGGACATCTTGCCTCTGTAGAACCAGTTTGTGCAAGGAGAGATTGATTGCTTCTTTTTTGGTGGGGCCCCAAACCAACCAGTTATTTCAGTCACAGTCGTGTGGCAGACCCTGTCACTGAAATGATGGGTTCGTTAAAGTGTGCATGTCCTGTTTATACAACATAAGGGTGGGTGGGAGGGCCCAAGGACAATTCCATCTTGCACCTCTTTTTTCTTTCATTTTTCTTTGCATCATGTGCTGTTTGGGGAGTATTTTTTTTGAAGGGCCATCCTGCGTGACACTGCAGTGCCACTCCTAGATGGGCCAGATGTTTGTGTCGGCCACTTGGGTCGCTTATCTTAGTCACACAGCTACCTCATTGCGCCTCTTTTTTTCTTTGCATCATGTGCTGTTTGGGGAGTATTTTTTTGAAGGGCCATCCTGCGTGACACTGCAGTGCCACTCCTAAATGGGCCAGGTGTTTGTGTCGGCCACTTGTGTCGCTTAGCTTAGTCACACAGCGACCTTGGTGCGCCTCTCTTTTTCTTTGCATCATGTGCTGTTTGGGGAGTATTTTTTTGAAGTGCCATCCTGCGTGACACTGCAGTGCCACTCCTAGATTGGCCAGGTGTTTGTGTCGGCCACTTGTGTCGCTTAGCTTAGTCACACAGCGACCTTGGTGCGCCTCTTTTTTTCTTTGCATCATGTGCTATTTGGGGAGTATTTTTTTGAAGTGCCATCCTGTCTGACACTGCAGTGCCACTCCTAGATGGGCCAGGTGTTTGTGTCGGCCACTTGGGTCGCTTAGCTTAGTCACACAGCTACCTCATTGCGCCTCTTTTTTTCTTTGCATCATGTGCTGTTTGGGGACAATTTTTTTGAAGGGCCATCCTGTCTGACACTGCAGTACCACTCCTAGATGGGCCAGGTGTTTGTGTCGGCCACTTGGGTCGCTTAGCTTAGCCATCCAGTGACCTCGGTGCAAATTTTAGGACTAAAAATAATATTGTGAGATGTGAGGTGTTCAGAATAGACTGAAAATGAGTGGAAATTATGGTTATTGAGGTTAATAATACTTTGGGATCAAAATGACCCCCAAATTCTATAATTTAAGCTGTTTTTGAGGGTTTTTTGAAAAAAACACCCGAATCCAAAACACACCCGAATCCGACAAAACATTTTCGGTGAGGTTTTGCCAAAACGCGTCCGAATCCAAAACACGGCCGCGGAACCGAACCCAAAACCAAAACCCGAAAAATTTCCGGTGCACATCACTAATTGACAAGTGATTAAGAAGAGGAAACAAGTGTAACAATTCACAGCACTCCTAAGCTGGGTACACACTGGAGCGACGGGCATTTGTTCCGACATCGCAACGAATGCCCTTGATCCCAGATTCTGTGTACACACTGGGATGACATTAATGAAGGATGGTACAATCACATTTCGTCCTTCATTAGCACAAATAAGGTGCCTAGTGATATCAATCAATTTGATGTGCAGCACACCAAACCTAGCGTCCATCGCTAGTGACACCGTGGGCACGCAATCGCACGTACACACTAAGTGATGAAGGCGATTTGTCGTTACGAAACGGCAAATCGGCCCAACATCGCTCCAGCCTTAGCAAATGCAAGGAATCATGGTGGTCATTCCGAGTTGATCGCAGCCAGCAACTTTTTGCTCACTCCTGTGATCAATAGTCCACGCCTATGGGGGGGGTGTATTTTAGCTTAGCAGAGCTGCGATCGCTTGTGCAGCCCTGCTAAGCTAAAAAAATTTAAACCAAAAGTAGACTAGGCCTGGACATACTTACCCTGTGCGACGATCTCAGCGATGCTGGAGCCGGCTTTGACGTCAGACATCCGTCCCTCCGTTCTCCTGGACACGCCTGCGTTTTCGAATCCACTCCCCGAAAACAGCCGGAAATGCTTCGGTGATGCCCAGGCCCACCTTCTTCCTGTCAATCTTCTTTGCGGTTGGCTCTGTGACCGCTTTCTTCATTCTTCTGAATGTAACCCAGCGACCCCTGTCATCGGGCAACGTCGCACACGCGCAGTGCGTCCGCTGCGCATGCGCATTCTGGACCCATTCGCACCGCAGCGACAAACCACTGCGTGCAAACCGGTTGGAATGAGCCCCCATTGCCAAAGTCGAAAAATATTGCAGTACACACATCACGTACAAACCACACACATATGGCCTCTGCGCGTGTACTTGTTCTGCCGTGCATGCACATATCCGTAATTTGCGTATGGTCGCTCCCGCGGTCCTGCGCATCAGTGCGTGGTATGGGTATTTACGGTAGAGTTTGTGAACGCATGGGGAGCTATCAAAACACATTACATATTTAATCCAAATAGTGCACAATGTACACATAGTCCCCCTGCACCACATATGAAATAAACAACAGTTTAAATGGTTTCAGAACAAAGGGATTCGCCTTTACAGAATAGGAGGGGACAGAACAAGGTCATAAGGTGGTGTTTGGTATCCAGCTGTAGGGTATTTTAAGGGTATCATTCCGGTGTTGGTTTGAGGAAGATCGCATGTTCCAGCGGATAGTTATGTGCAGAAGTAGAATATAGATATAAACAGTATTTACTGTACATTATGTATGCAGCGGGAATTCAGAGGAGACCACCCACAAGAGCAGTTGGGAAAGACATCTACCTATTCAAACCGACCCATGACCTCTCCTGTACTGTAAAAGTGCATTCCTGTGTCCAATGGACAAAGAGATTACAGTATCTATTGTATTGCTTTTGGAAGAAGTGTATAAAGAGAGCCTGCTTCTGGCCTGGTGAGACACAAGACTCACAAAGTTATCTATTTGATGACCGAGGACCGGGTTGGGAAGCGCAAGCGAATCTACTCAAGTATGTACCATTGAATGTAGCCATTTACTCTGTTATATTGTATTGTATTATTTGTATTGTAACCCCCTTTCAGCAATAATCCACTGTGGTGTCGGAACCCAGCGGTTAAATCACAATTGGTGTTGTGTCTTCATTGCCCTGCTAAGGTTTAAAGTGTTTTATCATTGCATTGCATTACTGTAAAGGTTTAAAGTGTATCGCTGGGTGTGTGCGCGCTGTGTGTACTTTGTACCCCCAGAGCGGCGTTTGTACGCCAAGTCCGTACAGTGATACGGGACTCCGTACGCAAACAGTGTATAAAGTACGTAGCGTGTGTACTAAGTTTAGCGGCCGCAGCGGCTCCATGGGAAAGTGTATTCTAAGTGTGTATAAGGTATAGCTTTCTTTCCTGTAAGATAATCGACATTATCAATTGGGGGCTCTCCGGTTTTCCACATACTTACTACCTAACAGGTCACAGCAGACGTAATCTATCAGCAAAGGGTGGGAAGTTATCCTACGTATCCTTTTCTTGGTCAATGGATGCACTGAAAACCCTACTTAATTGCTGATTAGATGGCGTCTGCTCTTTATGGTTTGTAGAGATGCTGGTAGAACTCGTAAGGTAAACAGAAAAAAAGCTATTTAAAATCTGTGACATTTTTTTGGGGCGCCAAAAGCGTACACAGCACCCATACTCTTTGCATACTCTCTCACAGTGTTGCCATAACATTCAGATTGCTAGATTCATTTAAACTTGTGGGAAACCAGAGATATTTGTTGTTATATAGTTAAAACTAAAATAAATGTTAAGGAAGTAAGTGTAAGACACACAAGCAGCCTGGCCTAGTTATAAAGGTTTATACAGAAAGAAACTGTGTGTTGTGTTAAGTGAGCAATTATAGTTGGTATTGCTCACATTTATAGAAGTTGTGGAATTTGTTTAATTGCGGATGTACGGTTTTGTACACGTGTCTCGGACAAAGTACGGGACTGCGTACGCAGTGTAAAGACACGCACGATCGCGTGTTTACGCAAATTGCGTAAGAAATACGGTCGCTAAGTACAAATTACACAATAGTTCGTTTAGTTTAAAGGCGGGACAGTAGCTACGCTACAATAGCACCAAACTACCCGGTTTCTAAAGAAATTTAATATAAAAACAAAATTTAGTATAAATATTTTTTTTTTAAATTGCCTCTGGGGGTAAAGCTGCCAACTTGAATGAATCCTAATTTTCTGTACAGAAAAATAACGTGTATTTGAGTGAGCGAATGCAGGAGTGAGTGGATACTGAACCCAAGAACTAAGTAGTCTAAGTGGACACACTGGGTTAGTAGAGGCCCGGTGGCGTAGGGTTCGCAACCCTGCGTTATTAACTAGGTGGTCTTAGTGGACTGAGTGGTATCCCATACAACTCTTAGTGGTCTAGGTGGTCTAAGCTAGGTGGTCTACAGCAATCGTAGGGTATATAGATAACTAGTATCTATAGGCTGTGCTATTGCATCACATGTCCGTTTGTTCAGCACAGAGCAACGTGATATTATTGTGTCATATGCGCTGTGGAAGGGCATACGCAGAAGTGATTGTATAGACAAAGGGGTTTTTCTTTGATAACTTCGTGAAATCTCCCTGGTGGGCTTCACTGGAAAGGGTGAAAGATAGTTATCTAATTTCTCTGTTTTTCACCCTACAAACAATTCCAGTTGAAAGATACCGAAAAGGAAATTTTCACTGCCTCTCTCAGGAAAATATTCCAAACAGAACTTCCACCGAAAGAAATTACGGTGTAAGGTCTGATAGGAGCCCTAAGTTGGGTACATTGCGATCCGCTATCAACAGTGTATCGTTGTATTGGCCAGCGTGGGCGAGAGCAAGTGGAAGGCGCTCAGGTATACTTCCACCGTCTACTTATATTGAGTATTTTGGTGTTTGTGGGAATTTTTTTTTAAAGATATTAGAAGAGACCCACAAATATGGTAGCCAGTTGCTCAAGTAAGAGACGTTTAGACAGGGTTCAGGCAGAATTATGGCCAAAAGGCTCAGCAAGGTTTATCATGTGTGAAAAATATGGTTCACACACAGAAGTTTTATGCAATGAGTGGATATGTATGACTAACAATGATAGGGAACCATTCCCTAGGGTGGGCAGCTTTGAACCAGAGGTATTAAAGAACTTAAGGTTAAGGATTTGTCTGATAAAATCCAAGAAACGAAGGATTAAACATACAGATTGTTTAAATTTGTGTCAACAGGAGGGGGATATGCAAAGGGAATTAGCTCGCGCAGCAGGTTCCAAACCTAGCGGGAAAACAATGGCGACCGCACCACCACCACCATATATTGTTGGGGAGAAAATGGCTACAGGCAATGATACATTGGTACAGAATAGAAGTGTAATTGCAAAATGTACTAACGCTAACCCTTGCCAGTTGTATCCTGTTTTAAATTTTCCCCATGACTGCGAACAAGAGGATGAGTCCAGCACGATATCGGCACTCTCTCTAGCAGCCACCATACAAGACACTCAGGTGGGCACGGCCCAACCAGCAAGAGCAGTAGTCAGGCCCCCTAGTGGAGGGATAAGTGAGGTCGTGTCCACAGGTAAGTACGGTACCGTACATTATGCAGAAACCATAGCACCTCACATTGTAGAGTCAAATCAAAATGATGTAATTGAATTAAATCCTGTCAGGGTGATCGCAGTCCCCAATGGGAAGACTGACGCTCAGGGAGTAACTCCCGTCAGGAACATTGCCATGCATTGTCCCTGGTCCCGGACAGAATTAAGGTCAATTATGTCAGAATTTCCCTATCCCAGAAAATATCTAGTCGCATGCCAGAGGTTCATTAAAGAGTTAGGTAATGCCACCGAACCCACAAACAAAGATTGTCGAACAGTGCTAAGGGTATGTTTACCCTCAAATATTGACCCCGCGAAATTTATAACTGATTGCAACTTAGATGCAGAAGTACCTCTCACTGATGAGTACACTCAGGAGAATGTACGACAAATCAATCTGCAATTAGGAATATATTTCCCTACTGTTGTCAAATGGAATTAAATATTTTCCATAAGACAAAAGGAAGGTGAAACGGCATCCGAATATTTCCATCGAGCACTGCAGGAAATGGCTAGATACACTGGGATCGAGGACATTAGAGACAGTGTACATCACAGGGAGGTAGCTGTTTCAGTATTAATGGACGGGTTGAAGGAGGCACTCTGAACGAGGGTACAGACTTCTCTACCAAACTGGAGAGGTATCTCGGTGGCTGCATTGAGAGAGTCCGCTATCGAGCATGATAGGAACATCATTAAACACAGGGAGTCACAGGGGGAAAAACTGATGACGGTAAGTATACAGGCCCTTTCTGCAAAACCCCATCAGCCGAAAACCCGGACCCCTGTTTGGGACAGACCTAGAACATGTTACACTTGTAGGAAGGAAGGACATTTTGCCAAAGACTGTAAGAGTAGTAGAGCGCATAGCCAAGATAGACCCCTAGACAGAAAATATGAACCGCACTACTACTCACATAATTGGAATCAGGGACCACATAGGAGAAGTTACAAGCCACATGCAGGGGAAACAAGGAGGTACCCACCAAGCAGAGATGGGCAGACCTCCGAAAATTCTCAGATACCTCCCCCACATATCGTAGCTGCCAAAGCGCTGCGGGAGGGTCTCACCACACATTAGGGGTTGGGCCACACCTGTAGTCTGCAGCCAGTGAAGTTGATTGCTAGCCTTGGTAGTGAACCTAAGGTCACGGTTGATGTAGCTGGTGTACCATTATCTTTTCTTGTAGATACAGGGGCGGCCAGGTCAGTGCTAAATTCGACTGTAGGTATAGAAACCATGGGTAAAACAATTTCAGCAATGGGAGTAACAGGAACGGTGCAACACTACCCTTTGACTAGACCGGCAGAGATTACGATAGGGCCCCTGCAGACCAAACACTCTTTTCTGCTGGCTGCATCGTCTCCGACTAATCTGCTCGGCAGAGATTTATTGTGTAAAATGCGGTGTGTCATATATTGTACTCCTGAGGGTGTCGTCTTGGATATACCCGAGAATCACGTTCAAGAAGTGCAAGATATATTAGACACCCCTCAAAGGCTAATGTCGCACTCTGCTGTTATAGACAAGTGTCCATCAAAGGTAGAGGAAATTATCTCACAAATACCGGGTTCCCTTTGGACCAAAGATGGACAAGACACTGGATTGATGGCGAATGTAGCTCCAGTAGTAGTGCAAGTAAAAGATGGTAGGATAGCTCCAAAAATACCTCAGTATCCTCTGAAGCCAGAGGTAGAATTAGGAGTGTACCCCGTCATAGAGCGGTTGCTACAACAGGGCATCCTAGTCAGGACGTCCAGCACTGCCAATAGTCCCATCTTCCCTGTGAAAAAGAGTGGGGGGAGGGGTTACAGGCTAGTGAAGGATTTAAGGGGGATAAACAAGATAGTTGAGAGCCAATTCCCCGTAGTGCCCAATCCAGCTGTCATCCTCATGCAAATTCCCCCTACTGCGAAATTTTTCACTGTTATTGACCTCTGTTCTGCTTTCTTTTCTGTCCCTCTGCACCCTGACAGCCAATACCTCTTTGCATTTACATACAGGGGTGTACAGTACACCTGGACTCGTCTCCCCCAAGGCTTCATTGACAGCCCGAGTATTTTCTCCCAGGCCTTGCATGACTGTTTACAATCCTTTGAACCTGAGAGTGGATCAGTACTAATACAGTATGTCGATGACTTATTGTTGTGTTCTGACTCACTCGAATCGTCCTTGAAAGACACAAAACAGCTTCTGTTTCATCTTTCCCAAACGGGACACAAGGTTTCAAAGGACAAGTTGCAGTTGTGCCGGACCAGGGTAAAATATTTGGGACATTGCTTGACTCAAGGACTTAGACACCTCACCACTGATAGAATACAGGCGATTCGCGACATGACTCTGCCACAAACCCAGCAACAGATCCGCACTTTCCTTGGAATGTGTGGGTACTGCCAAAACTGGATCCCAGGGTTCTCCATACTGGCTTTACCTTTGCAAGAGATGGTCTCTTCGAACAAACCAGATCGGATCTCGCACACAGATGAGTCCGAACTGGCATTTGAGAGACTCAAACAGTGTCTATCACAGGCACCTGCATTAGGTATGCCAGATTATGGGAAGCCCTTTGAATTATACGGTACAGAAAGTGCAGGGTGCGCAGCAGGAGTTTTAACCCAGAGACATGGTGATGCCAGCAGGCCGGTAGCTTACTACAGTGCACAGTTGGACACCGTAGCGCGGTCTCTCCCCACATGCTTGCGAAGTGTTGCAGCGATAGCTTTGCTAGTAAGTAAAAGCGAAGACGTAGTGTTAGGACACAACCTGACCATCCATACACCTCATGCTGTATCAGCCTTACTGAACTCCGCCCAAACCAGACATGTCTCATCCGCACGGTTTACAAGGTGGGAATTATCACTGATGGCCCCTGTAAACATCAACATTAAGAGATGCAGCGCACTAAATCCTGCAACTTACTTGCCAAGTGTGCCTGGACAGGCACAAAGGGTGGAGGATGAGAATGACGGTGAAGGAGGATTTAGTGCAGACACTGATACGCATGACTGTATGGAATACCTGAACCAGACTTTCACTGTGAGACCTGACATTAGTGACAACCCACTGGAAGGGGTAGATTTTATCTTTTACACTGACGGTAGTTGCCACAGATAGACGGACTCGGGAGACCTGTGTACTGGATACGCAGTTGTAGACGACAGAGGTATCATAGAAGCTGAACCCCTGGGCCCACCGCACTCAGCAGTTGCTGAGCTGGTCGCCCTAACCAGAGCGTGTGAATTGGCCAAGGGTAAGTCAGCTAATATATACACAGATTCTAGGTATGCCTTTGGAGTGGTACATGATTTCGGGGCCCTATGGCGCCTCAGAAATTTCATGACGGCAGCTGGCACACCTGTAGCGCATGCGTCCCACATAAAAAGGCTCCTAACAGCGATACAGGAACCAGACAGAGTGGCTGTCATCAAGTGTAAAGCACATACTTACAACCAATACCCAATTTCACTTGGTAACAGCCGGGCAGACGAAGCTGCTAAATCAACAGCCAGCACCCCCATACAAATGAACATCACATCACTGATGACATTTAACACGATCAATACACAACAATTAATTGAAATGCAAGATTTGTGTTCTTCACAAGAAAGGACAGTCTGGAGGTCAAAGGGATATGGCCAGGAACCCTCGGGACTGTGGACAGGTGGACAAGGTAAGCCAGTAGCCCCCAGAGCATATCTTCCAAGCTTAGCTGAGGCGGCACACGGTCTGACTCATCTGGGTAAAGAGGGTATGTGTAAGCTGGTGAGAGCCTACTGGTGTGCGCCAGGATTCTCTTCTCATGCAGGTAAGAGAGCAATGACATGTTTTACTTGCTTGAGGAAGAATATTGGAAAGTCAATAGCAACAGAGCCATCCCATATCCCTCCGACAGACGGTCCTTTTCAGGTAATACAAATCGATTTCATACAGTTACCACCCTGTAGGAATTTAAAATATGTGTTAGTTTGTATTGATGTATTTTCAAATTGGGTAGAAGCGTTCCCTGCTGCCACAAATACAGCTACGTTCACTGCAAAGAAAATTGTGCAGGAATTTGTGTGTAGATATGGTATCCCTTGAATAATTGAAAATGATAGGGGTACCCATTTTACAGGTGAATTCTCTCAGGTCATGTGCAAACTGATGGGAATTAATAGCAAGCTGCATACTCCGTACCGTCCACAGGCGAGTGCAAAGGTGGAGAGAGTGAATAGCACTATTAAGAACATGCTGAGCAAATTAATGGTTGAAACTGGATTGCCGTGGCCAGAAGCTTTGCCACTAGTGTTGTACAGCATCAGAACCACTCCCAGGTATCCCCTTAACCTATCACCCTTTGAAATTCTTTTTGGTCGACAACCTCATGTAATGATAGACCCCCAGGATGATTTGAAATGTAATAATGAAGTGACTGTGAAATATTTGGTTGGGATGAGCCAGCAGCTGAGAAATCAACAAAGAAATTTAAAGCTGGTGATTCCTGACCTGCCGAACAGTAATTGTCATGACATTGAACCTGGGATTATGTGATGATTCGAAATTTCTTACGCTCAGGTTGCCTCATAGACAGGTGGGAAGGACCATATCAAGTCTTGTTAACCAGCACAACAGCATTGAAAGTCACCGAAAGAGAGACGTGGATCCACTTGTCCCACTGCAAGAAGGTCGCTGACCCGGAGAGAACTCGTGACAAAGAGCAGAGTGTAGAGAATCTCGTATCAGTGGAGTGTCTGTTAAGGGAAAGTTGAGAGGCAGGACTGTTGAAAGGCATCTGAGCACAGAGAGTAACAAGAGCTAGAACAGTTGTCGTACCACTTTCTTTTTTTTCACCTCCCCCTGCATTTTTCCTTTCTTTTCTCCTTCTTATTTTCCTCCTTTCCCCTAACGAAATGGATCGATCACAAGAGACTGCGTTTAGGGTTCTGTTAGTAATTCTGGTTTTGATAAGGACAGTTTGTTTTGGTGAGGGTCCCAGAGAGGTCAAGCAGGGATCTGAAATGGGTTCTGATGGCAAGTACGAATTTGTAGGATCTCAGGATCAGCACATCATTTTGGTAAAGGCTGGCATCAGTAAGCGCTCTGGTAGTCAAGGAGCTCGGAGGCACTGTGAGGGGTTATTGTCTGATGAATATTGTATTTGTAGGAATTGTGAGAATATAGTTGAGGATGGGTGCATCCAGAGATGTCAGTCAAACCTTAATATCGACATGGACCAGCATCCGTTGAGTGATTACCACTCACTAGTGGGTAAGGTCTTAAACCAGACAGAATGCTGGGTGTGCTCACAGGTACCTCAAGGTCAGAGCAAGTCAGGATTAGTACCATATCCTTTAGCAATAGATGAGGTACTCGAATTACGGGGTGGGAGACCGGTGGACAAGAAATTCAATATTTCTAGGCCCCCTAGTTTGAAGCTCCACCAGTATCATGTAGATAGATCCTTGTTATGTTTTAATATTTCCAATTACCGAAAACCGGTAAACTGGGAAGTGACGTGGAATAACCAGACAATGACCTTTTCACGCAGAGCTGATAGGATACCCATAGACTCTGAACTTGTACGCCAAATAGCCAACAGTGGGAGGTATTTTCGGTATAGGTATACTCGTGGAAGCAAGACCATGTGGTTTGGAAAAGTATCGCCAGGGTATTGTGCACATATCATCCAGCCCGATACTTGTACTGAGCAGATGGGAGAACTAGGGATGGGTTTCTTTACTTGGAAAGTTTGTAATATGATGATGTTATATTTTGTCCCCTATGTTCTCCCAGATGATGCCTATTTCATATGTGGGAGGAAGGCGTACAAGTGGCTTGCCCCGAGCTCAGAGGGATTGTGTTATATTGGGAGAGTACTGCCAGAGGTCATGACCATAACCCATGATAAGATGAAAGACGTTCACCGCAGTGCTCAAGAGACACCTCATAGATAGGACAGAGCACGCAGCCTCTGATTTGATCCACGAATCCACCGGGATTCAATTCCTTCTCGTATTAGACATCACCCGTACTGCCAGAGGAATTATAAATTATAGGTATATCCATGCGCTAGCGAACTTGATAGATAATATCACTGAGATGTATGACGACACCTTCAGGTATACGGGAAGGGAGTTACAAGCTTACAAAAAGGAACTGATTCAGCACAGGATGGTCCTGAATTATATCACAGCCGTGACAGGTGGGTACTGTGTTACTCTGGCAACTCAATATGGGGTGAAGTGCTGTACGTATATTACAAACAGCACTGATGACCCAACGGAGATTATCGATCAAAAGATGGACGATATCTTACAGTTGAAGTGGGAGTTCAGGAGGAAACACAACCTTACCTTGGCAACTGTGAGTAATGAACTGACCGGCTGGGTCTCATGGTTGAACCCACGAAATTGGTTCTCAGGTTTAGGAGAGTGGGCTCAAAATGTTATTATGAGTGTAGGGACGTTTCTCCTTTGTATCCTGGGAGTCGTCATAATTATTGGTTTGATATTTAGGTGTGTTCGAATTCTGACGCTGCGCAAGCACGGCACAAAATTGATGAGTCTAAGGAGCAAGGGTGCTGTTATAGCAGCAGATTTAATTTATGACCCATCCATAGAGACAGTGTTATGATAAGGATTGTAAATGAATTTCATGGCCCGTTTCTTTCACCCGTTTCTCTTGTGTTTCCCCCTCTGCCCAGATACATCCATCCGGAAAAGACATTTGCCCTACCCAAAATGTTTATGTGAATGTATTTTAGATATGTGTCTTATCTTCATCTCTGCAACCTCCAGTTAATAGCACACATAGTCGACAGGTGATATCCACATATACTAGCACTCACATATTGTTAGGGTCTCCTGCCCTGTGCTGCCACGTCGTCATGGCAACCGGGAGACAAGTGCTAGCGGAGTAACCTGAGCGCAGCTGATACTCCGGTTCGGGTCTTTTGCTGTGCAGTGGTTATAGGCTCTGTGCACGGCAGGGGATCCGGTGCTGGTTTTTGTGCTCACAGTCTGTGAGGTCTGAGTGGGGCGTGGACAGCACCTGCTTTATAAGGCCTCTTCTCAGGGTAAGCAGATGCTGCTGAATCTTTGTTGGTTAGTCAGTTCCTGAAAGTTAGCCAGTACTGTGTAGCTTTGTATTTGTTTGTTGCTTACTGCAAATAGGCCTGGGGATTTGGTATTACACTCTGCCAATCCAGACCTAGCAGTAAGACTGGAGTCAGTCGTTTAGCTTGCTGGGGTTCTGTTACTACTCTGTGAACTTAGCAAGTTTGCGGCTGTATTCTAAGACTTGCCTGTCTAATCCTGTCTCACTGTGCTAGGTGTCAGGGGTCAGTTTAGTGGCAGTAAGCTGAACCTGTGCACTGCAAGTGAGAATTAGGATTGTGGAGACTCTCCTTGTGTCTATCATTCCATCTCTGACCAAGGAGTTTACTGCCACACCCGTTGGTAACCTTTTAGGGTTTTGCTGTTGCCCTTAGCAACAGCATTTCGGGTTCTCTACGTATTAAAACACAACATCTTGCTTTTCCCATCTGAGCATTTCTAATACAAGGGAGATACCCAGTTCCTTAGCCTCTGGGCTTCTCTGTTCACTTTGTGTGTATTTTGTTACCCTATCACCTTCTGTGTACGTTATGTCATATTCCCCAGTCTGTCTGTGAGTCCATTTGTTTTGCATAACAGTTCAAACACCAGTACATTCCTGCAGGCACTGGAGTGCATAACAGTTCTGACACCAGTACTTTCCTGCAGGCACTGGTGTGCATAACATATTCAGCAGCCTAATACTCCTGTTGAAATTTTGTGGGAATATGGAGCATACCCCTCAAAATACGTTGCAACAGGTGGTCGATCAGGTGCAGGTCCTGACTCGACAATTTAATGATTTGTCCATTAAAATGCACACCTCCCAGGCTGCTGGCGGAGCTCCCGCAGCAGCAGCACCTGCAGGGGTTAAGGAGCCGAAAGTAAATCTCCCGGATCGTTTTTCTGGAGATCGCTCGCAGTTCTTTTGTTTCAAGGAGAGCTGCAAGCTATACTTCCGGCTTAGGCCTCAGTCTTCTGGGTCGGAGATTCAGCGGGTGGGCATAGTGATTTCCTTGCTACAAGGAGACCCACAGGTCTGGGCATATGGGTTGCAGCCTGACTGTCCGTCGCTTAAAAGTGTTGATGCTTTTTTTATGGCACTGGGCATGTTGTATGATGACCCTGACAAGACGGCCTCAGCCGAGGCTCAGATTTCGATCCTTAAGCAAGGGCGAAGACCAGTTGAGGTTTACTGTACGGAGTTTCGGAGGTTGGCCCATGATACCCAGTGGAATGACCCAGCCCTGAGACACCAGTACCGAAGAGGTCTTTCTAACCAGATAAAGGACCAACTGGTACAATATCCCTTGCCTGATAGCTTGGATCAGCTCATGCAGTTATCCATCCGGGTGGATAGACGGCTGAGAGAGCGTAGGCTTGAAAGGGAGACTGAGATTTCCTTCCTTCCCAAGGGAACCTCAGACTCTGAGGAATTTTCCGAGGAGCCTATGCAGATTGGGGCTACCCGCCTCTCCTCGCGTGAGAAGACGCGGAGGAGACAGCAGGGGTTGTGTTTGTACTGTGGGAATAAAGGTCATGTGGTAGTATCATGCCCAGAAAAGCCGGAAAACTTCAGGGCCTGAGGGTGATGGGAAATATCCTGTCAGGCCAGAAGTCAGAATTTCCCAAGAAGACTTTTATCATTCCGGTGACCTTGAAGATCCTCGGTCAAACTGTCAAGACTGAGGCCTTTGTGGACAGTGGGGCCGACGGGGTTTTTATGGACCGCCAATTGGCCCTGAAACACTCTGTTCCCTTAGTACCCTTGGCATCAGAAATTGAGATTTGTGGGTTAAACGGGGAACCATTATCCCAAGGTAAAATTACCTCTTGCACTAGCCAGATTTCTTTGTTTATTGGAGCCACACACTCTGAAAAATTGTCCTTTTATGTGACTGTCTGTACTTTTGCCCCATTGGTGTTGGGGTTACCCTGGTTAAGGGCCCACAATCCTCAATTTGACTGGGTCTCTGGGGAGATTCTTAGTTGGGGTACTGATTGTTTCAGGAGTTGCTTGAGCCTTCCAGTCAGGCTCTCGCAGCTAAGTTTGCCAGGATTGCCAGGGTGTTATGCAGATTTTGCGGACGTGTTCTCCAAAAAAGTTGCAGAGGTACTACCTCCCCATCGCCCCTATGACTGTGCCAATGATTTGTTGCCAAATGCTAAGCTTCCCAAGAGCAGGTTGTACTCCCTGTCACGTCCTGAGACTCAGGCTATGGCAGAGTACATTCAGGAGAACTTGGCTAAGGGATTTATCAGACCTTCACAGTCTCCAGTTGGGTCGGGGTTCTTCTTCGTGGGTAAAAAGGACGGTTCGTTGCGACCCTGCATCGACTTCAGGGAATTGAACCGTATCACGATTAAAATAAGAATTTACTTACCGATAATTCTATTTCTCGGAGTCCGTAGTGGATGCTGGGGTTCCTGAAAGGACCATGGGGATAGCGGCTCCGCAGGAGACAGGGCACAAAAAAGTAAAGCTTTTACCAGATCAGGTGGTGTGCACTGGCTCCTCCCCCTATGACCCTCCTCCAGACTCCAGTTAGGTACTGTGCCCGGACGAGCGTACACAATAAGGGAGGCAATTTGAATCCCGGGTAAGACTCATACCAGCCACACCAATCACACCGTACAACTTGTGATCTAAACCCAGTTAACAGTATGATAACAGAAAGAGCCTCTTAAAGATGGCTCCTTAACAATATAACCCGAATTTGTTAACAATAACTATGTACAGTATTGCAGATAATCCGCACTTGGGATGGGCGCCCAGCATCCACTACGGACTCCGAGAAATAGAATTATCGGTAAGTAAATTCTTATTTTCTCTATCGTCCTAAGTGGATGCTGGGGTTCCTGAAAGGACCATGGGGATTATACCAAAGCTCCCAAACGGGCGGGAGAGTGCGGATGACTCTGCAGCACCGAATGAGAGAATTCCAAGTCCTCTTTTGCCAGGGTATCAAATTTGTAGAATTTTACAAACGTGTTTTCCCCCGACCACGTAGCTGCTCGGCAGAATTGTAATGCCGAGACCCCTCGGGCAGCCGCCCAAGATGAGCCCACCTTCCTTGTGGAATGGGCCTTAACAGATTTAGGCTGTGGCAGGCCTGCCACAGAATGAGCAAGTTGAATTGTGTTACAAATCCAACGAGCAATCGTCTGCTTAGAAGCAGGGGCACCCAACTTGTTGGGTGCATATAGTATCAACAGCGAGTCAGATTTTCTGACTTCAGCCGTCCTTGAAATGTATATTTTTTAAGGCTCTGACAACGTCCAACAACTTGGAGTCCTCCAAGTCGCCAGTGGCCGCAGGCACCACAATAGGTTGGTTCAGGTGAAACGCTGATACCACCTTAGGGAGAAAATGCGGACGAGTCCTCAGTTCTGCCCTATCCGAATGGAAGATTAGATAAGGGCTTTTATAAGATAAAGCCGCCAATTCAGATACTCTCCTGGCGGAAGCCAGGGCCAGTAACATAGTCACTTTCCATGTGAGATATTTAAAATCCACCTTTTTCAATGGGTCAAACCAATGGGATTTGAGGAAATCTAAAACTACATTTAGATCCCACGGTGCCACCGGAGGCACCACAGGAGGCTGTATATGCAGTACTCCTTTAACAAAAGTCTGTACCTCAGGAACTGAGGCCAATTCTTTTTGGAAGAATATTGACAGGGCCGAAATTTGAACCTTAATAGATCTCAATTTGAGACCCATAGACAATCCTGATTGTAGGAAATGTAGGAAACGACCCAGTTGAAATTCCTCCGTCGGAACACTCCGATCCTCGCACCACGCGACATATTTTCGCCAAATGCGGTGATAATGTTTCGCGGTGACTTCCTTCCTTGCCTTAATCAAGGTAGGAATGACTTCTTCTGGAATGCCTTTCCCTTTTAGGATCTGGCGTTCAACCGCCATGCCGTCAAACGCAGCCGCGGTAAGTCTTGAAAGAGACAGGGACCCTGTTGTAGCAGGTCCCTTCTCAGAAGCAGAGGGCACGGGTCGTCCGTGACCAACTCTTGAAGTTCCGGGTACCAAGTCCTTCTTGGCCAATCCGGAGCCACTAGTATTGTTCTTACTCCTCCTCACCGTATAATCTTCAATACCTTTGGTATGAGAGGCAGAGGAGGAAACACATATACTGATTTGTACACCCAAGGTGTTACCAGTGCGTCCACAGCTATTGCCTGTGGATCTCTTGACCTGGCGCAATACTTGTCCAGTTTCTTGTTGAGGCGAGACGCCATCATGTCTACCATTGGTCTTTCCCAACAGTTTACTAGCATGTGGAAGACTTCTGGATGAAGACCCCCCTCTCCCGGGTGAATATCGTGTCTGCTGAGGAAGTCTGCTTCCCAGTTGTCCACGCCCGGGAAGAACACTGCTGACAGTGCTATTACGTGATTCTCCGCCCAGCGAAGAATCTTGGTAGCTTCTGCCATTGCACTCCTGCTTCTTGTGCCGCCCTGTCTGTTTACATGGGCGACCGCCGTGATGTTGTCCGACTGAATCAACACCGGTTTTCCTTGCAGGAGTGGTTCCGCCTGGCTTAGAGCATTTTAGATTGCTCTTAGTACCAGAATGTTTATGTGAAGAGACTTTTCCAGGTTCGTCCATACCCCCTGGAAGTTTCTTCCTTGTGTGACTGCTCCCCAACCTCTCAGGCTGGCGTCCGTGGTCACCAGGATCAAATCCTGTATGCCGAATCTGCGGCCCTCCAATAGATGAGCCTTTTGCAACCACCACAGAAGATATACCCTTGTCCTTGGCGACAGGGTTATTCGCAGGTGCATCTGAGGATGCGACCCTGACCATTTGTCCAACAGATCCCTTTGGAAAATTCTTGCATGGAATCTGCCGAATGGAATTGCTTCGTAAAAAGCCACCATTTTTCCCAGGACTCTTGTGCATTGATGTACAGACACCTTTCCTGGTTTTAGGAGGTTCCTGACAGGTCGGATAACTCCTTGGCTTTTTCCTCGGGAAGAAAAACCTTTTTCTGAACCGTGTCCAGAATCATCCCTAGGAACAGCAGACGTATCGTCGGAAAACAGCTGCGATTCTTGGAATATTTAGAATCCAGTCGTGCCGTCGAAGAACTACTTTAGATAGTGCTCTTCCGACCTCCAACTGTTCTCTGGAACTTGCCCTTTTTAGGTCGTGCAAGTAAGGGATAATTTAGATGCCTTTTTTCTTTGAAGAAACATCTTTTCGGCCATTACCTTGGTAAAAAGGCCCGGGGTGCCGTGGATAATTCAAACGGCATCGTCTGAAACTGATATTGACAGTTCTGTACCACGAACCAGAGGTACCCTTGATGAGAAGGACAAAATTTGGACATGGAGGTAATCCTTGATGTCCAGGGACACCATATAGTCCCCTTTTTTCCGGTTCGCTATCACTGCTCTGAGTGACTTTATCTCGATTTGAACCTTTTATGTAAGTGTTCAAAACATTTTAGATTTAGACTATGTGTCACCAAGCCGTCTGGCTTCAGTACCACAATATAGTGTGGAAAAATAATACCCTTTTCCTTGTCGTAGGATGGGTACTTTGATTATCACCTGCTGGATATACAGCTTGTGAATTGTTTCCAATGCTGCCTCCCTGTCGGAGGGAGCCGTTGGTAAAGCAGACTTCAGGAACCTGCGAGGAGAAGATGTCTCGACTCTCCAATCTTTACCCCTGGGATAATACTCGTACGATCTAGGGGTCAACTTGCGAGTGATCCCACTGCGCCCTGAGACTCTTGAGACTACCCCCCCCACCTTGAGTCCGCTTGCACGGCCCCAGCGTCATGCTGAGGACTTGGCAGACGCGGTGGAGGGCTTCTTTTCCTGGGAAAGGGCTGCCTGCTGCAGTCTACTTCCCTTACCTCTATGTCTGGGCAGATATGACTGGCCTTTTGCCTGCATGCCCTCATGGGAAAGGAAAGATTGAGGCTGAAAAGACGGTGTCTTTTTTAGCTGAGATGTAACTTGGGGTAAAAAAGGTTGGATTTCCCAGCTGTTGCTGTGGTCCCCAGGTCCGATGGACCGACCCCCAAATAACTCCTTCCCTTTATACAGCAATACTTCCATCTGCCGTATGGGATCTGTATCACCTGACCACTGTCGTGTCCCTGACATCTTCTGGGAGATATGGACAACGCACTTATCTTGATGCCAGAGAGCAAATATCCCTCTGTGCATCTCACATACATATATATAGAATGCATCCTATTAAATGCTGTACATGAATAAAATATTTTTAGTCAGGGAATCCGACCAAGCCAACCCAGCACTGCATCTCCAGGCTGATGGCGATCGCTGGTCGCAGTATAACCACCGTATGTGTGTATATACTTTTTAGGATATTTTTCCAGCTTCCTATCAGCTGGCTCCTTGAGGGCGGCCGTATCTGGAGACGGTAACGCCACTTGATAAGCGTGTGAGCGCCTTATCACCCTAAGGGGTGTTTCCCAACGTACCCTAATTTCTGGCGGGAAAGGGTATAACGCCAATATTTGCTATCGGGGTAACCCTACGCATCATCACACACTTCATTTTATTTTATCTGATTCAGGAAAAACTACAGGTAGTTTTTTCACTCCCACATAATACCCTTTCTTGTGGTACTTGTAGTATCAGAAACACGTAACACCTCCTTCATTGCCCTTAACGTGTGGCCCTAATGAGAAATACGTTTGTTTATTCACCGTCGACACTGTATTCAGTGTCCGTGTCTGTGTCTGTGTCGACCGACTGAGGTAAATGGGCGTTTTTTTAAAAACCCCTGACGGTGTTTCTGAGACGCCTGGACCGGTCCTAATAGATTGTCGGCCGTCTCATGTCGTCAACCGACCTTGCAGCGTGTTGACATTCTCACGTAATTCTCTAAATAAGCCATCCATTCCGGTGTCGACTCCCTAGAGAGTGACATCACCATTACAGGCAATTTCTCCGCCTCCTCACCAACATCGTCCTCATACATGTCGACACACACGTACCGACACACAGCACACACACCGGGAATGCTCTGACAGAGGACAGGACCCACTAGCCCTTTGGGGAGACAGAGGGAGAGTCTGCCAGCACACACCAAAAACGCTATAATTATATAGGGACAACCTTATATAAGTGTTTCTCCCTTATAGCATCTTTTATATATATACAATATCGCCAAAATCAGTGCCCCCCCTCTCTGTTTTAACCCTGTTTCTGTAGTGCAGTGCAGGGGAGAGCCTGGGAGCCTTCTCTCCAGCTTTTCTGTGAGAGAAAATGGCGCTGTGTGCTGAGGAGATAGGCCCCGCCCCTTTTTCGGCGGGCTCGTCTCCCGCTATTTTTGAAGTTAGGCAGGGGTTAAATATCTCCATATAGCCTCTGTGGGCTATATGTGAGGTATTTTTTGCCTCTAATAAGGTTTTTATTTGCCTCTCAGAGCGCCCCCCCCAGCGCTCTGCACCCTCAGTGACTGTTGTGTGAAGTGTGCTGAGAGGAAAATGGCGCACAGCTGCAGTGCTGTGCGCTACCTTTATGAAGACTCAGGAGTCTTCAGCCGCCGATTTTGGACCTCTTCTCTCTTCAGCGTCTGCAAGGGGGCCGGCGGCGCGGCTCCGGTGACCATCCAGGCTGTACCTGTGATCGTCCCTCTGGAGCTAGTGTCCAGTAGCCAAGCAGCAAATCCACTCTGCACGCAGGTGAGTTCACTACTTCTCCCCTAAGTCCCTCGTTGCAGTGATCCTGTTGCCAGCAGGACTCACTGTAAAGTAAAAAACCTAAGCTAAACTTTCTCTAAGCAGCTCTTTAGGAGAGCCACCTAGATTGCACCCTTCTCGTTCGGGCACAAAATCTAACTGGAGTCTGGAGGAGGGTCATAGGGGGAGGAGCCAGTGCACACCACCTGATCTGGTAAAAGCTTTACTTTTTTGTGCCCTGTCTCCTGCGGAGCCGCTATCCCCATGGTCCTTTCAGGAACCCCAGCATCCACTTAGGACGATAGAGAAAAACTCATACCCACTGCCTCTCATTTTGGTCTTGTTTGACCAGCTTCGTACTGCCACCATTTTTTCTAAGATTGACCTACGCGGTGCGTACAATCTAATCCGAATAAGAGAGGGGGATGAATGGAAGACTGCCTTTAATACCCACTCAGGGCATTATGAATATTTGGTGATGCCTTTTGGGCTCTGTAATGCCCCGGCAGTCTTCCAGGATTTCATGAATGATGTGCTCAGGGAATATTTGGATAGATTCTTAGTTGTATACTTAGATGACATCCTAACCTTCTCCCATTCCCTGGAGGAACATCGGAAGCATGTACGCTTAGTCCTCCAGAAACTCAGAGACCACCGGCTTGGGGCGAAGCTGGAGAAGTGCGAATTTGAAGTTCAGCAAATCGCATTTCTAGGATATATTATCTCCCCAGAAGGTTTCCAAATGGAGGGTTCCAAGGTACAGGCAGTCCTGGATTGGGTGCAGCCCACTAGTTTGAAGGCGCTTCAGCGTTTCCTGGGCTTTGCAAATTTTTATAGACGATTTATCGCTGGATTTTCGTCTATAGTGGCGCCCTTGGTGGCACTCACTAAGAAAGGGGCGGATGTTGCTCACTGGTCTTGTGAGGCTAAAGCGGCTTTTGCCCGTCTCAAAAGGGCATTTGTTTCGGCCAAGGTGCTGCGACACCCAGATCCAGAGTGTCCTTTTGTGGTGGAGGTGGATGCCTCTGAGATGGGTATTGGGGCAGTGCTTTCTCAGATGGGAGTGTCTGATAATCGCCTTCATCCCTGTGCTTACTTTTCCCGTAAATTTTCGCCTGCCGAGATGAATTATGACGTGGGTAACCGGGAATTGTTGGCTATTAAGGATGCACTCGAGGAGTGGAGACACTGGCTTGAGGGGGCTAAGTTTGTGGTCTCAATTCTCACTGACCATAAGAATCTGGCATATTTAGAGTCAGCGAAGCGTCTCAATGCCAGGCAGGCACGATGGGCTTTGTTTTTTGCTCGCTTTAATTTTTTGATAACATATCGCCCTGGGTCAAAAAACATCAAGGCTGATGCGCTCTCGCAGAGTTTTGCTCCAATCCAGGAGACCACCGAGGAGCCGTTGCCCATTGTTTCCCCATCATGTATTAAAGTGGGCATTACCCAGGACCTCTTATCATTAGTCCTTAGAGCACAGGAGCAGGCTCCTCCAGACCTTCCGGTAGGTCTTTTGTTTGTGCCTCCTAGGTTAAGACAGCGAGTGTTCCTGGAATTCCATGCCAAGAAGTCGGCAGGTCACCCGGGTATTGCCAGAACTCGGGAGTTGCTATCTAGGGCGGTGTGGTGGCCCTCGGTGGCTAAGGATGTGGATCAGTGGGTTCGGGCATGTGACATCTGTGCCCGAAATAAGACTCCTAGAGGGGTTCCTGTTGGCCCATTACATCCACTCTCTATCCCATCTAAGCCATGGACCCACATTTCAATGAATTTTGTGGTGGACTTACCCAAATCCTCAGGGATGACAGCCATCTGGGTTGTCGTTGACAGGTTTTCGAAGATGGCGCACTTCGTTCCACTGGTTGGGCTGCCATCGGCCAGACGCCTGTCTGAATTATTTATGCTGCATGTTGTGCGTCTCCACGGGTTGCCACTTGATGTGGTCTCTGACCGCGGATCCCAGTTTGTGGCCAAATTCTGGAGGGCATTTTGTTCCGATCTCCAGATTTCTGTCAGCTTGTCGTCAGGCTACCATCCGCAGTCTAATGGGCAGACTGAAAGGGTGAACCAGTCCTTGGAGCAGTTCCTCAGGTGTTATGTCTCCAAGTGTCAGACTGACTGGGTTGCTCATCTGTCCATGGCGGAGTTTGCCTATAACAACGCGGCTCACTCTGCTACAGGGATCTCTCCCTTCCTTTGTGTGTATGGGCATCATCCTAAGGCCAATTCTTTTGACCCCCTGGACTCCACGCCTGGTGGTTCCTCTGTGGTTTCGGTCCTTAGAGGTATTTGGCGGAAAGTGAAGAAAGCCCTTGTGTCTGTGTCATTAGTGACCAAAAGGGTTTTTGATAAGCGGAAAAGACCCTGCAGCTTCAAATTAGGAGACTTCGTCTGGTTGTCTACCAAGAATTTGAAGTTGAGACAGCCATCTCATAAGTTAGGCCCCCGGTTCATCGGCCCTTATAAGATCACCAGGGTTATCAATCCGGTGGCATTTCAGTTAGATCTGCCCCGTTCTTTGGGTATCAATAAAACATTTCATTGTTCCCTTTTAAAACGGGCGATTAGTAATCCTTCTTCCAGTGGAAGACCTTCCCCTCTTCTGATACGTGGCCAGAGGGAGTTTGTTGTTGAAAGGATTCTTGACTCCAAGGTGGTTCGGGGTCGGCTGTCATTTTTGGTGCACTGGAAGGGGTATGGCCCGGAGGAGCGGTCGTGGGTGCGCAGTTGTGATCTTCATGCCCCCAGACTGATACGCTCTTTCTTCTCGCAGTTCCCCGATAAACCCGGTGGTAGGGGTTCTTTGACCCCTCGTCAGAGGGGGGGTACTGTTAGGGTCTCCTGCCCTGTGCTGCCACGTCGTCATGGCAACCGGGAGACAAGTGCTAGCGGAGTAACCTGAGCGCAGCTGATACTCCGGTTCGGGTCTTTTGCTGTGCAGTGGTTATAGGCTCTGTGCACGGCAGGGGATCCGGTGCTGTTTTTTGTGCTCACAGTCTGTGAGGTCTGAGTGGGGCGTGGACAGCACCTGCTTTATAAGGCCTCTTTTCAGGGTAAGCAGATGCTGCTGAATCTTTGTTGGTTAGTCAGTTCCTGAAAGTTAGCCAGTACTGTGTAGCTTTGTATTTGTTTGTTGCTTACTGCAAATAGGCCTGGGGATTTGGTATTACACTCTGCCAATCCAGACCTAGCAGTAAGACTGGAGTCAGTCGTTTAGCTTGCTGGGGTTCTGTTACTACTCTGTGAACTTAGCAAGTTTGCGGCTGTATTCTAAGACTTGCCTGTCTAATCCTGTCTCACTGTGCTAGGTGTCAGGGGTCAGTTTAGTGGCAGTAAGCTGAACCTGTGCACTGCAAGTGAGAATTAGGATTGTGGAGACTCTCCTTGTGTCTATCATTCCATCTCTGACCAAGGAGTTTACTGCCACACCCGTTGGTAACCTTTTAGGGTTTTGCTGTTGCCCTTAGCAACAGCATTTCGGGTTCTCTACGTATTAAAACACAACATCTTGCTTTTCCCATCTGAGCATTTCTAATACAAGGGAGATACCCAGTTCCTTAGCCTCTGGGCTTCTCTGTTCACTTTGTGTGTATTTTGTTACCCTATCACCTTCTGTGTACGTTATGTCATATTCCCCAGTCTGTCTGTGAGTCCATTTGTTTTGCATAACAGTTCAAACACCAGTACATTCCTGCAGGCACTGGAGTGCATAACAGTTCTGACACCAGTACTTTCCTGCAGGCACTGGTGTGCATAACACATATGTCTCCCCTCCGTGTATCATCAACTAAATGTGCACCCCATTTGTTGGAACAATCCGACAAGAGCTCGGTAGTATTTGTTGGCCCATTTACAGACCCTAAGTACGGGATGAGAAGGATTTAATGTATACTTCGCAATACCTCGAAGCTTATTTAGAACATATACGGCACAATGATACATGCCCCTCAGACATGAATTCATACATACATGCTTTTTACTATCCCACTAGGTCATACATTTCCTACCTACCCCTCTCTCCCGACTATCCAAACTTCTGTAGATATTGTGTAGATATTTTTCTGTTTAGTGATTAGATAGTGGCAGTTATTGGTGACTGCCAAAGGGTGAACTGTCAAAGTCGAAAAATATTGCAGTACACACATCACATACAAACCACACACATATGGCCTCTGCGCGTGTACTTGTTCTGCCGTGCGTGCACATATCCGTAATTTGCGTATGGTCGCTCCCGCGGTCCTGCGCATCAGCGCGTGGTATGGGTATTTACGGTAGAGTTTGTGAACACATGGAGAGCTATCAAAACACATTACATATTTAATCCAAATAGTGCACAATGTACACATAGTCCCCCTGCACCACATATGAAATAAACAACAGTTTAAATCGTTTCAGAACAAAGGGATTCGCCTTTACAGAATAGGAGGTGACAGAACAAGGTCATAAGGTGGTGTTTGGTATCCAGCTGTAGGGTATTTTAAGGGTATCATTCCGGTGTTGGTTTGAGGAAGATCGCATGTTCCAGCGGATAGTTATGTGCAGAAGCAGAATATAGATATAAACTGTATTTACTGTACATTATGTATGCGGCGGGAATCCAGAGGAGACCACCCACAAGAGCAGTTGGGAAAGACATCGCCTACCTATTCAAACCGACCTATGACCTCTCCTGTACTGTAAAAGTGCATTCCTGTGTCCAATGGACAAAGGGATTACAGTATCTATTGTATTGCTTTTGGAAGAAGTGTATAAAGAGAGCCTGCTTCTGGCCTGGTGAGACACAAGACTCACAAAGTTATCTATTTGATGACCGAGGACCGGGCCGGGAAGCGCAAGCGAATCTACTCAAGTATGTACCATTGAATGTAGCCATTTACTCTGTTATATTGTATTGTATTATTTGTATTGTAACCCCCTTTCAGCAATAATCCACTGTGGTGTTGGAACCCAGCGGTTAAATCACAATTGGTGTCGTGTCTTCATTGCCCTGCTAAGGTTTAAAGTGTTTTATCATTGCATTGCATTACTGTAAAGGTTTAAAGTGTATCTCTGGGTGTGTGCGCGCTGTGTGTACTTTGTACCCCCAGCGCGGCATTTGTACGCTAAGTCCGTACAGTGATACGGGACTCCGTACGCAAACAGTGTATAAAGTACGTAGCGTGTGTACTAAGTTTAGCGGCCACAGCGGCTCCATGGTAAAGTGAATTCTAAGTGTGTATAAGGTATAGCTTTCTTTCCTGTAAGATAATCGACATTATCACCATATACACCAGGCTGTTAACCATGAACATGGTCATTTGACATTTTTACGTACAAATTGCATAAAGCCAATCATGGCTGTGCAACTGATATGAGCTAGGGGATTTAAACTGGGAATATGAAGCAGTGACCCCAATCCATGAAGAAGCCCGTGAATACAGGTGAAACGTGTTGGTGAAAACTATTATATTTTCTTAACGCATTGGGAACCAGGAGAGACGCGCACATTCACAGCAGTTATTACTCAGCAGTAGAAGCAAGTGCAAAAAGAAACAAAGTCCAGACCAGAGCAGAATAGCAGGTGATAATGCTGATTTTGATTACCTTATAACCTTCACTATATGGGTAAGAGACTTAATACGCAATTGGCGTATGGGGTACCGTAAGGGTACGCACTTAGCGTAGCAAACGCTCGGCCGTGATCGAGACGCGCATGCGGCACGCTCGCTCACAGCTTACGCTAGGTGTCGAGCGCGCTAAAGGCGAGCGACTACCGTAATGCTACGCTACCAGCGTAGCGGACGCTCGAGACCACGAGGAGATCACGAGCGGCGCAGACGCTCACAAGATGACAATCAGTAAACCTTGAATGTAACACACAGAAAGGATACTCTTATACTGTAAACCTTGTACTGAAACACTGTAGCGATATAACGCTGCTTAACCTTGTTAATACTAAAGCTGTTTGAGCGATCGAGACGCTCCTATTACCCTCTGCAATGTAATGAACACACGATACCGTGCTAAGGTTCCAACACCTTTACTAACAAGCTTTTAGTTATATTGAAAAGGGGAAACAGTTACAAGTCATACACTACAAGCTAACATATAATTCTAACAGAATATCTAGACAGAAAATATACAATAGCGTCACAAACTTATACTATAACAGAGAGAGGGAATGGCCAATACAAACAGAGAAGAAGTTGGTTTGCAGAGAATTACTTACACACACTGGGAATGATCGCTGCGCAGCCTGGTACCAGCTCCGAGTTAGTCAATATGAAAACCGTTTGTGGAGAGTGAGGGAGCTGCCCAGGCTGGCTGATCTTATATACACTGAGTACAGTATACTACAAAGGGACCTATAATCTCATTGTTCATTGGACACAGGAATGTCTCCTCGTATCATAACAAAAGGTCATAGGTTAGTTTGAACAGGTGGGCTGTGACTATATCAAACTGCTCAGGTGGGAGGGAATCTGAAGATTCCCGCCGCATGGGTAATGAATCGCAAATATATGAAATGTCCAGAATCTACTAATGGCCATAACTATACGCAGGAGCGATTAATCTTTACCTAACCAACACCGGATTGTAGCTATTAAAATGTTCTTTAGTTAGGTACCAGACACAGCTGTTCAAACCCTGTCTGACCCTTCGTACCATACAAAGAGAAATTCCTCTGTCCAGCGACCATTTACATTAAACAAACTTACAGTCATTATTAAGGGGAACATTATCTATAAAACATACTATTTGGTGTTATTATTTAACGATTGAGTCGCCCGCTAGACGCACACAAACTCTACCGTAAATGCACATACCACGCGCTCGAGCGCATGGCCGAGGCACCATCACACGGCTGCGAGTATCCGCACGCACGGGAGAGAATGTGCACGTGCAGCAGGCACGCGCATGAGGTGAATATATGGCAACGTGCAGCGTGATATTTTTCTGACTTTGACACAGGACATGGTGGCATGTATGCTGGCAGAGGGTACAGCACGAGGGACGCGTATCCTGGAGCAACACATAAAGGAAGCCGTCATTCAGTCTTACCTGTATGGATTTCAATGCAAGCGGGAAGCCTCACACTAATGACTGACTGTTATATGGCAGCACTACCTGAACATTCCCGAAGGCTTATATTTATCCGGCACCACTGACGGAGCACATGAGAGCAATTATGCTGTGAGAAAGAAAGACTTGGATAGACTGAACTCTAAGTTACAGTGGCTGACATGAGGTAAGTTACTTATACGGGTGCATAGTGAGTAAATATCGCTGCCATACGATGAATACACAATTTAAATGAACAACTATGGGGCCCATTTATCAACAAGTGATAAAACTCATTGCGTATGGTAAATGTTGCTCCAGTCAATCATCTCCTGTCATTTCTCAAACACATGACAGTTAGAAGCTGATTGGCTGGAGCACCATTTATCATATGCAATGAGTTTTATCATTCACAACGAGTTTTATTATGTTTTAAGCATAAAGGGGGATATCCAATTATCCCTGTTAAAACATCAGGTCCGAAAAACGGTAGTTTTCTGCCGTTTATCTGACTTTTTTCCGATGTTTCAGGTGAAACAAAATCCCCTATTAGCCGGCGCGTGCAAACAAAATCCCCGATTAGGCTTATCGAGGCTAATTGGATATCCCCCAAAGACTGCAATAAAATGAGTATACTATGTACATGCTATAAGGGTACACATATACACTGGTAGTTACCCAGATTTTTAATATATTACATCCGAGATTGTATCCAGGGCCGGTTCTAGATTTTGCGGCGACCAGATCCCCCCCCCCCCGCCACCCACACACACAGGCAAAACAGGGTTAGTGTGCGCCGTAGGCGCGCGGCAAAAAATAGGAGCATGGCTTCATAGGGAAGGGGCATGTCCACAGTTATGCCCCCTGTAGCTGTGCCCCCAGTAGAGTTTTGCCCCCTGTAGCTGTGCCCCCGTAGTTCTGCCCCCTGTAGAGTTGTGCTCCCTGTAGTTTTGCCCCCTGTAGCTGTGCCCCCAGTAGAGTTGTGTCTCCTGTAGGTTTGCCGAAGTAGCGCTGCTTACAAAAAATATAATAATAATAAAAAATAATACTCATGGCCCCGCTCCTGCTTCCTGACCGCTGCTGCTGTCTCTGGCCGCCCGCTCCTCGGATCTAAGGGAGAGACGTCATGACGTCTCTACCATAGTGCCGCACAGACACTAGAGGTCAATTATGACCTCTAGTGTCTGCGGCCGCTCCCACAATGCCGTGCGGTGTGCAATGAAGTCAGGCGCACCGTACGGCAGCATGTGGGAGGGTCAGGCGGCGCAGTGGCGTCGGCAGCATCCTTAAGGATGCGGCGCCCCAGGCAAAAATCCTACTTGCCCGCGGCAAGAGCCGCTCCTGATTGTATCCAAATATATTAGAATTGAGAATAAAATAATTTCATGTTAGATCACGTGTGCAGGGATTGTATCCAGTGCCGAGGTGCTCTAAGCCTATCATTTGTAATAACATTTTTAGCTGAAACAAAATGACAAAGCAGTAAACAAAAAACAAAAAAAATTGAGTTTGATGAATAACATTATAGAATTAACCAACATGAACATCATATATAATAAAAGGCTAACTGCTCCTGACCTCGGTTATGTGCAGAGCCGGCCATAGGCATAGGCAAACTAGGCAATTGCCTAGGGCATTTGATATGCCTAGGGGCATCAGCAGCTTCTGCTGAATAAAATGATATGCGGCATGCCTATATTCTGTGTGTAGCCTTTCATATGCAGATACAGCCACAGTCTCACACAGTATATAGGCATGCTGCATATCATTTTAATCAGCAGAAGCTGCTTGTGCATCCTAGCCACATAGCAATGCAAATAAGATGCATTTTCATAAAAAAGGTGTGCCCGATGTTAGCATTGAGGCAAGATTTATGGGGACACATCTATATCCAAGCAGAGGCAGAGGTCACAGTGTTAGTGGCAGTGTGAGTGCTGTGTGCATGTGAGTGGGTTGGTTGTACAGTAGTGTTCGGAATATTGTAAGGAGCATTATGTGTGTCATGTAAAAATGCATTAATAATGTGCAACATATGTGTAAGGGGCACTATTTGTGTTATTATGTGTATAAGGTCATTAATAATGTGCGGCATATGTGTAACAGGGTACTACTGTATGTGTGTCATTATGTGTATAGGGGCACTAATAATGTGCAGCAAATGTGTAGGGGGCACTATGTGTGTCATTATGTGTATAAGGGTATTAATAATGTGCGGCATATGTGAAAGGGACATTATGTGTAAAAGGGCATTAATAAAGGTTGTCATAATGTGTAAGGCGCATTATGTTTATAAGGACATTAATAAGGTGTCTCATATGTATAAGGGGCATTAATGTGTGGAATTAGGTGTATAAATGCATTACTAATGTGTGGCATTATGTGTATAAGGTGCTCTACTATGTGGCGTTGCATATAGAAAGGGCACTACTGTGTCATCTAATGCGAATAAAGAGCAATAGAGTGTGGTGTAATGTGAATAAGGAGCAATTCAGTGTGATGTAATGTGAATTAGAGATGAGCGGGTTCGGTTTCTCTGAATCCGAACCCGCCAGAACTTCATGTTTTTTTTCACGGGTCCGAGCGACTCGGATCTTCCCGCCTTGCTCGGTTAACCCGAGCGCGCCCGAACGTCATCATGACGCTGTCGGATTCTCGCGAGGCTCGGATTCTATCGCGAGACTCGGATTCTATATAAGGAGCCGCGCGTCGCCGCCATTTTCACACGTGCATTGAGATTGATAGGGAGAGGACGTGGCTGGCGTCCTCTCCGTTTAGAATAGATTAGAGAGACACTTGATTTACTAATTTTGGGGAGCATTAGGAGTACTCAGTACAGTGCAGAGTTTTGCTGATAGTGACCACCAGTTTTATTTATAATCCGTTCTCTGCCTGAAAAAAGCGATACACAGCACACAGTGACTCAGTCACATACCATATCTGTGTGCACTGCTCAGGCTCAGGCCAGTGTGCTGCATCATCTATTATCTATATATAATATTATATATATCTGTCTGACTGCTCAGCTCACACAGCTTATAATTGTGGGGGAGACTGGGGAGCACTACTGCAGTGCCAGTTATAGGTTATAGCAGGAGCCAGGAGTACATAATATATTATATAGTGAGTGACCACCAGACACACAGTGCAGTTTATTTAATATATCCGTTCTCTGCCTGAAAAAAGCGATACACACAGTGACTCAGTCAGTCACATACCATATCTGTGTGCACTGCTCAGGCTCAGGCCAGTGTGCTGCATCATCTATATATATTATATATCTGTCTGACTGCTCAGCTCACACAGCTTATAATTGTGGGGGAGACTGGGGAGCACTACTGCAGTGCCAGTTATAGGTTATAGCAGGAGCCAGGAGTACATAATATTATATTAAAATTAAACAGTGCACACTTTTGCTGCAGGAGTGCCACTGCCAGTGTGACTAGTGACCAGTGACCTGACCACCAGTATATATAATATTAGTAGTATACTATCTCTTTATCAACCAGTCTATATTAGCAGCAGACACAGTACAGTGCGGTAGTTCACGGCTGTGGCTACCTCTGTGTCGGCACTCGGCAGCCCGTCCATAATTGTATATACCACCTAACCGTGGTTTTTTTTTCTTTCTTTATACATACATACTAGTTACGAGTATACTATCTCTTTATCAACCAGTCTATATTAGCAGCAGACACAGTACAGTGCGGTAGTTCACGGCTGTGGCTACCTCTGTGTCGGCACTCGGCAGCCCGTCCATAATTGTATATACCACCTAACCGTGGTTTTTTTTTCTTTCTTTATACATACATACTAGTTACGAGTATACTATCTCTTTATCAACCAGTCTATATATTAGCAGCAGACACAGTACAGTGCGGTAGTTCACGGCTGTGGCTACCTCTGTGTCGGCACTCGGCAGCCCGTCCATAATTGTATATACCACCTAACCGTGGTTTTTTTTTCTTTCTTTATACATACATACTAGTTACGAGTATACTATCTCTTTATCAACCAGTCTATATATTAGCAGCAGACACAGTACAGTGCGGTAGTTCACGGCTGTGGCTACCTCTGTGTCGGCACTCGGCAGCCCGTCCATAACTGTATATACCACCTAACCGTGGTTTTTTTTTCTTTCTTTATACATACATACTAGTTACGAGTATACTATCTCATTATCAACCAGTCTATATATTAGCAGCAGACACAGTACAGTGCGGTAGTTCACGGCTGTGGCTACCTCTGTGTCGGCACTCGGCAGCCCGTCCATAATTGTATATACCACCTAACCGTGGTTTTTTTTTTCTTTCTTTATACATACATACTAGTTACGAGTATACTATCTCTTTATCAACCAGTCTATATATTAGCAGCAGACACAGTACAGTGCGGTAGTTCACGGCTGTGGCTACCTCTGTGTCGGCACTCGGCAGCCCGTCCATAATTGTATATACCACCTAACCGTGGTTTTTTTTTCTTTCTTTATACATACATACTAGTTACGAGTATACTATCTCTTTATCAACCAGTCTATATATTAGCAGCAGACACAGTACAGTGCGGTAGTTCACGGCTGTGGCTACCTCTGTGTCGGCACTCGGCAGCCCGTCCATAATTGTATATACCACCTAACCGTGGTTTTTTTTTCTTTCTTTATACATACATACTAGTTACGAGTATACTATCTCTTTATCAACCAGTCTATATTAGCAGCAGACACAGTACAGTGCGGTAGTTCACGGCTGTGGCTACCTCTGTGTCGGCACTCGGCAGCCCGTCCATAATTGTATATACCACCTAACCGTGGTTTTTTTTTCTTTCTTTATACATACATACTAGTTACGAGTATACTATCTCTTTATCAACCAGTCTATATATTAGCAGCAGACACAGTACAGTGCGGTAGTTCACGGCTGTGGCTACCTCTGTGTCGGCACTCGGCAGCCCGTCCATAATTGTATATACCACCTAACCGTGGTTTTTTTTTCTTTCTTTATACATACATACTAGTTACGAGTATACTATCTCTTTATCAACCAGTCTATATATTAGCAGCAGACACAGTACAGTGCGGTAGTTCACGGCTGTGGCTACCTCTGTGTCGGCACTCGGCAGCCCGTCCATAATTGTATATACCACCTAACCGTGGTTTTTTTTTCTTTCTTTATACATACATACTAGTTACGAGTATACTATCTCTTTATCAACCAGTCTATATTAGCAGCAGACACAGTACAGTGCGGTAGTTCACGGCTGTGGCTACCTCTGTGTCGGCACTCGGCAGCCCGTCCATAATTGTATATACCACCTAACCGTGGTTTTTTTTTCTTTCTTTATACATACATACTAGTTACGAGTATACTATCTCTTTATCAACCAGTCTATATATTAGCAGCAGACACAGTACAGTGCGGTAGTTCACGGCTGTGGCTACCTCTGTGTCGGCACTCGGCAGCCCGTCCATAATTGTATATACCACCTAACCGTGGTTTTTTTTTCTTTCTTTATACATACATACTAGTTACGAGTATACTATCTCTTTATCAACCAGTCTATATATTAGCAGCAGACACAGTACAGTGCGGTAGTTCACGGCTGTGGCTACCTCTGTGTCGGCACTCGGCAGCCCGTCCATAATTGTATATACCACCTAACCGTGGTTTTTTTTTCTTTCTTTATACATACATACTAGTTACGAGTATACTATCTCTTTATCAACCAGTCTATATTAGCAGCAGACACAGTACAGTGCGGTAGTTCACGGCTGTGGCTACCTCTGTGTCGGCACTCGGCAGCCCGTCCATAATTGTATATACCACCTAACCGTGGTTTTTTTTTCTTTCTTTATACATACATACTAGTTACGAGTATACTATCTCTTTATCAACCAGTCTATATATTAGCAGCAGACACAGTACAGTGCGGTAGTTCACGGCTGTGGCTACCTCTGTGTCGGCACTCGGCAGCCCGTCCATAATTGTATATACCACCTAACCGTGGTTTTTTTTTCTTTCTTTATACATACATACTAGTTACGAGTATACTATCTCTTTATCAACCAGTCTATATATTAGCAGCAGACACAGTACAGTGCGGTAGTTCACGGCTGTGGCTACCTCTGTGTCGGCACTCGGCAGCCCGTCCATAATTGTATATACCACCTAACCGTGGGTTTTTTTTCTTTCTTTATACATACATACTAGTTACGAGTATACTATCTCTTTATCAACCAGTCTATATTAGCAGCAGACACAGTACAGTGCGGTAGTTCACGGCTGTGGCTACCTCTGTGTCGGCACTCGGCAGCCCGTCCATAATTGTATACTAGTATCCAATCCATCCATCTCCATTGTTTACCTGAGGTGCCTTTTAGTTGTGCCTATTAAAATATGGAGAACAAAAATGTTGAGGTTCCAAAATTAGGGAAAGATCAAGATCCACTTCCACCTCGTGCTGAAGCTGCTGCCACTAGTCATGGCCGAGACGATGAAATGCCAGCAACGTCGTCTGCCAAGGCCGATGCCCAATGTCATAGTACAGAGCATGTCAAATCCAAAACACCAAATATCAGTAAAAAAAGGACTCCAAAACCTAAAATAAAATTGTCGGAGGAGAAGCGTAAACTTGCCAATATGCCATTTACCACACGGAGTGGCAAGGAACGGCTGAGGCCCTGGCCTATGTTCATGGCTAGTGGTTCAGCTTCACATGAGGATGGAAGCACTCAGCCTCTCGCTAGAAAAATGAAAAGACTCAAGCTGGCAAAAGCAGCACAGCAAAGAACTGTGCATTCTTCGAAATCCCAAATCCACAAGGAGAGTCCAATTGTGTCGGTTGCGATGCCTGACCTTCCCAACACTGGACGTGAAGAGCATGCGCCTTCCACCATTTGCACGCCCCCTGCAAGTGCTGGAAGGAGCACCCGCAGTCCAGTTCCTGATAGTCAGATTGAAGATGTCAGTGTTGAAGTACACCAGGATGAGGAGGATATGGGTGTTGCTGGCGCTGGGGAGGAAATTGACCAGGAGGATTCTGATGGTGAGGTGGTTTGTTTAAGTCAGGCACCCGGGGAGACACCTGTTGTCCGTGGGAGGAATATGGCCGTTGACATGCCAGGTGAAAATACCAAAAAAATCAGCTCTTCGGTGTGGAGGTATTTCACCAGAAATGCGGACAACAGGTGTCAAGCCGTGTGTTCCCTTTGTCAAGCTGTAATAAGTAGGGGTAAGGACGTTAACCACCTCGGAACATCCTCCCTTATACGTCACCTGCAGCGCATTCATAATAAGTCAGTGACAAGTTCAAAAACTTTGGGTGACAGCGGAAGCAGTCCACTGACCAGTAAATCCCTTCCTCTTGTAACCAAGCTCACGCAAACCACCCCACCAACTCCCTCAGTGTCAATTTCCTCCTTCCCCAGGAATGCCAATAGTCCTGCAGGCCATGTCACTGGCAATTCTGACGAGTCCTCTCCTGCCTGGGATTCCTCCGATGCATCCTTGCGTGTAACGCCTACTGCTGCTGGCGCTGCTGTTGTTGCCGCTGGGAGTCGATGGTCATCCCAGAGGGGAAGTCGTAAGCCCACTTGTACTACTTCCAGTAAGCAATTGACTGTTCAACAGTCCTTTGCGAGGAAGATGAAATATCACAGCAGTCATCCTACTGCAAAGCGGATAACTGAGTCCTTGACAACTATGTTGGTGTTAGACGTGCGTCCGGTATCCGCCGTTAGTTCACAGGGAACTAGACAATTTATTGAGGCAGTGTGCCCCCGTTACCAAATACCATCTAGGTTCCACTTCTCTAGGCAGGCGATACAGAGAATGTACACGGACGTCAGAAAAAGACTCACCAGTGTCCTAAAAAATGCAGTTGTACCCAATGTCCACTTAACCACGGACATGTGGACAAGTGGAGCAGGGCAGGGTCAGGACTATATGACTGTGACAGCCCACTGGGTAGATGTATGGACTCCCGCCGCAAGAACAGCAGCGGCGGCACCAGTAGCAGCATCTCGCAAACGCCAACTCTTTCCTAGGCAGGCTACGCTTTGTATCACCGCTTTCCAGAATACGCACACAGCTGAAAACCTCTTACGGCAACTGAGGAAGATCATCGCGGAATGGCTTACCCCAATTGGACTCTCCTGTGGATTTGTGGCATCGGACAACGCCAGCAATATTGTGTGTGCATTAAATATGGGCAAATTCCAGCACGTCCCATGTTTTGCACATACCTTGAATTTGGTGGTACAGAATTTTTAAAAAAACGACAGGGGCGTGCAAGAGATGCTGTCGGTGGCCAGAAAAATTGCGGGACACTTTCGGCGTACAGGCACCACGTACAGAAGACTGGAGCACCACCAAAAACTACTGAACCTGCCCTGCCATCATCTGAAGCAAGAAGTGGTAACGAGGTGGAATTCAACCCTCTATATGCTTCAGAGGTTGGAGGAGCAGCAAAAGGCCATTCAAGCCTATACAATTGAGCACGATATAGTAGGTGGAATGCACCTGTCTCAAGTGCAGTGGAGAATGATTTCAACGTTGTGCAAGGTTCTGATGCCCTTTGAACTTGCCACACGTGAAGTCAGTTCAGACACTGCCAGCCTGAGTCAGGTCATTCCCCTCATCAGGCTTTTGCAGAAGAAGCTGGAGGCATTGAAGAAGGAGCTAAAAGGGAGCGATTCCGCTAGGCATGTGGGACTTGTGGATGCAGCCCTTAATTCGCTTAACAAGGATTCACGGGTGGTCAATCTGTTGAAATCAGAGCACTACATTTTGGCCACCGTGCTCGATCCTAGATTTAAAGCCTACCTTGGATCTCTCTTTCCGGCAGACACAGGTCTGCTGGGGTTGAAAGACCTGCTGGTGACAAAATTGTCAAGTCAAGCGGAACGCGACCTGTCAACATCTCCTCCTTCACATTCTCCCGCAACTGGGGGTGCGAGGAAAAGGCTCAGAATTCCGAGCCCACCCGCTGGCGGTGATGCAGGGCAGTCTGGAGCGACTGCTGATGCTGACATCTGGTCCGGACTGAAGGACCTGACAACGATTACGGACATGTCGTCTACTGTCACTGCATATGATTCTCTCAACATTGATAGAATGGTGGAGGATTATATGAGTGACCGCATCCAAGTAGGCACGTCACACAGTCCGTACTTATACTGGCAGGAAAAAGAGGCAATTTGGAGGCCCTTGCACAAACTGGCTTTATTCTACCTAAGTTGCCCTCCCACAAGTGTGTACTCCGAAAGAGTGTTTAGTGCCGCCGCTCACCTTGTCAGCAATCGGCGTACGAGGTTACATCCAGAAAATGTGGAGAAGATGATGTTCATTAAAATGAATTATAATCAATTCCTCCGCGGAGACATTGACCAGCAGCAATTGCCTCCACAAAGTACACAGGGAGCTGAGATGGTGGATTCCAGTGGGGACGAATTGATAATCTGTGAGGAGGGGGATGTACACGGTGATATATCGGAGGGTGAAGATGAGGTGGACATCTTGCCTCTGTAGAGCCAGTTTGTGCAAGGAGAGATTAATTGCTTCTTTTTTGGGGGGGGTCCAAACCAACCCGTCATATCAGTCACAGTCGTGTGGCAGACCCTGTCACTGAAATGATGGGTTGGTTAAAGTGTGCATGTCCTGTTTTGTTTATACAACATAAGGGTGGGTGGGAGGGCCCAAGGACAATTCCATCTTGCACCTCTTTTTTCTTTTCTTTTTCTTTGCATCATGTGCTGATTGGGGAGGGTTTTTTGGAAGGGACATCCTGCGTGACACTGCAGTGCCACTCCTAGATGGGCCCGGTGTTTGTGTCGGCCACTAGGGTCGCTAATCTTACTCACACAGTCAGCTACCTCATTGCGCCTCTTTTTTTCTTTGCGTCATGTGCTGTTTGGGGAGGGTTTTTTGGAAGGGACATCCTGCGTGACACTGCAGTGCCACTCCTAGATGGGCCCGGTGTTTGTGTCGGCCACTAGGGTCGCTAATCTTACTCACACAGCTACCTCATTGCGCCTCTTTTTTTCTTTGCGTCATGTGCTGTTTGGGGAGGGTTTTTTGGAAGGGACATCCTGCGTGACACTGCAGTGCCACTCCTAGATGGGCCCGGTGTTTGTGTCGGCCACTAGGGTCGCTTATCTTACTCACACAGCGACCTCGGTGCAAATTTTAGGACTAAAAATAATATTGTGAGGTGTGAGGTATTCAGAATAGACTGAAAATGAGTGTAAATTATGGTTTTTGAGGTTAATAATACTTTGGGATCAAAATGACCCCCAAATTCTATGATTTAAGCTGTTTTTTAGTGTTTTTTGAAAAAAACACCCGAATCCAAAACGCACCCGAATCCGACAAAAAAAATTCGGTGAGGTTTTGCCAAAACGCGTTCGAACTAGAGATGAGCGCCTGAAATTTTTCGGGTTTTGTGTTTTGGTTTTGGGTTCGGTTCCGTGGCCGTGTTTTGGGTTCGAACGCGTTTTGGCAAAACCTCACCGAATTTTTTTTGTCGGATTCGGGTGTGTTTTGGATTCGGGTGTTTTTTTCAAAAAACACTAAAAAACAGCTTAAATCATAGAATTTGGGGGTCATTTTGATCCCAAAGTATTATTAACCTCAAAAACCATAATTTACACTCATTTTCAGTCTATTCTGAATACCTCACACCTCACAATATTATTTTTAGTCCTAAAATTTGCACCGAGGTCGCTGTGTGAGTAAGATAAGCGACCCTAGTGGCCGACACAAACACCGGGCCCATCTAGGAGTGGCACTGCAGTGTCACGCAGGATGTCCCTTCCAAAAAACCCTCCCCAAACAGCACATGACGCAAAGAAAAAAAGAGGCGCAATGAGGTAGCTGTGTGAGTAAGATTAGCGACCCTAGTGGCCGACACAAACACCGGGCCCATCTAGGAGTGGCACTGCAGTGTCACGCAGGATGTCCCTTCCAAAAAACCCTCCCCAAACAGCACATGACGCAAAGAAAAAAAGAGGCGCAATGAGGTAGCTGACTGTGTGAGTAAGATTAGCGACCCTAGTGGCCGACACAAACACCGGGCCCATCTAGGAGTGGCACTGCAGTGTCACGCAGGATGTCCCTTCCAAAAAACCCTCCCCAATCAGCACATGATGCAAAGAAAAAGAAAAGAAAAAAGAGGTGCAAGATGGAATTGTCCTTGGGCCCTCCCACCCACCCTTATGTTGTATAAACAAAACAGGACATGCACACTTTAACCAACCCATCATTTCAGTGACAGGGTCTGCCACACGACTGTGACTGATATGACGGGTTGGTTTGGACCCCCCCCAAAAAAGAAGCAATTAATCTCTCCTTGCACAAACTGGCTCTACAGAGGCAAGATGTCCACCTCATCTTCACCCTCCGATATATCACCGTGTACAGTACATCCCCCTCCTCACAGATTATCAATTCGTCCCCACTGGAATCCACCATCTCAGCTCCCTGTGTACTTTGTGGAGGCAATTGCTGCTGGTCAATGTCTCCGCGGAGGAATTGATTATAATTCATTTTAATGAACATCATCTTCTCCACATTTTCTGGATGTAACCTCGTACGCCGATTGCTGACAAGGTGAGCGGCGGCACTAAACACTCTTTCGGAGTACACACTTGTGGGAGGGCAACTTAGGTAGAATAAAGCCAGTTTGTGCAAGGGCCTCCAAATTGCCTCTTTTTCCTGCCAGTATAAGTACGGACTGTGTGACGTGCCTACTTGGATGCGGTCACTCATATAATCCTCCACCATTCTATCAATGTTGAGAGAATCATATGCAGTGACAGTAGACGACATGTCCGTAATCGTTGTCAGGTCCTTCAGTCCGGACCAGATGTCAGCATCAGCAGTCGCTCCAGACTGCCCTGCATCACCGCCAGCGGGTGGGCTCGGAATTCTGAGCCTTTTCCTCGCACCCCCAGTTGCGGGAGAATGTGAAGGAGGAGATGTTGACAGGTCGCGTTCCGCTTGACTTGACAATTTTGTCACCAGCAGGTCTTTCAACCCCAGCAGACCTGTGTCTGCCGGAAAGAGAGATCCAAGGTAGGCTTTAAATCTAGGATCGAGCACGGTGGCCAAAATGTAGTGCTCTGATTTCAACAGATTGACCACCCGTGAATCCTTGTTAAGCGAATTAAGGGCTGCATCCACAAGTCCCACATGCCTAGAAGAATCGCTCCCTTTTAGCTCCTTCTTCAATGCCTCCAGCTTCTTCTGCAAAAGCCTGATGAGGGGAATGACCTGACTCAGGCTGGCAGTGTCTGAACTGACTTCACGTGTGGCAAGTTCAAAGGGCATCAGAACCTTGCACAACGTTGAAATCATTCTCCACTGCACTTGAGACAGGTGCATTCCACCTCCTATATCGTGCTCAATTGTATAGGCTTGAATGGCCTTTTGCTGCTCCTCCAACCTCTGAAGCATATAGAGGGTTGAATTCCACCTCGTTACCACTTCTTGCTTCAGATGATGGCAGGGCAGGTTCAGTAGTTTTTGGTGGTGCTCCAGTCTTCTGTACGTGGTGCCTGTACGCCGAAAGTGTCCCGCAATTTTTCTGGCCACCGACAGCATCTCTTGCACGCCCCTGTCGTTTTTTAAAAAATTCTGCACCACCAAATTCAAGGTATGTGCAAAACATGGGACGTGCTGGAATTTGCCCATATTTAATGCACACACAATATTGCTGGCATTGTCCGATGCCACAAATCCACAGGAGAGTCCAATTGGGGTAAGCCATTCCGCGATGATCTTCCTCAGTTGCCGTAAGAGGTTTTCAGCTGTGTGCGTATTCTGGAAAGCGGTGATACAAAGCGTAGCCTGCCTAGGAAAGAGTTGGCGTTTGCGAGATGCTGCTACTGGTGCCGCCGCTGCTGTTCTTGCGGCGGGAGTCCATACATCTACCCAGTGGGCTGTCACAGTCATATAGTCCTGACCCTGCCCTGCTCCACTTGTCCACATGTCCGTGGTTAAGTGGACATTGGGTACAACTGCATTTTTTAGGACACTGGTGAGTCTTTTTCTGACGTCCGTGTACATTCTCGGTATCGCCTGCCTAGAGAAGTGGAACCTAGATGGTATTTGGTAACGGGGGCACACTGCCTCAATAAATTGTCTAGTTCCCTGTGAACTAACGGCGGATACCGGACGCACGTCTAACACCAACATAGTTGTCAAGGACTCAGTTATCCGCTTTGCAGTAGGATGACTGCTGTGATATTTCATCTTCCTCGCAAAGGACTGTTGAACAGTCAATTGCTTACTGGAAGTAGTACAAGTGGGCTTACGACTTCCCCTCTGGGATGACCATCGACTCCCAGCGGCAACAACAGCAGCGCCAGCAGCAGTAGGCGTTACACGCAAGGATGCATCGGAGGAATCCCAGGCAGGAGAGGACTCGTCAGAATTGCCAGTGACATGGCCTGCAGGACTATTGGCATTCCTGGGGAAGGAGGAAATTGACACTGAGGGAGTTGGTGGGGTGGTTTGCGTGAGCTTGGTTACAAGAGGAAGGGATTTACTGGTCAGTGGACTGCTTCCGCTGTCACCCAAAGTTTTTGAACTTGTCACTGACTTATTATGAATGCGCTGCAGGTGACGTATAAGGGAGGATGTTCCGAGGTGGTTAACGTCCTTACCCCTACTTATTACAGCTTGACAAAGGGAACACACGGCTTGACACCTGTTGTCCGCATTTCTGGTGAAATACTTCCACACCGAAGAGCTGATTTTTTTGGTATTTTCACCTGGCATGTCAACGGCCATATTCCTCCCACGGACAACAGGTGTCTCCCCGGGTGCCTGACTTAAACAAACCACCTCACCATCAGAATCCTCCTGGTCAATTTCCTCCCCAGCGCCAGCAACACCCATATCCTCCTCATCCTGGTGTACTTCAACACTGACATCTTCAATCTGACTATCAGGAACTGGACTGCGGGTGCTCCTTCCAGCACTTGCAGGGGGCGTGCAAATGGTGGAAGGCGCATGCTCTTCACGTCCAGTGTTGGGAAGGTCAGGCATCGCAACCGACACAATTGGACTCTCCTTGTGGATTTGGGATTTCGAAGAATGCACAGTTCTTTGCTGTGCTGCTTTTGCCAGCTTGAGTCTTTTCATTTTTCTAGCGAGAGGCTGAGTGCTTCCATCCTCATGTGAAGCTGAACCACTAGCCATGAACATAGGCCAGGGCCTCAGCCGTTCCTTGCCACTCCGTGTGGTAAATGGCATATTGGCAAGTTTACGCTTCTCCTCCGACAATTTTATTTTAGGTTTTGGAGTCCTTTTTTTACTGATATTTGGTGTTTTGGATTTGACATGCTCTGTACTATGACATTGGGCATCGGCCTTGGCAGACGACGTTGCTGGCATTTCATCGTCTCGGCCATGACTAGTGGCAGCAGCTTCAGCACGAGGTGGAAGTGGATCTTGATCTTTCCCTAATTTTGGAACCTCAACATTTTTGTTCTCCATATTTTAATAGGCACAACTAAAAGGCACCTCAGGTAAACAATGTAGATGGATGGATTGGATACTAGTATACAATTATGGACGGGCTGCCGAGTGCCGACACAGAGGTAGCCACAGCCGTGAACTACCGCACTGTACTGTGTCTGCTGCTAATATATAGACTGGTTGATAAAGAGATAGTATACTCGTAACTAGTATGTATGTATAAAGAAAGAAAAAAAAACCACGGTTAGGTGGTATATACAATTATGGACGGGCTGCCGAGTGCCGACACAGAGGTAGCCACAGCCGTGAACTACCGCACTGTACTGTGTCTGCTGCTAATATATAGACTGGTTGATAAAGAGATAGTATACTCGTAACTAGTATGTATGTATAAAGAAAGAAAAAAAAAACCACGGTTAGGTGGTATATACAATTATGGACGGGCTGCCGAGTGCCGACACAGAGGTAGCCACAGCCGTGAACTACCGCACTGTACTGTGTCTGCTGCTAATATAGACTGGTTGATAAAGAGATAGTATACTCGTAACTAGTATGTATGTATAAAGAAAGAAAAAAAAACCACGGTTAGGTGGTATATACAATTATGGACGGGCTGCCGAGTGCCGACACAGAGGTAGCCACAGCCGTGAACTACCGCACTGTACTGTGTCTGCTGCTAATATATAGACTGGTTGATAAAGAGATAGTATACTCGTAACTAGTATGTATGTATAAAGAAAGAAAAAAAAACCACGGTTAGGTGGTATATACAATTATGGACGGGCTGCCGAGTGCCGACACAGAGGTAGCCACAGCCGTGAACTACCGCACTGTACTGTGTCTGCTGCTAATATATAGACTGGTTGATAAAGAGATAGTATACTCGTAACTAGTATGTATGTATAAAGAAAGAAAAAAAAACCACGGTTAGGTGGTATATACAATTATGGACGGGCTGCCGAGTGCCGACACAGAGGTAGCCACAGCCGTGAACTACCGCACTGTACTGTGTCTGCTGCTAATATATAGACTGGTTGATAAAGAGATAGTATACTCGTAACTAGTATGTATGTATAAAGAAAGAAAAAAAAACCACGGTTAGGGGTATATACAATTATGGACGGGCTGCCGAGTGCCGACACAGAGGTAGCCACAGCCGTGAACTACCGCACTGTACTGTGTCTGCTGCTAATATAGACTGGTTGATAAAGAGATAGTATACTCGTAACTAGTATGTATGTATAAAGAAAGAAAAAAAAACCACGGTTAGGTGGTATATACAATTATGGACGGGCTGCCGAGTGCCGACACAGAGGTAGCCACAGCCGTGAACTACCGCACTGTACTGTGTCTGCTGCTAATATAGACTGGTTGATAAAGAGATAGTATACTACTAATATTATATATACTGGTGGTCAGGTCACTGGTCACTAGTCACACTGGCAGTGGCACTCCTGCAGCAAAAGTGTGCACTGTTTAATTTTAATATAATATTATGTACTCCTGGCTCCTGCTTTAACCTATAACTGGCACTGCAGTAGTGCTCCCCAGTCTCCCCCACAATTATAAGCTGTGTGAGCTGAGCAGTCAGACAGATATATAATATATATAGATGATGCAGCACACTGGCCTGAGCCTGAGCAGTGCACACAGATATGGTATGTGACTGACTGAGTCACTGTGTGTTCGAACCCAAAACACGGCCGCGGAACCGAACCCAAAACCAAAACACAAAACCCGAAAAATTTCAGGCGCTCATCTCTAATGTGAATAAGGGGCTCTACTGTGAGGAGTAACGTTTATAAGGTAAAGTGATACAGCTGTGGATGTAATATGAATTATGGACACTATCGCATGATCAAATGTGAATAAAGTTGCAGTACTGTGTGACGTAATTGGAATTGGGGTTACTATTGTGTGGCCATGCCCCTTGCCAGCTAAAACACACCCCTTTTTGGTGCTGAGAAAGAGGTGCAAGGTCAGAGGCGGAACCATCGGTGGTGCTAGGGGGCACCAGCCAAAATTTTGCCTAGGGCATCATATTGGTTAGGGCCGGCTCTGGTTATGTGCACCGGTGGCCACTGGAGGCCGCCACATAGACCAAATGAAAGTGATCATCAGGGAGATGTTAGACTGCTACAAATTACGTAAAAACACTGATGTGACTGTTTCACACTTGCTGCATATGGAGCAGGGGCGTTTTAAGAGAGGAGGAGGCCCATGTTCAGCCTCCTCCATTCAGGCCCCCTCCTCTCTGCCCAGAGCGCTGTAGAGTCTGAGCACTAGAGGGCTCAGACTCTACTGTGCATGCGCAGATCTCCAGGAAAATGGAGCGGCGGCCATTTTTCCTGAGATTTCTGTACTCTATTTTCACTGTGTTCTAATAGCGCTGCGGATGCCGGCGCTGGACTTCGGAGGGGTGTTTTAAAAATGGGTGCAGCGTGTGCGGTGGGGGCCCCCTCTGGACTCAGGGGCTCGTGTGCACCGCGCACACTGCACCCATTATAGAAACGCCAGTGATATGGAGAGGGGGTGCTGGGGGGAGAGAGAGAGAGAGTGGTGGTAGCAGTAGGTTTTTGGTATGGCAGGTGCCATTTATAACAACCTTTCATATTTAAAACTGACTGGATTTTCTATCCTTTTGTTTGATTTCCATTTACGGTTACATTAATCTAACGCTGCTCCTCACCTCTGTGGTGCCGATGGTGGTCACTGGCGGGACAAGGACACACACACTCCCTATGTACACTGCACCCCCCACCGTGTACTGCTTCTATATACACACTGCACCCTCATATGCCTCCATGTAGTGCCCACTATGTACAAGGCACCTCCCTCCTCCGTATAGTGCTCCTGCCATATACCGCATACTCTGCACCCCCTCCTCCGTATACTATGCTGCAACCCCAGGTTACTTGCCATCCCGGGACTCGGCAACAAGTAGCAGCAGTAACCAGGAAACGGATGTAGGAACCGCCAGACGGTCCCGCATCGCTCAGAGCGGAGGCATGGGGGACACGTGTGGCCACTTACCGGCAGGAAGAGAAGGTGAATCAGTCCGGCAGGAATGGCTGAGACCCTGTGTGGGGTGAGCAGTGCGGTGACTGGGAGGAGGTGGGGTCGTTACTGGGGCTGCAGATGATGCGGGTGAGGAGGCAGATAATCAGCTCAACTGCCTTACTGTATATACACTGCGCACCGGTGGAGAGGCGGGGTCCTGTGCTTGCCCCTCCCACGCCCCCACACTGGCCATGCCCAGACCCCTCCGGCCAGCTGCTGGTGGCTACTGGTGTTCTCTACCCCCAGACTGGCCGGGAGCTGTGCAGGGATTGGCGAGCTTACACGTGCCCGTACTGGTGTACATAGTGCAGCATCATTACAGTCCGCCCATTACACATATACAGCATTTATATTTATATTAAATTGTTCTAAATCTATTTTGTGTTTCAGAGGCTAAAACACACATTCACTAACAGACACTGGTGGTCATTCCGAGTTGTTCGCTCGCTAGCTGCTTTTAGCAGCATTGCACACGCTAGGCCGCCGCCCTCTGGGAGTGTATCTTAGCTTAGCAGAATTGCGACCAAAAGATTAGCAGAACTGCTACTAAATAATTCCCTGCAGTTTCTGAGTAGCTCCAGACCTACTCCTAGACTGCGATCACCTCAGTCCATTTAGTTCCTGGTTTGATGTCACAAACACGCCCTGCGTCCGGCCAGCCACTCCCCCGTTTTTCCAACCACTCCTGCGTTTTTACCTGGCACGCCTGCGTTTTTTAGCACACTCCCTGAAAACGCCAAGTTGCCGCCCAGAAACACCCACTTCCTGTCAATCACACTACGATCACTCGAGCGTTGAAAAAACGTCGCTCGAGCTTGTGTAAATCTCCAAAGTTTTGTGCTGCGTACCATGCACATGCGCATTTTTCACCTAATCGCTGCGTTGCGCAAAACGGCAACGAGTGAACAACTCGGAATGACCACCATTGTTTTTTTATATTAATCATTTCTAAATGTTATTAAATGTACATTTTAGCACCTGAAACACATAATAGATTTAGAACAATTTAAAATTGATTAAATCAACCGTTAGTATTATGCTCCCAGATCACTCTACATCTTTTATTTGGCAGAAATTTACAGGCACCCTTACTGCAGGCACAGTAGCCAATATATAATATACTATTATTATCTTTTATTTATATAGCGCCGCAAAGGTTCCACAGCGCCCAATTACAGAGTACAAAACAAATGAGGGGAAAAAAACAAACAGTGACTTACAGTACAAGACAATGTAGGACAAGAATATGGTATATAGGGGGTAATTCTGAGTTGATCGCAGCTTTGTTAGCAGTTGGGCAAAACCATGTGCACTGCGGGGGAGGCAGATATAACATGTGCAGAGAGTTAGATTTGGGTGGGTTATTTTGTTTCTGTGCAGGGTAAATAATGGCTGCTTTATTTTTACACTGCAATTTAGATTGCAGATTGAACACACCACACCCAAATCTAACTCTCTCTGCACATGTTATATCTCCCCCCCCCCCCCCCCCCCTGCAGTGCACATGGTTTTGCCCAATTGCTAACAAGTTCCTGCTGCGATCAACTCAGAATTACTAGTGATGAGCGGGTTCGGTTTCTCGGAAACCGAACCCCCCCGAACTTCACCTTTTTTACTCGGATTCTCCCGTATGGCTCGGTTAACCCGAGCGCGCCCGAACGTCATCATCTAGCTGTCGGAATCTCGCGAGATTCGGATTCTATATAAGCAGCCGCGCGTCGCCGCCATTTTCACTCGTGCATTGGAAATGTTAGGGAGAGGACGTGGCTGGCGTCCTCTCCGTTATTGTTGAACTTGATTGTGCACTATTGCTTAATTGTGGGGAGGGCTGGGGAGCAGCTGTATAATATAGGAGGAGTACAGTGCAGAGTTTTGCTGATCAGTGACCACCAGTTATCTGTTCTCTGCCTGAAAAAAACGCTCCATATCTGTGCTCAGTGTGCTGCATATATCTGTGCTCACACTGCTTAATTGTGGGGACTGGGGAGCAGCTGTATTATATAGCAGGAGTACAGTGCAGAGTTTTGCTGACAGTGACCACCAGTATACGTTGTCTGCCTGAAAAACACTCCATATCTGTGCTCAGTGTGCTGCTTTATTATGGGGACTGGGGACCACCAGTATAATATTATATAGGAGGAGTACAGTGCAGAATTTTGCTGACCAGTGACCACCAGTATATAATATATAACATTACGGTACAGTAGGCCACTGCTGTACCTACCTCTGTGTCGTCATTAAGTATACTATCCATCTAGATTCTATACCTGTGGTGCATTTCAGTTGTGCAGTTTGCTGACACAGTGACCACCAGTATATATAGCAGTACGGTACGGAAGGCCACTGCTGTACCTACCTCTGTGTAGTCATTAAGTATACTATCCATCTACATTCTATACCTGTGGTGCATTTTAGTTTTGCAGTTTGCTGACACAGTGACCACCAATAGACTATATATAGCAGTACGGTACGGAAGGCCACTGCTGTACCTACCTCTGTGTCGTCATTAAGTATACTATCCATCTACATTCTATACCTGTGGTGCATTTTAGTTTTGCAGTTTGCTGACACAGTGACCACCAGTATACTATATATAGCAGTACGGTACGGAAGGCCACTGCTGTACCTACCTCTGTGTCGTCATTAAGTATACTATCCATCTACATTCTATACCTGTGGTGCATTTTAGTTTTGCAGTTTGCTGACACAGTGACCACCAGTATACTATATATAGCAGTACGGTACGGAAGGCCACTGCTGTACCTACCTCTGTGTCGTCATTAAGTATACTATCCATCTACATTCTATACCTGTGGTGCATTTTAGTTTTGCAGTTTGCTGACACAGTGACCACCAGTATACTATATATAGCAGTACGGTACGGAAGGCCACTGCTGTACCTACCTCTGTGTCGTCATTAAGTATACTATCCATCTACATTCTATACCTGTGGTGCATTTTAGTTTTGCAGTTTGCTGACACAGTGACCACCAGTATACTATATACAGCAGTACGGTACGGAAGGCCACTGCTGTACCTACCTCTGTGTCGTCATTAAGTATACTATCCATCTACATTCTATACCTGTGGTGCATTTTAGTTTTGCAGTTTGCTGACACAGTGACCACCAGTATACTATATATAGCAGTACGGTACGGAAGACCACTGCTGTACCTACCTCTGTGTCGTCATTAAGTATACTATCCATCTACATTCTATACCTGTGGTGCATTTTAGTTTTGCAGTTTGCTGACACAGTGACCACCAGTATACTATATATAGCAGTACGGTACGGAAGGCCACTGCTGTACCTACCTCTGTGTCGTCATTAAGTATACTATCCATCTATATTCTATACCTGTGGTGCATTTTAGTTTTGCAGTTTGCTGACACAGTGACCACCAGTATACTATATACAGCAGTACGGTACGGAAGGCCACTGCTGTACCTACCTCTGTGTCGTCATTAAGTATACTATCCATCTACATTCTATACCTGTGGTGCATTTTAGTTTTTCAGTTTGCTGACACAGTGACCACCAGTATACTATATATAGCAGTACGGTACGGAAGGCCACTGCTGTACCTACCTCTGTGTCATCATTAAGTATACTATCCATCTACATTCTATACCTGTGGTGCATTTTAGTTTTGCAGTTTGCTGACACAGTGACCACCAGTATACTATATATAGCAGTACGGTACGGAAGGCCACTGCTGTACCTACCTCTGTGTCGTCATTAAGTATACTATCCATCTACATTCTATACCTGTGGTGCATTTTAGTTTTGCAGTTTGCTGACACAGTGACCACCAGTATACTATATATAGCAGTACGGTGCGGAAGGCTACTGCTGTACCTACCTCTGTGTCGTCATTAAGTATACTATCCATCTACATTCTATACCTGTGGTGCATTTTAGTTTTGCAGTTTGCTGACACAGTGACCACCAGTATACTATATATAGCAGTACGGTACGGAAGGCCACTGCTGTACCTACCTCTGTGTCGTCATTAAGTATACTATCCATCTACATTCTATACCTGTGGTGCATTTTAGTTTTGCAGTTTGCTGACACAGTGACCACCAGTATACTATATATAGCAGTACGGTACGGAAGGCCACTGCTGTACCTACCTCTGTGTCGTCATTAAGTATACTATCCATCTACATTCTATACCTGTGGTGCATTTTAGTTTTGCAGTTTGCTGACACAGTGACCACCAGTATACTATATATAGCAGTACGGTACGGAAGGCCACTGCTGTACCTACCTCTGTGTCGTCATTAAGTATACTATCCATCTACATTCTATACCTGTGGTGCATTTTAGTTTTGCAGTTTGCTGACACAGTGACCACCAGTATACTATATATAGCAGTACGGTACGGAAGGCCACTGCTGTACCTACCTCTGTGTCGTCATTAAGTATACTATACATCTACATTCTATACCTGTGGTGCATTTTAGTTTTGCAGTTTGCTGACACAGTGACCACCAGTATACTATATATAGCAGTATGGTACGGAAGGCCACTGCTGTACCTACCTCTGTGTCGTCAAGTATACTATCCATCCATACCTGTGGTGCATTATAGTTGTGCGCAGTATATATAGTAGTAGGCCATTGCTATTGATAGTTACTGGCATATAATTCCACACATTAAAAAATGGAGAACAAAAATGTGGAGGTTAAAATAGGGAAAGATCAAGATCCACTTCCACCTCGTGCTGAAGCTGCTGCCACTAGTCATGGCCGAGACGATGAAATGCCATCAACGTCGTCTGCCAAGGCCGATGCCCAATGTCATAGTAGAGAGCATGTAAAATCCAAAAAACAAAAGTTCAGTAAAATGACCCAAAAATCAAAATTAAAAGCGTCTGAGGAGAAGCGTAAACTTGCCAATATGCCATTTACGACACGGAGTGGCAAGGAACGGCTGAGGCCCTGGCCTATGTTCATGGCTAGTGGTTCAGCTTCACACGAGGATGGAAGCACTCATCCTCTCGCTAGAAAAATGAAAAGACTTAAGCTGGCAAAAGCACAGCAAAGAACTGTGCGTTCTTCTAAATCACAAATACCCAAAGAGAGTCCAATTGTGTCGGTTGCGATGCCTGACCTTCCCAATACTGGACGGGAAGAGCTTGCGCCTTCCACCATTTGCACGCCCCTGCAAGTGCTGGAAGGAGCACCCGCAGTCCAGTTCCTGATAGTCAAATTGAAGATGTCACTGTTGAAGTACACCAGGATGAGGATATGGGTGTTGCTGGCGCTGGGGAGGAAATTGACAAGGAGGATTCTGATGGTGAGGTGGTTTGTTTAAGTCAGGCACCCGGGGAGACACCTGTTGTCCAAGGGACGAATATGGCCATTGACATGCCTGGTCAAAATACAAAAAAAAATCAGCTCTTCGGTGTGGAATTATTTCAACACAAATGCGGACAACAGGTGTCAAGCCGTGTGTTGCCTTTGTCAAGCTGTAATAAGTAGGGGTAAGGACGTTAACCACCTCGGAACATCCTCCCTTATACGTCACCTGCAGCGCATTCATCATAAGTCAGTGACAAGTTCAAAAACTTTGGGTGACAGCGGAAGCAGTCCACTGACCACTAAATCCCTTCCTCTTGTAACCAAGCTCCTGCAAACCACACCACCAACATCAATTTCCTCCTTACCCAGGAAAGCCAATAGTCCTGCAGGCCATGTCACTGGCAAGTCTGACGAGTCCTCTCCTGCCTGGGATTCCTCCGATGCATCCTTGAGAGTAACGCCTACTGCTGCTGGCGCTGCTGGGAGTCGATCGTCATCCCAGAGGGGAAGTCGGAAGACCACTTGTACTACTTCCAGTAAGCAATTGACTGTCCAACAGTCCTTTGCGAGGAAGATGAAATATCACAGCAGTCATCCTGCTGCAAAGCAGATAACTCAGGCCTTGGCAGCCTGGGCGGTGAAAAACGTGGTTCCGGTATCCACCGTTAATTCAGAGGCAACTAGACACTTGATTGAGGTACTGTGTCCCCGGTACCAAATACCATCTAGGTTCCATTTCTCTAGGCAGGCGATACCGAAAATGTACACAGACCTCAGAAAAAGATTACCCCCATAGACAATTCTGCATCAGCAGATTGACACAGAAAAAAGCATCAGGGTGGCTGAAACCAAGGGTTAGGTGTCAGAATAAGGAGCATGGAGTAGTAGAAATAGTTTAAGTAATCAAAGGCTAAGCACATGAGGGGAGAGTGCCCTGCTCGAGAGAGCTTACATTCTAAAGGAGAGAGGCCGATAGATAAGGGTGACGCATGGCGTAGACAGTGAACGTGGAACAGAGGGTTAGGATGAGAGTCAGCTGAGTATGATGAAGAAGTGGGTCTTGAAAGCCAGTCTGAAGTTTTGTAGAGAGGTGCAGCACGTGCAAAATCTTGGAGGTACTGTAGGAGTGGGAGGACACACAGGCAGGAGAGGCGACATACATTTGTGGAGCGAAAAGAACGGGTGGGAGTGTAAAAGGAGATAAGGTCATAATGTTAACCTCCAGACCTTGGAGGTCGAACAACTTTCTTGTGAAAGCACAAGATCCCTCAGAGTCATTTAGTGCAACCACTGAAACGTGTCCTGTATTCAGTAAGCCAGAAGACCACGCCAGCCTCACGATTCATTGGTGCGCCTTTAAAGTGCTAATACAGTGGAAAACTATTAAAGTATCTGCTTATCCCAGGGGTGGGGAACCTCAGGCCCGAGGGCCGTATAAGGCCCTCAAAGCCACTTGATCCGGCCCGGCCAGGCTCACCTAAACGAGAGGAGATGCCGAGCGCCCGCTGAGATTTTACCACCAGCGGGTGCCTGGCCCCTCTTCAGCAGCCGGAGGCAGGAGCTCACTTCTGAGCTCCAGCTTCTGGCTCAGGCAGTGTACATGTGTGGCTGTGCGGCACTATGGGAGAGATGTCATGACATCTCCCATAGTTTCGAGGAGAGAGAGGGCAGCGGCCCGGAAGCAGTAGCAGAGCTGGTGAGCATTGTGTTTTTTTTTCTTTCTTTTAATGTGTGTGTGTAAGCAGCACTACTAGGGGGCATATTTAATGGGGCATAACTCTAGGGGGCATAACAACTGACGGGGCATATCTAATGGGGCATAACAACTGACTGGGGGCAAATCTAATCAGGCATAACAAGTGACTGGGGGCATAACTGCTGACTGGGGGCAGGCTAATTTTGAAGTTGATAATTTTTGTATGGCCCCTGAAGGATTTTATAAATATCCAAATGGCCCTTGGTAGAAAAAAAGGTTCCCCACCCCTGGCTTATCCCAAATGGAAAGTAAAGATTTCAGATATCACTAAACAGGTCATACAATTTTAGGTGGCACATAAGAGAAATGTAATATATATAGGCCACTTGGCGGCTTTTGAAATTGAATAACAAATGACAATGAGCTCAACAAGTTTCAAACTGAAAGAACTCTAAGGAGATACTCTAAAGGGGACAGGGCAGTCACAGTGCTTCCCATTCAGAGCATCTCTGTCCGGGCGCTCCCCATTAAAGTGAATGGGGAGCGTCTCTGTCCGGGTGTGCGTGCCCGTCCAGATGGAGACGCTCAAAGTGACTAGGTGCACCCAGGCGGGTGCACCTAGTCACACAGGGAGCCAAGATAACGCAGGCTCCATCTCTGTATACTAGTGATGTGCACCGGGCATTTTTCGGGTTTTGTGTTTTGGTTTTGGATTCGGTTCCGCGGCCGTGTTTTGGATTCGGACGCGTTTTGGCAAAACCTCCCTGAAAATTTTTTGTCGGATTCGGGTGTGTTTTGGATTTGTTTTTGTTTTTTACAAAAAACCCTCAAAAACAGCTTAAATCATAGAATTTGGGGGAAATTTTGATCCCATAGTATTATTAACCTCAATAACCATAATTTCCACTCATTTTCAGTCTATTCTGAACACCTCAGACCTCACAATATTATTTTTAGTCCTAAAATTTGCACCGAGGTCGCTGGATGGCTAAGCTAAGCGACACAAGTGGCCGACACAAACACCTGGCCCATCTAGGAGTGGCACTGCAGTGTCAGACAGGATGGCACTTCAAAAAAATAGTCCCCAAACAGCACATGATGCAAAGAATAAAAGAGGCGCACCAAGGTCGCTGTGTGACTAAGCTAAGCGACACAAGTGGCCGACACAAACACCTGGCCCATCTAGGAGTGGCACTGCAGTGTCAGGCAGGATGGCCCTTCAAAAAAATTGTCCCCAAAACAGCACATGATGCAAAGAAAAATGAAAGAAAAAAGAGGTCCAAGATGGAATTGTCCTTGGGCCCTCCCACCCACCCTTATGTTGTATAAACAGGACATGCACACTTTAACGAACCCATCATTTCAGCGACATGGTCTGCCACACGACTGTGACTGAAATGACTGGTTGGTTTGGGCCCCCACCAAAAAAAGAAGCAATCAATCTCTACTTGCACAAACTGGCTCTACAGAGGCAATATGTCCACCTCATCATCATCCTCCGATTCCTCACCCCTTTCACTGTGTACATCCCCCTCCTCACAGATTATTAATTCGTCCCCACTGGAATCCACCATCTCAGGTCCCTGTGTACTTTCTGGAGGCAATTGCTGCTGGTGAATGTCTCCACGGAGGAATTGATTATAATTCATTTTGATGAACATCATCTTCTCCACATTTTCTGGAAGTAACCTCGTACGCCGATTGCTGACAAGGTGAGCGGCTGCACTAAACACTCTTTCGGAGTATACACTGGAGGGAGGGCAACTTAGGTAGAATAAAGCCAGTTTGTGCAAGGGCCTCCAAATTGCCTCTTTTTCCTGCCAGTATACGTACGGACTGTCTGACGTGCCTACTTGGATGCGGTCACTCATATAATCCTCCACCATTCTTTCAATGGTGAGAAAATCATATGCAGTGACAGTAGACGACATGTCAGTAATCGTTGGCAGGTCCTTCAGTCCGGACCAGATGTCAGCACTTGCTCCAGACTGCCCTGCATCACCGCCAGCGGGTGGGCTCGGAATTCTTAGCCTTTTCCTCGCACCCCCAGTTGCGGGAGAATGTGAAGGAGGAGATGTTGACGGGTCACGTTCCACTTGACTTGACAATTTTCTCACCAGCAGGTCTTTGAACCTCTGCAGACTTGTGTCTGCCGGAAAGAGAGATACAATGTAGGTTTTAAATCTAGGATCGAGCACGGTGGCCAAAATGTAGTGCTCTGATTTCAACAGATTGACCACCCGTGAATCCTGGTTAAGCGAATGAAGGGCTCCATCCACAAGTCCCACATGCCTAGCGGAATCGCTCTGTTTTAGCTCCTCCTTCAATGTCTCCAGCTTCTTCTGCAAAAGCCTGATGAGGGGAATGACCTGACTCAGGCTGGCAGTGTCTGAACTGACTTCACGTGTGGCAAGTTCAAAGGGTTGCAGAACCTTACACAATGTTGAAATCATTCTCCACTGCGCTTGTGTCAGGTGCATTCCCCCTCCTTTGCCTATATCGTGGGCAGATGTATAGGCTTGAATGGCCTTTTGCTGCTCCTCCATCCTCTGAAGCATTAAGAGGGTTGAATTCCACATCGTTACCACCTCTTGCTTCAGATGATGGCAGGGCAGGTTCAGGAATGTTTGGTGGTGCTCCAGTCTTCGGCACGCGGTGGCTGAATGCCGAAAGTGGCCCGCAATTCTTCGGGCCACCGACAGCATCTCTTGCACGCCCCTGTCTTTTTTTAAATAATTCTGCACCACCAAATTCAATGTATGTGCAAAACATGGGACTTGCTGGAATTTGCCCAGATGTAATGCACGCACAATATTGGTGGCGTTGTCCGATGTCACAAATCCCCAGGAGAGTCCAATTGGGGTAAGCCATTCTGCAATGATGTTCCTCAGTTTCCGTAAGAGGTTGTCAGCTGTGTGCCTCTTCTGGAAAGCGGTGATACAAAGCGTAGCCTGCCTAGGAACGAGTTGGCGTTTGCAAGATGCTGCTACTGGTGCCGCCGCTGCTTTTCTTGCTGCGGGAGGCAATACATCTACCCAGTGGGCGGTCACAGTCATATAGTCCTGAGTCTGCCCTGCTCCACTTGTCCGTGGTTAAGTGGACATTGGGTACAACTGCATTTTTTAGGACACTGGTGATTCTTTTTCTGAGGTCTGTGTACATTTTCGGTATCGCCTGCCTAGAGAAATGGAACCTAGATGGTATTTGGTACCGGGGACACAGTACCTCAATCAAGTCTCTAGTTGCCTCTGAATTAACGGTGGATACCGGAACCACGTTTCTCACCGCCCAGGCTGCCAAGGCCTGAGTTACCCGCTTTGCAGCAGGATGACTGCTGTGATATTTCATCTTCCTCGCAAAGGACTGTTGGAGAGTCAATTGCTTACTGGAAGTAGTACAAGTGGTCTTCCGACTTCCCCTCTGGGATGACGATCGACTCCCAGCAGCAACAACAGCAGCGCCAGCAGCAGTAGGCGTTACACTCAAGGATGCATCGGAGGAATCCCAGGCAGGAGAGGACTCGTCAGACTTGCCAGTGACATGGCCTGCAGGACTATTGGCTTTCCAGGGTAAGGAGGAAATTGACACTGAGGGAGTTGGTGGTGTGGTTTGCAGGAGCTTGGTTACAAGAGGAAGGGATTTAGTTGTCAGTGAACTCCTTCCGCTGTCACCCAAAGTTTTTGAACTTGTCACTGACTTCTGATGAATGCGGTCCAGGTGACGTATAAGGGAGGATGTTCCTAGGTGGTTAACGTCCTTATCCCTACTTATTACAGCTTGACAAAGGCAACACACGGCTTGAGACCTGTTGTCCGCATTTGTGTTGAAATAATTCCACACCGAAGAGCTGATTTTTTTTGTATTTTGACCAGGCATGTCAATGGCCATATTCGTCCCACGGACAACAGGTGTCTCCCCGGGTGCCTGACTTAAACAAACCACCTCACTATCAGAATCCTCCTTGTCAATTTCCTCCCCAGCGCCAGCAACACCCATATCCTCATCCTGGTGTACTTCAACAGTGACATCTTCAATTTTACTATCAGGAACTGGACTGCGGGTGCTCCTTCCAGCACTTGCAGGGGGCGTGCAAATGGTGGAAGGTGCAAGCTCTTCCCGTCCAGTGTTGGGAAAGTCAGGCATCGCAACCGACACAATTGGACTCTCCTTGGGGATTTGTGATTTAGAAGAACGCACAGTTCTTTGCTGTGCTTTTGCCAGCTTAAGTCTTTTCATTTTTCTAGCGAGAGGATGAGTGCTTCCATCCTCATATGAATCTGAACCACTAGCCATGAACATAGGCCAGGGCCTCAGCCGTTCCTTGCCACTCCGTGTCGTAAATGGCATATTGGCAAGTTTACGCTTCTCCTCAGACGCTTTCCATTTTGATTTTTGGGTCATTTTACTGAACTTTTGTTTTTTGGATTTTACATGCTCTCTACTATGACATTGGGCATCGGCCTTGGCAGACGACGTTGATGGCATTTCATCGTCTCGGCCATGACTAGTGGCAGCAGCTTCAGCACGAGGTGGAAGTGGATCTTGATCTTTCCCTATTTTAACCTCCACATTTTTGTTCTCCATTTTTTAATGTGTGGAATTATATGCCAGTATCAATAGCAATGGCCTACTACTATATATACTGCGCACAACTGAAATGCACCACAGGTATGGATGGATAGTATACTTGACGACACAGAGGTAGGTACAGCAGTGGCCTACTGTACCGTAATGCTATATATTATATACTGGTGGTCAGCAAACTGTGCAAAACTGAAATGCACCACAGGTATGGATGGATAGTATACTTGACGACACATAGGTAGGTACAGCAGTGGCCTACTGTACCGTAATGCTATATATTATATACTGGTGGTCAGCAAACTGTTCAAAACTGAAATGCACCACAGGTACGGATGGATAGTATACTTGACGACACAGAGGTAGGTACAGCAGTGGCCTACTGTACCGTAATGCTATATATTATATATTGGTGGTCAGCAAACTGTGCAAAAATGAAATGCACCACAGGTATGGATGGATAGTATACTTGACGACACAGAGGTAGGTACAGCAGTGGCCTACTGTACCGTAATGCTATATATTATATACTGGTGGTCAGCAAACTGTGCAAAAATGAAATGCACCACAGGTATGGATGGATAGTATACTTGACGACACAGAGGTAGGTACAGCAGTGGCCTACTGTACCGTAATGCTATATATTATATACTGGTGGTCAGCAAACTGTGCAAAACTGAAATGCACCACAGGTATGGATGGATAGTATACTTGACGACACAGAGGTAGGTACAGCAGTGGCCTACTGTACCGTAATGCTATATATTATATACTGGTGGTCAGCAAACTGTGCAATAATGAAATGCACCACAGGTATGGATGGATAGTATACTTGACGATACAGAGGTAGGTACAGCAGTGGCCTACTGTACCGTAATGCTATATATTATATACTGGTGGTCAGCAAACTGTGCAAAACTGAAATGCACCACAGGTATGGATGGATAGTATACTTGACGACACAGAGGTAGGTACAGCAGTGGCCTTCTGTACTGTACTCCTATATATTATATACTGATGGTCAGCAAAATTATGCACTGTACTCCTACTATATACTGTCTACAATGCAGCACAGATATGGAGTGTTTTTCAGGCAGACAACGTATACTGGTGGTCACTGGTCAGCAAAACTCTGCACTGTACTCCTCCTATATATATATATTATACTGGTGGTCCCCAGTCCCCACAATAAAGCAGCACACTGAGCACAGATATGAATTGTTTTTCAGGCAGACAACGTATACTGGTGGTCACTGTCAGCAAAACTCTGCACTGTACTCCTCCTATATTATACAGCTGCTCCCCAGTCCTCCCCACAATTAAGCAATAAAGTACAATCAAGTTCAATAATAAACGGAGAGGACGCCAGCCACGTCCTCTCCCTAACATTTCCAATGCACGAGTGAAAATGGCGGCGACGCGCTGCTTTTATAGAATCTGAATCTCGCGAGAATCCGACAGCGGGATGATGACGTTCGGGCGCGCTCGGGTTAACCGAGCCATACGGGAGAATCCAAGTCTACCTCGGACCCGTGTAAAATGGGTAAAGTACGGGTGGGTTCGGTTTCCGAGGAACCGAACCCGCTCATCACTACTGTATACCCCCAGAAGCTTCATGCTGCAGGGGTGTGTTTGACTTCTTTGTCTTAGGATCTTAAAGCATTGGAATACAATACATTCTAATAATTCTAATCAAGGTGATTACATCAGCCAGAGAGCTACCATGTCCGGTCAGCTCACTGTTGGACAATAAGGAGTAAACAAAAAGGGACAATGGTACCTTTTCAGTGTCCACTGTTGTGTTAGTAAACAATAGGAAACTAAGTCTAACATGTAACCATTACCTAAAGTGTAACAGATAACATAACAATTGCATTTATTAATAATATTAAGGATGATTTAAACACAATATTGGGTGAGCAGCAAAATGCTATGGAGGATAAACAACTACACAAACTGAATATAGATAGCTATATAATGGGGCATAGGGATAAAAAGTAAATATTCATCGGGTTTTGTTGACATGGGAAAAGAGGCAATTATATTAATTTTCACAGACCTCTCATTGCCTCACATTCTCCTCCCACTTTTTAGACCCAATGTCCTGGCAAGTTGTAGGTACAATCCTCAATGTCCAGGCTGTTGGGACAATACAATAAGTCTTTCCTTGGTTCTGGTGAGAGGGTAATCAGTAGTTCAGTAGGTCATCCACCAATTTTAAGCTCTGTGCTTGGGCAGTACAAACTATCGAGCACTATAACCCCACCTGGATCAATAGGACTGAGGGCCAAGTTTCCTGAAGAGCCTAATGAACAGTCTTTTGGGTCTGTTGGAATTATGATTAGCAATCCATACTTTTTCAGTCCTTCACCAGATTCCCAATTACATGTCCTTAGTAGCAAATAATTCTGGACCCAAACCATACCTGTACATGGCTGTCCCTCTCCCACTCGTTCCTTAGTCTCCTATCTGAGAACAAGCAAATAGTGGGATGCTGGCTGAGAGCAGTTTCCCTCCTGGTCGAGCATTAAATTCCTTGCCGTTTGGCCTGGGGGCTTAACCCTATATCTGCAGATATACACAACTAGGATCTCTGTATTATCTGATTATAATGTAGTGTTATTTATTTCTCACTCGGGTATATTCAATTAGCGTCGGATCCATTCCGACACGTATTTGTCGGAATGGATCCGACAACCCCTATTCAATCTCATCTCAATTCGACTTTTTCAAGTCGTATTGAGATGAGGGACCCTGAGGAGGAGAGGGGGGGGGGAGCTGCCGGGAGACCAGCGGGGACAGCCGCCGGCAGAGGGAGGAGATCAGCGCTACAATAGCGCTGCAAAAGGATGTCACACAGCCGCCCGACCTCACGGCAGTGTCCACCCGGCTCCAGCAAGCGTGACCTCACTTGCTGGAGCCGGGTGGAAGCTGCCGTGAGCGGCGCGGCTGTGAGACATCCTGCTGCAGCGCTGTGCTGTAGTGCTGATCTCCCCTATATGACCGCGGCTGTCCCCCATCTCCCTGCGGCTCTCCCCCCCCCCCCCCCTCTCCTCCTCTGGGTCCCACATCTCAGTCCGACATTTTTTCGGACAGAGGTGGTCGAAAAGGGGGCCAAAATGCCCCATTTTTGACACAAGCACGTGGATTGGCAGCTATTCTGCCGATCCACGTGCTTTTCGACAAGTCGAATACCTCAACTTATTGAATAGGTTGGAACCCCTTCCGACCTAAAAAAAGTCGAAAACTGGACATCTTTTCGACAGACAGCAGCTTTCGACGTCAATTGAATATACCCCTCAGTGTGCATTAGGGATAGCTATGTTTTTCTCTTACCCAGAATTACCCCTTCCTTTTAACACCTGAGTGACATCACAATCTGATTGAGCAGTTTACCAATAAATGTGCATTGTATTTAGAGAGGCATGGATGGGTCAGCATTAGGAGGGATTGCTGACTCCAGAGTGCCATTGGAGAAGCTAGGGGTGTCTCCAGGTAAGCTGGCTCTCAGATGCTGTAGGAGCCATTATCATGTGGCCTTACACTGGGCTATTAGACCCAGACATATTTGTCATTATTTATGGGGTGGGTTTGGGGTGCGATTTTCCCTGTGTTGGTATGGCTAGGCTGCTTCAGGTTGGCACACCTTAACACTTTATTAACACTTATGTTTCTCTGACGTCCTAGTGGATGCTGGGATCTCCGTAAGGACCATGGGGAATAGCGGCTCCGCAGGAGACTGGGCACAACTAAAAGAAAGCTTTTAGACTACCTGGTGTGCACTGGCTCCTCCCACTATGACCCTCCTCCAAGCCTCAGTTAGATTTCTGTGCCCGGCCGAGCTGGATGCACACTAGGGGCTCTCCTGAGCTCCTAGAAAGAAAGTTTATTTTAGTTTTTTTATTTTACAGTGAGACCTGCTGGCAACAGGCTCACTGCATCGAGGGACTAAGGGGAGAAGAAGCGAACCTACCTGCTTGCAGCTAGCTTGGGCTTCTTAGGCTACTGGACACCATTAGCTCCAGAGGGATCGACCGCATGGAACTGGCCTTGGTGTTCGTTCCCGGAGCCGCGCCGCCGTCCCCCTTACAGAGCCAGAAGCAAGAAGAGGTCCGGAAAATCGGCGGCAGAAGACATCAGTCTTCACCAAGGTAGCGCACAGCACTGCAGCTGTGCGCCATTGCTCCTCATACACACTTCACACTCCGGTCACTGAGGGTGCAGGGCGCTGGGGGGGGGCGCCCTGAGCAGCAATAAAAACACCTTGGCTGGCAAATATATCACAATATATAGCCCCAGAGGCTATATATGTGATAAATACCCCTGCCAGAATCCATAAAAAAGCGGGAGAAAAGTCCGCGAAAAAGGGGCGGAGCTATCTCCCTCAGCACACTGGCGCCATTTTCTTTTCACAGTGCAGCTGGAAGACAGCTCCCCAGGCTCTCCCCTGTAGTTTGCAGGCTCAAAGGGTTAAAAAGAGAGGGGGGGGCACTAAATTTAGGCGCAATATTGTATATACAAGCAGCTATTGGGAAAAATTCACTCAATATAGTGTTAATCCCTAAATTATATAGCGCTCTGGCCAGTGCCAGATTAAGGTCCATATGGGCCTGGAGCTGAAATTTAGGAAGGGCCTATTGTGTGCCTCGGCAGGAGGTGTGAAGCGCTGCGGTGGTGTGACTAGTGATGTGGTGGTGTGATCAGTGTGGTGTGGGTGTGGTCTAAATAGGGGGTGTGGCCTATGCCATGTGAGTAACACAGTCACCACTTACTGACAGACACTACTTACTGACACACACGCACACACAACACAAAGCTTACGGACACAATCACCACTTACTGACAGACACTACTTACTAACACGCACAACACAAAACTTACCGACACAGACACCACTTACTGATAGATATTACTGACTGACACACACGCAAAACACAGATAAACTTACTGTGGTAAGGTGAAATTTAACCAGAAGATGTGCGCTAATCGGGACAATTAGTAATCAAAAATTGTTACTTCCCTTATGCAACCTCTTTCGTAGCTTTTAACAAGAAATTCCGATGTCACGGATCCATATGTAGAGAGAAAATTAAAATATATGGTGTAGTATGTTCACAATAAAACGAAATTTATTAATAAAATGCTAGTATACAGTTGCTAGAAGCAAAGGTGGTAGGTGGAAAATTACCAGAGCATACAGGTAAATGCACAATACACAGTGTCCCTAAATTCTGGTATAAAAACTTCCAAATGTTGAAATCAAGTGAAGGTGGAGGTTTACCAGATCCAGATGAAGTGATTGCGTTCAAGATGTTACCCCTGGTGGAGATATCGGCTCCGGAACCAAATTCTCCAGCAATCCCCAATCCGTCTGGCAAATGCTTCCTCCTTCGGTGGTTAGTCTGTCATACAGTGCCGACGCGTTTCGGGATCTCTCCCTTCATCAAGGCTGCATGACAGACTGTTAAAAAATTGTGCTATTTAAGCTCACATAAGAATCACTTCCGGGTCGGGGGGTCACACAGAAATAAAATCATAATACATCATATAATCTCTTGATCCAATCATATGACAAAGTAATCACTATAAGGTATGTCTTCTGTTTGAAAACTGTATAATAAACTATTTTTTTAAACTAAAAAGCAGCATAATCGAGTAGTCACCGGAAGTGGTAATCATTTCACTTCCGGTCCGGCGATAATTGCATTTAATACAAAGTCTTAAAAGTCAATAGCAGGTACTTGATAAGTACTTAATGGTGTTCCTGTCTAACTTCATTGGTGGCAACAGTGCTTAGATGCAGTGTATTTCATGTTGGGACACCTTCTTATGCGTCCATCCGGCACTCCCGGTATGTGGAACGCATATTGAACCGCAAGCCGGCTTCCGATGACGTATTTCCTGTCAATGACCCGCAAATACAGGAAATACGGAACTGTTCTCTGCTTTTCATAAACCTATGGTAGATAGAACGTGATTCGCTTAATAAATGCTAAAACAATGCGTTCTCTATAAGCCAGACATAATTTAGTGGAATTATTAGTAAAATTACATGGTCTGCATCGTATTTAATAAATAATGGAATAATAAACAATTTCATGAGCAATTAAAAATAATCTCATGTACGTTTAAAAATACATATCATGTGACTTATGTACGTGGCTGATAGTAGATGAAACAAATCGTATATAACCAGAGAACAGGTGATAAAATATTAAAAAGCTTGTGTAGATAGTGAAAAAGGGAAAAAGGGTGGGACGGAGATCAGAGAAACCATTTTAATTCAAAGTCTGCGTTAAGGCCATTAGGAATAAGGCTTTTTAGTCTGAATATCCATTTCATTTCCGATTTTGCTAGACGAGATGTTTCGTCTCTATGTCTCCAAGTGTTTTTAATATTTTCAATTGCCAAAAACTGTAGGATATGTTTAGTGGAGGAGTTATGTTTTTCTTTAAAATGACTGGATAGGGGATGTGTCATCACTCCCTTTTTGATGTTCCTTATGTGCTCACCCAGACGGGTTTTTAGCGCCCGACTGGTTTTTCCCACATACATCATATGACAACTACACTCTATCAGATATATTACATTCGTGGTGTGGCAGGTCATGAAGTTATGAAGTTTATAAGTAGTCCCGTTTGTGTTGAATTCCTCGTATTTTGATTTGCCAGTTTGTACTTCGCGACAGGCCTGGCATGTGCCGCATCTATAGAAGCCTTTACTTCGAATCGGATGATAGTCCTGTGATGTTAGTGCACTTTTGGTAAGTTTATTTTTTAAGTTCGGTGCTTTTCGGTAAATGAATTTGGGCCTTGCTGGTAAAGTGTCTTTTAAAAGAGGGTCCCTCTGCAAAAGATGCCAATGTTTTTTTATTATTGATTCGATCTTTTTATGCTGTTGAGTGAATTGTGTGATAAAGGCCAATTTATTTGTGCCCTCTTCTGGTTTTCCATGTTCTTTTACTTTCAGAAGTTCTTCCCTGTCCTTGTTCAACACTTCTTCTTTAAATTTGCCCAGTCGGACTTTATCGTAGCCCTTTTCTTCAAAACCTCTTTTCATTTGGTCAATTTGTTCTTCACATACATTTTTCTTACTGCAATTTCTTCTTAACCTGAGGAATTGGCTTTTTGGCACACTATTTAGCCAGTTCATATGGTGTTCGCTTGATACCTCTATGTAGTTATTAGCATCAGTCGGTTTCTTGTAACACTTTGTCTCCAGTTTCCCTTCCTCGATATATATATTGAGGTCCAGAAAGTGAAGTTCTTTTTGGCTTGTTGTGCAAGTGAGAGTCAGATTAAAGTCATTGTTGTTGAGTGATTGACAGAAAGAATTCAATTCCTCCTGCGGGCCTTCCCAAAAAAATATGATGTCGTCTATATAACGAAACCACAATTTGAGGTTTGTCTTAAAGTTAGGATTCGCCTTCACATGTTTCTCTTCCCAATACGACATATAGAGGTTCGCGAAACTAGGCGCAAATTTGGTGCCCATAGCAGTTCCGATTAGTTGGTTGTAATAAGATCCATTGAAATAGAAGTAGTTGTTTTTCAATATGAAGGTGATCCCTTGTATTAGTAGGTCTTTCTTATTTTCAGTAAGATCCGTCTTGTCAAGATAGTATTTGACCGCTTCTATCCCTTTTTCATGAGGGATGTTGGTGTAAAGGGCTTCCACGTCTGCAGTTATCATAAACATATTGTTGTTCCACTCAATATTTTTAAGTTTTTGTAATGTGTCGGTTGTGTCCTTTAGATGAAATTCTGTTTTATTTACTAGAGGTTGTAGATGTGCATCGATGAATTCTGATAATTTTGCAGTTAGGCTTCCAATCCCTGCCACAATAGGTCTTCCCGGGGGTTTTGTCACATTTTTATGAATTTTTGGTAGAATGTAAATTGTGGGTATCGAGGGTTCTGCGACGTTCAAAAATTCAAATTCTTTTTTCGTAAGTGTGTTCTTATCCAGATGGGTCTGTAGTAATTTATTTAAATTGGCTTTGATTTTTAATGTTGGGTCATTCCTAAGCTTGGTATATGTCTTTCCATCCTCCAATTGTCGAAGTATTTCTTTAATGTAGTCTTCTTTGTTGAGGATTACAACTCCTCCTCCCTTATCACTGGGTTTTATGACGATAGATTCATCCCCTTGTAGATCTTTCAGGGCCAACCGTTCTTTGTGGCTTAGATTGCTTTTAGTATTTTTTGTATTTTTTATATTGCCCATTTTTTCCAGATCATCCAGAACTGCCTTCTGGAAGCTGTCCACCAGGCTTCCTTTCAGATGTTTAGGATAGAATGTTGATTTGTTCTTAAATACTTCATTGCTTGTAGTTTCGCTCATTTCACCTTCTAGTTCTTTTTTGTTGAAGAATTTTTTCAAAGTTAATTTTCTCACGAATTTTTCCACATCTAAAAATATTCCGAATTGATCCATTTTATTGGTGGGGGCGAATTTCAGACCCTTCAAAAGGAGTTTTTCCTCTGTTTTTGTTAGTTGTCTGTCACTTAGATTATAAATCTTTCCCTGATTGAGATCATTGATTGGTACTTCTCCCTGTTCTTCAGTGATCTTGGGATTTGGTTTCTTTTTCTTATGTTTGACACCCCCCCTTTTCCCCCTTTTTCTTTTTAGTGGTAATGATGATAGTTCGTTCTTCCTAAAAAAGAGGTTCTTCCTATTTTATTGTGGTTCATATTGGATGAGAAGATGCGCGATGGTCTTCTGTCCATATGTCTCTCTGGATAATTTTCATGATGATTTTCATAATGATTTTCATAGTCTTGATGAGATTCTCTTCTCTCTCTTCTTCCATTCAGCCTTTCAGTACTGATGTATCTTGGGTACTGTGTATTTTTGTACCATATATTCTTCCTGGTCCATCTTTGATTTGTTGGTTGTTGATAGGGCTTCCTTCTGCGATGTTCTGTTGGTCGAAAAGTAGTAAAATTGTTGTCTCTCCTTCTACTTCGTCCCCGGTACGTTGGATTTTCTCTTTCATATGAATGTGTAGGTGATCCCCTCCTTTGTGTTCTTACTTCTTTCATCTTCCTTGATGTATTCGCCTTAGGTGAATCTCTTCTGTATCTTGGACAGTCTTCCGTGTGTTGCACCGGGTGTGAGTTTTCCTTTTCTTGTCTGTATGCTGGATCCTGCTCATCATCTTCAGTAAAGGAATATACAGACACCGGTGTATCTCCATCCCTCATTAATTTGAATGGGTCTTTACCCTCCTTTTTATAGTATTCATGATCTCTTCTTAATTTATTCTGTTTTTTTAGGATGATTTCCCTTGTGTTGAGATTTATTTTGTGTTGAATATCTTTTTCTTTGTTCTTGAATTCTGTTAATTCCTGGTATGGTTCTAAACTTGTTTGTATGTGGTTGATCTGTTCTTTTAATATTTTCAATTTCTCCCGTCGTTCCTTCATGATTAATTCTAGGAGCGTAAACGAGCAGATCTCGAGTGTCCTCATCCATTCGTCTTGGAATTTTTCACTAGCATCATCAAAGGATGGTAGTTTTTTAATCCTCAAACCCTTCGGTATAATTTGATCAGCGACATATTTTTCCAGTGTCGCACATTCCCACCATAGGCGGTTTTCACGTAGTAACAACTTCTCAAGGCGGCCCATAGTGCTATCCATGTCTTCATCACTGTTGTTAGTATTTTTCTCTGTAAAAACTTCTTTCAATTTTTCTTCTCTGCTCTTAAGGTGTTGGAACATGATGTCGCCTAGATACTTCTCTGTTGGGGTGTGTTTATATACTGGTGGTCAGCAAACTGTGCAAAACTGAAATGCACCACAGGTATGGATGGATAGTATACTTGACGACACATAGGTAGGTACAGCAGTGGCCTACTGTACCGTAATGCTATATATTATATACTGGTGGTCAGCAAACTGTTCAAAACTGAAATGCACCACAGGTACGGATGGATAGTATACTTGACGACACAGAGGTAGGTACAGCAGTGGCCTACTGTACCGTAATGCTATATATTATATATTGGTGGTCAGCAAACTGTGCAAAAATGAAATGCACCACAGGTATGGATGGATAGTATACTTGACGACACAGAGGTAGGTACAGCAGTGGCCTACTGTACCGTAATGCTATATATTATATACTGGTGGTCAGCAAACTGTGCAAAAATGAAATGCACCACAGGTATGGATGGATAGTATACTTGACGACACAGAGGTAGGTACAGCAGTGGCCTACTGTACCGTAATGCTATATATTATATACTGGTGGTCAGCAAACTGTGCAAAACTGAAATGCACCACAGGTATGGATGGATAGTATACTTGACGACACAGAGGTAGGTACAGCAGTGGCCTACTGTACCGTAATGCTATATATTATATACTGGTGGTCAGCAAACTGTGCAATAATGAAATGCACCACAGGTATGGATGGATAGTATACTTGACGATACAGAGGTAGGTACAGCAGTGGCCTACTGTACCGTAATGCTATATATTATATACTGGTGGTCAGCAAACTGTGCAAAACTGAAATGCACCACAGGTATGGATGGATAGTATACTTGACGACACAGAGGTAGGTACAGCAGTGGCCTTCTGTACTGTACTCCTATATATTATATACTGATGGTCAGCAAAATTATGCACTGTACTCCTACTATATACTGTCTACAATGCAGCACAGATATGGAGTGTTTTTCAGGCAGACAACGTATACTGGTGGTCACTGGTCAGCAAAACTCTGCACTGTACTCCTCCTATATATATATATTATACTGGTGGTCCCCAGTCCCCACAATAAAGCAGCACACTGAGCACAGATATGAATTGTTTTTCAGGCAGACAACGTATACTGGTGGTCACTGTCAGCAAAACTCTGCACTGTACTCCTCCTATATTATACAGCTGCTCCCCAGTCCTCCCCACAATTAAGCAATAAAGTACAATCAAGTTCAATAATAAACGGAGAGGACGCCAGCCACGTCCTCTCCCTAACATTTCCAATGCACGAGTGAAAATGGCGGCGACGCGCTGCTGCTTTTATAGAATCTGAATCTCGCGAGAATCCGACAGCGGGATGATGACGTTCGGGCGCGCTCGGGTTAACCGAGCCATACGGGAGAATCCAAGTCTACCTCGGACCCGTGTAAAATGGGTAAAGTACGGGTGGGTTCGGTTTCCGAGGAACCGAACCCGCTCATCACTACTGTATACCCCCAGAAGCTTCATGCTGCAGGGGTGTGTTTGACTTCTTTGTCTTAGGATCTTAAAGCATTGGAATACAATACATTCTAATAATTCTAATCAAGGTGATTACATCAGCCAGAGAGCTACCATGTCCGGTCAGCTCACTGTTGGACAATAAGGAGTAAACAAAAAGGGACAATGGTACCTTTTCAGTGTCCACTGTTGTGTTAGTAAACAATAGGAAACTAAGTCTAACATGTAACCATTACCTAAAGTGTAACAGATAACATAACAATTGCATTTATTAATAATATTAAGGATGATTTAAACACAATATTGGGTGAGCAGCAAAATGCTATGGAGGATAAACAACTACACAAACTGAATATAGATAGCTATATAATGGGGCATAGGGATAAAAAGTAAATATTCATCGGGTTTTGTTGACATGGGAAAAGAGGCAATTATATTAATTTTCACAGACCTCTCATTGCCTCACATTCTCCTCCCACTTTTTAGACCCAATGTCCTGGCAAGTTGTAGGTACAATCCTCAATGTCCAGGCTGTTGGGACAATACAATAAGTCTTTCCTTGGTTCTGGTGAGAGGGTAATCAGTAGTTCAGTAGGTCATCCACCAATTTTAAGCTCTGTGCTTGGGCAGTACAAACTATCGAGCACTATAACCCCACCTGGATCAATAGGACTGAGGGCCAAGTTTCCTGAAGAGCCTAATGAACAGTCTTTTGGGTCTGTTGGAATTATGATTAGCAATCCATACTTTTTCAGTCCTTCACCAGATTCCCAATTACATGTCCTTAGTAGCAAATAATTCTGGACCCAAACCATACCTGTACATGGCTGTCCCTCTCCCACTCGTTCCTTAGTCTCCTATCTGAGAACAAGCAAATAGTGGGATGCTGGCTGAGAGCAGTTTCCCTCCTGGTCGAGCATTAAATTCCTTGCCGTTTGGCCTGGGGGCTTAACCCTATATCTGCAGATATACACAACTAGGATCTCTGTATTATCTGATTATAATGTAGTGTTATTTATTTCTCACTCGGGTATATTCAATTAGCGTCGGATCCATTCCGACACGTATTTGTCGGAATGGATCCGACAACCCCTATTCAATCTCATCTCAATTCGACTTTTTCAAGTCGTATTGAGATGAGGGACCCTGAGGAGGAGAGGGGGGGGGGGGGGAGCTGCCGGGAGACCAGCGGGGACAGCCGCCGGCAGAGGGAGGAGATCAGCGCTACAATAGCGCTGCAAAAGGATGTCACACAGCCGCCCGACCTCACGGCAGTGTCCACCCGGCTCCAGCAAGCGTGACCTCACTTGCTGGAGCCGGGTGGAAGCTGCCGTGAGCGGCGCGGCTGTGAGACATCCTGCTGCAGCGCTGTGCTGTAGTGCTGATCTCCCCTATATGACCGCGGCTGTCCCCCATCTCCCTGCGGCTCTCCCCCCCCCCCCCCCTCTCCTCCTCTGGGTCCCACATCTCAGTCCGACATTTTTTCGGACAGAGGTGGTCGAAAAGGGGGCCAAAATGCCCCATTTTTGACACAAGCACGTGGATTGGCAGCTATTCTGCCGATCCACGTGCTTTTCGACAAGTCGAATACCTCAACTTATTGAATAGGTTGGAACCCCTTCCGACCTAAAAAAAGTCGAAAACTGGACATCTTTTCGACAGACAGCAGCTTTCGACGTCAATTGAATATACCCCTCAGTGTGCATTAGGGATAGCTATGTTTTTCTCTTACCCAGAATTACCCCTTCCTTTTAACACCTGAGTGACATCACAATCTGATTGAGCAGTTTACCAATAAATGTGCATTGTATTTAGAGAGGCATGGATGGGTCAGCATTAGGAGGGATTGCTGACTCCAGAGTGCCATTGGAGAAGCTAGGGGTGTCTCCAGGTAAGCTGGCTCTCAGATGCTGTAGGAGCCATTATCATGTGGCCTTACACTGGGCTATTAGACCCAGACATATTTGTCATTATTTATGGGGTGGGTTTGGGGTGCGATTTTCCCTGTGTTGGTATGGCTAGGCTGCTTCAGGTTGGCACACCTTAACACTTTATTAACACTTATGTTTCTCTGACGTCCTAGTGGATGCTGGGATCTCCGTAAGGACCATGGGGAATAGCGGCTCCGCAGGAGACTGGGCACAACTAAAAGAAAGCTTTTAGACTACCTGGTGTGCACTGGCTCCTCCCACTATGACCCTCCTCCAAGCCTCAGTTAGATTTCTGTGCCCGGCCGAGCTGGATGCACACTAGGGGCTCTCCTGAGCTCCTAGAAAGAAAGTTTATTTTAGTTTTTTTATTTTACAGTGAGACCTGCTGGCAACAGGCTCACTGCATCGAGGGACTAAGGGGAGAAGAAGCGAACCTACCTGCTTGCAGCTAGCTTGGGCTTCTTAGGCTACTGGACACCATTAGCTCCAGAGGGATCGACCGCATGGAACTGGCCTTGGTGTTCGTTCCCGGAGCCGCGCCGCCGTCCCCCTTACAGAGCCAGAAGCAAGAAGAGGTCCGGAAAATCGGCGGCAGAAGACATCAGTCTTCACCAAGGTAGCGCACAGCACTGCAGCTGTGCGCCATTGCTCCTCATACACACTTCACACTCCGGTCACTGAGGGTGCAGGGCGCTGGGGGGGGGCGCCCTGAGCAGCAATAAAAACACCTTGGCTGGCAAATATATCACAATATATAGCCCCAGAGGCTATATATGTGATAAATACCCCTGCCAGAATCCATAAAAAAGCGGGAGAAAAGTCCGCGAAAAAGGGGCGGAGCTATCTCCCTCAGCACACTGGCGCCATTTTCTTTTCACAGTGCAGCTGGAAGACAGCTCCCCAGGCTCTCCCCTGTAGTTTGCAGGCTCAAAGGGTTAAAAAGAGAGGGGGGGGCACTAAATTTAGGCGCAATATTGTATATACAAGCAGCTATTGGGAAAAATTCACTCAATATAGTGTTAATCCCTAAATTATATAGCGCTCTGGCCAGTGCCAGATTAAGGTCCATATGGGCCTGGAGCTGAAATTTAGGAAGGGCCTATTGTGTGCCTCGGCAGGAGGTGTGAAGCGCTGCGGTGGTGTGACTAGTGATGTGGTGGTGTGATCAGTGTGGTGTGGGTGTGGTCTAAATAGGGGGTGTGGCCTATGCCATGTGAGTAACACAGTCACCACTTACTGACAGACACTACTTACTGACACACACGCACACACAACACAAAGCTTACGGACACAATCACCACTTACTGACAGACACTACTTACTAACACGCACAACACAAAACTTACCGACACAGACACCACTTACTGATAGATATTACTGACTGACACACACGCAAAACACAGATAAACTTACTGTGGTAAGGTGAAATTTAACCAGAAGATGTGCGCTAATCGGGACAATTAGTAATCAAAAATTGTTACTTCCCTTATGCAACCTCTTTCGTAGCTTTTAACAAGAAATTCCGATGTCACGGATCCATATGTAGAGAGAAAATTAAAATATATGGTGTAGTATGTTCACAATAAAACGAAATTTATTAATAAAATGCTAGTATACAGTTGCTAGAAGCAAAGGTGGTAGGTGGAAAATTACCAGAGCATACAGGTAAATGCACAATACACAGTGTCCCTAAATTCTGGTATAAAAACTTCCAAATGTTGAAATCAAGTGAAGGTGGAGGTTTACCAGATCCAGATGAAGTGATTGCGTTCAAGATGTTACCCCTGGTGGAGATATCGGCTCCGGAACCAAATTCTCCAGCAATCCCCAATCCGTCTGGCAAATGCTTCCTCCTTCGGTGGTTAGTCTGTCATACAGTGCCGACGCGTTTCGGGATCTCTCCCTTCATCAAGGCTGCATGACAGACTGTTAAAAAATTGTGCTATTTAAGCTCACATAAGAATCACTTCCGGGTCGGGGGGTCACACAGAAATAAAATCATAATACATCATATAATCTCTTGATCCAATCATATGACAAAGTAATCACTATAAGGTATGTCTTCTGTTTGAAAACTGTATAATAAACTATTTTTTTAAACTAAAAAGCAGCATAATCGAGTAGTCACCGGAAGTGGTAATCATTTCACTTCCGGTCCGGCGATAATTGCATTTAATACAAAGTCTTAAAAGTCAATAGCAGGTACTTGATAAGTACTTAATGGTGTTCCTGTCTAACTTCATTGGTGGCAACAGTGCTTAGATGCAGTGTATTTCATGTTGGGACACCTTCTTATGCGTCCATCCGGCACTCCCGGTATGTGGAACGCATATTGAACCGCAAGCCGGCTTCCGATGACGTATTTCCTGTCAATGACCCGCAAATACAGGAAATACGGAACTGTTCTCTGCTTTTCATAAACCTATGGTAGATAGAACGTGATTCGCTTAATAAATGCTAAAACAATGCGTTCTCTATAAGCCAGACATAATTTAGTGGAATTATTAGTAAAATTACATGGTCTGCATCGTATTTAATAAATAATGGAATAATAAACAATTTCATGAGCAATTAAAAATAATCTCATGTACGTTTAAAAATACATATCATGTGACTTATGTACGTGGCTGATAGTAGATGAAACAAATCGTATATAACCAGAGAACAGGTGATAAAATATTAAAAAGCTTGTGTAGATAGTGAAAAAGGGAAAAAGGGTGGGACGGAGATCAGAGAAACCATTTTAATTCAAAGTCTGCGTTAAGGCCATTAGGAATAAGGCTTTTTAGTCTGAATATCCATTTCATTTCCGATTTTGCTAGACGAGATGTTTCGTCTCTATGTCTCCAAGTGTTTTTAATATTTTCAATTGCCAAAAACTGTAGGATATGTTTAGTGGAGGAGTTATGTTTTTCTTTAAAATGACTGGATAGGGGATGTGTCATCACTCCCTTTTTGATGTTCCTTATGTGCTCACCCAGACGGGTTTTTAGCGCCCGACTGGTTTTTCCCACATACATCATATGACAACTACACTCTATCAGATATATTACATTCGTGGTGTGGCAGGTCATGAAGTTATGAAGTTTATAAGTAGTCCCGTTTGTGTTGAATTCCTCGTATTTTGATTTGCCAGTTTGTACTTCGCGACAGGCCTGGCATGTGCCGCATCTATAGAAGCCTTTACTTCGAATCGGATGATAGTCCTGTGATGTTAGTGCACTTTTGGTAAGTTTATTTTTTAAGTTCGGTGCTTTTCGGTAAATGAATTTGGGCCTTGCTGGTAAAGTGTCTTTTAAAAGAGGGTCCCTCTGCAAAAGATGCCAATGTTTTTTTATTATTGATTCGATCTTTTTATGCTGTTGAGTGAATTGTGTGATAAAGGCCAATTTATTTGTGCCCTCTTCTGGTTTTCCATGTTCTTTTACTTTCAGAAGTTCTTCCCTGTCCTTGTTCAACACTTCTTCTTTAAATTTGCCCAGTCGGACTTTATCGTAGCCCTTTTCTTCAAAACCTCTTTTCATTTGGTCAATTTGTTCTTCACATACATTTTTCTTACTGCAATTTCTTCTTAACCTGAGGAATTGGCTTTTTGGCACACTATTTAGCCAGTTCATATGGTGTTCGCTTGATACCTCTATGTAGTTATTAGCATCAGTCGGTTTCTTGTAACACTTTGTCTCCAGTTTCCCTTCCTCGATATATATATTGAGGTCCAGAAAGTGAAGTTCTTTTTGGCTTGTTGTGCAAGTGAGAGTCAGATTAAAGTCATTGTTGTTGAGTGATTGACAGAAAGAATTCAATTCCTCCTGCGGGCCTTCCCAAAAAAATATGATGTCGTCTATATAACGAAACCACAATTTGAGGTTTGTCTTAAAGTTAGGATTCGCCTTCACATGTTTCTCTTCCCAATACGACATATAGAGGTTCGCGAAACTAGGCGCAAATTTGGTGCCCATAGCAGTTCCGATTAGTTGGTTGTAATAAGATCCATTGAAATAGAAGTAGTTGTTTTTCAATATGAAGGTGATCCCTTGTATTAGTAGGTCTTTCTTATTTTCAGTAAGATCCGTCTTGTCAAGATAGTATTTGACCGCTTCTATCCCTTTTTCATGAGGGATGTTGGTGTAAAGGGCTTCCACGTCTGCAGTTATCATAAACATATTGTTGTTCCACTCAATATTTTTAAGTTTTTGTAATGTGTCGGTTGTGTCCTTTAGATGAAATTCTGTTTTATTTACTAGAGGTTGTAGATGTGCATCGATGAATTCTGATAATTTTGCAGTTAGGCTTCCAATCCCTGCCACAATAGGTCTTCCCGGGGGTTTTGTCACATTTTTATGAATTTTTGGTAGAATGTAAATTGTGGGTATCGAGGGTTCTGCGACGTTCAAAAATTCAAATTCTTTTTTCGTAAGTGTGTTCTTATCCAGATGGGTCTGTAGTAATTTATTTAAATTGGCTTTGATTTTTAATGTTGGGTCATTCCTAAGCTTGGTATATGTCTTTCCATCCTCCAATTGTCGAAGTATTTCTTTAATGTAGTCTTCTTTGTTGAGGATTACAACTCCTCCTCCCTTATCACTGGGTTTTATGACGATAGATTCATCCCCTTGTAGATCTTTCAGGGCCAACCGTTCTTTGTGGCTTAGATTGCTTTTAGTATTTTTTGTATTTTTTATATTGCCCATTTTTTCCAGATCATCCAGAACTGCCTTCTGGAAGCTGTCCACCAGGCTTCCTTTCAGATGTTTAGGATAGAATGTTGATTTGTTCTTAAATACTTCATTGCTTGTAGTTTCGCTCATTTCACCTTCTAGTTCTTTTTTGTTGAAGAATTTTTTCAAAGTTAATTTTCTCACGAATTTTTCCACATCTAAAAATATTCCGAATTGATCCATTTTATTGGTGGGGGCGAATTTCAGACCCTTCAAAAGGAGTTTTTCCTCTGTTTTTGTTAGTTGTCTGTCACTTAGATTATAAATCTTTCCCTGATTGAGATCATTGATTGGTACTTCTCCCTGTTCTTCAGTGATCTTGGGATTTGGTTTCTTTTTCTTATGTTTGACACCCCCCCTTTTCCCCCTTTTTCTTTTTAGTGGTAATGATGATAGTTCGTTCTTCCTAAAAAAGAGGTTCTTCCTATTTTATTGTGGTTCATATTGGATGAGAAGATGCGCGATGGTCTTCTGTCCATATGTCTCTCTGGATAATTTTCATGATGATTTTCATAATGATTTTCATAATCTTGATGAGATTCTCTTCTCTCTTTTCTTCCATTCAGCCTTTCAGTACTGATGTATCTTGGGTACTGTGTATTTTTGTACCATATATTCTTCCTGGTCCATCTTTGATTTGTTGGTTGTTGATAGGGCTTCCTTCTGCGATGTTCTGTTGGTCGAAAAGTAGTAAAATTGTTGTCTCTCCTTCTACTTCGTCCCCGGTACGTTGGATTTTCTCTTTCATATGAATGTGTAGGTGATCCCCTCCTTTGTGTTCTTACTTCTTTCATCTTCCTTGATGTATTCGCCTTAGGTGAATCTCTTCTGTATCTTGGACAGTCTTCCGTGTGTTGCACCGGGTGTGAGTTTTCCTTTTCTTGTCTGTATGCTGGATCCTGCTCATCATCTTCAGTAAAGGAATATACAGACACCGGTGTATCTCCATCCCTCATTAATTTGAATGGGTCTTTACCCTCCTTTTTATAGTATTCATGATCTCTTCTTAATTTATTCTGTTTTTTTAGGATGATTTCCCTTGTGTTGAGATTTATTTTGTGTTGAAAATCAAAATACGAGGAATTCAACACAAACGGGACTACTTATAAACTTCATAACTTCATGACCTGCCACACCACGAATGTAATATATCTGATAGAGTGTAGTTGTCATATGATGTATGTGGGAAAAACCAGTCGGGCGCTAAAAACCCGTCTGGGTGAGCACATAAGGAACATCAAAAAGGGAGTGATGACACATCCCCTATCCAGTCATTTTAAAGAAAAACATAACTCCTCCACTAAACATATCCTACAGTTTTTGGCAATTGAAAATATTAAAAACACTTGGAGACATAGAGACGAAACATCTCGTCTAGCAAAATCGGAAATGAAATGGATATTCAGACTAAAAAGCCTTATTCCTAATGGCCTTAACGCAGACTTTGAATTAAAATGGTTTCTCTGATCTCCGTCCCACCCTTTTTCCCTTTTTCACTATCTACACAAGCTTTTTAATATTTTATCACCTGTTCTCTGGTTATATACGATTTGTTTCATCTACTATCAGCCACGTACATAAGTCACATGATATGTATTTTTAAACGTACATGAGATTATTTTTAATTGCTCATGAAATTGTTTATTATTCCATTATTTATTAAATACGATGCAGACCATGTAATTTTACTAATAATTCCACTAAATTATGTCTGGCTTATAGAGAACGCATTGTTTTAGCATTTATTAAGCGAATCACGTTCTATCTACCATAGGTTTATGAAAAGCAGAGAACAGTTCCGTATTTCCTGTATTTGCGGGTCATTGACAGGAAATACGTCATCGGAAGCCGGCTTGCGGTTCAATATGCGTTCCACATACCGGGAGTGCCGGATGGACGCATAAGAAGGTGTCCCAACATGAAATACACTGCATCTAAGCACTGTTGCCACCAATGAAGTTAGACAGGAACACCATTAAGTACTTATCAAGTACCTGCTATTGACTTTTAAGACTTTGTATTAAATGCAATTATCGCCGGACCGGAAGTGAAATGATTACCACTTCCGGTGACTACTCGATTATGCTGCTTTTTAGTTTAAAAAACTAGTTTATTATACAGTTTTCAAACAGAAGACATACCTTATAGTGATTACTTTGTCATATGATTGGATCAAGAGATTATATGATGTATTATGATTTTATTTCTGTGTGACCCCCCGACCCGGAAGTGATTCTTATGTGAGCTTAAATAGCACAATTTTTTAACAGTCTGTCATGCAGCCTTGATGAAGGGAGAGATCCCGAAACGCGTCGGCACTGTATGACAGACTAACCACCGAAGGAGGAAGCATTTGCCAGACGGATTGGGGATTGCTGGAGAATTTGGTTCCGGAGCCGATATCTCCACCAGGGGTAACATCTTGAACGCAATCACTTCATCTGGATCTGGTAAACCTCCACCTTCACTTGATTTCAACATTTGGAAGTTTTTATACCAGAATTTAGGGACACTGTGTATTGTGCATTTACCTGTATGCTCTGGTAATTTTCCACCTACCACCTTTGCTTCTAGCAACTGTATACTAGCATTTTATTAATAAATTTCGTTTTATTGTGAACATACTACACCATATATTTTAATTTTCTCTCTACATATGGATCCGTGACATCGGAATTTCTTGTTAAAAGCTACGAAAGAGGTTGCATAAGGGAAGTAACAATTTTTGATTACTAATTGTCCCGATTAGCGCACATCTTCTGGTTAAATTTCACCTTACCACAATTCTATTTGGGGATTGGGGCTATCCCTTATACCAGTCGAATTGCAGCTCATATCGGTTGGCGCCACGACTCTTCTCTATCCTACACACCTGTTAATTTCCTTAAACACACCCCAACAGAGAAGTATCTAGGCGACATCATGTTCCAACACCTTAAGAGCAGAGAAGAAAAATTGAAAGAAGTTTTTACAGAGAAAAATACTAACAACAGTGATGAAGACATGGATAGCACTATGGGCCGCCTTGAGAAGTTGTTACTACGTGAAAACCGCCTATGGTGGGAATGTGCGACACTGGAAAAATATGTCGCTGATCAAATTATACCGAAGGGTTTGAGGATTAAAAAACTACCATCCTTTGATGATGCTAGTGAAAAATTCCAAGACGAATGGATGAGGACACTCGAGATCTGCTCGTTTACGCTCCTAGAATTAATCATGAAGGAACGACGGGAGAAATTGAAAATATTAAAAGAACAGATCAACCACATACAAACAAGTTTAGAACCATACCAGGAATTAACAGAATTCAAGAACAAAGAAAAAGATATTCAACACAAAATAAATCTCAACACAAGGGAAATCATCCTAAAAAAAACAGAATAAATTAAGAAGAGATCATGAATACTATAAAAAGGAGGGTAAAGACCCATTCAAATTAATGAGGGATGGAGATACACCGGTGTCTGTATATTCCTTTACTGAAGATGATGAGCAGGATCCAGCATACAGACAAGAAAAGGAAAACTCACACCCGGTGCAACACACGGAAGACTGTCCAAGATACAGAAGAGATTCACCTAAGGCGAATACATCAAGGAAGATGAAAGAAGTAAGAACACAAAGGAGGGGATCACCTACACATTCATATGAAAGAGAAAATCCAACGTACCGGGGACGAAGTAGAAGGAGAGACAACAATTTTACTACTTTTCGACCAACAGAACATCGCAGAAGGAAGCCCTATCAACAACCAACAAATCAAAGATGGACCAGGAAGAATATATGGTACAAAAATACACAGTACCCAAGATACATCAGTACTGAAAGGCTGAATGGAAGAAGAGAGAGAAGAGAATCTCATCAAGACTATGAAAATCATTATGAAAATCATCATGAAAATTATCCAGAGAGACATATGGACAGAAGACCATCGCGCATCTTCTCATCCAATATGAACCACAATAAAATAGGAAGAACCTCTTTTTTAGGAAGAACGAACTATCATCATTACCACTAAAAAGAAAAAGGGGGAAAAGGGGGGGTGTCAAACATAAGAAAAAGAAACCAAATCCCAAGATCACTGAAGAACAGGGAGAAGTACCAATCAATGATCTCAATCAGGGAAAGATTTATAATCTAAGTGACAGACAACTAACAAAAACAGAGGAAAAACTCCTTTTGAAGGGTCTGAAATTCGCCCCCACCAATAAAATGGATCAATTCGGAATATTTTTAGATGTGGAAAAATTCGTGAGAAAATTAACTTTGAAAAAATTCTTCAACAAAAAAGAACTAGAAGGTGAAATGAGCGAAACTACAAGCAATGAAGTATTTAAGAACAAATCAACATTCTATCCTAAACATCTGAAAGGAAGCCTGGTGGACAGCTTCCAGAAGGCAGTTCTGGATGATCTGGAAAAAATGGGCAATATAAAAAATACAAAAAATACTAAAAGCAATCTAAGCCACAAAGAACGGTTGGCCCTGAAAGATCTACAAGGGGATGAATCTATCGTCATAAAACCCAGTGATAAGGGAGGAGGAGTTGTAATCCTCAACAAAGAAGACTACATTAAAGAAATACTTCGACAATTGGAGGATGGAAAGACATATACCAAGCTTAGGAATGACCCAACATTAAAAATCAAAGCCAATTTAAATAAATTACTACAGACCCATCTGGATAAGAACACACTTACGAAAAAAGAATTTGAATTTTTGAACGTCGCAGAACCCTCGATACCCACAATTTACATTCTACCAAAAATTCATAAAAATGTGACAAAACCCCCGGGAAGACCTATTGTGGCAGGGATTGGAAGCCTAACTGCAAAATTATCAGAATTCATCGATGCACATCTACAACCTCTAGTAAATAAAACAGAATTTCATCTAAAGGACACAACCGACACATTACAAAAACTTAAAAATATTGAGTGGAACAACAATATGTTTATGATAACTGCAGACGTGGAAGCCCTTTACACCAACATCCCTCATGAAAAAGGGATAGAAGCGGTCAAATACTATCTTGACAAGACGGATCTTACTGAAAATAAGAAAGACCTACTAATACAAGGGATCACCTTCATATTGAAAAACAACTACTTCTATTTCAATGGATCTTATTACAACCAACTAATCGGAACTGCTATGGGCACCAAATTTGCGCCTAGTTTCGCGAACCTCTATATGTCGTATTGGGAAGAGAAACATGTGAAGGCGAATCCTAACTTTAAGACAAACCTCAAATTGTGGTTTCGTTATATAGACGACATCATATTTTTTTGGGAAGGCCCGCAGGAGGAATTGAATTCTTTCTGTCAATCACTCAACAACAATGACTTTAATCTGACTCTCACTTGCACAACAAGCCAAAAAGAACTTCACTTTCTGGACCTCAATATATATATCGAGGAAGGGAAACTGGAGACAAAGTGTTACAAGAAACCGACTGATGCTAATAACTACATAGAGGTATCAAGCGAACACCATATGAACTGGCTAAATAGTGTGCCAAAAAGCCAATTCCTCAGGTTAAGAAGAAATTGCAGTAAGAAAAATGTATGTGAAGAACAAATTGACCAAATGAAAAGAGGTTTTGAAGAAAAGGGCTACGATAAAGTCCGACTGGGCAAATTTAAAGAAGAAGTGTTGAACAAGGACAGGGAAGAACTTCTGAAAGTAAAAGAACATGGAAAACCAGAAGAGGGCACAAATAAATTGGCCTTTATCACACAATTCACTCAACAGCATAAAAAGATCGAATCAATAATAAAAAAACATTGGCATCTTTTGCAGAGGGACCCTCTTTTAAAAGACACTTTACCAGCAAGGCCCAAATTCATTTACCGAAAAGCACCGAACTTAAAAAATAAACTTACCAAAAGTGCACTAACATCACAGGACTATCATCCGATTCGAAGTAAAGGCTTCTATAGATGCGGCACATGCCAGGCCTGTCGCGAAGTACAAACTGGCAAATCAAAATACGAGGAATTCAACACAAACGGGACTACTTATAAACTTCATAACTTCATGACCTGCCACACCACGAATGTAATATATCTGATAGAGTGTAGTTGTCATATGATGTATGTGGGAAAAACCAGTCGGGCGCTAAAAACCCGTCTGGGTGAGCACATAAGGAACATCAAAAAGGGAGTGATGACACATCCCCTATCCAGTCATTTTAAAGAAAAACATAACTCCTCCACTAAACATATCCTACAGTTTTTGGCAATTGAAAATATTAAAAACACTTGGAGACATAGAGACGAAACATCTCGTCTAGCAAAATCGGAAATGAAATGGATATTCAGACTAAAAAGCCTTATTCCTAATGGCCTTAACGCAGACTTTGAATTAAAATGGTTTCTCTGATCTCCGTCCCACCCTTTTTCCCTTTTTCACTATCTACACAAGCTTTTTAATATTTTATCACCTGTTCTCTGGTTATATACGATTTGTTTCATCTACTATCAGCCACGTACATAAGTCACATGATATGTATTTTTAAACGTACATGAGATTATTTTTAATTGCTCATGAAATTGTTTATTATTCCATTATTTATTAAATACGATGCAGACCATGTAATTTTACTAATAATTCCACTAAATTATGTCTGGCTTATAGAGAACGCATTGTTTTAGCATTTATTAAGCGAATCACGTTCTATCTACCATAGGTTTATGAAAAGCAGAGAACAGTTCCGTATTTCCTGTATTTGCGGGTCATTGACAGGAAATACGTCATCGGAAGCCGGCTTGCGGTTCAATATGCGTTCCACATACCGGGAGTGCCGGATGGACGCATAAGAAGGTGTCCCAACATGAAATACACTGCATCTAAGCACTGTTGCCACCAATGAAGTTAGACAGGAACACCATTAAGTACTTATCAAGTACCTGCTATTGACTTTTAAGACTTTGTATTAAATGCAATTATCGCCGGACCGGAAGTGAAATGATTACCACTTCCGGTGACTACTCGATTATGCTGCTTTTTAGTTTAAAAAAATAGTTTATTATACAGTTTTCAAACAGAAGACATACCTTATAGTGATTACTTTGTCATATGATTGGATCAAGAGATTATATGATGTATTATGATTTTATTTCTGTGTGACCCCCCGACCCGGAAGTGATTCTTATGTGAGCTTAAATAGCACAATTTTTTAACAGTCTGTCATGCAGCCTTGATGAAGGGAGAGATCCCGAAACGCGTCGGCACTGTATGACAGACTAACCACCGAAGGAGGAAGCATTTGCCAGACGGATTGGGGATTGCTGGAGAATTTGGTTCCGGAGCCGATATCTCCACCAGGGGTAACATCTTGAACGCAATCACTTCATCTGGATCTGGTAAACCTCCACCTTCACTTGATTTCAACATTTGGAAGTTTTTATACCAGAATTTAGGGACACTGTGTATTGTGCATTTACCTGTATGCTCTGGTAATTTTCCACCTACCACCTTTGCTTCTAGCAACTGTATACTAGCATTTTATTAATAAATTTCGTTTTATTGTGAACATACTACACCATATATTTTAATTTTCTCTCTACATATGGATCCGTGACATCGGAATTTCTTGTTAAAAGCTACGAAAGAGGTTGCATAAGGGAAGTAACAATTTTTGATTACTAATTGTCCCGATTAGCGCACATCTTCTGGTTAAATTTCACCTTACCACAATTCTATTTGGGGATTGGGGCTATCCCTTATACCAGTCGAATTGCAGCTCATATCGGTTGGCGCCACGACTCTTCTCTATCCTACACAACAGATAAACTTACTGACTCAGACATTACTTACTGACACACACACAACACAATACTTATACCGCTCTCACATCACAATGCCGGGTCCCACCTGGGAATTGGAAATGGGTCCATTCCTGGGTGGGACCCGGCATTGGACCCTACACACCGCCAACTCGACCCGGCAATTTGCTGGGTCGGGTTGCCATCCGTGGGCGGAGATGGAGTCGGCATCAGGGGCGGGTGCGGAGGCGGCGCTAGGAGATGAGATCATCTCCGCGCCGCCACTCTCTATGCAGTGAACGGGTCCCGAGTTGCTTTATTCCCGGGTTGAATTACCAGGTCAGGCAACCCGGAATTCGCCCATGACCCCTTTCACAACGCACATCGAAACTTGTCGACCCGGCAATATACCCGGTCTATACCAGGTTATTTTTGCGGTGTGAAAGGGGTATTACTGACACAGACACCCACCACTTACTGACAGACACTACTTACTGACACACACAGTACAAAACCTACTGACAGACACTACTTACTGACACACACAGTACAAAACCTACTGACAGACACTACTTACTGACACACACACACACACACACACACACACACACACACACAACACAAAACTTACTGACACAGACACAATGCAAAATGTACTGACACAAACACTACTTACTGACAGACACTTCTTACTGACACCAGTGCTGCACACAGAATTTTTTTCTCAGTGGTACTGTGCCTGCGCGCCGTGGGCGTGGTCACATGCCATTAAGGGATGTGACCATGTGACACTAGGTGGAGTGGTTATATATTATGTGAATCCATGGCACAGACACCGCCTGTCCCTGCGGACTACAGAGACAAGGACAGCAGGATGTGACACTGGTTATAGAATAAAAAATATTATATATAAGCTGTGTACCCAGCACTCATCCTGTTATGATGTGAATATTTGCTCCAGTTCCCTCCTTCGGTTTTTCAAGCTGTGGACAGAGTACAATGAGGCAGCACTCCCGAGTCTTGCTGGTGCAGTAAGATTTATTAAGTAAGATTCTCGATCAATAAATCTTACTGCACCAGCAAAACTCGGGAGTGTCGCCTCATTGTACTTGTGAGGAGGGGTCCCGACCATTAGAGTTACTCACCGGGATGTAGTAAGAGTTGCCGGCGGCCGGGTCCCCGGCGGCCAGCATACCGGCGCCGGGATCCCAACCGCCGGTTTCCCGACAGCAGGGCGAGCGCAAATGAGCCCCTTGAGGGCTCGCTGCGCTCGCCATGCTGCAGGCACGGTGGCGTGCGTAAGCGCCACGCTATCCTCCCTCCAGGGGGGTTGTGGACCCCCAAGAGGGAGAAAAGGTGTCGGTATGCCGGTTGTCGGGATTCCGGCGCCGGTATAATGTGCGCTGGGATCCCAACAACTGGTATACTGAATACCACCCACACACCGCTGGCCCGGCACCACACCGCCACTTTTTCTGCCAGGTGCGGGAGGGTGATGACATCACTTTCATGCTCGCAGCAGTCCTTTTCCTGGAAAAGGAAGAAGGTGCTGACGGCGCCTCCGAGCAAGATCTAAGAGCTTGGTGGTGGTGTTTTACAGTGTGGCGGGGGTATGGCATACTGGCGGACACATTCTTAATGGTACGCCGTACCGGAGCGTACCGCCACACTTGCAGGACTGACTGACACACACACACAACGCAAAACATACTGACACACACGGCACAACACAAAACTTACACAGACACCACCTACTGACAGACACTACTTACTGACACACACACACACACACACACACACACACACACACACACACACAATGCAAAACTTACTGACACAGACACAATACAAAACTAACTGACACTGACACTACTTACTGACACATACACAACGCAAAACCTACTGACACTGACACTACTTACTGACAGACACTACTTACTCAGTGACACACACACACACACACACACACACACACACACACACACACACACACACACACACACACACACACCCCTCAAAACTTACTGACATAGACACCACTTACATAGGAGACCTCAGGGTCTGGTGTGGGCTGCTACTCACATGGTTTTGCATGCCCCCTCAGCTCTGACATCCAGGGACCCAGCTCTCCTAGAACATAGCAGCCTCCTGTCAAGACCCTTCCCCTCTTGCTTGCATGAGGCATGTTATTGTTGGGAATCTGCAGCAGGAAAGGTAAGCTGCAGCAAAAGCATTTATGTTTTGATGGACAAGGGAGCGGGGCTTCGGACGGACACGAGGGCGGAGCCTCGGAGCTATCTCCGAGGCCCCGCCCCCGTGCCCGTCCGAAGCCCCGCCCCCTCGCCCATCAAAACATAAATGCTTTTGCTGCAGCTTACCTTTCCTGCTGCAGATTCCCAACAATAACATGCCTCATGCAAGAGGGGAAGGGTCTTGACAGGAAGCTGCTGTCTCGGAGCTATTTCCGAGGCTCCGCCCCCGTGCCCGTCCGAAGCCCCGCCCCCTTGCAACACGAAGAGGTCAGGGCACAGGTTACCCAGTTTGGGGTGGGGGTGAATGAGCAGCCGTAGGTGAGGGATCTGCTGTATGTGCTGACAGGAAATGTTTTTTTTCCTGGCAGCACTGGCTACTGCCTGCACTGCAGGGAGGTCTGTGGGCCTATTTTCAATGGAGGGCTTGGAGCTGCAGCTCCATCCGCCCCATTGTTAATCCGGCCATGGCTCTGGTGTGTGCTGGCATACTCTCTCTCTGTCTCCCCAAAGGGCTGTGTGGGGTCCTGTCCTCAGTCAGAGCATTCTCTGTGTGTGTGCGGTGTGTCGGTACGGCTGTGTCGACACTTTTGATGAGGAGGCTTATGTGGTGGCAGAGCAGATGCCGATAAATGTGATGTCGCCCCCTGTGGGGCCGACACCAGAGTGGATGGATAGGTGGACGGTATAAACCGACAGTGTCAACTCCTTACATAAAAGGCGGGATGACGTAACAGTTGTGGGACAGCCGGCTTCTCAGCCGCGCCTGCCCAGGCGTCTCAAAGGCCATCAGGGGCTCAAAAACGCCCGCTCCCTCAGATGGCAGACACAGATGTCGACACGGAGTCTGACTCCAGTGTCGACGAGGTTGAGACATATACACAATCCACTAGGAACATCCGTTACATGATCCCGGCAATAAAAAATGTGTTACACATTTCTGACATTAACCCAAGTACCACTAAAAAAGGGTTTTATGTTTGGGGAGAAAAAGCAGGCAGTGTTTTGTTCCCCCATCAAATGAGTGAATAAAGTGTGAAAAAGCGTGGGTTCCCCTGATAAGAAACTGGTAATTTCTAAAAAGTTACTGATGGCGTACCTTTTCCCGCCAGAGGATAAGTTACGCTGGGAGATATCCCCTAGGGTGGATAAGGCGCTCACACGTTTGTCAAAAAAGGTGGCACTGCCGTCTTAGGATACGGCCACTTTGAAGGTACCTGCTGATAAAAAGCAGGAGGCTATCCTGAAGTCTGTATTTACACACTCAGGTACTAGACTGAGACCTGCAGATAGTGCTGCTGCAGCGTGGTCTGTGACCCTGTCAAACAGGGATACTATTTTGCGAACATAAGAGCATATTAAAGACGTTGTCTTATATATGAGGGATGCACAGAGGGATATTTTGCCGGCTGGCATCCAGAATTACTGCAATGTCCATTCTGTCAGGAGGGTATTAGAGACCCGACACTGGACAGGTGATGCTGACTTTAAAAGGCACATAGAGCCTTATAAGGGTGAGGAATTGTTTGGGGATGGTCTCTGGGACCTCGTATCCACAGCAACAGCTGGGAAGAAACATTTTTACCTCAGGTTTTCTCACAGCCTAAGAAAGCACTGTATTATCAGGTACGGTCCTTTCGGCTTCAGAAAAGCAAGCGGGTCAAAGGCGCTTCCTTTCTGCACAGAGACGAGGGAAGAGGGAAAAAGCTGCACCAGTCAGCCAGTTCACAGAATCAAAATTCTTCCCCCGCTTCCTATGAATCCACCGCATGACGTGGGGGCTCCACAGGCGTAGCCAGTTACGGTGGAGGGCCGCCTCAAAAATTTCAGCGATCAGTGGGCTCGCTCACAGGTGGATCCCTGGATCCTTCAAGTAGTATCTCAGGGGTACAAGCTGGAATTCGAGGCGTCTCCCCCCCGCCGTTTCCTCAAATCTGCCTTGCCGACAACTCCCTCAGGCAGGGAGGCTGTGCTAGAGGCAATTCACAAGCTGTATTCCCAGCAGGTGATAGTCAAGGTGCCCCTACTTCAACAAGGACGGGGTTACTATTCCACACTGTTTGTGGTACCGAAACCGGACGGTTCGGTGAGACCCATGTTAAATTTGAAATCCTTGAACACATACATAAAAAAAATTCAAGTTCAAGATGGAATCGCTCAGGGCGGTTATTGCAAGCCTGGAGGAGGGGGATTACATGGTATCCCTGGACATCAAGGATGCTTACCTACATGTCCCCATTTATCATCCTCATCAGGAGTACCTCAGATTTGTGGTACAGGATTGCCATTACCAATTCCAAACACTGCCGTTTGGACTGTCCACGGCACCGAGGGTCTTTACCAAGGTAATGGCAGAAATGATAATACTCCTTCGAAAAAAGGGAGTTTTAATTATCCCGTACTTGGACGATCTCCTTATAAAGGCGAGGTCCAAGGAGCAGTTGTTGGTCGGAGTAGCAGGAAGTGCTACAACAGCACGGATGGATTCTATACATTCCAAAGTCACAGCTGGTTCCTACCACACGCCTACTGTTCCTGGGGATGGTTCTGGACACAGAACAGAAAAAAGTATTTCTCCCGCAGGAGAAAGCCAAGGAGCTGTCATCTCTAGTCAGAGACCTCCTGAAACCAAAACAGGTATCGGTGCATCACTGCACACGAGTCCTGGGAAAAATCATAGCTTCTTACGAAGCAGAATTCCATTCGGCAGGTTCCATGCAAGAACCTTTCAGTGGGACCTCTTGGACAAGTGGTCGGGATCGCATCTTCAGATGCATCGGCTGATAACCCTGTCTCCAAGGACCAGGGTATCTCTACTGTGGTGGCTGCAGAGTGCTCATCTTCAAGAGGGCCGCAGATTCGGCATACAGGACTGGGTCCTGGTAACCACGGATGCCAGCCTTCGAGGCTGGGGGGCAGTCACACAGGGAAGAAATTTCCAAGGACTTTGGTCAAGTCAGGAGTCGTCCCTACACATGAATATTCTGGAACTGAGGGCCATTTACAATGCCCTAAGTCTGGCAAGGCCTCTGCTTCAAAACCAGCCGGTACTGATCAAATCAGACAACATCACGGCAGTCGCCCATGTAAACCGACAGGGCGGCACAAGAAGCAGGATGGCGATGGCAGAAGCCACAAGGATTCTCCGATGGGCGGAAAATCACGTCTTAGCACTGTCAGCAGTGTTCATTCCGGGAGTGGTCAACTGGGAAGCAGACTTCCTCAGCAGACACGACCTACACCCGGGAGAGTGGGGACTTCATCCAGAAGTCTTCCAACTGTTGGTAAACTGTTGGGAAAGACCACAGGTGGACATGATGGCGTCCCGCCTAAACAAAAAACTAGATATTGCGCCAGGTCAAGGGACTCTCAGGCGATAGCTGTGGACGCTCTAGGGACACCGTGGGTGTACCAGTCGGTTTATGTATTCCCTCCTCTGCCTCTCATACCAAAGATACTGAGAATAATAAGAAGACGAGGAGTAAGAACGATACTCGTGGTTCCGGATGGGCCAAGAAGAGCTTGGTACCCAGAACTTCAAGAAATGATATCAGAGGACCCATGGCCTCTACCGCTCAGACAGGATCTGTTACAGCAGGGGCCCTGTCTGTTCCAAGACTTACCGCGGCTGCGTTTGACGGCATGGCGGTTGAATTCCGGATCCTAAAGGAAAAGGGCATTCCGGAGGAAGTCATTCCTACGCTGATAAAAGCCAGGAAAGAAGTAACCGCAAACCATTATCACCGTATTTGGCGAAAATATGTTGCGTGGTGTGAGGCCAGGAAGGCCCCAACAGAGGAATTTCAGCTGGGTCGTTTTCTGCACTTCCTACAGTCAGGAGTGACTATGGGCCTAAACTTGGGTTCCATTAAGGTCCAGATTTCGGCTCTGTCGATTTTCTTCCAGAAAGAACTGGCTTCACTGCCTGGAGTTCAGACATTTGTAAAGGGAGTGCTACATATTCAGCCCCCTTTTGTGCCTCCTGTGGCACCTTGGGATCTCAACGTGTTGTTGAGTTTCCTAAAATCACATTGGTTTGAGCCACTTAAAACTGTGGATTTGAAATATCTCACGTGGAAAGTGGTCGTGTTATTGGCCTTGGCTTCGGACAGGCGTGTGTCAGAATTGGTGGCTTTGTCATGTAAAAGCCCTTATCTGATTTTCCATATGGATAGGGCAGAATTGAGGACTCGTCCCCAGTTTCTCCCTAAGGTGGTATCAGCTTTTCACTTGAACCAACCTATTGTAGTGCCTGCGGCTACTAGGGACTTGGAAGATTCCAAGTTACTGGACGTAGTCAGGGCCTTAAAAAATTTATATTTCCAGGACGGCTGGAGTCAGGAAAATTGACTCGCTTTTTATCCTGTAGGCACCCAACAAAATAGGTGCTCCTGCTTCTAAGCAGACTATTGCTCGCTGATTTTGTAGCACAATTCAGCTGGAGCATTCTGCGGCTGGATTGCCGCATCCTAAATCAGTAAAAGCCCATTCCACGAGGAAAGTGGGCTCATCTTGGGCGGCTGCCCGAGGGGTCTCGGCTTTACAACTTTGCCGAGCTGCAACTTGGTCAGGGGCAAACACGTTTGCAAAATTCTACAAAATTGATACCCTGGCTGAGGAGGACCTTGAGTTCTCTCATTCGGTGCTGCAGAGTCATCCGCACTCTCCCGCCCGTTTGGGAGCTTTGGTATAATCCCCATGGTCCTTACGGAGTTCCCAGCATCCACTAGGACGTCAGAGAAAATAAGATTTTACTCACCGGTAAATCTATTTCTCGTAGTCCGTAGTGGATGCTGGGCGCCCATCCCAAGTGCGGATTGTCTGCAATACTTGTATATAGTTATTGTTTAACTAAGGGTTATTGTTGAGCCATCTGTTGAGAGGCTCAGTTATATTTCATACTGTTAACTGGGTATAGTATCACAAGTTATACGGTGTGATTGGTGTGGCTGGTATGAGTCTTACCCGGGATTCAAAATCCTTCCTTATTGTGTCAGCTCTTCCGGGCACAGTATCCTAACTGAGTCTTGGAGGAGGGTCATAGTGGGAGGAGCCAGTGCACACCATGTAGTCTAAAAGCTTTCTTTTAGTTGTGCCCAGTCTCCTGCGGAGCCGCTATTCCCCATGGTCCTTACGGAGTTCCCAGCATCCACTACGGACTACGAGAAATAGATTTACCGGTGAGTAAAATCTTATTTTTTCCCTGTCACATTGTATATATTTTTGTATTATTTTAATCACACCTTACTTACATAGCACTTAAGTGCTTATTAACCCTTACTAACTTTCACCTGTGTGCTGCCCTGGGGTAGCCGAACTGTGTCGACATGATGGGGTCCTGCACCCCAGACCCACACCTAGTATTAGGGACCCCCAGTGACAGAGACGCCCTGCCGTTCGGCCTGGGGGCTTAACCCTATATCTGCAGATATATACGCAACTAAGATCTCTGTATTATCTGATTATTATGTAGTGTTATTTCTCACTCAGTGTGCATTAGGGATAGCCAAATGTTTTTCTCTTACCCAGAATTACCCCTCTCTTTTAGCACCTGAGTGACATCACAATCTGATTAAGCAGTTTACCACAGTGGCGTAAGTTTGTCCCAGTTGCCCGGAGGCAAGAAAAATATTGGTGACTATATATATATATATATAATCTTTCAAGCCTGCAGGTTCTAACTATATGAAGCTACTACAAAATCTTTGCAACTGGGCAGATCTTTGTAGGGGTCCAGCCACACCCTAAATAGATCTGCTCAGTCACTCACAATGCTGGTTATTTCTCTGACAATTAATTTGCAAGTGACATATCCAGGATTAGAACCCACAACCTATTACACTGGAAGCATGCACCTTACTGGTGGAGATATTTGCTCTTGCATAGGAAGTATGAGAACTCTAACTGTATGAAGTTACGTGTAATTGTCAGAGAAATAACTTCATATAGTTAGAATTCTCATGTTTCCTTTATAGGAGCAAATAGCTTCATCAGTAAGGTGTCTGCTTCCAGTGTATCTATAATAAAGAGGGGGTGATCTGTAAGGTGTAGTGACTAGTGGGGAAGTCGTCTACGGAAGAGATACCGGCTGCTGTCAATTAACTTAATTAATTAATGTGGCTGAACACATGGAACAGGATGAGAGGTGCCCCCCTTCAAAGCAGGAGCCCGGCGGCAGCTGACTCCGTTGCCTCCCAGAGTTCTGCCTCTGGTTTACCAATAAATGCGCATGGAATTATGATTAGCAATCCACAATTTTTAAGTCCTTCACCAGATTCCCAATTACATGTCCTTGGTAGCAAAATAATTCCCAAACCATACCTGTACATGGCTGTACCTCTCCCACTCATTCCTTGGTCTGCTGTCTGAGAACAAGCAAATAGTGGGATGCTGGCTGAGAGCAGTTTTCCTCCTGGTGGTGCATTAAATTCCTCACCTCTGGCGCTTCATGATTGTGTATATTCTCCATGTGTCCCAAACATAAATTTGTCAGTTGCATAAGGATGGGCACATGCTAGTGCTCTTCCATGCTCCTGATACAGTGTGGGGCTCTCCTCCCCCCTCCCTAGATTGCATGCCCAAAATCTGCCCAATGCCAGTAACATGTTGGGGCTCTTGCCCTACTGCCAAAGGCAAATTGAACTTAGTCTGCAGGGAAGAAGCAAAATCAGGCAATTTGTCTCTCCACTCTTCCCCTCAAAAGCCACTTCCACTGTTCCCTCAGGTAATTCCCCATGTGGATGCAGAGAAACTGACAGTTCTGACTGATCCCTGTCCATGTCTTCTCCCTCAAAATCCAATTCCCCCTCCCCAAACACAACACTGTGTATGGCTCAGTAGCCAGGACTGGTTGGTGCTCACCTGAGGGATTTCCTTGGAGGTTCTGTTGCTGGAGTGGTGGCAGGGTGAACATGGCAACTTCTTCCTCAATCTCTCACTGGCACTCTGCGATGGTTTCTAAATGCTCCAAGCCTGCACAGCTCAGGCTGGTCACAGAGTGTTTCACTGTGACTCTCCCCCAGGGAGGAGATAAGGGGTTGCAAGTAGTGCTTCATTGCATATACTTGGTCAAGGTTCGCCTTCCCCAGTGTCTGGGCAGATGGTTCTTGGCACTCCCCAGTGTAACATACTGGGCAAACGGTTCTTGGCACTCTCCCACCAAGTCCTCATCTTCCATCTCAACAAAAGGGAAGTTGTAGTGCAGTTCCTACTGGGGTGCCTGAATTGTGGCCACTGCTTTCTTCACTTCAACACTTGCCTCCTTCAGTATAGAACACTGGGCAGCTTCTTCCCTTGGGTATGGGAGAAGTTGTTGCAGATGGTGCCTTCCAGCATCCACCCCGCGACACTAGTCTCGCTATGCTGAGGTATCCAGGGCCCCTGACCCAATGCTCCTTCCTCTGGCTGTATACGGGAAGACATTTTATTCTGGACTTGCCCTTCTGTCTTAGTATATTGTATTCTTTCTGTCATTTGGGCCACTGTGGCGATCACTTCCTCCTTGAATTCCACAAACTCTTGCTCCCCCAGCAGATTCCTTGTGGCTGCTTCACTTCTGCAGTGCAGGAACACATTCCCCAGATGACACAACTTGTCCTGTATGCTGGATACTCTCCACCTGCTGATTACCCGCTGAGCTTCATTCCAGTACTCCCAAATGTACTGCAGCTTTGTAAAAATAAATAACATATCCGGCTTCCCAGCCTGCCGATATGCTAACGAACCTCCATCCACAAGCTCCATTGTCCTGTTACATTACTGGTCCCCGGGTCCTGGATCATATCCTCCTCTTCCTCCTCATCACAATGGTGCTCCAAGTCCCAGTGAGACAATTTTCCAATTAGGGACCTCTTGGTATCCACTGCATTGATTACAATTTTTATTGCATGACACAGTTCTTGCAGGATTCCCTTCTTGTTGTTTTGTAGCTTTGTGCTGCTGCCTCTATTCTGCTGTAATAGCTTGCTTCCCTGCTTGTAACCGGAGTGGTTCATCTGCCTGCCACCAAATGTGAAGATACAGGGTTCCAGATCACTCAGGCTTGGTGGTAAGAAACTAGGTCTAACATGAAACCATTACCTAAAGTGTTACAGATAACAACACAGTTGCATATATTAACAATATTAAGGTTGATTTAAACACAATAGTGGGTGAGCAGCCAGAGCCGTCTTAACAGCGTTAGCCCCTGGGCCCCTGGGCACAGCAATGCACTGGGGCCCCTACCCACTCATCAGTGGCAGGGGTGGGGGGTGCTATCAGTGGCAGCTTTGATGTCCCGGGGGCGGTAGGAGGTGTTCTGTCTTCTACTCAACATGTAAGACCTGGAGCAATAATTTCTGCTAATTATTCCTTTACTGCACAGATGGAGCGCGAGGGAGAACACTAAACTGTAGAAGGGGACATTGGCTGAATGAAGGGTCCCCGGTACATGACTTCCAGGGTGGTAGGGGGTGTTTAATACGTAGGAGAGGGTCGATAGTGGAGTGGGCTTAATATTCATCATTTTCTGATGGGAGGGCAGCTTGCTTTACTGCAGATATCACAAGTTCCTGAAAATATATTTCTTAGTTCTAATGGGATAAAAAAAAACGAGAGAGTCCCACCTTTCAGAAGGTTCTGGGGACTTGGGGATCAGAGTTCAGTAGCCAGACCATTCCACCAACGAAAATATAAAACTACATATTAGGCGTGTGGAGCTGGAGCAGGGACCAGCTGCTTGAAGGCTGATATCTCTGGTTCTGGGTATAGCTGCCAGTGCTTTCCAAAAGGGGAGAGTCCCAGCTTTTGAAATATACCCTCAGAAAAACTCTAAGTCAGACAGAACCCGAGATATCTGGTTGGGAAGAAAAATTAACAGGCTTAGATGGGGACCACTACTTTGAAGTCGGATATCTTTGGTTCCCCTGGGCCGATTTAAAAAAATCTGGTACCCCTGGAAAGAGGGGACCCTCAGCTATCAGCCTAGGGCCCTTTTATCCCTGGGGCCCTTGTGCAAGAGCCCATTGAGCCCATACGAAAAGACGGCCCTGTGAGCAGCAACATGCTATGGAGGATGAACAACTACACAAACTGAATATAGATAGTTATATAATGGGACATGGGGATAAAAAATAAATATTCAACAGGTTTTCACAGACCTCTCATTTCCTCACAATGACCATGAAATATCTTGGTTGGGGCACACTACAAATCCATGTATTTTTTCTATACCCTCCCAATATGCAATTATCTGAATTTCATATGGAAAGGGAAAAATGAAGCATATTTAAGCCCGACTTGATGCATTTTTAATCACTTCAAATACATGTCTCTACCGAAAAGCTATGTAATATGTGTAGTTGTAGGGAATGCAACCTGAGTATAACTTTTGTTTGTCAGTTTAGAATGAAATAACTAAGTTTAAAGACATTTACGCTCTACCAATATTCCAGCTATCTCTTAAATTGGTATGCGGTCAAGATCCCGCCGGACGGGATCCCGCCGGACGGAATCCCAGCGGTCGGAATACTGACACCGGGATCTCAAACGGCACAATCCCAACATATTCTCCCTCTGTGGGTGTCCACGACACCCATAGAGGGAGAATATATTAGTGTGCCGAGCGTAGCGAGGCACCGTGCCCGCAGCGTGGTGAGCGCAGCGTGGTGAGCGCAGCGAGCCCGCAAGGGGCTGCGTTGCGCTAGCCCCCCTGTCGGGATTATGCCGGTCAGGATCCTGTTGTTGGTATTCCGACCGCTGGGATTCCATACGGCGGTAATACGTACTGATTAGTGATGAGCGGGTTCGGTTTCTCGGAAACCGAACCCCCCCGAACTTCACGCTTTTTACACGGGTCCGAGGCAGACTCGGATCTTCCCGCCTTGGTCGGCTAACCCGAGCGTGCCCGAACGTCATCATCCCGCTGTCGGATTCTCGCGAGGCTCGGATTCTATCGCGAGACTCGGATTCTATATAAGGAGCCGTGCGTCGCCGCCATTTTCACACGTGCATTGAGATTGATAGGGAGAGGACGTGGCTGGCGTCCTCTCCGTTTAGATAGAGAGTGAGACACTTGATTTACTGGAGCATTAGGAGTACTCAGAGAGTGCAGAGTTTTGCTGATAGTTATACTAGTGGTGACCACCAGTTTTATTTATTATTTAATATAATCCGTTCTCTGCCTGAAAAAAAACGATACACAGTCACATACCATATCTGTGCTCAGCCTCAGTGTGCTGCATGATAATATCATCTATGTATATCTGACTGTGCTGAGTAGTGCTCACTGCTCACACAGCTTAATTGTGGGGGAGATTGGGGAGCAGTTATAGCAGGAGTACATATTTAACAGTGCACACTTTTGCTGCCAGAGTGCCAGTGTGACTGACCAGCAGTGACCACCAGTATATTGTCTGCCTGAAAAAGTTAAACACTCGTGTGGTGTTTTTTTTTTTATTCTATAAACGCATTCTGCTGACAGTGTCCAGCAGGTCCGTCATTCATTATATTTCTATCTTCTTCATACTAGTAGTTTAGGAGTCTGCAGTGCTGACAGTGTCCAGCAGGTCCATCATTATATAATATATACCTGTCCTGCAGTAGTGATATATATATATTTTTTATATCATTATCATCCAGTCTATACTAGCAGACGCAGTACGGTAGTCCACGGCTGTAGCTACCTCTGTGTCGGCAGTCGCTCGTCCATAATTGTATACCTACCTGTGGTGGTTTTTTTTTTTTCTATCTTCTTCATACTAGTAGTTTAGGAGTCTGCAGTGCTGACAGTGTCCAGCAGGTCTGTCATTATATAATATATACCTGTCCTGCAGTAGTGATATATATATATTTTTTATATCATTATCATCCAGTCTACACTAGCAGACGCAGTACTGTAGTCCACGGCTGTAGCTACCTCTGTGTCGGCACTGGCAGTCGCTCGTCCATAATTGTATACCTACCTGTGGTGGTTTTTATTTTTTCTATCTTCTTCATACTAGTAGTTTAGGAGTCTGCAGTGCTGACAGTGTCCAGCAGGTCCGTCATTATACAATATATACCTGTCCTGCAGTAGTGATATATATATATTTTTTATATCATTATCATCCAGTCTATACTAGCAGACGCAGTACGGTAGTCTATGGCTGTAGCTACCTCTGTGTCGGCAGTCGCTCGTCCATAATTGTATACCTACCTGTGGTGTTTTTTGTTTTTTTTTCTATCTTCTTCATACTAGTAGTTTAGGAGTCTGCAGTGCTGACAGTGTCCAGCAGGTCCGTCATTATACAATATATACCTGTCCTGCAGTAGTGATATATATATATTTTTTATATCATTATCATCCAGTCTATACTAGCAGACGCAGTACGGTAGTCCACGGCTGTAGCTACCTCTGTGTCGGCAGTCGCTCGTCATCCATAAGTATACTAGTATCCATCCATCTCCATTGTTTACCTGAGGTGCCTTTTAATTGTGCCTATTAAAATATGGAGAACAAAAATGTTGAGGTTCCAAAAATAGGGAAAGATCAAGATCCACTTCCACCTCGTGCTGAAGCTGCTGCCAGTAGTCATGGCCGAAACGATGAAATGCCATCAACGTCGTCTGCCAAGGCCGATGCCCAATGTCATAGTACAGAGCATGTAAAATCCAAAACACCAAATATCAGTAAAAAAAGGACTCAAAAATCTAAAATAAAATCGTCGGAGGAGAAGCGTAAACTTGCCAATATGCCATTTACCACACGGAGTGGCAAGGAACGGCTGAGGCCCTGGCCTATGTTCATGGCTAGTGGTTCAGCTTCACATGAGGATGGAAGCACTCAGCCTCTCGCTAGAAAAATGAAAAGACTTAAGCTGGCAAAAGCACAGCAAAGAACTGTGCGTTCTTCGAAATCACAAATCCACAAGGAGAGTCCAATTGTGTCAGTTGCGATGCCTGACCTTCCCAACACTGGACGTGAAGAGCATGCGCCTTCCACCATTTGCACGCCCCCTGCAAGTGCTGGAAGGAGCACCCGCAGTCCAGTTCCTGATAGTCAGATTGAAGATGTCAGTGTTGAAGTACACCAGGATGAGGAGGATATGGGTGTTGCTGGCGCTGGGGAGGAAATTGACCAGGAGGATTCTGATGGTGAGGTGGTTTGTTTAAGTCAGGCACCCGGGGAGACACCTGTTGTCCGTGGGAGGAATATGGCCATTGACATGCCTGGTGAAAATACCAAAAAAATCAGCTCTTCAGTGTGGAAGTATTTCAACAGAAATGCGGACAACATTTGTCAAGCCGTGTGTTGCCTTTGTCAAGCTGTAATAAGTAGGGGTAAAGACGTTAACCACCTCGGAACATCCTCCCTTATACGTCACCTGCTGCGCATTCATCATAAGTCAGTGACAAGTTCAAAAACTTTGGGCGACAGCGGAAGCAGTCCACTGACCAGTAAATCCCTTCCTCTTGTAACCAAGCTCACGCAAACCACCCCACCAACTCCCTCAGTGTCAATTTCCTCCTTCCCCAGGAATGCCAATAGTCCTGCAGGCCATGTCACTGGCAATTCTGACGAGTCCTCTCCTGCCTGGGATTCCTCCGATGCATCCTTGCGTGTAACGCCTACTGCTGCTGGCGCTGCTGTTGTTGCTGCTGGGAGTCGATCGTCATCCCAGAGGGGAAGTCGTAAGACCACTTTTACTACTTCCACCAAGCAATTGACTGTCCAACAGTCCTTTGCGAGGAAGATGAAATATCACAGCAGTCATCCTGCTGCAAAGCGGATAACTGAGGCCTTGGCATCCTGGGCGGTGAGAAACATGGTTCCGGTATCCATCATTACTGCAGAGCCAACTAGAGACTTGTTGGAGGTACTGTGTCCCCGGTACCAAATACCATCTAGGTTCCATTTCTCTAGGCAGGCGATACCGAAAATGTACACAGACCTCAGAAAAAGACTCACCAGTGTCCTAAAAAATGCAGTTGTACCCAATGTCCACTTAACCACGGACATGTGGACAAGTGGAGCAGGGCAGACTCAGGACTATATGACTGTGACAGCCCACTGGGTAGATGTATTGACTCCCGCCGCAAGAACAGCAGCGGCGGCACCAGTAGCAGCATCTCGCAAACGCCAATTCTTTCCTAGGCAGGCTACGCTTTGTATCACCGCTTTCCAGAATACGCACACAGCTGAAAACCTCTTACGGCAACTGAGGAAGATCATCGCAGAATGGCTTACCCCAATTGGACTCTCCTGTGGATTTGTGGCATCGGACAACGCCAGCAATATTGTGCGTGCATTAAATCTGGGCAAATTCCAGCACGTCCCATGTTTTGCACATACCTTGAATTTGGTGGTGCAGAATTATTTAAAAAACGAGAGGGGCGTGCAAGAGATGCTGTCGGTGGCCAGAAGAATTGCGGCACACTTTCGGCGTACAGGCACCACGTACAGAAGACTGGAGCACCACCAAAAACGCCTGAACCTGCCCTGCCATCATCTGAAGCAAGAAGTGGTAACGAGGTGGAATTCAACCCTCTATATGCTTCAGAGGTTGGAGGAGCAGCAAAAGGCCATTCAAGCCTATACAACTGAGCACGATATAGGAGGTGGAATGCACCTGTCTCAAGCGCAGTGGAGAATGATTTCAACGTTGTGCAAGGTTCTGCAACCTTTTGAACTTGCCACATGTGAAGTCAGTTCAGACACTGCCAGCCTGAGTCAGGTCATTCCCCTCATCAGGCTTTTGCAGAAGAAGCTGGAGACATTGAAGGAGGAGCTAACACAGAGCGATTCCGCTAGGCATGTGGGACTTGTGGATGGAGCCCTTAATTCGCTTAACAAGGATTCACGGGTGGTCAATCTGTTGAAATCAGAGCACTACATTTTGGCCACCGTGCTCGATCCTAGATTTAAAACCTACCTTGGATCTCTCTTTCCGGCAGACACAAGTCTGCTGGGGTTCAAAGAACTGCTGGTGAGAAAATTGTCAAGTCAAGTGGAACGCGACCTGTCAACATCTCCTCCTTCACATTCTCCCGCAACTGGGGGTGCGAGGAAAAGGCTCAGAATTCCGAGCCCACCCGCTGGCGGTGATGCTGGGCAGTCTGGAGCGACTGCTGATGCTGACATCTGGTCCGGACTGAAGGACCTGACAATGATTACGGACATGTCGTCTACTGTCACTGCATATGATTCTCTCCCCATTGAAAGAATGGTGGAGGATTATATGAGTGACCGCATCCAAGTAGGCACGTCAGACAGTCCGTACTTATACTGGCAGGAAAAAGAGGCAATTTGGAGGCCCTTGCACAAACTGGCTTTATTCTACCTAAGTTGCCCTCCCACAAGTGTGTACTCCGAAAGAGTGTTTAGTGCCGCCGCTCACCTTGTCAGCAATCGGCGTACGAGGTTACATCCAGAAAATGTGGAGAAGATGATGTTCATTAAAATTAATTATAATCAATTCCTCCGTGGAGACATTCACCAGCAGAAATTGCCTCCACAAAGTACACAGGGAGCTGAGATGGTGGATTCCAGTGGGGACGAATTGATAATCTGTGAGGAGGGGGATGTACACGGTGATATATCGGAGGATGATGATGAGGTGGACATCTTGCCTCTGTAGAGCCAGTTTGTGCAAGGAGAGATTAATTGCTTCTTTTTTGGTGGGGGTCCAAACCAACCCGTCATTTCAGTCACAGTCGTGCGGCAGACCCTGTCACTGAAATGATGGGTTGGTTAAAGTGTGCATGTCCTGTTTATACAACATAAGGGTGGGTGGGAGGGCCCAAGGACAATTCCATCTTGCACCTCTTTTTTCTTTCATTTTTCTTTGCGTCATGTGCTGTTTGGGGAGTAGTTTTTGGAAGGGCCATCCTGCGTGACACTGCAGTGCCACTCCTAGATGGGCCAGGTGTTTGTGTCGGCCACTTGGGTCGCTTATCTTAGTCACACAGCTACCTCATTGCGCCTCTTTTTTTCTTTGCGTCATGTGCTGTTTGGGGGGTGTTTTTTGGAAGGGCCATCCTGCGTGACACTGCAGTGCCACTCCTAGATGGGCCAGGTGTTTGTGTCGGCCACTAGGGTCGCTTAGCTTACTCACACAGCTACCTCATTGCGCCTCTTTTTTTTCTTCTTTGCGTCATGTGCTGTTTGGGGGGTGTTTTTTGGAAGGGCCATCCTGCCTGACACTGCAGTGCCACTCCTAGATGGGCCAGGTGTTTGTGTCGGCCACTTGGGTCGCTGAGCTTAGTCATCCAGCGACCTCGGTGCAAATTTTAGGACTAAAAATAATATTGTGAGGTGTGAGGTGTTCAGAATAGACTGAAAATGAGTGGAAATTATGGTTATTGAGGTTAATAATACTTTGGGATCAAAATGACCCCCAAATTCTATGATTTAAGCTGTTTTTTAGGGTTTTTTGAAAAAAACACCCGAATCCAAAACACACCCGAATCCGACAAAAAAAATTCGGTGAGGTTTTGCCAAAATGCGTTCGAACCCAAAACACGGCCGCGGAACCGAACCCAAAACCAAAACACAAAACCCGAAAAATTTCCGGTGCTCATCACTAGTACTGATCCCCTTAAATTCACAGGGTCACAAATCTCAGTCTTAGCATACAAAGCTGCAAACTCAGCTGCGATGCAATGGCATCTGGGCGGGTTTCTGTCCAGTGCGGACGTGAAGGTCCTGATTTGCGCGTGCGTGGCCCAACCAATGCAATCGCATCGCATTTATGCAAACACCTCTGCCTGATTGACAGGTAGAGGTGTTCGCGGGCGGTCTGCGGTGGTGATGCAGCAAAAATCTGGGTCTGGACCGTTTTCGGGATGGAAAACATGGCCGCCCTGCGCCTGCCTTCGCAGCCAGGGGGTCATCCCTAATTCCGCTGGCGGGCATTTGCATGCTGGACGGGCTTGCCCTGTGCTGGGCGACCCCCCAACATGCGTTCGCAAGCAGTTGCAGTTTTGCTAATTTATCAACTGAATCAGGTCCAAAGTTGGGTAAATATCAGGATTTCCAAGACACTGTGGGATAACAGAAAGTTGCAGAGCACCGTCCGCTCAGATCGGAAAAGTTTGCAAGGCGCCATTCTTGTCATTCTGCCAGATGAATTGCGCAATGTGTTTCTGGACCTGTGCCAGATCCCGTTAAGGTATAGCTACCAGCAACGTCTTAAAATAATAAAGCATTCTGGATAAAATAGTCATCTCCAAAGCTGCAATTCTGCCAAATAAAGAAATGACATCATGATTCCGTTCCTCAGGCTCTGTCTTAGCAGATGATAACAGGAAGTGGTAATAAGCCTTATAGAGTGAGGAACGTTCCCCAATCAGTTTAAATCACAGAAATTTAAAGGATTTGGATTCTCATGTTAGATGGAAGTTTAGTTGGATCAGTTTATTTGTAGCTGCTGGCGAATGAATATTCAGATCCTCAGATTTGTTGTTGAAGTTGAAGCCCGATATATTAAAAAAGGGATAAAGTGTTGAAGATTATTAGCACCATGTGGCAAAAAGTTTAGTTAATGCAACATAAATTAAAGAGGCAAGTATTGCACAAAAGCCATGAATTTGCCTTACAGGTCTCAAGAGTTTCCTTCTTGGCCAGGATTCAATCCCGTGGATTTCGGGATTAGAAAGTTCCTTGTTTTTTCAGTGTTGAGCAGCGTTGGGCGGCCAAACAGGAAACAAGCCAATCCTGGGATTGACCATTTTTCAATTCTGATACCCGGGATTGAAAAAAATGGCCTGGGATCGGCCACCCTAGAGCGGATAGTATGTGCTGCAACTTGATGCTCTGCACTTAGCTCAGTTACTTATCTGTCATTCTCTCCGCTTTATTGCTCTTATGATAACTTTTCTGCCTGGTCCATTTTTAGTAATTTTTCTGCTTTGGCCACTAAATAAAGGTCAAGTTTCCGTCTGATGTTTTTTTAAAAATTCTCAAGAAGCTTCTTGGATGGCTCTTAAATTGCTCTCATGCAATCTGTAAAGCTTTCAGCGAGCCCTCGTGTCTTTTCAGAGACTTCTTTTCCCTCCTTGAAATTAAACATCCTCGGATATATACTTTATTAATCATACAACTAGTGGAACTTGAAACATCAATTGTCTTATCAAGTTCAAAGGAAGCTTCTAAGTCTTTTTTTTTTTAAAGTGATTTTAAGAGTTAGGTAAGGTCACCATCAGGCAATAAAGAGGAATTGGTTTGCAAGGATGAAGAAGACATGGATACAGCCAATTGATAAAGAAAACCAAGAAAAAGTAATCCAGGTATTAGTTTGTGTGTCAGACAGGTATCGTGTCAGGTGTACATTATGGTGGGGGATAAAATGTATCTATGAGATATTCAAGCATCAACTAAGTTTAGTTATTTTGCAAATGTCACCAAAAGAAAGTAGGGCAACAAGCAGAATAAAGTGCCACAGTATAACAGTCTGGAGTCAAGGTCAGAGTCCACCGCTGTGACCCCCGGTGCTGCAAAGTGAGATGTTGGCTTCACAGCAATACTTTACTGCACCTGGGGTCACAGCAGGAGCAGAGCAATCACCGGATCACTGATCACCAGTCCCTGGGTGCAGGTAGAACTTATTTTTACACACTGATCAGCCTGTGGTCTATAAGACACACATGGCTAATCACAAGCAGCGTCCTGACCTTAGTTTTCACTGCCAGCAGGTAGGGAAGGCTGTGCAGGAGTAGGGGAACTGGAGGGAAGCCCTATTAACACAATCTGAAGATAGCATTATTATCACAGGGCTCTCTCCGGTAATTTTTTAGGTGATACTAAAATAATGTGTAAAGTTAAGTTTCCCCAGTGCAGGGTGATATTCAGTGGAGATATTATTCTAGATAATGAGAGGTAGAATGTGATTGGTTTAAACACCATTTGAAAAGAAAATCCCTGAGACGGAATTAGATAGGCATTTCAGCCATAAAAAACATAGCATTTATAAAGAACAAACACAGCAATCAAAAGCAACTTTTATAGGCCAAAATAAAGTTCTCGTGAGCTTGGCCGATTTCCCTCCTCACCAGAAATACGGCAATGATTACTTATCAACCGTTACTTACAGTATATAGCACTTTACAATTGGGATAATAAGTTTTATTATACCAGGAACAAATATCAATTGCAGAAAGATTATGAGATGAAGATGGTTCCAAATCACATACTGTAAATCTGGGTATTACCCATAAATACACGCTTGTGCATGGCATAAACCTATAATCTATCTGAATCCAGCTATTCATTGTCGTGCATGGAAAGCCAGACATCTGGACGGAGAAGGCAGAATTTACCGGCGTGCCTTCTAACTAATGATACCAATATCAATGTGCGTAATGTTAGAAAATGCTGTATTAATTCCATCGCTAAATCATTTGCAGTAACTGATTGTAAAATCATCAGAACAAGGTAATGGGAATCTTAATGTGGCGTAAATTCATTCCCTACTATAAATAATCCGAGTGCTGACGTAATGTTTTTATTTTCATGTCCCTCATTTGTGGGAGGAGATAAAGAAAAGGGGGAAATTGTAGCATTTATGATGTGTTTAACAGGATTAAGGATAAGTGGCCATTAATTAAATACATCGGACGAATTTACTTATAAGAGAAGCTGCCACAAGACTGTAAATGACTTCATGTGCAATCTGCCTGTAGAAAGGAGTATTAAGACGTCCTTTCTTTGTCATTATGTTTCTGTTGCAATAAACGTCTGGAAGTATGTCAGCAGATAAGGCGTCGACAATCGCTATCCCTCAGCACGGCTGCAGCCAGACAGAGCTCCGGTTTTGTCAGGTGGCTGCATGAATGCTATCTGAGAAACAGCTTTTTAGGCAACATAGGGGAAGATGTATCAAACAGGTGAAGAAGTTGCCTATGGCAACCAATCATCTACTCGCTTACACTTTATAAAATGTGACAAATGCTATAGGCAACATCTCCACTGGCCTCCTTTAGAAGGTTGGATACCTATTACTCTCGCATTGGCAAGTGTGTCATGTTGCAAATCAAGCTCTGGCCTGGCCACTTTTGACGTGTCAAGTTTCTCTTGGGCATGCTACTCTGCTATTCTGAATCTTTGGGGCCGTTGCAGTTGTGGTGTGCCCCCCCCTGCTGGCCATTTATAGTAATGGGAGTCTATCAGAGCTATTCAATTGTTTCTCCGATAGACACACATTAGCCGCGGCAGTCAGATTTTGTCTTGCAGCCTCTGGAGGTGCTAAATAAAATGTGTTAAAAAGTCTGTAGTTTGGGCACCCAAAACACACAAACCTGCGCAGCATGCATCAGCGTGCAGCATTCCCCCTATACACAGTCACTATACAGCACAGCCACCTGTGAGACTCTGGACACAGCACAGCCAATACAGCAGAGTACAGCACAGCATACACCTGCGTGCAGTGTGCCCCCATACACAGTCACTATACAGCACAGCCACCTGTGAGACTCTGGACACGGCACAGCCAATACAGCAGAGTACAGCGCAGCATACAGCCGCGTGCAGCATTCCCCCTATACACAGTCACTATACAGCACAGCCACCTGTGAGACTCTGGACACAGCACAGCCAATACAGCAGAGTATAGCACAGCATACACCTGCGTGCAGTGTGCCCCCATACACAGTCACTATACAGCACAGCCACCTGTGAGACTCTGGACACGGCACAGCCAATACAGCAGAGTACAGCGCAGCATACAGCCGCGTGCAGCATTCCCCCTATACACAGTCACTATACAGCACAGCCACCTGTGAGACTCTGGACACAGCACAGCCAATACAGCAGAGTATAGCACAGCATACACCTGCGTGCAGTGTGCCCCCATACACAGTCACTATACAGCACAGCCACCTGTGAGACTCTGGACACAGCACAGCCAATACAGCAGAGTACAGCGCAGCATACAGCAGCGTGCAGTGTGCCCCCATACACAGTCACTATACAGCACAGCCACTGGTGAGACTCTGGACACAGCACAGCCAATAGAGCAGAGTACAGCGCAGCATACAGCAGCGTGCAGTGTGCCCCTATACACAGTCACTATACAAGAAAGCCACCTGTGAGACTCTGGACACGGCACAGCCAATAGAGCAGAGTACAGCGCAGCATACAGCAGCGTGCAGTGTGCCCCCATACACAGTCACTATACAGCACAGCCACTGGTGAGACTCTGGACACAGCACAGCCAATAGAGCAGAGTACAGCGCAGCATACAGCCGCGTGCAGTGTGCCCCCATACACAGTCACTATACAGCAAAGCCACTGGTGAGACTCTGGACACAGCACAGCCAATACAGCAGAGTACAGCGCAGCATACAGCAGCGTGCAGTGTGCCCCTATACACAGTCACTATACAGCACAGCCACCTGTGAGACTCTGGACACAGCACAGCCAATACAGCAGAGTACAGCACAGCATACAGCAGCGTGCAGTGTGCCCCCATACACAGTCACTATACAGCACAGCCACCTGTGAGACTCTGGACACGGCACAGCCAATAGAGCAGAGTACAGCACAGCATACAGCCGCGTGCAGTGTGCCCCCATACACAGTCACTATACAGCACAGCCACCTGTGAGACTCTGGACACAGCACAGCCAATACAGCAGAGTATAGTGCAGCATGCATCAGCATGAAGTGCCCCCATACACAGTCACTATACAAGAAAGCCACTGGTGAGACTCTGGACACAGCACAGCCAATACAGCAGAGTACAGCACAGCATACAGCAGCGTGCAGTGTGCCCCCTTACACAGTCACTATACAGCAAAGCCACTGCTGAGACTCTGGACACAGCACAGCCAATACAGCAGAGTACAGCACAGCATACAGCAGCGTGCAGTGTGCCCCCTTACACAGTCACTATACAGCAAAGCCACTGGTGAGACTCTGGACACAGCACAGCCAATACAGCAGAGTATAGCACAGCATACAGCAGCGTGCAGTGTGCCTGCATACACAGTCACTATACAGCAAAGCCACTGCTGAGACTCTGGACACAACACAGCCACTTCAGCAGAGTATAATGCAGCAAACATTAGCCTGCTACTGCAAATGGCTCTCACCTGCAAGTTTGTCCCGGTCATTTTGATACGTAATCTCACCTGCTGAGCCAAGCTCTTAACTAATGAACACACGTGGTATGGACCAGCTCAATGTCTTCTCTCTTTTTGTCAGGCCAAGAAAGAAAGCAAAGTTTGTGGAGGCCTCGTGATCTACTTGCGGCCAAACCTATGCCGCTCAGTGACCTGTCCTATCAGAGCCTGCTTTGTGTCTGTGTTAAAACCCCTCTCACATTCTCAGCTTCCGGGGCGGTTGTGAATCTGGCCCAGTTCTCAGCTCTCTTGCAGGCACCCTTGGTATGTGGCTCCAGCATGTCTGATACAGCAAGAAGAGACTCAGTGGAAAAAATGCAAAAAAAAGGGCAAAAAATGTACACAATAGTAGCAGTGTGTGCAGCCCTACCTGGCAACTTTAGAAATTGTACAATGAATGAATTGTACAATAAAATGCATGCATAAATGGTTTACACAATATAGTTGCAAATATATATATATATATATATATATATATTCATCTATTCCACTCCTCTGTACTCACCTATACTAGTAACCTGTATTCTCCCATGCTAAATACCTGTACACACTCTATCCTACACCTCTATACTCACCTACTGTATGCAAGTAACCTGTAATCTCCAATACTACACACCTGTAGACACCTATCCTACTCCTCTATACTCACTCACTGTATGCTAATAACCTGCATTATCCAATACTACACACCTGTATACACCTATCTTACACCTCTATACTCACCTACTGTATGCTAGTAACCTGTATACTCCAATGCTACACACCTGTACATGCCTATCCTGCTCCTCTATACTCACCTACTGTATACTAGTAACCTGTATACTCCAATGCTACACACCTGTACACACCTATCCTACCCCTCCATATTCACCCACTGTATGCTAGTAACCTGCATTCTTCAATGCTACACACCTGTACACGCCTATCCTACTCCTCTATACTAACCTACTGTATGCTAGTAACCTGTATACTCCAATGCTACACACCTGTACACACCTATCCTGTTCCTCTATACTAACCTACTGTATGCTAGTAACCTGTATTCTCCAATGCTACACACCTGTATACACCTATCCTACTCCTCTATACTCACCTACTGTATGTGTCACAACTGAGGGCCTGAGCTGAGGCAGCCTCAGTTGTAGGGGCTGAGATGTACCGGAACCTGGGAGGTTGTATCAGACCCCTGGACATGTAAGTAACATGAATAATAACTGCCCGAAGGCGTGACCACGACAACTTGGATAAAAGTCAATGATGTTTATGATGACAACTCCGCAACACAGCAGCAGTAAAAGAAAACGTAAAAGTCAGCAAAGAATAAATACAGTTCCTGGGTACTACAGGATGGCAGGAGCCACAGGGCACTGGTAGTGTGAGATAGTTCTTATAATCTTCTAGATGGAAAGTCCTTACCAGGCCCGACTGTAGCAATGGAGATAACCCAGGATTGTACCAGCTGGTGTTCCAGGAAAAGCTGGGTTGCTGAAGATAAAACGGCTGCTGTGGATACTGGCTGGAACCAGACTGTTGTTAGCACGGAGTGGATACTGGCTGGAACCAGTTAAATAATAAATGAACTTGGGAGCGATGAAATATGAGCTGAAATGTAGAACTTGAGAGCGGAGAAATAATAATACCGGTGGAGAGTGGTAAAGTGTAGAAAGGACACCGGCCCTTTAAGAGAAGCTGTACTCTGCTGGAAGCTGGGCTGGAAGCAGGTAATGTTGTAGCTGGAAACAGATGAATCCACAATGGATTGGAGAGTCAGGCTACACCGCAGGTGGAATGCTGGTGCGGGTCTCTATGGTGGAAGTCTTGAGACAGGAGCTGGAACCTGGAAGACAATCACAGGAGAGAGACAAACAGGAACTAGGTTTGACAACCAAAGCACTGACGCCTTCCTTGCTCAGGCACAGTGTATTTATACCTGCAGCAAGGAAGGGATTGGCTAGGCAATTATGCAGATTATCAATACTGAGAACAGATTGGTGGAAATGATCAGCTGACAGAATCCAAGATGGCTGCGCCCATGCAGACACTTGGAGGGAAGTTTAGTTTATAATCCATGTGGTAATGAAAACAGTAATGGCGGAGCCGGCCACCGGAGACAGGAGGCGCCAAGCTGACAAGTGCACATCCAACCACGCGGACACAGCGGAGGCCGCGGCTGACGTAATCGCCACTCTGACACTCTGCATGCAGAAGCTCAGGGACGGCGGCGGAGGCCGCGGGAGACGCCATGCCAGATGTAATATGGCGTTTACTGTGACAGCGTCTCAGAGAGACAGGAGAGGATGCAGGAATGTGAACATTAGGATAACAGATGGGATCCGGTCCTGGAGCGCTGAGCCAGCCTTAGGAGGCATCTGATGGGTAAGAAATGGCGTCCAGATACCCGGATCGTGACAGCACCCCCCCCTTTAGGAGTGGCCCCAGGACACTTCTTTGGCTTTTGAGGAAACTTGGAATGGAATCTCCGGACCAAGGCAGGAGCATGGACATCAGAAGCATTGGTCCATGAACGTTCCTCAGGGCCGTAACCCTTCCAGTCAATAAGATACTGTAGTTGACCGTAACGGTGACGTGAGTCCAGGATCTTGGCCACTTCATACTCAACGCCTCGTTGAGTTTGGACTTTCGGAGTTGGAGGAAGTGAGGAATGAAACCGATTCAAGATCAGCGGTTTCAACAGGGAAACATGGAATGTCCTGGGTATTTTTAAGAAGGGAGGCAACTGAAGTCTGTAAGCAACAGGATTGATGACTTGTTCAATCTTGAAAGGACCGATATAGCGAGGTGCAAACTTCATACTGGGAACTCTTAACCTCAAATTCTTCGTGGATAACCATACCCGATCACCCACCTTGAGAGCAGGAACTGCTCGACGCTTCTTATCCGCAAACTTCTTGTACCTGAACGATGCCTTAAGCAGAGCTGATCGTACGCTCTTCCAGATATTGGCAAACTGATGCAAGGTGATATCCACTGCGGGAACAGAAGTTGCTGGAAGCGGTTGGAACTCAGGGACTTTAGGGTGGAATCCAAAGTTAGTGAAGAATGGTGTTGAAGCAGATGAAGAATGATACTGGTTGTTATGACAGAACTCGGCCCAGGGAAGTAATTGAACCCAGTCATCTTGAGAGGAGGACACATAGATGCGGAGGAAGGCCTCCAAGTCCTGATTCACCCTCTCGGTTTGACCATTGGTCTGAGGATGGTAAGCCGTGGAAAACTTTAGCTTGACTTGGAGGACTTGACATAAACTTCGCCAGAATTTGGCTGTGAATTGAACTCCTCGATCTGAGATAATTTCTTCAGGAAGACCGTGGAGTCGGAAGATCTCTTGTATGAATACTTGAGCCAACTTGGAAGCTGACGGAAGACCGGTGAGAGGAATGAAGTGTGCCATCTTGGTGAACCGGTCAACTACCACCCAGATGGTATTGAACTTGTTGCACATGGGTAAATCTGTAATAAAATCCATCGACAAATGGGTCCAAGGTCGACGGGGAACAGATAGTGGAACCAGTTGCCCCGCAGGCGACTGGCGGGATACCTTATGTTGAGCACACTTTGGGCAAGATGCAATAAACTCCAAGACGTCCTTTTTCAGAGTTGGCCACCAATAGGACCTAGAGATAAACTCCAGGGTTTTTTGGATACCTGTATGTCCGGCAAAACGGGAAGCATGGGCCCAATGCATGAGCTTCTTCCTTAACATCGGTTTCACAAAACTTTTCCCTGATGGGGGCGTAGAGTCCATCCCTACCGTGGAGAATGCCAACGGATTTATAATAGGATGCTTGTCTGAAGACTCTGACTCATTTTCTTGCTCCCATGAGCGGGAAAGGGCATCGGCCTTTTGATTCTGAGAGCCCGGACAGAACTGGAGTTTAAAGTCGAACCTGGAAAAGAAAAGTGCCCATCTGGCCTGACGAGGGTTGAGACATTGTGCGCCTTTCAGATATAAAAGGTTCTTGTGGTCTGTAAGTATGGTGATTGAATGAGAAGCTCCTTCCAACAGATACCTCCACTCTTCTAGAGCGAGCTTGATGGCTAGCAACTCCTGGTCGCCAATGGCATAGTTGCGCTCAGCTGGAGAGAACTTCCGGGAGAAGAAACTGCAAGGGTGTAAATGGCCATCTTTAGCCCTCTGAGATAACACCGCTCCTACTCCAACGGAGGAGGCATCCACCTCTAAGATGAAAGGAGAGTCGATGTCAAGCTGTTTCAGAACAGGCGCAGAGATGAACCTTTGTTTTAAAAGATGAAATGCTTGCATGGCTTCTTCAGACCACTTGGACGGGTTAGCACCCTTCTTAGTGAAAGCAGTAATAGGCGCCACAATGGTGGAAAAGTCTCGTATAAACTTTCGGCAATAGTTGGCGAACCCTAAGAACCTCTGGACCCCTTTGAGGGTTAAGGGTACCGGCCAATTTTGGATTGCTTGTAGTTTCTCAGGATCCATCTCTAGTCCGGAACCGGACACAATGTACCCTAGAAACGGAATGGACTTGACTTCAAAGACGCATTTCTCTAATTTGCAATAGAGATGATTGACACGGAGACGGGACAGAACCTCTTTAACCCAAAAACGATGTTCCTCTAAATCGTTGGCAAAAATGAGGATATCGTCTAGATAGACCACGACATGACGGTATAGAATGTCTCTGAAGATCTCATTGACAAAATGCTGGAAGACAGCTGGAGCATTGCTCAATCCGAAGGGCATGACAAGGTACTCATAATGTCCGTCACGGGTGTTAAAGGCGGTCTTCCACTCGTCACCCTCACGGATCCGGATGAGATTGTATGCACCTCTCAAGTCCAGCTTTGTAAAGATGGTAGCTCCGCTAACTCTGTCAAAGAGCTCAGTAATCAGGGGTAAAGGATAACGGTTCTTGATGGTAATGTAGTTCAAACCTCTGTAGTCGATGCACGGCCGCAGACCACCATCTTTCTTTTTTACAAAAAAGAAGCCTGCGCCGGCTGGGGAAGAAGAAGGTCGAATGAACCCCTTTGCTAGGTTCTCTTTAATGTATTCCTCCATAGAATGCGTCTCAGGCAGAGACAACGGATAAGTTCGGCCTCGAGGTGGAACCTTCCCTGGAACGAGATCAATCGGGCAGTCCCATTCTCTATGAGGAGGAAGGATATCAGCAGAAGCTTTACTGAACACATCCGTGAAATCTTGATATGGAGGAGGTGGAACATCAGACGACCTGGGGGAGGAAGAACAGACAGGCAATACTTTAAACAAACATGTCTCAGCACAGGAGGAACCCCATGCCAGGATTTGCGTAGTCGTCCAATCAATTGTAGGATTGTGAAGACGGAGCCATGGAAGGCCCAGGACCACAGGATGTGTGGCTCTTGGAATCACTAAAAAAGAAATAAGTTCGGAATGAAGAACTCCCACTCTCAGACGAACTGGTAGAGTCCTTAAAGAAATAACTGCATCAAAAATTTTGCTGCCATCCACGGCAGTTAAAGAAATGGACGAAGGAAGTCTCTCGGTGGGTAGGGACCACCGTTTAACATAGGCTTCGGTAATAAAGTTCCCAGCTGCTCCGGAATCAAGGAGGGCAATGACGTTCCGATAACGTTGAGCAACTTGAAGCGAGACTGGGAGATTACAATCTTGAGGAGATGGAGAGGAGATCATTACTCCTAGCCGGCCCTCTCCTTGGCGAGCTAGGATTTGGAGTTTCCCGGACGTTTGGGACAGGCATTAATGGTGTGAGACGGAGCTGCACAATAAAGACAGAGAGACTCGGAGAGACGTCTTCGGCGCTCAGCAGGAGTTAAACGGGAACGGACAATTTGCATGGGCTCATCTTTAGTTGGTGACAGTTGGCGAGGAGGAGGAGCAGAAGATTTTGGAGCAGATGATCTTCCACGCTCAGTTGCTCTCTCTCTGAAACGTAAATCAACTTTCGTGCAGAGTGAGATTAGCTCATCTAACTTAGAGGGTAAGTCTCTGGTAGCTAACTCATCTTTAATACGCTCAGATAAGCCATGCCAGAATGCAGCATACAGGGCCTCGTCGTTCCATGCCAGTTCGGATGCCAGGATCTGGAACTGTATCAGATATTGTCCTACAGTACGTGACCCCTGGCGTAAACGGAGAATCTCGGATGAAGCTGAAGTTACCCGGCCTGGCTCGTCGAAGATGCGCCTTAATGTTGACACGAATGCAGTGTAAGAAGATAGCAGGGTGTCGGACCTCTCCCATAACGGTGATGCCCAATCAAGGGCTGAGCCACTGAGAAGAGAAATAATGTAGGCAATTTTTGTACGGTCACTGGGAAAATTGCCAGGTTGTAGCTCAAACTGAATCTCACACTGGTTGAGAAATCCCCTGCAGAATCTTGGAGATCCGTCAAATTTTGCTGGCGTTGGAAGATGAAGACGTGGAGCAGAAATGGGTAAGGTGGGTGGGGTTATAGCTGGAGTCACTGTGGTTGACGCACCAGAAGCGCCTGATCCACGGAGAGTTGTCTGAATCCCATCCAGCCGAGTAGAGAGATCCTGGAGACAGCGGATGATGTGGCCCTGTGCAGCCTCCTGATGTTCTAGTCGGGCTGCCAGTTCTTGCATCGGCCTGGTCTCCGGCTGGATTCATTAGGTCAGTGCTTACTGTAACAACTGAGGGCCTGAGCTGACGGGAGGCAGCCTCAGTTGTAGGGGCTGAGATGTACCGGAACCTGGGAGGTTGTATCAGACCCCTGGACATGTAAGTAACATGAATAATAACTGCCCGAAGGCGTGACCACGACAACTTGGATAAAAGTCAATGATGTTTATGATGACAACTCCGCAACACAGCAGCAGTAAAAGAAAACGTAAAAGTCAGCAAAGAATAAATACAGTTCCTGGGTACTACAGGATGGCAGGAGCCACAGGGCACTGGTAGTGTGAGATAGTTCTTATAATCTTCTAGATGGAAAGTCCTTACCAGGCCCGACTGTAGCAATGGAGATAACCCAGGATTGTACCAGCTGGTGTTCCAGGAAAAGCTGGGTTGCTGAAGATAAAACGGCTGCTGTGGATACTGGCTGGAACCAGACTGTTGTTAGCACGGAGTGGATACTGGCTGGAACCAGTTAAATAATAAATGAACTTGGGAGCGATGAAATATGAGCTGAAATGTAGAACTTGAGAGCGGAGAAATAATAATACCGGTGGAGAGTGGTAAAGTGTAGAAAGGACACCGGCCCTTTAAGAGAAGCTGTACTCTGCTGGAAGCTGGGCTGGAAGCAGGTAATGTTGTAGCTGGAAACAGATGAATCCACAATGGATTGGAGAGTCAGGCTACACCGCAGGTGGAATGCTGGTGCGGGTCTCTATGGTGGAAGTCTTGAGACAGGAGCTGGAACCTGGAAGACAATCACAGGAGAGAGACAAACAGGAACTAGGTTTGACAACCAAAGCACTGACGCCTTCCTTGCTCAGGCACAGTGTATTTATACCTGCAGCAAGGAAGGGATTGGCTAGGCAATTATGCAGATTATCAATACTGAGAACAGATTGGTGGAAATGATCAGCTGACAGAATCCAAGATGGCTGCGCCCATGCAGACACTTGGAGGGAAGTTTAGTTTGTAATCCATGTGGTAATGAAAACAGTAATGGCGGAGCCGGCCACCGGAGACAGGAGGCGCCAAGCTGACAAGTGCACATCCAACCACGCGGACACAGCGGAGGCCGCGGCTGACGTAATCGCCACTCTGACACTCTGCATGCAGAAGCTCAGGGACGGCGGCGGAGGCCGCGGGAGACGCCATGCCAGATGTAATATGGCGTTTACTGTGACAGCGTCTCAGAGAGACAGGAGAGGATGCAGGAATGTGAACATTAGGATAACAGATGGGATCCGGTCCTGGAGCGCTGAGCCAGCCTTAGGAGGCATCTGATGGGTAAGAAATGGCGTCCAGATACCCGGATCGTGACAGAATGCTAGTAACCTGTATTCTCCAATGCTACACCTGTAAACACCTATCCAACTACTCTATACTCTCCTACTGTATGCTAGTAAACTGTATACTCTAATGCTACACACCTGTACACACCTATCATGCTCCTCTATATTCACCTACTGTATGCTAGTAGCATGCATTCTCCGATGCTACACACCTGTACATGCCTATCCTACTCCTCTATACTAAACTACTGTATGCCAGTAACCTGTATTCTCCAATGCTACACACCTGTACACACCTATCCTACTCCTCTATACTCACCTACTGTATGCAAGTAACCTGTATACTCCAATGCTACACACCTGTACACACCTATCCTACTCCTCTATACTCACCTACTGTATGCTAGTATCCTACATTCTCCAATGCTACACACCTGTACACACCTATCCTACTCCTCTACACTAGTAAACTGCATTATCCAATGCTACACACCTTTACACATCTATCCTACTCCTATTTACTCACCTACTGTATGCTAGTAACCTGTATACTCCAATGCTACACACCTGTATACACCTATCCTACTCCTCTATACTCACCTACTGTATGCTAGTAACCTGTATTCTCCAATGCTACACCTGTAAACACCTATCCTACTACTCTATAATCACCTACTGTATGCTAGTTACCTGTATTCTCCAATGCTACACCTGTAAACACCTATCCTACTACTCTATACTCACCTACTGTATGCTAGTAAACTGTATACTCTAATGGTACACACCTGTACACACCTATCATGCTCCTCTATATTCACCTACTGTATGCTAGTAGCATGCATTCTCCAATGCTACACACCTGTACATGCCTATCCTACTCCTCTATACTAAACTACTGTATGCCAGTAACCTGTATTCTCCAATGCTACACACCTGTACACACCTATCCTACTCATCTATACTCACCTACTGTATGCAAGTAACCTGTATACTCCAGTGCTACACAACTGTACACACCTATCCTACTCCTCTATACTCACCTACTGTATGCTAGTAACCTACATTCTCCAATGCTAGAAATCTGTACACACCTATCCTACTCCTCTATATTTACCTACTGTATGCTCCAATGCTACATACCTGTACACAATTATCCTACTCCTCTATACTCACCTACTGTATGCCAGTAACCTGTATACTCCAATGCTACAAACCTGTACATGCCTATCCTACTCCTTTATACTCACCTACTGTATGCTAGTAACCTGTATACTCCAATGCTACACACCTGTACACAATTATCCTACTCCTCTATACTCACCTACTGTATGCCAGTAACCTGTATACTCCAATGCTACACACCTGTACACACCTATCCTACTCCTCCATATTCACCTACTGTATACTAGTAACCTGTATACTCCAATGCTACACACCTGTACACACCTATCCTACTCCTCTATACTCACCTACTGTATGCTAGTAACCTGTACACACCGCCTCCTCTATATTCACCTACTGTATGCTAGTAACCTGTATACTCCAATGCTACACACCTGTACACACCTATCCTATTCCTCTATACTAACCTACTGTATGCTAGTAACCTGTACACTCCAATGCTACACACCTGTACACATCTATCCTTTCCTCTATACTCACCTACTGTATGCTAGTAACCTGCATTCTCCAATGCTACACGCCTGTACACACCTATCCTGCTCCTCTATACTCACCTACTGTATACTAGTAACCTGTATACTCCAATGCTACACACCTGTACACACCTATCCTACCCCTCTATACTCACCTACTGTATGCTAGTAACCTGTATGCTACACAACTGTACACACCTATCCTACTCCTTTATATTTACCTACTGTATGCTAGTAACCTGTATTCTCCAATGATCCACGCCTATCCTACTCCTCTATACTCACCTACTGTATGCTAGTAACCTTTATTATCCAATGTTACACACCTGTACACACCTATCCTACTCCTCTATACTCACCTACTGTATACTAGTAACCTGTATACTCCAATGCTACATATCTGTACACACCTATGCTACCCCTCTATATTCACCTACTGTATGCTAGTAACCTGTATTCTCCAGTACTCCACACCTCTACACACCTATCCTACAACTTTATACTGACCTACTGTATGCTAGTAAACTGTATTCTCCAATGCTACACACCTGTACACACCTATCCTACTACTCTATACTCACCTACTGTATGTTAGCAACCTCCATTCTCCAATGCTACAAATCTGTACACACCTATCCTACTCCTCTATATTCACCTACTGTATACTAGTAACCTGTATACTCCAATGCTACACACCTGTACACACCTATCTTACTCCTCTATACTCACCTACTGTATACTAGTAATCTGTATTCTCCAATGCTAGAAATCTGTACACACCTATCCTACTCCTCTATACTCACCTACTGTATGCTAGTAACCTGTATTCTCCAATGCTCCACGCCTATCCTACTCCTCTATACTCACCTACTGCATGCAAGTAACCTGTATACTCCAATGCTACACACCTGTACACACCTATCCTACTCCTCTATACTCACCTACTGTATGCTAGTAACCTACATTCTCCAATGCTAGAAATCTGTACACACCTATCCTACTCCTCTATATTTACCTACTGTATGCTAGTAACCTGTAAACTCCAATGCTACACACCTGTACACACCTATCCTACTCCTCTATACTCACCTACTGTATGCTAGTAAACTGTATACTCTAATGCTACACACCTGTACACACCTATCATGCTCCTCTATATTCACCTACTGTATGCTAGTGGCATGCATTCTCCAATGCTACACACCTGTACATGCCTATCCTACTCCTCTATACTAAACTACTGTATGCTAGTAACCTGTATTCTCCAATGCTACACACCTGTACACACCGATCCTACTCCTCTATACTAACCTACTGTATGCTAGTAACCTGTATTCTCCAATGCTACACACCTGTACACACCTATCCTACTCCTCTATACTCACCTACTGTATGCTAGTAAACTGCTTCCTCCAATGCTACACACCTGTACACACCTATCCTACTCCTCTATACTCACCTATCCTACTCCTCTATAGTCACCTACTGTATGCTAATAACCTGTATTCTCCAATGCTACAAACCTGTACATGCCTATCCTACTCCTTTATACTCACCTACTGTATGCCAGTAACCTGTATACTCCAATGCTACACATCTGTACACACCTATCCTACTCCTCTATATTCACCCACTGTATACTAGTAACCTGCATACTCCAATGCTACACACCTATCCTACTCCTCTATACTCACCTACTGTATGCTAGTAACCTGTAACACCGCCTCCTCTATACTCTCCTACTGTATGCTAGTAACCTGTATACTCCAATGCTACACACCTGTACACACCTATCCTATTCCTCTATACCAACCTACTGTATGCTAGTAACCTGTATACTCCAATGCTACACACCTGTACACATCTATCCTTTCCTCTATACTCACCTACTGTATGCTAGTAACCTGCATTCTCCAATGCTACACGCCTGTACACACCTATCCTGCTCCTCTATACTCACCTACTGTATACTAGTAACCTGTATGCTCCAATGCTACACACCTGTACACACCTATCCTACCCCTCTATACTCACCTACTGTATGCTAGTAACCTGTATGTTACACACCTGTACACACCTATCCTACTCCTCTATATTTACCTACTGTATGCTAGTAACCTGTATTCTCCAATGCTCCACGCCTATCCTGCTCCTCTATACTCACCTACTGTATGCTAGTAACCTTTATTATCCAATGTTACACACCTGTACACACCTTCCTACCCCTCTATACTCACCTACTGTGTGCTAGTAACCTTTATTATCCAATGTTACACACCTGTACACACCTATCCTACTCCTCTATACTCACCTACTGTATACTAGTAACCTGTATACTCCAATGCTACATATCTGTACACACCTATGCTACCCCTCTATATTCACCTACTGTATGCTAGTAACCTTTATTCTCCAATGCTCTACACCTGTACACACCTATCCTACTACTCTATACTCACCTAATGTATGCTAGTAACCTGTATTCTCCAATGCTACACACCTGTACACACCTATCCTACTACTCTATACTCACCTACTGTATGTTAGTAACCTCCATTCTCCAATGTTACAAATCTGTACACACCTATCCTACTCCTCTATATTCACCTACTGTATACTAGTAACCTGTATACTCCAATGCTAGAAATCTGTACACATCTATCCTACTCCTCTATACTCACCTACTGTATGCTAGTAACCTGTATTCTCCAATGCTCCACGCCTATCCTACTCCTCTATACCCACCTACTGTATGCTAGTAACCTACATTTTCCAATGCTAGAAATCTGTATACACCTATCCTACTCCTCTATATTTACCTACTGTATGCTATTAACCTGTAAACTCCAATGTTACACACCTGTACACACCTATCCTACTCCTTTATACTCTCTTACTGTATGCTAGTAACCTTTATTATCCAATGTTACACACCTGTACACACCTATCCTATACCTCTATACTCACCTACTATATACTAGTAACCTGTATACTCCAATGCTACACAGCTGTACACACCTATGCTACCCCTCTATATTCACCTACTGTATGCTAGTAACCTGTATTCTCCAATGCTACACACCTGTACACACCTACCCTGCTCCTCTATACTCACCTACTTAATGCTAGTAACCTATATACTCCAATGCTACACACCTGTACACGCCTATCCTACTCCTCTATACTCACCTACTGTATGCTAGTAACCTGCATTCTCCAATGCTACACACCTGTACATGCCTATCCTACTCCTCTATACTCACCTACTGTATGCTAGTAAGCTGTATACTCCAATGCTACAAACCTGTACACACCTATGCTACCCCTCTATATTCACCCACTGTATGCTAGTAACCTGTATTCTTCAATGCTACACACCTGTACACACCTATTCTACTCCTCTATACTCACCTACTGTATGCTAGTAACCTGTATACTCCAATGCTACACACCTGTACACGCCTATCCTATTCCTCTATACTCACCTACTGTATGCTAGTAACCTGCATTATCCAATACTACACACCTGTAAACACCTATGCTACTCCTCTATATTTACCTACTGTATGCTAGTAACCTGTAAACTCCAATGCTACACACCTGTACACACCTATCCTACTCCTTTATACTCACTTACTCTATGCTAGTAACCTTTATTATCCAATGTTACACACCTGTACACACCTATCCTACACCTCTATACTCACCTACTATATACTAGTAACCTGTATACTCCAATGCTACACACCTGTACACACCTATGCTACCCCTCTATGTTCACCTACTGTATGCTAGTAACCTATATTCTCCAATGCTACACACCTGTACACGCCTACCCTGCTCCTCTATACTCACCTACTTAATGCTAGTAACCTATATACTCCAATGCTACACTCCTGTACACGCCTATCCTACTCCTCTATACTCACCTACTGTATGCTAGTAACCTGCATTCTCCAATGCTACACACCTGTACATGCCTATCCTACTCCTCTATACTCACCTACTGTATGCTAGTAACCTGTATACTCCAATGCTACACACCTGTACACACCTATGCTACCCCTCTATATTCACCTACTGTATGATAGTAACCTGTATTCTTCAATGCTACACACCTGTACACACCTATTCTACTCCTCTATACTCACCTACTGTATGCTAGTAACCTGTATACTCCAATGCTACACACCTGTACACGCCTATCCTACTCCTCTATACTCACCTACTGTATGCTAGTAAACTGTATTCTCCAATGCTACACACCTGTACACACACCTATCCTACTACTCTATACTCACCTACTGTATGCTAGTAACCTGTATACTCCAATGCTACACACCTGTACACGCCTATCTCTCATCTCTATGTTCACCTACTGTATGCTAGTAACATGTATACTCCAATGCTACACACCTGTACACACCTATCCTACTCCTCTATACTCATCTACTGTATGCTAGTAACTTGTATACTCCAATGCTACACACCTGTACACACCTATGCTACCCCTCTATATTCACCTACTGTATGCTAGTAACCTGTATACTCCAATGCTACACACCTGTACACACCTATTCTACTACTCTATACTCACCTACTGTATGCTAGTAACCGGTATTCTCCAATGCTACACACCTGTACACACCTATCCTACTACTCTATACTCACCTACTGTATGCTAGTAACCTGTATACTCCAATGCTACACACCTATGCTACCCCTCTATATTCACCCACTGTATGCTAGTAACCTGTATTCTTCAATGCTACACACCTGTACACACCTATTCTACTCCTCTATACTCACCTACTGTATGCTAGTAACCTGTATACTCCAATGCTACACACCTGTACACGCCTATCCTACTCCTCTATACTCACCTACTGTATGCTAGTAACCTGCATTATCCAATGCTACACACCTGTACATGCCTATCCTACTCCTCTATACTCACCTACTGTATGCTAGTAACCTGTATACTCCAATGCTACACACCTGTACACACCTATGCTACCCCTGTATATTCACCTACTGTATGCTAGTAACCTGTATTCTTCAATGCTACACACCTGTACACACCTATTCTACTCCTCTATACTCACCTACTGTATGCTAGTAACCTGTATACTGCAATGCTACACACCTGTACACGCCTATCCTATTCCTCTATACTCACCTACTGTATGCTAGTAACCTGCATTATCCAATACTACACACCTGTACACACCTATGCTACTCCTCTATATTTACCTACTGTATGCTAGTAACCTGTAAACTCCAATGATACACACCTGTACACACCTATCCTACTCCTTTATACTCACTTACTCTATGCTAGTAACCTTTATTATCCAATGTTACACACCTGTACACACCTATCCTACACCTCTATACTCACCTACTATATACTAGTAACCTGTATACTCCAATGCTACACACCTGTACACACCTATGCTACCCCTCTATGTTCACCTACTGTATGCTAGTAACCTGTATTCTCCAATGCTACACACCTGTACACGCCTACCCTGCTCCTCTATACTCACCTACTTAATGCTAGTAACCTATATACTCCAATGCTACACACCTGTACACGCCTATCCTACTCCTCTATACTCACCTACTGTATGCTAGTAACCTGCATTCTCCAATGCTACACACCTGTACATGCCTATCCCACTCCTCTATACTCACCTACTGTATGCTAGTAACCTGTATACTCCAATGCTACACACGTGTACACACCTATGCTACCACTCTATATTCACCTACTGTATGCTAGTAACCTGTATTCTTCAATGCTACACACCTATTCTACTCCTCTATACTCACCTACTGTTTGCTAGTAACCTGTATACTCCAATGCTACACACCTGTACACGCCTATCCTACTCCTCTATACTCACCTACTGTATGCTAGTAAACTGTATTCTCCAATGCTACACACCTGTACACACACCTATCCTACTACTCTATACTCACCTACTGTATGCTAGTAACCTGTATACTCCAATGCTACACACCTGTACACGCCAATCTCTCATCTCTATGTTCACCTACTGTATGCTAGTAACATGTATTCTCCAATGCTACACACCTGTACACACCTATCCTACTCCTCTATACTCATCTACTGTATGCTAGTAACTTGTATACTCCAATGCTACACACCTGTACACACCTATGCTACCCCTCTATATTCACCTACTGTATGCTAGTAACCTGTATACTCCAATGCTACACACCTGTACACACCTATTCTACTACTCTATACTCACCTACTGTATGCTAGTAACCGGTATTCTCCAATGCTACACACCTGTACACACCTATCCTACTACTCTATACTCACCTACTGTATGCTAGTAACCTGTATACTCCAATGCTACACACCTATGCTACCCCTCTATATTCACCCACTGTATGCTAGTAACCTGTATTCTTCAATGCTACACACCTGTACACACCTATTCTACTCCTCTATACTCACCTACTGTATGCTAGTAACCTGTATACTCCAATGCTACACACCTGTACACGCCTATCCTACTCCTCTATACTCACCTACTATATGCTAGTAACCTGCATTATCCAATACTACACACCTGTACACACCTATCCTACTCCTCTATATTTACCTACTGTATGCTAGTAACCTGTAAACTCCAATGCTACACACCTGTACACACCTATCCTACTCCTTTATACTCACTTACTCTATGCTGGTAACCTTTATTATCCAATGTTACACACCTGTACACACCTATCCTACACCTCTATACTCACCTACTATATACTAGTAACCTGTATACTCCAATGCTACACACCTGTACACACCTATGCTACCCCTCTATGTTCACCTACTGTATGCTAGTAACCTGTATTCTCCAATGCTACACACCTGTACACACCTACCCTGATCCTCTATACTCAACTACTTAATGCTAGTAACCTATATACTCCAATGCTACACACCTGTACACGCCTATCCTACTCCTCTATACTCACCTACTGTATGCTAGTAACCTGCATTCTCCAATGCTACACACCTGTACATGCCTATCCTACCTCTCTATATTCACCTACTGTATGCTAGTAACATGTATTCTCCAATGCTGCACACCTGTACACACCTATCCTACTCCTCTATACTCATCTACTGTATGCTAGTAACTTGTATACTCCAATGCTACACACCTGTACACACCTATCCTGCTCCTCTATACTCACCTACTGTATGCTAGTAACCTGCATACTCCAATGCTACACACCTGTACACACCTGTCCTACTCCTCTATTCTCACCTACTTTATGCTAGTAACCGGTATTCTCCAATGCTACACACCTGTACACACCTATCCTACTTCTCTATACTCACCTACTGTATGCTAGTAACCTGTATACTCCAATGCTACACACCTGTACACGCCTATCCTGCTCCTCTATACTCACCTACTGTATGCCAGTAACCGGTATTCTCCAATGCTACACACCTGTACACGCCTATCCTGCTCCTCTATACTCACCTACTGTATGCTAGTAACCGGTATACTCCAATGCTACACACCTGTACACGCCTATCCTGCTCCTCTATACTCACCTACTGTATGCTAGTAACCGGTATACTCCAATGCTACACACCTGTACACACCTATCCTGCTCCTCTATACTCACCTACTGTATGCTAGTAACCTGTATTCTCCAATGCTACACACCTGTACACACCTACCCTGCTCCTCTATACTCAACTACTTAATGCTAGTAACCTATATACTCCAATGCTACACACCTGTACACGCCTATCCTACTCCTCTATACTCACCTACTGTATGCTAGTAACCTGTATACTCCAATGCTACACACCTGTACACACCTATGCTACCCCTGTATATTCACCTACTGTATGCTAGTAACCTGTATTCTTCAATGCTACACACCTGTACACACCTATTCTACTCCTCTATACTCACCTACTATATGCTAGTAACCTGTATACTCCAATGCTACACACCTGTACACGCCTATCCTACTACTCTATACTCACCTACTGTATGCTAGTAACCTGTATACTCCAATGCTACACACCTGTACACACCTATCCTACCTCTCTATATTCACCTACTGTATGCTTGTAACATGTATTCTCCAATGCTACACACCTGTACACACCTATCCTACTCCTCTATACTCATCTACTGTATGCTAGTAACTTGTATACTCCAATGCTACACACCTGCACACACCTATCCTGCTCCTCTATACTCACCTACTGTATGCTAGTAACCTGCATACTCCAATGCTACACACCTGTACACACCTATCCTACTCCTCTATTCTCACCTACTTTATGCTAGTAACCGGTATTCTCCAATGCTACACACCTGTACACGCCTATCCTACTTCTCTATACTCACCTACTGTATGCTAGTAACCTGTATACTCCAATGCTACACACCTGTACACGCCTACCCTGCTCCTCTATACTCACCTACTGTATGCTAGTAACCGGTATTCTCCAATGCTACACACCTGTACACGCCTACCCTACTACTCTATACTCACCTACTGTATGCTAGTAACCTGTATACTCCAATGCTACACACCTGTACACACCTATCCTACTCCTCTATACTCACCTACTGTATGCTAATAAACTGTATACTCTAATGCTACACACCTGTACACACCTATCATGCTCCTCTATATTCACCTACTGTATGCTAGTGGCATGCATTCTCCAATGCTACACACCTGTACACACCTATCCTACTCCTCTATACTCACCTATTGTATGCTAGTAACCTGTATACTCCAATGCTACACACCTGTACACAACTATCCTACTCCTCTATACTCACTGCTGTATGTTAGTAACCGGTATTCTCCAATGCTACACACCTGTACACACCTATCCTGCTCCTCTATACTCACGTAATGTATCCTGTAATTGACGACAAATCTGTCCTAGTCCCCTGTGATTACCTAAATTATTTTCTTATGCTAGTTACTTGTACTGGTCTATCCTACTCACCTGTACTCACCTAAATATACAGTATTGTAGCTGGAGCAGCTATGGGAAAATTCTTAGCACCATCTTTGTAATATGAAACATATCAGTAAATGCAGAATAGGAATTCATGTGTTTTAGGAAAACGTCTCATCCCCCCTTCCCTGCAATCTTCATCTCACGTAGTTAATCAGACATGGCTGCAAGTGGGAATACTACTATTTATTTGAGGATTAGATGATTTTTATCTGCCGTGGCCTTTTGTCTTCCTAGCTATTTGGTTGATTTCTCTCTGCTTTTGTAAAAAGATAACGCGCTTAGCAATTTCCCAGCTACAGATAGAGCACCTGCCCCCCCTAATCTAACTCCCACTCCTCCTTCATCAGCTCTCCTCCTCCTCCTCCTCAGCTGTTGCCTGACTGCCTCGGTGTCAGCCAGTCCCTGGCGCCCCTCTGGCACTTCTCATTCTCATCATGTTGGTGTCTCTTGATGTCAGACAGTGATGGATTCTTGGTCACAGAGCAGACACTGCAAATAGGAGCAGATGCCACTTACTGCTTGCATTTACCTTACAGCACAGCGCAGAAGTGTAGGAACATCGCCTCTTCCAATTCTATCTCCAATAACTTATTAATACTGCTTAGAAAAGAACATATGTAGCAGAACTGAAGTTTCAATCTACATTTAAAGGGGAAATACAGGTTTTATTTTCAAAATACATTTTGTATTAGGTGCGCACATGGGGGTTATGTGCTGCTCCAGACTTTTTAAGACAATGGCGTGTATGTAACAGAGAGCATTATTCAGGTTTGTTAGCAAACCAAAAAAAAACAACAACTCACTAATGGGCAAAACCATGCTGCACTGCAGGCGGGGCATATGTAACATGTGCAGAGAGAGTTAGATGTGGGTGGGGTGTGTTCAAACTGAAATCTAAATTGCAGTGTTAAAATTAAGCAGTCAGTATTTACCCTGCACAGAAAATAGGATTTTAATTACCAACCGGTAAATCGTTTTCTTGTAGTCCGTAGGGGATACTGGGAATCCAGTTAGTACCATGGGGTATAGATGGGTTCACTAGGATCCTTGGGCACTTTAAGAAATTGAAAGTGTGCACTGGCTCCTCCCTCTATGCCCCTCCTACCAGAGTCAGTCTAGGAAACTCTGCCCGAGGAGACAGACATACTTTGAGAGAAGGATAGATAAGGAAAGTGGTGAGATTACGAACCAGCACACACAAAACAAGAGGAAAGCCATCATAACCAAACTTGAAACAGAAACAGCAACATCGGCGCAAAACAGAATACTTAACCAAGTAACAATGCAGGAAGAATGAAGCACCAGGCGGGCACCCAGTATCCCCTGCGGACTACGAGAAAAGGATTTACCAGTTGGTAATTAAAATCCTATTTTCATTTACGTCCTAGGGGATACTGAGAATCCAGTAAGTACCATGGGGAAGTACCAAAGCTCCCAAACCGTGTGGGAGAGTGCTGAGGTTCCTGCAGGACTGATTGACTAAACTGAAGGTCCTCAGAGGCCAAAGTATCGAACTTCTAAAACTTCGCAAACGTGTTCGAACCTGACCAAGTAGCTGCTTGCACAAAAAAAGAATTGTTGATCCTGCACCGACCTAGATTCGAAACTACATGGTATTATGTGGAAAGCCAGAAATGGACAATAATACTAGATATTAGAAATAACTATGTGTCCGTGTGGCGGTGCGCCCAGAGTAAAAAAACGGGGGGGATATACGTACAAAAAGAGAAAAGTATGACTCTTGTTTGGGCGCACTCTTGTAAAAAACTAGATGTTAAACAACAGTTGATATATCAGAAAATTAATAAAGTCTTTATTGTCTACTCTCTAAAATACAAGGGGACTAAACACAACAGATTAAACAAAACACATCCGTGGATATGTCAACTGGGGAAGTAGATCTTCCAAAATAAAGGAATGTCCAGATCTTAATTATACCTGGATAAGTGCATAATGGAAGGTAGCCACATATTAAGCTGCTTCCATCTGCCCAAGATCTGTGCAAACTGTGTTTGAATTGATGTGGCAATAAATAGGGTTACACTCGTGAGTGGGAGAGCCCACACACTGGGTGACAATTCTAGCAATAAACCACTGTAATTGATAAGAGGAGCAGCGATTGAAGGTAAAAGGGTAGGAGGATGAAGTATAAGTGGTGATACTGCTGTTGGTGTGGTTTCCACGGGGAAAAAAAGTCTCCCTACTTCACTGGGTATTCCCTAGAGGTCACCCATCTAGGTACTGACCCAGCCCACCTCCGTTTAGCTTCCAAGATCGGACGAGATTGGGCGTGAACGTAGGGGTATGGTCGTAGGAAGGTTTGACCCTGTAGCACCAATGAGAGTGCACCGAAATGGGAGGATGAATTCCTCCACGGAAATGAAACACTAAGGTTACGCCAAGAAAAGAGTGGTGGTAGATAAATATGTGAATCTGCTGTCCACGTTAGACTGAAGAGACGTGTCTCCTGAGGGGACACTCTCCCCTGAATCGTGGATGAGAGTTCACAGAAAGAAGAACAGCTGGAAAAAGTAGGAGAGAAAATATAGGGATAAAAGAAGGTGATGAGATTAGATGATTGTAGAGAGTTACAGTGGATCCCTTCAAATCTTCCCTTATTCGGATTTTAATAGAACCTGATTCAAAACATATGTGAATATACCACTATGACAGGTATCAAAGGCAAATTCCAAAGTAAGTCATGATCAAATATGTATCGCTACTTGTGTGTAGCAGATTCCAATGGCATATAATACTATTTTATACTGTGCACCAAATCTTAGTGTCACTCGCGATATTACCAGTAAATGTTTGATCAGAGCAAATATTAATGACTGACGTAGAACAATGTACGAGGAAGGCAGGGAAGGGAAAAGAAAATTGACACCCATATAGTTTTCTCATAGATAAATGCCCTCAGAGGGACAAAGGCATAAAGTACACAGTTTTAGAGTACCTCAGGCAGAGTACATGTAGAGTCACACAGCATCTGTCCTTAATTATACTTGGACGTGAGAAAAAGAATTTCTTATATACTGCACAATAAACTTAGGCAAAACAGGAATATACCATGCTCTTTCACTGAAAACACCAACAATGGTAGCAACAGAGATTCTCTCTGTAAAAGGACAACAGGCTTAGGTCAATAGAGCAGGTGAGTATTAAGTGTCACACACTCAATTGGTAGGCAGAGGGGGTACCTGCAGAAGAGGCAGGGCCACCGATGCCTGTCCCTGTTGAAAAGTTATGCAAAAGGGTACCTAAATGGGATAATACACAAATATATTATGCAGATAGGCCGGAGACTCCAGCAATAGTAATGATTTTTACATAGGCAAAATAGTGTACTGCTTATGCATAAGTATGGTGCATTTTAAAATGAATGAACTTGAATAAATATCAAATATCACCACTCCAAGTGTCAGACAGATGAGGTGCCCGCAAGGAAAACGCGTTTCACCCGGTCTCGGGCTTGTTCACTTCCATTCTGAGCAGCACCTCAGACTCAGAGTTGAATATCGGTGTGTTTAAAAACCCTTGAGAATTAAGGTCAGCCAATAGCTGATCATGTGGGCGGAAAATTCTATACACATTGGTCCAATAAGGTTCCTGAAAGGAGAATACATCATTTGGACGGACTTGATTAAGCAGGTGAAGTGGGCAGGAGAGGGCGGAAGTTAGACTTCTCACTTGCGCCAATAAAATCTTACCGTGATGTAGACACGGAGGGTAATGTGGCCACTGTGTCATTCTGGGCGTGCTGCGGCGGACTGGGGTGGGCGGGGATTACTCCCGCCCTCGGCTGTCTAATTCGGGCCCGGGACAATGGCAGAAAGCGACATGGCGCTAGAGAGTGTGGGCAGAAGTTGTCATCTTGACTTCCGCCCACATGAGCGGCATAACACTGGGGAGTGTGGGCGGAAGTTGTCATCTAGGCTTCCGTCCACTTGGTGATAGCGGGTTGCTAGGGAACGGTCGTCAGGGCGACGAAACTAGAGGGCTGCGAGGGGCCGGCATTGGGTTGCTGGGATACCCTCGTAAAAAGCGGGAGGACACTCGGAGAGGGGCGCCCGTACGCCCCACCCGTCCCCCGTATCTTACAGACTGTGGATACAGTTCTGGTGGGACATAATGACTTACGACAAATACTAGTAAAAATAAAAATAAACATAACACAGAAGTGAAAAGGGTAATAAATAAATCTCCTATATAATAGCCCTATTCTGTGACCTTGTGATTCATTTGCTAACGCTGGGCGGAGTCACAACAGTGGGCGGAGTTATTCAAATGAGTCACAGAGATCTGGCCAAATCTACAGGAGACTAGGAGCAGAAGCAGATAGCATGGGCATTGGGCATGTCACAGGCAGGGGTGCAGACCTCCCAGCTTTCTGCAGGAGCTTTATCCAGGCAGAAGGAGGGAAACACACTCGGCGAAAAGGGGGCGTGGCTTCACGGGAGGGCCCCCGTTTTCGTCAGTGAGGGGGCTTGCCCAGCGCTCTGTGAGCTGCTGGCATGCCCCCAGGAGCTGATTATGAGTCCGGGGGGCACAGGGCACTTGAGACAGGGGAGCCCTATCTCATTGCTGTGCCTGCTGTGGGTTAGGGGCGTGGCCTAATCGCGGTCCGCGCGGCCACGCCCCCTTATGCAAATTCCGATTTTTATTTTTATTTTTTTTTATGGGATTTTGGCCCCTCAGCTAGGGCTAAATCCAGAGGACGTGGTCGCTCCCCCTACACACCCGCACAGGGAGAAGAAAGCAGGGAGACTGCTGCCTCCCTGCAACACCACAGACCTGCCAATATGCAGCAGCGTGTGCTGACTGTAGCACAATGCTGCCGCTGTTGCTGGCAGGACGGGGGGAGCTTCTGAGCTGGGACAGAGCTACTCCAGCCGGGGGGCCCCCTAAAACTGTGGGGCCAACGGTACGTATCCCCTGGCCACGCCACCCCCCCCCCCTTAATCCGGCTCTGCTGCTGGAACCCCCCCAGTAATCCGTACCCCCTGATGCCCCCTCTCCCTCTGTCTCCACTATTCACCGCTGCTCTGCTAAGCAGAACAGCGAGTACAGGAGCTTTCCAACTGCCCCCCCCCACCGCCGGACACTGCGACCCGCGGGTGGGACAGCGGGACAGACCCCAAAAAATGGGACTGTCCCGCGAAAATCGGGACATTTGGGAGGTATGGGGGTGTGTGAGAGGTATGTCGTACAGACAGACGGGCACCGGCTCACTGTGTGCTTGACCCCCCACATCGGCATACTCAGCAGGGTCTCTCTGGTGCTGAGGAGCGTCACTTTCTGACACACTCCACGCTTCTTAGCTGCAGTTTAGTGGGGCACCTGCCGCTGTGCAGGTTCCGTACTGCCTCTGTTATCTCCAGCCCCGGCAACCCCACCGCTAGCTGCAGCGCTGCCACCCGCAGTGGAGTGCGCCCAGCTCATTCACACACTTTAGCTGGCGGGTAGCGCTGCAGAAATCCGAGCTGCTTGCAGGCTCTGACCCCCTCCTCCCTCCAGCCGCAGCGTCTCCCGGGAGCTAACCAGTCACTCCCAGTCTCCCCTTACCACAGTGCCCGGAAGCCGTGAGGTCCGCGCCACGTGCATGCTATGACCCCCTCCTCCCTCCAGCCGCAGCATCTCCTGGGGGCTAACCAGTCATTTCCAGTCTCACCTTACCACAGTGCCCGGCAGCTGCGCGAGGTCTGCGGTGTGTGACTGAGGAGGGGGGGAGGGATGCGGACTGGCAGAGAAAGCAGGACTCCAGCCTGAGAGAGTCAGCCATGCCAAGTCTCAAGCAGCAGCAGATCCCAACAGGTTGGAATGGAACAGCAGCAGCCAGCAGCAGTGACTCCGGTAAGACACATCTGTCTGTCACCACTGTTTTGTCCCTAATACCAATCTCTCCCATGCCCTGTGTTCTGTCATGTCCCTGTCACCCCTGGCCTTGCCCTGCCACCCTTATTCTGGCCCTTTCACCCTTATCCTGGCCCTTTCACCCTTATCCTGGCCCTGTCACCCTTATGCTGGCCCTGTTACCCCTATCCTGGCCCTGTCACCCCTGTGCTTGCCTTGTCAACCCTATACTGGCCCCGTCACCCCTGTCCTGGTCCTGCCGCCCCTACCCTGGCCCTGTCACCCCTATCCTGTCCCTATCATTTCTGTCCTGGCCCTGTCACCCCTGTCCTGGCCCCGTCACCCCTGTCCTGGCCCCGTCACCCCTGTCCTGGCCCCGTCAACCCTGTACTGACCCTGTCACCCCTGTCCTGGCCCTGTTACTGCATACCCTCCAACTACCTTTTATGGCATGTACAGTACCCGCAGCGCCTCCAGACCTCTCCCCAATGCACTACACCTCCGCACCTTCCCCTCCACCACATGCGGCACTCCACCCCTCCCCCACATGCTGTGCCTCCAGACCCCCCTACACCACCCGTGGCTCCCACTCCTCCACCCCTTCACCACCCACAGCACCTCCAGGCCCCTTCCACCATTCACCCCCCTTATACGTCTCCCCCCACACCTGCCCCCCTCCACCCGCAGCATCTGCAGACACCCTCCTCCATCAGCGGTCCCCCCCTCACCCACCCCTCCCCCACCAATGGCACCCCCGCACCTGCCCCTCCACCACCTGCAGCACCTCCGGACCTCCTTTCCCATCCGCCGCAACACCCGTACCAGCCCCTACCCTACCCATGGTGCCTGCGGTCCCCTACCCAACCCCCGGCACACCCATCCCACAGCACCTCCGGAACCCTTCACCCATCCACAACATCCCCACACCTGCCCCTCTCCCACCCGTGGCACCCCCGCCCCTCCCCCACCTGCAGTGCCTCCGGACCCCTCCCCCATCTGCATCCCCCACTCCTCTGCCCCTCCCCCACGCGCAGCACCTCCCGAACCTTCCCCATCCGGGCCCCACCCCCACTTCTGCCTCCCCTCCACCCGCAGCATCTACAGACACCATCCGCAGTCCCCCCCGCACCCGCTACATTCTGTACATCGTGCCCTGCAGGTGCTGTTCCCGCCGTCGCAAGGGGCTGCGCCTCCTTCACCATCGCACGCCCTTTCATTGTGCAATATTTAACCACTAACAAAGGAATGCCAGTAATACACCATATAATACAAATATTAAACCCCAGAAAGGCATGCAAGGGTTAAGGGGGCGTAGCCCCTTGCGACGGTGTGAAGAGCGCCCGTAGGGCGCGATGAAGCACCTAGTATATACATAAGTATATAAGTAAAAATAAAAATAAAAATAACAATAAAAATAGAAGGAATTGCATATGAATATATAAGTAGGTATACTGTATGAGTATCGGATGAAAAATACCAGCAGCTTAATATGTGGCTACCTTCCATTATGCACTTATCTCCTATATATTTGCCCTAATCTGTGACTCTGTGCCCGTTACGCTGGGCGGAGTCACAGAGCTGGGCGGAGTCAACTGCATCTGCTGCAGGGAGCTACCCCATACCCAGCGCCAGCAGCAGTCAGGTGCAAGACCCTACCTTACAGTATAGGAGGTGAGGATGGCCACTAGCTGCCGGCTGCTGTGCCTGTCCTCCCCCCCCCCCCCAATCACCTGTGACAGCGGGCTGTGCTGTGGTGTGCTGTGCAGTGCGGGACGGGTCCTGAAAAGGGGGCGGAGCTAAGGCGGCACGAGGGGCGGAGCTACACGGAATAGAGGGGCGGAGCTACACGGAATAGATGGGCGGAGCTACACGGGACCAGACAGCTGAACAGTGGTGGAATCAGCATTGCAGTGACGGCCAGCCAGACTTGGTAAGTGGAGGGTGAGAGAGAAATGTGTGTGTGTGTGTGTGTGTGTGTGTGTGTGTGTGTGTGTGTGTGTGTGTGTGTGTATAGTGGGGTGTGTGTGTGTGTGTGTGTGTGTGTGTGTGTGTGTGTGTGTGTAGTGGGTGTGTGTGTGTGTGTGTGTGTGTGTGTGTGTGTGTGTATGGTGGGGTGTGTGTGTTTGTATATATGTGTGAATTGTGTGTGTGTGAGGTATGTCTGTGTGTGCGCACTTTATGGACGCCACTGCTGTTGGGGCCATTACATGCAAGGACGCTACTAATATAGGGGGGGCATTACTTATAAGGACGCTACTACTATAGGGGGGGCATTACGTATAAGGATGCTACTACTATAGGGGGGGCATTACTTATAAGGACGCTACTACTATGGGGGGGCATTACGTATAAGGACGCTACTACTATAGGGGGGGCATTACGTATAAGGACGCTACTACTATGGGGGGGCATTACGTATAAGGACGCTACTACTATAGGGGGGCATTACGTATAAGGAGGCTACTAATACTGGGGGGCATTACATATAAGGACGCTACTACTGGGGGGGCATTATGTATAAGGACTCTATTACTTCTGGGGGGCATTATGTATAAGGACGGTGCTGCTACTACTGGGAGGGCATTACATGTAAGGATGCTACTACTACTGGGGGGGCATTATGTATAAGGACGGTACTACTACTGGGGGCACATTATGTATAAGGATGCTACTACTACGGGTGGGGCATTACGTATAAGGACGCTACTATTACTGTTGGGGGGCATTACATATAACTGCTACTACTACTGGGGGGCATTACGTATAAGGACGCTACTACTACGGGTGGGGCATTACGTATAAGGATGCTACTATTACTGTTGTGGGGCATTACATATAACTGCTACTACTACTGGGGGGGCATTATGTATAAGGACGCTACTATTACTGTTGGGGAGCATTACATATAACTGCTACTACTACTGGGGGGGCATTATGTATAAGGACACTACTACTATTGGGGGGGCATTACGTATATGGACGCTACTACTACGGGTGGGGCATTACGTATAAGGACGCTACTACTACGGGTGGGGCATTACGTATAAGATGAATAAGATTGTGCTACATTGTGGCGTAATTTTAAATGGGGGTACTATTGTGTGGCCATGCCCCTTAGTTGTGAGACCACACCACTTTTCCCGATGCACAACAAAGGAATATGGGAGGGCGCAAAATTCATAGTTTGCAGGGGGGCGCCGAACACCCTAGCACCGGCCCTGGCCACCAGTAGCAAAAGTATACCACGGCCACTGACACTATCTGCAGGGAGGGGAACAGCGCTGATATGGAGGGTACTTGCAGGCAGCGAGACGCCGCCCACAGCTCCTCTCCCACCTACACACCATACCTGCTGCCTGACACCCACACCCCAGGGAGAGGGCGCTAGCTCAGGCACCGCTAGATCAGCATCTGCAGCATACACACAAGGGCTGCCATGCTCAGCGGCAAGCGGTGCGGAGCATGTGCAGCGGGACAGCGCCAGGACGGGACACGCACTAATCAACAGTGCTGCTGGGCCGGAGCTCCCTCCGTCTGCAGCCTAAGGACGCGCGCCGCACCTCTCCAGGGAAACACCATGCCTGCCCGCCCACAGGGCTCCGGACGCTTACCTATGCTCCGCGATCACAGCAGCTGACGCTGCCATGCAGGATGGAGGAATGACGCCCGTCAGACGGGGCGGACAGTGTGCGGCGGAACGGGGCCAGGAAGGAATGCTGACCACGACCCATCGCTGCTGGGTCTGAGCTCCCTCCCTCTGCAGTCACCATCTCACAGCAGCAGCCTGGAGGTTAGTGGCCACCACGACCCGCACATCCTTACCTCACACATACCTCACATATACCTCACATATACCTCACATACCTCACACATGAGAGCAAAGGTACACACACTGGGACATCACACCTGTAGCCCACCCCTATATCTGCTAAGTACTCCCCATCACTATGCCCTGTCACCCTCATCCTGCTCTCTAACTGCCTGTCTGTGTACTGGCCTTCACCCCTCTTACACCATCACCAACCCTCACTAACGACCACAGAGACTATGTGCACTGATATCTGCCCCTCCACCACCTGCAGCGCCCCTGGACCCCTCCCCATCCCCCGCAAACCCCCGCACCTGCCCCTCCACCACCCGTGGCACCCCCACCCACTGCGCCTTCTGACCCCCTACCCCACCCGCAGTGTCTTCCAAACCCCTCCCCCATCTGCAGCAGCCCCTCCCCCATCCGCTGCACCCCCGGACCCATCCCCTGAAACCCCACCCCTCCAGCAACCGCAAGACCTTCGGTCCCACTACCCCACCCGCAGCACTCACCCCACCACCAACCACTCCACCTGCGGACCCCCTACACCACCTGCTCCTCCACCACCTACAGCCCCTCCCGATCCACCGCACCCTCCCCCCCCCTCCCTCCCTCCCCCACCCGCAGCGCCTCCAGGCCCCCTACCTCACCCGCAACACCTGCACCCTTCTCCACCAGCAGCGCCTCTGGAACCCCTCCCCCATCCGCAACAGCCCCTCCCCCGCCTCCCCCACCCACAGCACCCCCACCCCTCCCGCATCCCCTAACCCCCTTTCCATCCGCTGAACCCCCGCCCTCACCCCTCCCCCATCCGCTGCACCCACTGACCCATCCCCTACACCCCCACCTCTCCAGCAACCGCAACACCTTCGGACCCACTACCCCACCCTCAGCACCCACCCCTCCACCACCCACTGCACCTCCGGACCTCCTACACCACCCGCTCCTCCACCACCTGCAGCCCCTCCCCATCCACCGCACCCCCACCCACAGCGCCTCCAGGCCCCCTACCTCACCCACAACACCTGCACCCTTCCACCCTGCAGCGCCTCCGGAACCCCTCCCTCATCCGCAACAGCCCCTCACCCGCCTCTCCCCCACCCACAGCACCTCACCTCTCCCACACTCCCGGACCACCTCCACCATCCGCTGCACCCCCGCACCCACCCCCTATCCCACTTGCGTACACACCCCTCCACCACCTGCAGCACCTCCAGACCCCCTCCCCCATCCACCGCAAATCCACACACCTGTCCCTCCACCACCCGTGGCACCCCCACCCACAGCGCCTACGGACCCCACACCTCCACACACACGGACCCTCCCTCCTCCGGACCCCTAACCCCATTCACTGCACCCCCCCCTCTCCCACCCGCAACGCCTCCACACCTCCTACCCACCCACCACACCCTTTCCCACCCGCAGTACCTCTGGAACACCTCCCCCATCCAGCCCAGCATCTGCCCCTCCCCCACCTGCCCCTCCCCCACACACAACGCCCCCCCCCCCCCCCAGCCCCCTCCCCCGGTACCCACCCGCGGCGCCTCCAGACCCCCTATGCCACCCGCCCCTCCACCACCTACATCACCTCCGGACCCCCTCCCCCATCTGCCACACCCCGCATCTGGCTCTCCCCCGCCTGCTGCACCTTTGGATCCCCTATCCCACCCGCGCAGCAGGCCCTTCCCAATCCGCATCGCCTACACCATTCGCAACAGCACCGCACCCGCCACTCCCCCACCCACGTTACCCCCACATCCACCCCTCCCCCACCCACCGCGCCCCCTGGACACCTCCCCCATCCACTGCACACCCGCACCCACCCCTTCCCCATCTGCAGCGCCTTCGGAACCCCTCCTCCATCCGCAACAGCCCTGCAGCTGCCATCCCCCACCTGCGACACCGCTGCTCCTACCCCACCCACAGCGCCTTCATACCCCCTCCCCCATCCGCGGTCCCCACTCCCCAAACCCCTTCCTGTTGCAAGGGACTACGCCCCCTTCACCATCGGACGCCCTTTCATTGTGCAATATTCAAACACTAACAAAACTAGGAATGCAGCTAATACTCCATACATTGAACCCCAGAAAGGCGTGCAGGGGTTAAGGGGGCGTAGCCCCTTCCGCCTTCATACCCCCTCCCCCATCCGCGGTCCCCACTCCCCAAACCCCTTCCTGTTGCAAGGGACTACGCCCCCTTCACCATCGGACGCCCTTTCATTGTGCAATATTCAAACACTAACAAAACTAGGAATGCAGCTAATACTCCATATATTGAACCCCAGAAAGGCGTGCAGGGGTTAAGGGGGCGTAGCCCCTTCCGACGGTGTGAAGAGCGCCCGTAGGGCACGATGAAGCACCTAGTATATATATATATATATATACACTAGGTGATTCATCGCGCCCTACGGGCGCTCTTCACACCGTCGGAAGGGGCTACGCCCCATTAACCCCTGCAGGTCTTTGAACATACGCAGGCCGGTAGGTAACAGAATCAGAAACGCAGGGCAGTATAGAGGGCATACAGAAATGGTGTCTGGTTGAGAAAAGATAGAGAGGCGTGGGGGGGGAGAAAGGGAATGTACAGAAACACTGTGCGATCGGTAAAGGATAGGGAGAGTCAGGGTGGTAGGGAGAGGATAAAGAGAGGCATGCTGTTAGAGAGAAAATACCATTGCAAGAGGCTAAGACCCGGTAACCCCTGCACGGGCTTCAACTGTGCTATAATTGTTATTATATGGAGTATTACCTGAAAATGTTTTTATGGCAGTGGGTAAATATTGCAAGGGGGAAGGGCGTGCGATTGTCAAGGGGGCGTAGCCCTTTGTGAGGGCGTGCAGAGTGGCCGCAGGGCACAATGAATAACATAGTGTAGTATATACTGCTATAGATAAGACACCAAAGTGCTGTGGCCACAGGTAGCAGCAACGCTTATACACACAATGGCCACAGGTGGCAGAGCCACTTATACACACAATACCCACAGGTAGCAGAGCCACTTATACACACAATACCCACAGGTAGCAGAGGCGCTTATGCACACAGTGCCCACAGGTAGCAGAGGCGCTTATGCACACAGTGCCCACAGGTAGCAGAGGCGCTTATACACACAGTGGCCACAGGTACCAGAGCCGCTTATACACACAATACCCACAGGTAGCAGAGGTGCTTACACACACAATGGCCACAGGTAGCAGAGGCGCTTATACACACAATGGGCACAGGTAGCAGAGGCGCGTATACACACAATACCCACAGGTAGCAGAGCCGCGTATACACACAGTGCCCACAGGTAGCAGAGTTGGTTCTACACACAATGGCCACAGGTAGCAGAGCCGCTTATACACAGTGCCCACAGGTAGCAGCGCCACTTATACACAGTGCCCACAGGTAGCAGCGCCACTTATACACAATGGCCACAGGTAGCAGTGTTGCTTATACACACAGTGCCCACAGGTAGCAGAGTTGGTTCTAGATACAATTGCCACAGGTAGTAGCTGTGTTTATACACACAGTGCCCACAGGTAGCAGCACCACTTATATACAATGGCCACAGGTAGCAGTGTCGCTTATACACACAGTGCCCACAGATAGCAGAGTTGGTTCTAGATACAATGGCCACAGGTAGTAGCTGTGTTTATACACACAGTGCCCACAGGTAGCAGCGCCACTTATACACAGTGGCCACAGGTAGCAGTGTCGCTTAGACACATAATGGCCACAGTATTAGTGTTTCTTATTAATCCAATGTCCATTGGTAGCAACTATAGTCACAGAAGTTCAGAGTGTGTGGGGGGAGTTTGGAAAGGGGGTGGGTTCAGTGAGGTGGAGGTGCCTTTCCGTGCCGCTGATCACCCCGAATCAGGGAATCACTTGTAGCAGCTGCGGATGGCGTCCGAGGTGCTACGTGTGGTGGAGGGGTGGGTGTGGGAGGGGGTCCAGATGTGTTGCGGGTGGGGGAGGGGTGGTTGCAGGGGCACAGATGGCGGAAAGGGTGCAGAGGTGCTGTGGGTGGGGGAGTGGGAGGTGTAGAGGGGGGGCAGATGGGGGAGGGGGTCTAGAGGTGCTGTGGGTGGGGGAGGGGCGGGTGCGGATGGGAGTGTAGATGCTGTTGGTGGGGGAGGGGTGGGGGAGGGGGACTGTGGATGAAGGAGGGGGTATGGAGGTGATGTGTGTGTGGGAGGGGTGATGTAGGGGTGTGCGTTTGGAGGTGCAGGGGGGTGAGCTTAGGTGATGGGTTTCAGAAGTGCTGTGGGTGGGGGAGGTGTGGGTGTGGGATGGGACGGATGGGGGATGTAGATGCTGTGGATGGGGGAGCGGTGGTAGTGGTTGTGTGTACGGGAAGGGGGGGTTGCAGGGGGGGTTGGGTGATGGATTGCAGAAGTGCTGCGGGTGGGGGAGGTGTGGGTGCGGGTGGGGTATGTAGATGCTGCGGGTGGCTGCAGGGGAGCCGTGGATGGGTGAGGGGGTCCTGAGATGCTGTGGGTGGTGGTCCAGAGGTGCTGGGGGTGGTGGAGGGGAAGGTGTGGTAGGTCCGCGAACGGGGAAAGGTGTCAATAGATGATGGGGGTGGGGGAGAGGCTGGAGGTGCTGTGGGTGGGGGACTGGCGGCTGCGGGGGTGTGGTGGCGGTCCGGAAGCGCCGCGGGTAGGGGAGGGGCAGGTGCGGGGATGGAGCGGATCTGAGGGCGCTGTGGGTGGGTGAGGGGCCGGTGTGGGGTTACCGCAGTTGGGGAGGGCCGGCTGTGGGGGTGTTGCGGGTGGTGGAGGGGCAGGTGCGTGGGTGTTGGGGGGGGAGCGGCTGCAGGGGTGCTGCGAGTGGGGGAGTGGGCCGGTTGCCGGGGTGGTGCGGTTGGGTGGGAGGTGGGTGCGAGGGTGGGGATGCGGGAGCAGGGGTGCTGTGCGTAGGGGAGGGGCGGGGGTGCCATGGGTGAGGGGTTGGGAGCAGGGGTGATGCGGGTGTGGGGGGGCTGGGGGAGTAGGACTCATTGTGAGAGTCATTCTGGCTTTTTAGGCTGCAGCATTTAGACAACAGGCTTTTGGGGAATGTCACCTCGTTCCACAGAGACCTGCACTGGGGGCACCGCCAATAACCATCATCCCCCCCCCCGCCAATAACCATCAAACCCCCCCCCCCAAATGACCATCACCATCAACCCACCCGCCTCCCCACTGCAAGCGCTGCTCACCTGGGCCGGTCACACAGGCAACGGGAGCGCTGCAGCAGGGAGAGAGGACACCAGGTTGCCGGGGCAGGAGGGATCCACACTGGCAGGGGCGGAGTGCGGGCTGTGCATGCGGCTTCTTCCTCTCAGGCAGCACGGTCGAGCAATCTCCAGCCTCCGCCGCCAGCAGCATCTCTCCTGGTAGCAGCGGAGGCTGGAGTTTGCTTGACCGTGCTGCCCGAGAGGAGGAAGCCGCATGTACAGCCTGCACTCCGCCCCCGCCAGCGTGGATCCCTCCTGCCCCGGCAACCTGAATGGGGACAGAGCTCTGGCTGAGGGGCCCCGGGGTAGTGACCCTCCACCCATCCCCCGTTAATCCCGCTCTTGTGTGGCCGGCCACAGTAAGGCGTCCGTCCAGTGGCGGCTGTTCCCTGGGGATTGTGTCCACCTCCCTAGTGGTGTGCTGGCACAGAGCAGAGGTCGTTGCCTCCGCCCAGCGCTGTAACTCCACCCAGCGTTACGGCCAGGCCCAGAATCACAGACTTGGCTAAATATATAGGAGACTAGGTGATTCATCGCACCCTATGAGCACTCTTCTCAAAGTCATATGGGGCTACGCCCCCTTAACCCTTGCACACCCTTGTGGCATGCAATATTTCTATTATATGGAGTATTACCGCCAATCATAATTGTGTGTGTGGTTAAATATTGCAATGGCGTGAACAGCGCATGCAGGGCCTGATAAATCACCTAGTAGGTGCTGTGGTTGGGGGAGTGGCAGGTGTGGGGGAGACGCGGATGGCGCCCGGGGGTGCTGCAGGTGGGGATGGAGCAGTATCGGGGTTGCTGCAGGTGGGGGAGGGGCTGGTGCGGTGGTGCCGCGGGTGGGGGAGGGTGTGTGGGTACTGCGGGTGGGGGTCTGGAGCCACCACGGGTGGGGGAAGAGTGGTTCTGGTTCTGGGGGTGCCATGGGTGGGGGAGGATCGGGTGCGGTGGTGCAGCGGGTGGGGGAGGGGCAGGTGCAAAGTGCTGTGGGTGGGAGAGGGGGTCCGGAACCACAGCGGATGCTGGAGGGGGGTGCCGTGGATGGGGCCCGGAGGTACTGCGAGTGGGGGAGGGGTGTCAGTAGCGGCTCTTGCCACGGGCAAGCAGGACTTTTGCCCGGGGCGCCGCTGTCCCAAGGGCGCCTCCGTGGCAAGAGCCGCTACTGTGTCCAGATGGCGGCGGCGGCAGTTAGGAAAAAGGTCCTCTCCGCGAAGGGAAACTAGACACGCAGTGAGGTAGCGTCTAGTTTCCCTTCGCGGAGAGGACCTTTCCCTGCTAGTGGAGCCTGCCGTGCGGTGCGCCTGACGTCATCGCGCACCGCACGGCAGTTTAGGACAGTCAGATGCTAGGGGTCATAATTGACCTCTAGTGTATGCGCTCCTATGGATCCGAGAAGCGGCGCCGGAAGACGGACGGCAGCAGTGGTCAGGAAACAGGAACGGGGCTGGTGAGTATTCTTGATTTTTTTTTTTTTACTAGGGGCACAGCAATGGGGGCAAAACAGCTACTGGGGGTAAAACTAATGGGGGCACAACAGCAACTGGGGGCAAACCTAATGGGGGCACAACAGCTACTGGGGGCAAAACTAATGGGGGCACAACAGCTACTGGGGGCAAAACTAATGGGGGCACAACAGCTACTGGGGGCAAAACTAATGGGGGCACAACAGCTATTGGGGCAAAACTGATGGGGGCACAACAGCTACTGGGGGCAAAACTAATGGGGGCACAACAGCTACTGGGGGCAAAACTAATGGGGGCACAACAGCTACTGGGGGCAAAACTAATGGGAGCACAACAGCTACTGGGGGCAAAACTAATGAGGGCACGACAGCTACTGGGGGCAAAACTAATGAGGGCACAACAGCTACTGGGGGCAAAACTAATGAGGGCACAACAGCTACTGGGGGCAAAACTAATGGGGGCACAACAGCTACTGGGGGCAAAACTAATGGGGGCACAACAGCTACTGGGGCAAAACTAATGAGGGCACAACAGCTACTGGGGGGAAAAACGAATGGGGGCACGACAGCTACTGGGGGCAAAACTAATGGGGCATGACAGCTACTGGGGGCAAAACTAATGGGGGCACAACAGCTACTGGGGGCAAAACTAATGGGGGCACAACAGCTACTGGGGGAAAACTAATGGGGGCACAACAGCTACTGGGGGAAAACTAATGGGGCACAACAGCTACTAGGGGCAAAACTAATGTGGGCACAACAGCTACTGGGGGCAAAACTAATGGGGGCACAACAGCTACTGGGGGCAAAACTAATGAGGGCACAACAGCTGCTGGGGGCAAAACTAATGGGGGCACAACAGCTACTGGGGCAAAACTAATGAGGGCACAACAGCTACTGGGGGAAAAACTAATGGGGGCACAACAGCTACTAGGGGCAAAACTAATGGGGGCACAACAGCTACTGGGGGCAAAACTAATGGGGGCACAACAGCTACTGGGAGCAAAACTAATGAGGGCGCAGTACTGGGGGCACAGCTGCAGGGAGCCCAACAACTAATGGGGGCACAATTAATGAGGGCACAATACTGGGGGCAAAACTACTGGGGGCACAGCTGTAGGGGGAGCAACAGCAACTGGGGGCACAACTACTGAGGGCGCAGTACTGGGTGCACAGCTGCAAGGGGCACAGCTACAGGGGGCACAACTACTGAGGGTGCAGTACTGGGGGCACAACAGCTACTCGGGGCAAAACTACAGGGAGCAAAACTGACCACGCCCCTTCCCTATGAAGCCACGCCCCTATTTTTGACACGCGCCTGCGGCGCGCACTAACTCTTTCACCTTTTCACCTGTGGGGGGAGGGTGCCAAAAGAAACCTTCGCACTGGGAGCCACAAGGTCTAGAACCGGCCCTGAGGGGTGTGTAATGCTTCTCCTCCTGGAAGCAGCTAAGCTGCTGTCCTCCCTTTGGCAGTGGCTCTCCCGGTGACTCACACAGCAGCCAAGCAGCCAGTCACTATTGTTAGCGCCGGTGTCCCAACGTGCCGCATTACAGGGAAGAAGATGCACTCAATAAACTACAGCTCCCAGCAGCCCTTAGCGCTGGAATGCTTCAGCGCTAAGGGCTGCTGGGAGCTGTAGTTTATTTAGTGTGTCTACTTCCCTGTAATGTGACTTGTTGGTACACCGGCGCTAACAATAGTGACTAGCTGGCAGAACTGACTGACACACTGAATCAATGTAAAAGGTGAGAGTGCTGTGCAGTGTCAGTGACACTGCACACCCACTGCACTGCACAGCACTGTCACCTTTTACATTGATTCAGCGTCCAGACATTACCCTCCGCGATATCACCCACTCTATCCATTACATTAGCCATCTCGGGGCTTCCAGGCTGGCAGGCCAGGTGCTGTGCTGCGGAGTCAGGGCCTCTGGGGATCTGGGAGCGGCTGTGGCGGGGAGGCACTTCTGTGACATCACGCGCAGAGGAGGCTCCGGTGCTCAGAGAGTTTGCGGCACAGAGAAGGCTATGAAAGGCTTCCGCTGTGCCGCTTTCATACATGTAACCCTGTATAATATTGTTTAATAATTGTGATTGTAAGGTATGTATTAATATATGGGTTATGATAATAATAATACTATATCATATGTATGTCGCACATCTGTGCACCTATATGTAATTTGGCTGTTTGTTATTGGGGCCCTGCAAGGGGAGAACGGACTTTGCTGCTACCCGCGAGCTCGCTGAGGAGAAGGAGAGCGTGCTGCAGAGCGGACTTCCCAGAGGTGGGGGAAGCGGGACCTCGCGCAAAACGGCGGCGGTTGGTGGCGCAGAGAAAAAAGAGAAGCGGCTGGGACAACGACGGAGAGAGTACCTGGCGGGAGTCAGCGGAGCCTGGGACCGAGACAGGCGGAGGATTATTACGTGATAGGCGCTGGCAGAACGGGAACCGAGGTGCTGTGAAAGCAGACTGAGGAGAGAGCTGGATGACAGGGGAGGTGTTGCCTATCCTCCCTGAAGGTGGAGCCTGCCCTGTAAGTGACAGCCGCTGAGTAGATAGGCCCTAATTGGCACAGTGTTAGGACTAAATAAAGGGGCTGGTCGGGAGGCGGAGCCACACATTAACTATAGGAATAGGAGGCTGGACTCATTGTATGGCACTGAAAGATGAGTAATTATGCCATACCGCTGCCCCACTATGTAACACTTGCCTTAAATCAGTAAGGACACAATCAAATAAAGCCCTGTTACAAACCCCTTTGTATAGGAGCCCAATCAGTCCAAGGAGAGTGACAGACTGATAGGGAAAGAAGAGCTGCTTGCTTTGTATTCAGAGACCCATTATTGTTATACTTCTATATATAGTGACGAGTGGGGCCGACGTACTGTATTCCAATACCAGCGTAGGAACATTGTCTTCCCAGGATTAAGAAATAGTACATGTCCACACAGAGACAAAAGTACCTATTCGTATTTATTCCCATTACAACTGGAAGGACCATATTTGTCTGTGTTGAATCTAGCCCGCTCCAGTATAGGAGGTAATAAAGGGGTAATTTATAGATAATAAATAATTCAGAGAACTATTTTGCAGTCTGCATGTAAGACAATCATATCCGCAGCACATATATATATATCTATATATTCCCGGTTGATCATAGTGGACAACCATTATCGCAGCTAAAGCCCGGGATGAATTGCTTTGGTCGTACCGCGTGACGGCCAATAGAGTAAATATAATCCTATACGACACCACCGCAGAGGAGCTCGGATAGCTGCTGGAAGGCTGATTAGCAGCCAGGAACTAAGTATAATTCCCTCTACAGTCAAAGGGTAACGAATCCTGGAGTAACTAATTCTGCTACAGTAAATATGCTGAGGTATATCTTTGATTGAGTAGGTTATACTAGGCAATCTAAGGATTCGAGTATTTAGACACCTGGAAAGACAAAAAGATTACTCAGGGAGAGGCAGCAATATCAAACCCGGGTTTGCAACATTCAAAAACCTTACTACTCCCGTGACCACGGTCCGCTTTTCCCCAATTGGATACAAGTGTAACAAGGGCTTAACCCGATAACTGGAGCAAGTTAGAGTGACTAGCGATCTATGTGCCAGCAATACTGATTCAGGTCCCTCCCCGGGAACGGAAGAAGTGCACTCAGGAACTGCTGTTCTACTATTTGCGTGTACATATGCCTCGAAATTAACATTACAGGCCCCAACTGTGCACCAACCTAACAGGTATAGTCTGTATGCAGTGAGAATAAACTGTAAAATAGAGATGAGTGCCGGAAATTTTTCGGGTTTTGTGTTTTGGTTTTGGGTTCGGTTCCGCGGCCGTGTTTTGGGTTCGACCGCGTTTTGGCAAAACCTAACCGAATTTTTTTTGTCGGATTCGGGTGTGTTTTGGATTCGGGTGTTTTTTTCCAAAAAACCTAAAAAACAGCTTAAATCATAGAATTTGGGGGTCATTTTGATCCCAAAGTATTATTAACCTCAAAAACCATAATTTCCACTCATTTTCAGTCTATTCTGAATACCTCACACCTCACAATATTATTTTTAGTCCTAAAATTTGCACCGAGGTCGCTGGATGACTAAGCTAAGCGACCCTAGTGGCCGACACAAACACCTGGCCCATCTAGGAGTGGCACTGCAGTGTCACGCAGGATGTCCCTTCCAAAAAACCCTCCCCAAACAGCACATGACGCAAAGAAAAAAAGAGGCGCAATGAGGTAGCTGTGTGAGTAAGATAAGCGACCCTAGTGGCCGACACAAACACCGGGCCCATCTAGGAGTGGCACTGCAGTGTCACGCAGGATGTCCCTTCCAAAAAACCCTCCCCAAACAGCACATGACGCAAAGAAAAAAAGAGGCGCAATGAGGTAGCTGTGTGAGTAAGATAAGCGACCCTAGTGGCCGACACAAACACCGGGCCCATCTAGGAGTGGCACTGCAGTGTCACGCAGGATGTCCCTTCCAAAAAACCCTCCCCAAACAGCACATGACGCAAAGAAAAAAAGAGGCGCAATGAGGTAGCTGTGTGAGTAAGATAAGCGACCCTAGTGGCCGACACAAACACCGGGCCCATCTAGGAGTGTCACTGCAGTGTCACGCAGGATGTCCCTTCCAAAAAACCCTCCCCAAACAGCACATGACGCAAAGAAAAAAAGAGGCGCAATGAGGTAGCTGTGTGAGTAAGATAAGCAACCCTAGTGGCCGACACAAACACCGGGCCCATCTAGGAGTGGCACTGCAGTGTCACGCAGGATGGCCCTTCCAAGAAACCATCCCCAAACAGCACATGACGCAAAGAAAAAAAGAGGTGCAATGAGGTAGCTGTGTGAGTAAGATAAGCGACCCTAGTGGCCGACACAAACACCGGGCCCATCTAGGAGTGGCACTGCAGTGTCACGCAGGATGGCCCTTCCAAAAAACACTCCCCAAACAGCACATGACGCAAAGAAAAATTAAAGAAAAAAGAGGTGCAAGATGGAATTGTCCTTGGGCCCTCCCACCCACCCTTATGTTGTATAAACAGGACATGCACACTTTAACCAACCCATCATTTCAGTGACAGGGTCTGCCACACGACTGTGACTGATATGACGGGTTGGTTTGGACCCCCACCAAAAAAGAAGCAATTAATCTCTCCTTGCACAAACTGGCTCTACAGAGGCAAGATGTCCACCTCATCATCATCCTCCGATATATCACCGTGTACATCCCGCTCCTCACAGATTATCAATTCGTCCCCACTGGAATCCACCATCTCAGCTCCCTGTGTACTTTGTGGAGGCAATTGCTGCTGGTCAATGTCTCCGCGGAGGAATTGATTATAATTCATTTTAATGAACATCATCTTCTCCACATTTTCTGGATGTAACCTCGTACGCCGATTGCTGACAAGGTGAGCGGCGGCACTAAACACTCTTTCGGAGTACACACTTGTGGGAGGGCAACTTAGGTAGAATAAAGCCAGTTTGTGCAAGGGCCTCCAAATTGCCTCTTTTTCCTGCCAGTATAAGTACGGACTGTGTGACGTGCCTACTTGGATGCGGTCACTCATATAATCCTCCACCATTCTTTCAATGTTGAGAGAATCATATGCAGTGACAGTAGACGACATGTCCGTAATCGTTGTCAGGTCCTTCAGTCCGGACCAGATGTCAGCATCAGCAGTCGCTCCAGACTGCCCTGCATCACCGCCAGCGGGTGGGCTCGGAATTCTGAGCCTTTTCCTCGCACCCCCAGTTGCGGGAGAATGTGAAGGAGGAGATGTTGACAGGTCGCGTTCCGCTTGACTTGACAATTTTCTCACCAGCAGGTCTTTCAACCCCAGCAGACTTGTGTCTGCCGGAAAGAGAGATCCAAGGTAGGCTTTAAATCTAGGATCGAGCACGGTGGCCAAAATGTAGTGCTCTGATTTCAACAGATTGACCACCCGTGAATCCTTGTTAAGCGAATTAAGGGCTCCATCCACAAGTCCCACATGCCTAGCGGAATCGCTCCGTGTTAGCTCCTCCTTCAATGTCTCCAGCTTCTTCTGCAAAAGCCTGATGAGGGGAATGACCTGACTCAGGCTGGCAGTGTCTGAACTGACTTCACGTGTGGCAAGTTCAAAGGGCATCAGAACCTTGCACAACGTTGAAATCATTCTCCACTGCGCTTGAGACAGGTGCATTCCACCTCCTATATCGTGCTCAATTGTATAGGCTTGAATGGCCTTTTGCTGCTCCTCCAACCTCTGAAGCATATAGAGGGTTGAATTCCACCTCGTTACCACTTCTTGCTTCAGATGATGGCAGGGCAGGTTCAGTAGTTTTTGGTGGTGCTCCAGTCTTCTGTACGTGGTGCCTGTACGCCAAAAGTGTCCCGCAATTCTTCTGGCCACCGACAGCATCTCTTGCACGCCCCTCTCGTTTTTTAAATAATTCTGCACCACCAAATTCAAGGTATGTGCAAAACATGGGACGTGCTGGAATTTGCCCATATTTAATGCACACACAATATTGCTGGCGTTGTCCGATGCCACAAATCCACAGGAGAGTCCAATTGGGGTAAGCCATTCCGCGATGATCTTTCTCAGTTGCCGTAAGAGGTTTTCAGCTGTGTGCGTATTCTGGAAACCGGTGATACAAAGCGTAGCCTGCCTAGGAAAGAGTTGGCGTTTGCGAGATGCTGCTACTGGTGCCGCCGCTGCTGTTCTTGCGGCGGGAGTCAATACATCTACCCAGTGGGCTGTCACAGTCATATAGTCCTGACCCTGCCCTGCTCCACTTGTCCACATGTCCGTGGTTAAGTGGACATTGGGTACAGCTGCATTTTTTAGGACACTGGTGACTCTTTTTCTGAGGTCTGTGTACATTTTCGGTATCGCCTGCCTAGAGAAATGGAACCTAGATGGTATTTGGTACCGGGGACACAGTACCTCCAACAAGTCTCTAGTTGGCTCTGCAGTAATGATGGATACCGGAACCACGTTTCTCACCACCCACGATGCCAAGGCCTCAGTTATCCGCTTTGCAGTAGGATGACTGCTGTGATATTTCATCTTCCTCGCAAAGGACTGTTGAACAGTCAATTGCTTACTGGAAGTAGTACAAGTGGGCTTACGACTTCCCCTCTGGGATGACCATCGACTCCCAGCAGCAACAACAGCAGCGCCAGCAGCAGTAGGCGTTACACGCAAGGATGCATCGGAGGAATCCCAGGCAGGAGAGGACTCGTCAGAATTGCCAGTGACATGGCCTGCAGGACTATTGGCATTCCTGGGGAAGGAGGAAATTGACACTGAGGGAGTTGGTGGGGTGGTTTGCGTGAGCTTGGTTACAAGAGGAAGGGATTTACTGGTCAGTGGACTGCTTCCGCTGTCGCCCAAAGTTTTTGAACTTGTCACTGACTTATTATGAATGCGCTGCAGGTGACGTATAAGGGAGGATGTTCCGAGGTGGTTAACGTCCTTACCCCTACTTATTACAGCTTGACAAAGGCAACACACGGCTTGACACCTGTTGTCCGCATTTCTGTTGAAATACTTCCACACCGAAGAGCTGATTTTTTTGGTATTTTCACCAGGCATGTCAGTGGCCATATTCCTCCCACGGACAACAGGTGTCTCCCCGGGTGCCTGACTTAAACAAACCACCTCACCATCAGAATCCTCCTGGTCAATTTCCTCCCCAGCGCCAGCAACACCCATATCCTCCTCATCCTGGTGTACTTCAACACTGACATCTTCAATCTGACTATCAGGAACTGGACTGCGGGTGCTCCTTCCAGCACTTGCAGGGGGCGTGCAAATGGTGGAAGGCTAATGCTCTTCACGTCCAGTGTTGGGAAGGTCAGGCATCGCAACCGACACAATTGGACTCTCCTTGTGGATTTGGGATTTCGAAGAACGCACAGTTCTTTGCGGTGCTTTTGCCAGCTTGAGTCTTTTCAGTTTTCTAGCGAGAGGCTGAGTGCTTCCATCCTCATGTGAAGCTGAGCCACTAGCCATGAACATAGGCCAGGGCCTCAGCCGTTCCTTGCCACTCCGTGTGGTAAATGGCATATTGGCAAGTTTACGCTTCTCCTCCGACAATTTTATTTTAGGTTTTGGAGTCCTTTTTTTACTGATATTTGGTGTTTTGGATTTGACATGCTCTGTACTATGACATTGGGCATCGGCCTTGGCAGACGACGTTGCTGGCATTTCATCGTCTCGGCCATGACTAGTGGCAGCAGCTTCAGCACGAGGTGGAAGTGGATCTTGATCTTTCCCTAATTTTGGAACCTCAACATTTTTGTTCTCCATATTTTAATAGGCACAACTAAAAGGCACCTCAGGTAAACAATGGAGATGGATGGATACTAGTATACAATTATGGATGGACTGCCGAGTGCCGACACAGAGGTAGCTACAGCCGTGAACTACCGTACTGTGTCTGCTGCTAATATAGACTGGATGATAATGAGATGTAGTATGTATAAAGAAGAAAGAAAGAAAAAACCACGGGTAGGTGGTATACAATTATGGATGGACTGCCGAGTGCCGACACAGAGGTAGCTACAGCCGTGGACTACCGTACTGTACTGTGTCTGCTGCTAATATAGACTGGATGATAATGAGATGTAGTATGTATAAAGAAGAAAAAAAAAACCACGGGTAGGTGGTATACAATTATGGATGGACTGCCGAGTGCCGACACAGAGGTAGCTACAGCCGTGGACTACCGTACTGTACTGTGTCTGCTGCTAATATAGACTGGATGATAATGAGATGTAGTATGTATAAAGAAGAAAGAAAAAAAAAACCACGGGTAGGTGGTATACAATTATGGATGGACTGCCGAGTGCCGACACAGAGGTAGCTACAGCCGTGGACTACCGTACTGTACTGTGTCTGCTGCTAATATAGACTGGATGATAATGAGATGTAGTATGTATAAAGAAGAAAGAAAAAAAAAACCACGGGTAGGTGGTATACAATTATGGATGGACTGCCGAGTGCCGACACAGAGGTAGCTACAGCCGTGAACTACCGTACTGTGTCTGCTGCTAGTATAGACTGGATGATAAATAATGATATAAAAAATATATATATATCACTACTGCAGCCGGACAGGTATATATTATATAATGACGGACCTGCTGGACACTGTCTGTCAGCAGAATGAGTTTTTTAATTTTTATAGAATAAAAAAACACCACACAAGTCACACGACGAGTGTACTTTTTCAGGCAGACAATCACAATATACTATACTGGTGGTCAGTGTGGTCAGGTCACTGGTCACAGTGGTCAGTGGTCAGTCACACTGGCAGTGGCACTCTGGCAGCAAAAGTGTGCACTGTTTAATATGTACTCCTGGCTCCTGCTATAACCTATAACTGCTCCCCAGTCTCCCCCACAATTAAGCTGTGTGAGCACAGTCAGATATTATACATAGATGATGCAGCACACTGGGCTGAGCACAGATATGGTATGTGAGTGTGACTGAGTCACTGTGTATCGTTTTTTTCAGGCAGAGAACAAGAACAGAACGGATTATTAAATAATAATAAATTATAAAACTGCACTGGTGGTCAGGTCACTGGTCATCAGTCACTAGTATAACTCCTCCTAAGCTCCAGTAAGTAAATGAAGTGTCTCACTCTCACTCTCCTATCTATTTTAATTTCTAAACGGAGAGGACGCCAGCCACCTCCTCTCCTTATCAATCTCAATGCACGTGTGAAAATGGCCGCGACGCGCGGCTCCTTATATAGAATCCGAGTCTCGCGATAGAATCCGAGCCTCGCGAGAATCCGACAGCGTGATGATGACGTTCGGGCGCGCTCGGGTTAACCGAGCAAGGCGGGAAGATCCGAGTCGCTCGGACCCGTGTAAAAAAACATGAAGTTCGGGCGGGTTCGGATTCAGAGAAACCGAACCCGCTCATCTCTACTGTAAAATAATACATAGCTAAAGTAAGGTTGAGGTGATTCAGTGAGGAAGATCGAATATTAATTCCACTCACTTATTGGTGTAACCGGTTCCAACATTTTTGTATTGCATGCACCTGTATTGTAAAATAGGTATATATTTTTATTGTTTCAGAAAGTGTGTGAATAGAGTATAAAGAAAAAGAGCAGATCTCATTGTAAAGGGGTTAGATATCTGTAAATAAACAACTTATCTGTTAAAGCAGAGCTTTGGGCATTCGGGAGTTATTGTCAAGAGAGATCTGGAAAATAAGAAGGGCACAGAGATAGATGAATCCACTGGATAAATAAGGTGAGAAGATCACATCCCCTGTCTGAGTTTGTTTATACCCCTACTGTTGATATATGAGAACTCATAACAACTGACACCCCATACCCAAAGACTGGACGGCTTTCCTAAGCAAGCCAGAGTGTATAAGCTTGGATGGAGGCACGCCAACTGAGAGGTAGGGTTGCATACACATCTGTGCCGGTGGCCGCAGCAGTTTTTGTTGCATCTGTGCCGCGGCTAGGGAGTGGGGATTGTTGATGCCGGAGGGGGCAGGCGGACTGGCAGCAGGACATAGGACACTGCAGTAAAATAATTTTTTCTCCCCTATCTACAGTGCAGAGACTTGCTGCAGATGCAGTGGCATACCCTCCAACTGTACTGTTATTGGCAGGTACAGGACCTTTTTTATGGTCTGTACCGATTTATGGCTCTCCAAACCTCCATTGAAAGTATAGGAAAAGGGGCGTGGTTACGCCACTTTACCTGTGGCCACGCCCCCTTTTCGCTTTTGTAGCAATTTTATGTGTAAATTGTTGGAGGGTATGTTGCAGCAGATGCAGTGGACCTATCTTGGGGTGTGGAGCTGGAGCTGCAGCTCTATCAGCCCCATTGTTAATCCAGCTCTGGGAACACACAGCAGCCAAAGGGCAGAGCCTCCTATTGGATGTAACCTGTGTGGGAGGGCGTTTCTTGCCCAATCAGCTGTGGGCTGGGTGTGATAGACCTGCCACTAACCTAATGAGAGCTCCTAGCCACGCCCAGCGTTAGACACACAGGCACAGAATCACAGATCTGGGCTATTACATAGGATATATATATATATATATATATATATATATATATACATACATTATTTTCCTTAGTATCCTAAAAGAGGTAGCTACTGAATACATTTAGTTGGTATAAAAGTGCACTGCTGTGCATGCTCCACGTTAGATCCTCCAGGGAAGCTACATTCCCTTACTGAGATGGCTGCTGTAGATGGTGCTGTGCAAGTGCGGCTCCATCTTGTTATTGTGTAGAGTGATATGTAGTGGGGGACAGCCAGAGTTCCTGCAGTTTACCTGCTTTAACCTCTGCCCTGCACCATCACCAGAGCTGGCCCTAACCAATATGATGCCCCAGGCAAGATTTTGGCTGGTGCCCCCTAGCACCGCCACTAGTTCCACCTCTGACCCAGCACCATCACTCCTCACCCATAACAGTCTATATTTTGGTGTTCCTACACTCGATTTAAAAAAAGGCCAGTGTGCACATTCGGAGCACAGCCCAAAAAGTGGTGTGCTCTTGGTGGGAAGGGGCATGGCCACAAAATAGTACCCCAAATTCAAATTACGCCACACAGTAGTGCAACTTTATTCACATTATATCATGCGATAGTGACCCTAATTAATGTTACATCACACAGTAGTACCACTTTACCTTGTATACATTACTCCTCACAGTTGTGCCCCTTATTCACATTACATCACACTGAATTGCTCCTTATTCACATTCCATCACACTGAATTGCTCCTTATTCACATTAGACCACACGATATTGCTCTTTATTCACATTGCATCACACCATATTGCTTTTTATTCACATTAGACCACACAGTAGTGCCCTTTCTATATGTTATGCCACACAGTAGAGCACCTTATGCACATAATGCCACACATAATGTCCCTTTCGCATATGCTGCACATTAATAGTGCACTTATACACATAATGACACACATAATGTCCCTTACACATATGTGCCACATTATTAATGCTCTTATACACATAATGACACACAATATGCCCCATACACATATGCCGCTCATTATTAATGCATTTATACACATGACACATATAACACATATAATGCCTCTTACACGTATGCCGAACACTACTGCACAACCAACCCACCCTCACACAGCACTCACATGGCCGCTAACACTGTGACCTCTGCCTCTGCTTGGATATAGATGTGTCCTCAGCCTCAATAAGCCATGCAGCTAGATATGCCTGGCGTGAGTCAGCTGGCAGCTCTGCTAACGTTGGGCGCCTTTTTTTTAATGAAAATGCATCTTAGTTGCATTACTATGTGGCTAGGATGCACAAGCAGCTTCTGCTGATTAAAATAATATGCGGCATACCTATATACTGTGTTCGACTGTGGCTGTATCGGCACACAAAATGCTACGTTACAGTGATTTACAGGAATACATTGTAACGTAGCATTTCTTATGCAGCTATAGCCGCAGTCGCACACAGAATATAGGCATGCCGCATATCATTTTAATCAGCAGAAACTGAACATGCCCCTAGGCATTTGCCTATGCCTAGGGCCGGCTCTCACCATCACCTATAACATGTCTGTATTCAGGGGAACCCAGGGCCATAAACAGCGTGCCTGGGCCCCAGTAATGCAGGGTGTGTGGCCTAATCACAGAGATGTGGCCATGCCCTCTTTAAAAAAAAACTTGCAAAAAGTATAGATTATGCTCCGAGGTGTGGCGTTGACCTGCACAGGGGAACGCCATGCATCCCTCGGACAGGGACAAATTCAGGAGGGGGTACAATCAGTGCGATCACTAAACCCCCCATGCAGACAGAGGAGACTGCTGCACTCAGTGGCAGCAACCTCCCTGGACCCGCCGCAGCCCAGGATACAGCAGCTTATGCTGGGCTAGGAAGAGAGGCTGCAGTGCTGCAGCCTGACAGATAGGTTGGGGGGGGGTGCACGAACCATACAGACACCGGCTGGTGACCTGCTACAGCCCTGCACCGCTACCGATAACATGTACAGACACTGGCTGGAGACCCGCTACAGCCCTGCAGCACTACCAATAACATGTACAGACACCGGCTGGTGACCCGCTACAGCCCTGCACCACTACCAATAACATGTACAGACACTGGCTGGTGACCCGCTACAGCCCTGCACCACTACCAATAACATGTACAGACACCGGCTGGTGACCCGCTACAGCCCTGCACCACTACCAATAACATGTACAGACACTGGATGGTGACCTGCTACAGCCCTGCACCTCTACCAATAACATGTACAGACACTGGCTGGTGACCTGCTACAGCCCTGCACCCAGGGCCGGCTCCGGGGTTTGTGGCGCCCCGGGCGGCTTTAGGGGGCGTGGCTTTGTACAGGGGGCGTGGTCATTTACGCCCCCTGTACAGCTGAATTGATGTGCGGTGCGCGATGACGTCATCGCGCACCGCACAGCAAAGGTCCTCTCCACGAAGGGAAACTAGACGCGTAGCGTCTAGTTCCCTTCGTGGAGAGGACCTTTGCTGTGCGGTGCGCGATGACGTCATCGCGCACCGCACAGTAAAGGACCTCTCCAGCAAGGGAAACTAGACGCGTACGCGTCTAGTTTCCCTTCCCAGCGGTGGCGGCCGGGGGCAGCGGGCAGCGGGCAGCAGGGGGCACACACCAGCAGCGGATCTTGCCCTGGTGCGGCGCCCTCCGGAGGGCGCCCTGCGCCCTCCGGAAGGCGGCGCCCCGGGCAAAAGTACTGCTTGCCCGTGGCAAGATCCGCTACTGCCTGCACCTCTACCAATAACATGTACAGACACTGGCTGGTGACCTGCTACAGCCCTGCACCTCTACCAATAACATGTACAGACACTGGCTGGTGACCTGCTACAGCCCTACACCGCTACCGAACATGTACAGACACCGGCTGGTGACCTGCTACAGCCCTGCACCACTACCGATAACATGTACAGACACCGGCTGGTGACCTGCTACAGCCCTGCACTGCTACCGATAACATGTACAGACAGGGCCGGCGCCACCACTAGGCAGCTGCCTATGAGCGCTGGCCACTGGAGGGCGGCGCTGCACGCTGCCGATGAAAGAGTGCTTAGTTTATTCCCCTAGCTCAGCTGAGCAGGGATGCTGCACCTTCCTCCCCCCCTCCGCGATGATACCCTGCATATTCCCACCCAACACCATGACAGCACCCTCCGAGTCCCGCATGTTAACCCCCCTCTCTCCCGTGATTACATGCCGCCCGCCCCGCCTGTGATTACCCGGCCACCCGCGATTACATGCCACCCACCCCGCCCGTGATTACATGCCGCCCGCCCTCTTGTGATTACCCGCCCGCCACAAGTCCCGCGATTACATCCTGCCCCCCTCTCCCGCTTGTTACCCAGTACCCCTCCCCATGCTGGTAGCGGTGGGAGTGAGCTGGCAGCGGAGGGCGGAAAATGTTCATGGTGGAGCATATGAAGGAGGTGTTGCAGAGCCGACGGTGTGTGAGGCCGCGATCTGCACATGTCTTCTGCCGCTGCTGCTGCCTCCCCGGCTCTCCCAGGTCCCAGACTCCTTCTCAGCCTACATGGGTGACTGTTTAATACCTCCAGCCGGGTCAGTGGTGTGGAGGGTATGGGGTTTGCAATTGTTGGTGTTACAGAGACAGTACCATTATGTCTGTGACGTGTATAAGGGCATTTTATTAATGTGGGGCATATGTGTAAGGTGCATTGTGGGGTATATTTACTAAGCTACCGATTTTGACCGATTTGGTGTTTTTTGTTCAAAGTGTCATCTCGGGAATTTACTAAACTCAAATCTCGGCAGTGATGAGGGCATTCGTATTTTTTTTACGGCTGTGTAGTAAAAATACGAATGAATACACCATCGGTCAAACGCGGCTGTTTAGGTATAAAACTCGGTCATTTACTATGCATTCGTATTTGAAATCTCTACCGTGAAAATGCATTTGCGGCCGTGAAAAAATACAAATCGTAAAAAAAGGCTAAAAAAAAGTAGACCTGCTTTTGAGAAGCGTGTTTACATGTGTTTCCAATTATACATTACTCACACCTGAAATTTTTGGCCTTTAAAAGGGACCCTAGCACATTTTTAACAACTCTCACCCTGAAATGGCTGCTGCCGTGTGTAGTACTGATTTCTTGTTTGCTGGGGGATACCTGAGACTGCTCCATGAGGCTACAATAAACCAGGGCCAGGAAACTGAACATGGTCAGCAGGTTGTACAGGTGCCGCGGAGGCCTCGTTTTTTTAGGGGGCGTTTAAACTTGAACGCATTGGCCGATGACCTGGTTATACAGATGTTCCGGCTAAATAGAAACAACATTTTCCGTCTGTATTACCTTGTCAAACTGGACCTAGACCCTGAGACAGCATGCTCTCGCTCTGTCTCAGGCCTGCACAAACTCCTGGCTGTGTTGCACTTTATGGCTACTGGCAGCTTCCAGGCTGTGACTGGCGATGTAATTGGTATCTCACAGCCCATCTTTTCAAAATATTTAATTCAGGCGAGTTAAAACATACATACACGTCTATGTCTAAGTGGTGCTTCTGTAATGTAATATAACACAGTATTGTATTGATTACAGGTCATGACACTCACCTTAGATTTTGTAATGTCCACTCAGGTTTTGGATGTCTTGGATCCCCACATAGATGCCTCTATCTGCTTCCCTACCCAGGAGTCGCAGTGGCATGCAGTCAGGGTAGCTTTCTATGAGCTTGCTGGCATGCCCAATGTGCTGGGTGCCATAGATTGCACACACTTTGAGCTGAGACCACCTAGGGGCAGGCAATATATTTATACCAATAGACATCTGGGCCAATCCACTAATGTCCAGGTGGTTTGTGATGCAAATCTAAAAATTATGAGTGTTGTTGCGGGTTACCCTGGCGGCTGCCATGACTCCTTCATCCTCAGTCAGTCATCCCTCTTTGATAAGTTTGAGGCCGGACAAATGCCTGATGGTTGGCTGCTGGGTATGTTCCAAGTGTGTTGTGTGTATGTGTGGTAACTTCAACCTCCTTATTTTTTTTATTTTTTTCCCCATAAACCACATGTCCTAATGTTGCCTATATCTGTCTTTCAGGTGATGGTGGTTAAGGCTGCTACTCTTGGCTCCTTACTCCATTGTCCCATCCTGATTCTCCTGCTGAACACAATTATAATAATGCACACAAGTCCACGCGAATGTGATAGAAAGATGTTTTGGGGTGCTGAAATCTAGGTTTCAGTGTCTGGATAAGTCTGCAGGGCTTTTGTTGTATAGTCCCTCAAAGGTGACTAGGATTGTGTTCTGCTGCTGTTTTCTTCATAACATGTGTGTCAGGATTCTGATTTTGTCTGTTCCCAGAGGGGGCACTAGTGGGTCACTGTTAGAATGACGTATGAAGCGTGGAGACAGAATAAAGTCCTGCGCATATACGCTGATGTTTAATAAACACAAAGGTCACAGAACAATTATATAATAATAAATGGTACGTAGCATTGGTAGTAGCAGAACAGAAATGATAAACGGTAACGGAATCCAAGGTAATAATACAAAGTCTCTTGCAACACAAATATATATTGGTGATAAGTTGATGGCAGAATGCAGAAGGTCTAAAGCAAATAAAGTCACTGGTAACACAAACGTGAAATAACTTGATAAATGCAAATGGTTTGGAAAACAGAACTCCGGTAATACTTGTAAAAGCACACAGTCTCTGTAACATAAAAGTTCTTTAGCCAAGCAAGGTCCAGGCAGGAGACAATCCTAACTCAGCATGCTTGTTAAGTGCTGGATGCAATGCACAGAATTGAATGCTGGTAATAAGGTGCACAAGTTAGGCAATGAATAACACCTGAGGAGAGTCTCTTACTGCTGATGAACTGTGGCAGGCTGTGGCTGGAGTTTGTAGTTCCACAGGAACACTGGAACAGGGAAACAACTTGGAAATGCCAGAAATAGGAGATCGCTGGAAACAGGGGATTGCAGACTGGAACTGGAAACGGAACTGGAATGGAACTGCTGGAACCTGTAGTTCCACAGGTCCAATACACTGGGGAATCTCTGCAGACAGGAGACACCTGTTCAAATGATGTGCCGCATTGTCCAAGGCGACGAGACTGAGCCAGGAACTGGAGTTTATACCCCTTGGTTTGTGATGATTGGATGTTGCATCTCTGTGAGAACACACCCTGCTGGATTGGATGTTCAGGTCAGCTGTGAGTTAGCTGAAGCACTGTGTACTCCAGGCTGCAGTAGACTGAAAACTGGAACTGGAACAGAACCGAACTGCTGGAACCTGTAGTTCCACAGTAGTGATGCAACGGAGAATGCAGATTCCTGACAGTGTGTTTGCGGCAACATCTGCCACATGTTGTTGATGAAGAAAACAGTCAGCAAGTAGGTGAGTTAGAAACTTCTAGCGACATTGTGAGTACAGATGTAGGGAGGCAGGTAAGGCAAGAAGTGATTGTGCGTTATTTTAACGGTAAGTATTTAGTCATAAATAACCTTGCCTAACCACTATTATAAAATGATTTATAGGTCTGAATTCTGTTTGTGTTGCGTTATTGTTTGTTATTTCTCATGTTGTTTACAGTTAGGCAATAAAATGTATAACTTACACTGTCACTCATTAGCAAATGAAACAATACACATGTTGCGTGTGATTAATTTATTACCTTAAACACAGGCATTTTTAGTGAATCAATTAGAAAAATATTATTTTTAAAGTAACATATTGTAGTTGTTGCTGCAGTCTTCATCATTTCTTTGTTTTTTGTTTGCTGGGTGCAGAGGATTGGGATGGTTCATTGGTCCTGGTTATGCTGGATCGTCTAACTGGGGAGGTAACTGGGGTCTGGCTTGGTGTGGCTGTTCCTGAGCTTGAGCTTAGTTGGTGGGATGCCAACACATTTAGGCTTTGGCTCAGGTTGTTTAGGCTTGCAGTGAGTTGTGTATTTGCGGCAGTGTTGTTGGCAATGATTCGGGAGAGGTTTTCGTTTATTAGTTGGTTGTGTTGGATAATTTGTATGAGGGCTTGTTGCTGCCGCTGTTGGTCATCCATGATTCGTTGTAAATTGGCTTGCATTTGGCTGTTGTCTGCCCTCATCTGCTCCATAGAATTTGCAATTCTGCCAACTTGAACTATCAGTCTGCCTGAGTTCCGACTGAGTCTAGGCAGATGATGGGGCAGACTGGCAAGGTATTGGGTGTGGGTGTTCAGACAGGCATAGTGTTGCGCCTGTTGTGTGGCCCAACTGGACCAAAACTCTGGGGCCATTTGTGGCTGGGGTGGTGTTGGGCTCAATTGGGGGCTGTGGGATGTTTGGGGTGGTTGGGTTATGTCCTGCGGTGTGGTTGGCTGGTTTGGATCTATCGCTTGCAGGTGTAGTGTGTACGAATCCTGCAAGTCAGTTTCCTGCTGGGCGTCCTCGGGCATGATGTGTGGTTCTGTATGGGGTTGAAGACAGCCACTATTTAGTCAATATTTTGCATTGGTCTTTTTATAGCTTTACGTCAACATGCATTACTTCTTAATATTCATGTTGGAAATGATAAATAGATTGTGGCCTAAACTTAACAATGTAGCTCACCTTTTTGTAGAAATATGTGGCTTCTAACGTTTCCCAACTCAGTTGAAAAATGTTTCAGGGAATTATTGGACTCTGAGCCATAATTAATGTGCGAACACGAAGAACTCTAACAATTACAAATTACTACATTTACATATTGTGTATGAAGCTTCCTTTTGTACAACACACACAATACAATAAATGTGTTGAGCAATACACTTATACATTGTTCAAGGCAGTCAGTGGTCTGGCCAAAACTTAAACAAAAATAGTGAAAATAAATGAAATTTAATAATATGGTTGAAAATGTCTTAAGGTGGCCTATGTTTAGAACTGGTGATGTTGGGCATGCAAAACAATTGGATTAGACTTAACATTTATGTAGCTGTTTCTAGCAAAAAATAAAAATAAAAAAAATTGGTTGCTATGGCCAACATCACATCTGAAAATTAAATAAAATAACTAACGTTACCCCCATGTGCTTGCTGTTGGTGATTATTACAAGGATGACTGTTTATGTGTAACACGTTTTTTTTGGCTGTGCACAAACAGTGGGGCAGATGTATTAACCTGGAGAAGGCATAAGGAAGTGATAAACCAGTGATATGTGCAAGGTGATAAAGGCACCAGCCAAACAGCTCCATTATGTAAATTAACAGTTAGGATCCGTTTGGCTGCTGCCTTTATCACCTTGCACATATCACTGGTTTATCACTTCCTTATGCCTTCTCCAGGTTAATACATCTACCCCACTGTTTTTTTACGTTTTTACAATTAATTGTTATGTTTACTCACCAGATAGCTGAGGGGATTGTGGTTCCTCACTTTGTGGACTGGCCAAAATGGCTTGTGGTGGCAGGGACGACACTGTAGAGATGCGCCGTTGTGGTGGTGAGGATGCTGCTGGAGATTCAGCCTCAAGCCGGCGTCTCTTGGTACCCATCTTATGGAGACTATCCGAGCCCTGTGATGGTCGTCTTAGTGGAGGGGTGTTTGATGAAGAAGAACCTATGTGATAAGATAAACATTAACATTCTGCTTTTCTATGTGTTTTCAGAATATGTGTATACACTAAATTCTTACCTGCATCGCCAGCATCTGCATCTCTTGGCAGTGTGGGTTGTGTCCTGGCTGTGCTGCGTCTCTTTCGTACTGTAGAAATATGAAGATTGTCCTTATGAACATTCTATTATGTTTATATTTTTATGCAAAATCCTTATTGTGATGTAAACATATGAGGAACCTGATGAGAAGTAAACTCAACTATGCTTATGCTTTTCTGCCTGACTTCATTGGGTGTGTATACTTAAATTATGAAACAATTACACCAACCAATCCATACACAAAGGTGCAGAATTCACAATATTATACTACTTAAAACTAGTGATGTGCACTGGACATTTTTCGGGTTTTGTGTTTTGGTTTTGGATTCGGTTCCGCGGCCGTGTTTTGGATTCGGACGCGTTTTGGCAAAACCTCCCTGAATTTTTTTTTCCGGATTCGGGTGTGTTTTGGATTCGTTTTTTTTTTACAAAAAACCCTAGAAAACAGCTTAAATCATAGAATTTGGGGGTAATTTTGATCCCATAGTATTATTAACCTCAATAACCATAATTTACACTCATTTTCAGTCTATTCTGAACACCTCACACCTCACAATATTATTTTTAGTCCTAAAATTTGCACCGAGGTCGCTGGATGGCTAAGCTAAGCGACCCAAGTGGCCGACACAAACACCTGGCCCATCTAGGAGTGGCACTGCAGTGTCAGACAGGATGGCAGATTAAAAAAATTGTCCCCAAACAGCACATGATGCAAAGAAAAAAAGAGGCGCAATGAGGTAGCTGTGTGACTAAGCTAAGCGACCGACACAAACACCTGGCCCATCTAGGAGTGGCACTGCAGTGTCAGACATGATGGCAGATTAAAAAAATTGTCCCCAAACAGCACATGATGCAAAGAAAAAAAGAGGCGCACCAAGGTCGCTGTGTGACTAAGCTAAGCGACCCAAGTGGCAGACACAAACACCTGGCCCATCTAGGAGTGGCATTGCAGTGTCAGACAGGATGGCACTTCAAAAAAATAGTCCCCAAACAGCACATGATGCAAAGAAAAAAAGAGGCGCACCAAGGTCGCTGTGTGACTAAGTTAAGCGACACAAGTGGCTGACACAAACACCTGGCCCATCTAGGAGTGGCACTGCAGTGTCAGGCAGGATGGCACTTCAAAAAAATAGTCCCCAAACAGCACATGATGCAAAGAAAAAAAGAGGCGCACCAAGGTCGCTGTGTGACTAAGCTAAGCGACACAAGTGGCCGACACAAACACCTGGCCCATCTAGGAGTGGCACTGCAGTGTCAGGCAGGATGGCACTTCAAAAAAATAGTCCCCAAACAGCACATGATGCAAAGAAAAAAAGAGGCGCACCAAGGTCGCTGTGTGACTAAGCTAAGCGACACAAGTGGCCGACACAAACACCTGGCCCATCTAGGAGTGGCACTGCAGTGTCAGGCAGGACGGCACTTCAAAAAAATTGTCCCCAAACAGCACATGATGCAAAGAAAAATGAAAGAAAAAAGAGGTGCAAGATGGAATTGTCCTTGGGCCCTCCCACCCACCCTTATGTTGTATAAACAGGACATGCACACTTTAACGAACCCATCATTTCAGCGACAGGGTCTGCCACACGACTGTGACTGAAATGACTGGTTGGTTTGGGCCCCCACCAAAAAAGAAGCAATCAATCTCTCCTTGCACAAACTGGCTCTACAGAGGCAAGATGTCCACCTCATCATCATCCTCCGATTCCTCACCCCTTTCACTGTGTACATCCCCCTCCTCACAGATTATTAATTCGTCCCCATTGGAATCCACCATCTCAGGTCCCTGTGTACTTTCTGGAGGCAATTGCTTCTGGTGAATGTCTCCACGGAGGAATTGATTATAATTCATTTTGATGAACATCATCTTCTCCACATTTTCTGGAAGTAACCTCGTACGCCGATTGCTGACAAGGTGAGCGGCTGCACTAAACACTCTTTCGGAGTACACACTGGAGGGAGGGCAACTTAGGTAGAATAAAGCCAGTTTGTGCAAGGGCCTCCAAATTGCCTATTTTTCCTGCCAGTATACGTACGGACTGTCTGACATGCCTACTTGGATGCGGTCACTCATATAATCCTCCACCATTCTTTCAATGGTGAGAGAATCATATGCAGTGACAGTTGACGACATGTCAGTAATCGTTGGCAGGTCCTTCAGTCCGGACCAAATGTCAGCACTTGCTCCAGACTGCCCTGCATCACCGCCAGCGGGTGGGCTCGGAATTCTTAGCCTTCTCCTCGCACCCCCAGTAGCGGGAGAATGTGAAGGAGAAGATGTTGACAGGTCACGTTCCGCTTGACTTGACAATTTTCTCACCAGCAGGTCTTTGAACCTCTGCAGACTTGTGTCTGCCGGAAAGAGAGATACAACGTAGGTTTTAAATCTAGGATCGAGCACGGTGGCCAAAATGTAGTGCTCTGATTTCAACAGATTGACCACCCGTGAATCCTGGTTAAGCGAATTAAGGGCTCCATCCACAAGTCCCACATACCTAGCGGAATCGCTCTGTTTTAGCTCCTCCTTCAATGTCTCCAGCTTCTTCTGCAAAAGCCTGATGAGGGGAATGACCTTACTCAGGCTGGCAGTGTCTGAACTGACTTCACGTGTGGCAAGTTCAAAGGGTTGCAGAACCTTGCACAACGTTGAAATCATTCTCCACTGCACTTGAGTCAGGTGCATTCCCCCTCCTTTGCCTATATTGTGGGCAGATGTATAGGCTTGAATGGCCTTTTGCTGCTCCTCCATCCTCTGAAGCATATAGAGGGTTGAATTCCACCTCGTTAACCACCTCTTGCTTCAGATGATGGCAGGGCAGGTTCAGGAATGTTTGGTGGTGCTCCAGTCTTCGGCACGCGGTGGCTGAATGCCGAAAGTGGCCCGCAATTCTTCGGGCCACTGACAGCATCTCTTGCACGCCCCTGTCGTTTTTTAAATAATTCTGCACCACCAAATTCAATGTATGTGCAAAACATGGGACGTGCTGGAATTTGCCCAGATGTAATGCACGCACAATATTGCTGGCATTGTCCGATGTCACAAATCCCCAGGAGAGTCCAATTGGGGTAAGCCATTCTGCGATGATCTTCCTCAGTTTCCGTAAGAGGTTGTCAGCTGTGTGCCTCTTCTGGAAAGCAGTGATACAAAGCGTAGCCTGCCTAGGAACGAGTTGGCGTTTGCGAGATGCTGCTACTGGTGCCGCCGCTGCTGTTCTTGCTGCGGGAGGCAATACATCTACCCAGTGGGCTATCACAGTCATATAGTCCTGAGTCTGCCCTGCTCCACTTGTCCACATGTCCGTGGTTAAGTGGACATTGGGTACAACTGCATTTTTTAGGACACTGGTGACTCTTTTTCTGAGGTCCTTGTACATTTTCGGTATCGCCTGCCTAGAGAAATGGAACCTAGATGGTATTTGGTACCGGGGACACAGTACCTCAATCAAGTCTCTAGTTGCCTCTGAATTAACGGTGGATACCGGAACCACGTTTCTCACCGCCCAGGCTGCCAAGGCCTGAGTTATTTGCTTTGCAGCAGGATGACTGCTGTGATATTTCATCTTCCTCGCAAAGGACTGTTGGACAGTCAATTGCTTACAGGAAGTAGTACAAGTGGTCTTCCGACTTCCCCTCTGGGATGACGATCGACTCCCAGCAGCAACAACAGCAGCGCCAGCAGCAGTAGGCGTTACACTCAAGGATGCATCGGAGGAATCCCAGGCAGGAGAGGACTCATCAGACTTGCCAGTGACATGGCCTGCAGGACTATTGGCTTTCCTGGGTAAGGAGGAAATTGACACTGAGGGAGTTGGTTGTGTGGTTTGCAGGAGCTTGGTTACAAGAGGAAGGGATTTACTGGTCAGTGGACTGCTTCCGCTGTCATCCAAAGTTTTTGAACTTGTCACTGACTTATGATGAATGCGCTGCAGGTGACGTATAAGGGAGGATGTTCCGAGGTGGTTAATGTCCTTACCCCTACTTATTACAGCTTGACAAAGGCAACACACGGCTTGACACCTGTTGTCCGCATTTGTGTTGAAATAATTCCACACCGAAGAGGTGATTTTTTTTGTATTTTGACCAGGCATGCCAATGGCCATATTCGTCCCACGGACAACAGGTGTCTCCCCGGGTGCCTGACTTAAACAAACCACCTCACCATCAGAATCCTCCTTGTCAATTTCCTCCCCAGCGCCAGCAACACCCATATCCTCATCCTGGTGTACTTCAACAGTGACATCTTCAATTTGACTATCAGGAACTTGACTGCGGGTGCTCCTTCCAGCACTTGCAGGGGGCGTGCAAATGGTGGAAGGCGCAAGCTCTTCCCGTCCAGTGTTGGGAAGGTCAGGTATCGCAACCGACACAATTGGACTCTCCTTGGGGATTTGTGATTTAGAAGAACGCACAGTTCTTTGCTGTGCTTTTGCCAGCTTAAGTCTTTTCATTTTTCTAGCGAGAGGATGAGTACTTCCATCCTCATGTGAATCTGAACCACTAGCCATGAACATAGGCCAGGGCCTCAGCCGTTCCTTGCCACTCCGTGTCGTAAATGGCATATTGGCAAGTTTACGCTTCTCATCAGACGCTTTCAATTTGATTTTTGGGTAATTTTACTGAACTTTTATTTTTTGGATTTTACATGCTCTCTACTATGACATTGGGCATCGGCCTTGACAGACGACGTTGATGGCATTTCATCGTCTCGGCCATGACTAGTGGCAGCAGCTTCAGCACGAGGTGGAAGTGGATCTTGATCTTTCCCTATTTTAACCTCCACATTTTTGTTCTCCATTTTTAATGTGTGGAATTATATGCCAGTATCAATGCAATGGCCTACTACTATATATACTGCGCACAACTGAAATGCACCACAGGTATAGAATGTAGATGGATAGTATACTTGGCGACACAGAGGTAGGTACAGCAGTGGCCTACCGTACCGTACTGCTATATATACTGGTGGTCACTGTCAGCAAACTGCAAAACTAAAATGCACCACAGGTATAGAATCTAGATGGATAGTATACTTGACGACACAGAGGTAGGTACAGCAGTGGCCTTCCGTACCGTACTGCTATATATACTGGTGGTCACTGTGTCAGCAAACTGCACAACTGAAATGCACCACAGGTATAGAATGTAGATGGATAGTATACTTGACGACACAGAGGTAGGTACAGCAGTGGCCTACCGTACCGTACTGCTATATATACTGGTGGTCACTGTCAGCAAACTGCAAAACTAAAATGCACCACAGGTATAGAATCTAGATGGATAGTATACTTGACGACACAGAGGTAGGTACAGCAGTGGCCTTCCGTACCGTACTGCTATATATACTGGTGGTCACTGTGTCAGCAAACTGCACAACTGAAATGCACCACAGGTATAGAATCTAGATGGATAGTATACTTGACGACACAGAGGTAGGTACAGCAGTGGCCTACCCTACCGTACTGCTATATATACTGGTGGTCACTGTGTCAGCAAACTTCAAAACTAAAATGCACCACAGGTATAGAATGTAGATGGATAGTATACTTGCCGACACAGAGGTAGGTACAGCAGTGGCCTACCGTACCGTACTGCTATATATACTGGTGGTCACTGTCAGCAAACTGCAAAACTAAAATGCACCACAGGTATAAAATCTAGATGGATAGTATACTTGACGACACAGAGGTAGGTACAGCAGTGGCCTTTCGTACCGTACTGCTATATATAGTACTGCTATATATACTGGTGGTCACTGTGTCAGCAAACTGCAAAACTAAAATGCACCACAGGTATAGAATGTAGATGGATAGTATACTTGACGACACAGAGGTAGGTACAGCAGTGGCCTACCGTACCGTACTGCTATATATACTGGTGATCACTGTGTCAGCAAACTGCAAAACTAAAATGCACCACAGGTATAGAATGTAGATGGATAGTATACTTGACGACACAGAGGTAGGTACAGCAGTGGCCTTCCGTACCGTACTGCTATATATACTGGTGGTCACTGTGTCAGCAAACTGCAAAACTAAAATGCACCACAGGTATAAAATGTGGATGGATAGTATACTTGACGACACAGAGGTAGGTACAGCAGTGGCCTTCCGTACCGTACTGCTATATATACTGGTGGTCACTGTCAGCAAACTGCAAAACTAAAATGCACCACAGGTATAGAATCTAGATGGATAGTATACTTGACGACACAGAGGTAGGTATAGCAGTGGCCTACCGTACCGTACTGCTATATATACTGGTGGTCACTGTCAGCAAACTGCAAAACAAAAATGCACCACAGGTATAGAATCTAGATGGATTGTATACTTGATGACACAGAGGTAGGTACAGCAGTGGCCTACTGTACCGTAATGCTATATATTATATACTGGTGGTCAGCAAACTGTGCAAAACTGAAATGCACCACAGGTATGGATGGATAGTATACTTGACGACACAGAGGTAGGTACAGCAGTGGCCTACTGTACCGTAATGCTATATATTATATACTGGTGGTCAGCAAACTGTGCAAAACTGAAATGCACCACAGGTATGGATGGATAGTATACTTGACGACACAGAGGTAGGTACAGCAGTGGCCTTCTGTACCGTACTCCTATATATTATATACTGGTGGTCAGCAAAATTATGCACTGTACTCCTATATACTGTCTACAATGCAGCACAGATATGGAGTGTTTTTCAGGCAGACAACGTATACTGGTGGTCACTGGTCAGCAAAACTCTGCACTGTACTCCTCCTATATAATATTATACTGGTGGTCCCCAGTCCCCACAATAAAGCAGCATACTTAGCACAGATATGGAGTGTTTTTCAGGCAGACAACGTATACTGGTGGTCACTGTCAGCAAAACACTGCACTGTACTCCTGCTATATAATACAGCTGCTCCCCAGTCCCCACAATTAAGCAGTGTGAGCACAGATATATGCAGCACACTGAGCACAGATAAGGAGCGTTTTTTTCATGCAGAGAACGGATAAAACTGGTGGTCACTGATCAGCAAAACTCTGCACTGTACTCCTCCTATATTAATATACAGCTGCTCCCCAGTCCCCACAATTAAGCAATAAGTAAAGCAAGCACAAATATTTGCATCAACAATACACGGAGAGGACGCCAGCCACGTCCTCTCCCTAACATTTCCAATGCACGAGTGAAAATGGCGGCGACGCGCGGCTGCTTATACAGAATCCGAATCTCGCGAGAATCCGACAGCGGGATGATGACGTTCGGGCGCGCTCGGGTTAACCGAGCCATACGGTAGAATCCGAGTATGCCTCGGACCCGTGTAAAAAGGGTGAAGTTCGAGGGGGTTCGGTTTCCGAGAAACCGAACCCGCTCATCACTACTTAAAACCCAACCGTGGTAGCTTAACACAACCAGAATATTGCTCTGTATTTCACATTGGTTTGCTGCTAACAACCAAATAGTACCCCCAAATATATGCGCAAAATTGTAAGCATCAAATTAAAATATGCATGAAAAATCACATCAACCACACAAAGGACAACCCAGAACAACACACAATAACCATAAGTCCATTTAAAAAAAAAAAAAAAAATTATGCAAAACACATGACTCACACTTCATTTAAAGACACCAACAACAATTGACTTTTTTATTAAAAAAAAAACAGAAAAAGCCCAAGGCCACCTGCTAAATTGACAATACAAAGGATAAAAACATAACTATTTGTGATTAAAACTACATCACCAACACATTAGAAGAATGAACCAACTTACAATCACAATTAGCTAGAAGACATTTCATACAACTAAGGACAAAGCACAGATGTTTTAATTATAAATAAACAAAAATGTTAAACTCATCATCCTGCCTTGTGCGATCCGAATCCCGGACATGAGTCGCACCAACCACTTCTGGCGGAATAAGAGTACGCACAGGCTCCTCCCAATCCCGATATGACTGTTAGGTTCCTGGTGCTCAGAACAAGGGAGATGTTATGAAGTGAGTCCAGAGCACCAGGACGTTATGCTGGGAAAGGGGAATGGAAAGGGAATAGCCCCTGGCGCCCTATCTCCGTTGTCTCGCCCGTGCTGTCAGTACACTCTTGCGAGACTATGGTTGCTTGAGCCCATGGCAGCCGCGTTTGAAGGGCGGATTACGTCTGCCCAACTTCGATGCCCCCTCAGGTCTTAATGAGAGACAAAGAGTGAACCGAGACAGGGTGATAACAAGGGGCCCTCTAACTAAACAACAAGGCCAGGGGCTACTAACAAACCTAAAACCAAAGTATGTGCGGCTTGCCGCCAAAGGAAAAGAACAACAAAGGAAATGCTGACCACACGCCGACACAATACTTTTGTGTACCGGCGGTGACAGCATAAGCAGAACCCTCTGCAAAACACCAGTGACAGAAATAATAACAGAATACAGCGGCCTAGGCCGACGGACGCGGCAGAGCCGCTACTCACGGAACCGGTACGAATACTGGCAAACGGACAGGAACCCCCAATGCTGCCGACACAGACTCTCAGAACTGGAGGACAGGCAGAATCCCAAACGACAGACCGGTGGACACCAAGAAGCCAGAAACTCGACTAGGCATAGGCAAAGCCACAGGACTTCTGGACAGGAACGCTTCACCGCAGGACACGGGATCAGACACAGGAATCGACACAGGGAGTGACACAGGAATCGACACAGGAAGCAGCTCGACAGACACTGCTACACAGGAGCTCAGGAACTGGCAGGAACAAGCTCAGAACTCAAGCAGACTGGAAACCTAGAAATATCACCAGCGTCTGTGAATTGCACTCAGCCAGCATGTAACAGAGAGGCCTAATTAATTATGTGATGCAGCTGCCCTGTTGCATGACTCCAAACTGACAAGATGCAATTAGCAGCCAGGTGAGGCTGAACACATGGGAACAAGCTGCAATTACACAGACTCACCACCGACAACAAACAAGAGTATTCTTAAACAGAGCAACGGGAAATCCTGGCCTGCAAGACAACTTATAAACATAAAATAGGAATGAACCACTACCTGTGGTTCATAACAGTATCCTCTCCTTAAGGGAGAGCTCCAAGCACCCCATGACACCCACGGGGAACATAAACAGAAGTATAACATAAAATACCTAACCGACATGCAAAACAGGAATGAGCCACAGCCGTGGCTCATAACAATGACGCTCGGAAGGGGTGGCCACCACCTGTTTGGCGTACTGATTTAGCCTCCTTAGACATCTTAGCCTTGACACGGCGCTTGATGTCGTAGAACCGCTTACGACACGTGTCCTCGGTCCTCCTCACCACACCCTCACTATTAACTGCCGCAACGACCTTCCCCCACAGAACACTCTCCCTGCGTGAAGAAACCTTTGCAGCATCATGGCCAAACAGCTGTCGATGATGCCTCATCAGCTCCCGCACCAATGCCATATTCTCTGCGTAGCTGAATTGACATTGCGGCCCGTCTTTGTAGTGGTGCGTGGCTGCGGAGCCACAGCACCATCACTGTCACTATCACTCGAGGCCGCAGCAGCAACCTCCCCCTCCACCTCACTAACCTCCTCCACCCCACTCACCTCCTCCCTCTCACTCACCTCCTCCGCCACACTCACCTCCTCCCTCTCACTCACCTCCTCCCTCTCACTCACCTCCTCCGCCACACTCACCTCCTCCACCTCACTCACCTCCTCCCTCTCACTCACCTCCTCCACCACACTCACCTCTGACTGGGACATATTCAGGACAAACAACAAATAACTAGTGATGAGCGGGTTCGGATCCTCGGGATCCGAACCCGCCCGAACTTCACCTTTTTTTTCACGGGTCCGAGCGACTCGGATCCTCCCACCTTGCTCGGTTAACCCAAGCGTGCCCGAACGTCATCATCCCGCTGTCGGATTCTTGCGAGATTCGAATTCTATATAAGGAGCCGCGCGTCGCCGCCATTTTTCACTCGTGCATTGGAAATGATAGTGAGAGGACGTGGCTGGCGTCCTCTCACTTTGTTTCAGGGGGCTGCAAATATCTTTATTCTGGGGACCAGCAGTATTATAGGAGGAGTACAGTGCAGAGTTTTGCTGACCATTGACCTCCAGTATTATACGTTCTCTGCCTGAAAAACGCTCCATATCTGTGCTCAGTGTGCTGCATATATCTGTGCTCACACTGCTTTATTGTGGGGACTGGGGACCACCAGTATATTATATAGGAGGAGTACAGTGCAGAGTTTTGCTGACCAGTGACCACCAGTATTATACGTTGATCTATTACTGGCATATAATTCCACACATTAAAAAAATGGAGAACAAAAATGTGGAGGGTAAAATAGGGAAAGATCAAGATCCACTTCCACCTCGTGCTGAAGCTGCTGCCACTAGTCATGGCCGAGACGATGAAATGCCATCAACGTCGTCTGCCAAGGCCGATGCACAATGTCATAGTAGAGAGCATGTAAAATCCCAAAAAATAAAGCTCAGTAAAATGACCCAAAAATCTAAATAAAAATCGTCTGAGGAGAAGCGTAAACTTGCCAATGTGCCATTTACGACACGGAGTGGCAAGCAACGGCTGAGGCCCTGGCCTATGTTCAAGGCTAGTGGTTCAGCTTCACCTGAGGATGGAAGCAGTCATCCTCCTGCTAGAAAACTTAAAAGAGTTAAGATGGCAAAAGCACAGCAAAGAACGGGGAGACACCTGTTGTCCGTGGGACGAATATGGCCATTGACATGCCTGGTCAAAATACAAAAAAAAATCACCTCTTCGGTGTGGAATTATTTCAACAGAAATGCGGACAACTGGTGTCTAGCCGTGTGTCGCCTTTGTCAAGCTGTAATAAGTAGGGGTAAGGACGTTAACCACCTAGGAACATCCTCCCTTATACGTCACCTGGACCGCATTCATCAGACGTCAGTGACAAGTTCAAAAACTTTGGATGACAGCGGAAGCAGTCCACTGACCAGTAAATCCCTTCCTCTTGTAACCAAGCTCCTGCAAACCACACCACCAACTCCCTCAATGTCAATTTCCTCCTTACACAGGAAAGCCAATAGTCCTGCAGGCCATGTCACTGGCAAGTCTGACGAGTCCTCTCCTGCCTGGGATTCCTCTGATGCATCCTTGAGTGTAACGCCTACTGCTGCTGGCGCTGCTGTTGTTGCTGCTGGGAGTCGATCGTCATCCCAGAGGGGAAGTCGGAAGACCACTTGTACTACTTCCAGAAAGCAATTGACTGTCCAACAGTCCTTTGCGAGGAAGATGAAATATCACAGCAGTCATCCTGCTGCAAAGCGGATAACTCAGGCCTTGGCAGCCTGGACAGTGAGAAACGTGTGTCCGGTATCTACCGTTAATTCACAGGCAACTAGAGACTTGATTGAGGTACTGTGTCCCCGGTACCAAATACCATCTAGGTTCCATTTCTCTAGGCAGGCGATACCGAAAATGTACAAGGACCTCAGAAAAAGAGTCACCAGTGTCCTAAAAAATGCAGTTGTACCCAATGTCCACTTAACCACGGACATGTGGACAAGTGAAGCAGGGCAGACTCAGGACTATATGACTGTGACAGCCCACTGGGTAGATGTATTGCCTCCCGCAGCAAGAACAGCAGCGGCGGCACCAGTAGCAGCATCTCGCAAACGCCAACTCGTTCCTAGGCAGGCTACGCTTTGTATCACCGCTTTCCAGAAGAGGCACACAGCTGACAACCTCTTACGGAAACTGAGGAACATCATCGCAGAATGGCTTACCCCAATTGGACTCTCCTGGGGATTTGTGACATCGGACAACGCCACCAATATTGTGCGTGCATTACATCTGGGAAAATTCCAGCACGTCCCATGTTTTGCACATACATTGAATTTGGTGGTGCAGAATTATTTAAAAAACGACAGGGGCGTGCAAGAGATGCTGTCTGTGGCCCGAAGAATTGCGGGCCACTTTCGGCATTCAGCCACCACGTGCCGAAGACTGGAGCACCAGCAAACAGTCCTGAACCTGCCCTGCCATCATCTGAAGCAAGAGGTGGTAACGAGGTGGAATTCAACCCTCTATATGCTTCAGAGCATGGAGGAGCAGCAAAAGGCCATTCAAGCCTATACATCTGCCTACGATATAGGCAAAGGAGGGGGAATGCACCTGACTCAAGCGCAGTGGAGAATGATTTCAACGTTGTGCAAGGTTCTGCAACCCTTTGAACTTGCCACACGTGAAGTCAGTTCAGACACTGCCAGCCTGAGTCAGGTCATTCCCCTCATCAGGCTTTTGCAGAAGAAGCTGGAGACATTGAAGGAGGAGCTAAAACAGAGCGATTCCGCTAGGCATGTGGGACTTGTGGATGGAGCCCTTAATTCGCTTAACCAGGATTCACGGGTGGTCAATCTGTTGAAATCTGAGCACTACATTTTGGCCACCGTGCTCGATCCTAGATTTAAAACCTACGTTGTATCTCTCTTTCCGGCAGACACAAGTCTGCAGAGGTTCAAAGACCTGCTGGTGAGAAAATTGTCAAGTCAAGCGGAACGTGACCCGTCAACAACTCCTCCTTCACATTCTCCCGCAACTGGGGGTGCGAGGAAAAGGCTAAGAATTCCGAGCCCACCCGCTGGCGGTGATGCAGGGCAGTCTGGAGCGAGTGCTGAAATCTGGTCCGGACTAAAGGACCTGCCAACGATTACTGACATGTCGTCTACTGTCACTGCATATGATTCTGTCACCATTGAAAGAATGGTGGAGGATTATATGAGTGACCGCATCCAAGTAGGCACGTCAGACAGTCTGTACGTATACTGGCAGGAAAAAGAGGCAATTTGGAGGCCCTTTCAGAAACTGGCTTTATCTTACCTAAGTTGCCCCCCCCCCCCCCCCCCCCCATCCAGTGTGTACTCCGAAAGAGTGTTTAGTGCAGCCGCTCACCTTGTCAGCAATCGGCGTACGAGGTTACTTCCAGAAAATGTGGAGAAGATGATGTTCATCAAAATGAATTATAATCAATTCCTCCTGCGTGGAGACATTCACCAGCAATTGCCTCCAGAAAGTACACAGGGACCTGAGATGTGGATTCCAGTGGGGACGAATTAATAATCTGTGAGGAGGGGGATGTACACAGTGAAAGGGGTGAGGAATCGGACGATGAGGAGGAGGTGGACATCTTGCCTCTGTAGAGCCAGTTTGTGCAAGGAGAGATTGATTGCTTCTTTTTTGGTGGGGGCCCAAACCAACCAGTCATTTCAGTCACAGTCGTGTGGCAGACCCTGTGGCTGAAATGATGGGTTTGTTAAAGTGTGCATGTCCCGTTTATACAACATAAGGGTGGGTGGGAGGGCCCAAGGACAATTCCATCTTGCACCTCTTTTTTCTTTCATTTTTCTTTGCATCATGTGCTGTTTGGGGACTATTTTTTTGAAGTGCCATCCTGCCTGACACTGCAGTGCCACTCCTAGATGGGCCAGGTGTTTGTGTCGGCCACTTGTGTCGCTTAGCTTAGTCATCCAGCGACCTCGGTGTAAAATTTTAGGACTAAAAATAATATTGTGAGGTGTGAGGTGTTTAGAATAGACTGAAAATGAGTGGAAATTATGGTTATTGAGGTTAATAATACTATGGGATCAAAATTAGAGATGTGCACCGGAAATTTTTCGGGTTTTGTGTTTTGGTTTTGGGTTCGGTTCTGCGGCCGTGTTTTGGGTTCGAACGCGTTTTGGCAAAACCTCACCGAATTTTTTTTGTCGGATTCGGGTGTGTTTTGGATTCGGGTGTTTTTTTCAAAAAACCCTAAAAAACAGCTTAAATCATAGAATTTGGGGGTCATTTTGATCCCAAAGTATTATTAACCTCAATAACCATGATTTCCACTCATTTTCAGTCTATTCTGAACACCTCACACCTCACAATATTATTTTTAGTCCTAAAATTTGCACCGAGGTCGCTGGATGACTAAGCTCAGCGACCCAAGTGGCCGACACAAACACCTGGCCCATCTAGGAGTGGCACTGCAGTGTCAGACATGATGGCAGATTAAATAAATTGTCCCCAAACAGCACATGATGCAAAGAAAAAAAGAGGCGCAATGAGGTAGCTGTGTGACTAAGCTCAGCGACCCAAGTGGCCGACACAAACACCTGGCCCATCTAGGAGTGGCACTGCAGTGTCAGGCAGGATGGCCCTTTCAAAAAATACTCCCCAAACAGCACATGACGCAAAGAAGAAAAAAAAGAGGCGCAATGAGGTAGCTGTGTGACTAAGCTCAGCGACCCTAGTGGCCGACACAAACACCTGGCCCATCTAGGAGTGGCACTGCAGTGTCAGGCAGGATGGTCCTTCCAAAAAACACTCCCCAAACAGCACATGACGCAAAGAAAAAAAGAGGCGCAATGAGGTAGCTGTGTGAGTAAGCTCAGCGACCCTAGTGGCCGACACAAACACCTGGCCCATCTAGGAGTGGCACTGCAGTGTCACGCAGGCTGGCCCTTCCAAAAAACACTCCCCAAACAGCACATGACGCAAAGAAAAATGAAAGAAAAAAGAGGTGCAAGATGGAATTGTCCTTGGGCCCTCCCACCCACCCTTATGTTGTATAAACAGGACATGCACACTTTAACCAACCCATCATTTCAGTCACAGGGTCTGCCACACGACTGTGACTGAAATGACGGGTTGGTTTGGGCCCCCACCAAAAAAGAAGCAATTAATCTCTCCTTGCACAAACTGGCTCTACAGAGGCAAGATGTCCACCTCATCATCATCCTCCGATTCATCACCGTGTACATCCCCCTTCTCACAGATTATCAATTCGTCCCCACTGGAATCCACCATCACAGCTCCCTGTGTACTTTGTGGAGGCAATTGCTGCTGGTGAATGTCTCCATGGAGGAATTGATTATAATTCATTTTAATGAACATCATCTTCTCCACATTTTCTGGAAGTAACCTCGTACGCCGATTGCTGAAAAGGTGAGCGGCGGCACTAAACACTCTTTCGGAGTACACACTTGTGGGAGGGCAACTTAGGTAGAATAAAGCCAGTTTGTGCAAGGGCCTCCAAATTGCCTCTTTTGCCCCAGTATACGTACGGACTGTCTGACGTGCCTACTTGGATGCGGTCACTCATATAATCCTCCACCATTCTTTCAATGGTGAGAGAATCATATGCAGTGACAGTAGACGACATGTCCGTAATCGTTGGCAGGTCCTTCAGTCCGGACCAGATGTCAGCATCAGCAGTCGCTCCAGACTGCCCTGCATCACCGCCAGCGGGTGGGCTCAGAATTCTGAGCCTTTTCCTCGCACCCCCAGTTGCGGGAGAATGTGAAGGAGGAGATGTTGACAGGTCGCGTTCCGCTTGACTTGACAATTTTCTCACCAGCAGTTCTTTGAACCCCTGCAGACTTGTGTCTGCCGGAAAGAGAGATCCAAGGTAGGTTTTAAATCTAGGATCGAGCATGGTGGCCAAAATGTAGTGCTCTGATTTCAACAGATTGACCACCCGTGAATCCTTGTTAAGCGAATTAAGGGCTCCATCCACAAGTCCCACATGCCTAGCGGAATCGCTCTGTGTTAGCTCCTCCTTCAATGTCTCCAGCTTCTTCTGCAAAAGCCTGATGAGGGGAATGACCTGACTCAGGCTGGCAGTGTCTGAACTGACTTCACGTGTGGCAAGTTCAAAAGGTTGCAGAACCTTGCACAACGTTGAAATCATTCTCCACTGCGCTTGAAACAGGTGCATTCCACCTCCTATATCGTGCTCAGTTGTATAGGCTTGAATGGCCTTTTGCTGCTCCTCCAACCTCTGAAGCATATAGAGGGTTGAATTCCACCTCGTTACCACTTCTTGCTTCAGATGATGGCAGGGCAGGTTCAGGCGTTTTTGGTGTTGCTCCAGTCTTCTGTACGTGGTGCCTGTACGCCGAAAGTGTCCCGCAATTCTTCTGGCCACCGACAGCATCTCTTGCACGCCCCTCTCGTTTTTTAAATAATTCTGCACCACCAAATTCAAGGTATGTGCAAAACATGGGACGTGCTGGAATTTGCCCATATTTAATGCACACACAATATTGCTGGCGTTGTCCGATGCCACAAATCCACAGGAGAGTCCAATTGGGGTAAGCCATTCTGCGATGATCTTCCTCAGTTGCCGTAAGAGGTTTTTAGCTGTGTGCGTATTCTGGAAAGCGGTGATACAAAGCGTAGCCTGCCTAGGAAAGAGTTAGCGTTTGCGAGATGCTGCTACTGGTGCCGCCGCTGCTGTTCTTGCGGCGGGAGTCCATACATCTACCCAGTGGGCTGTCACAGTCATATAGTCCTTAGTCTGCCCTGCTCAACTTGTCCACATGTCCGTGGTTAAGTGGACCTTGGGTACAACTGCATTTTTTAGGACACTGGTGAGTCTTTTTCTGAGGTCTGTGTACATTTTCGGTATCGCCTGCCTAGAGAAATGGAACCTAGATGGTATTTGGTACCGGGTACACAGTACCTCAAACAAGTCTATAGTTGGCTCTGCAGTAATGATGGATACCGGAACCACGGTTCTCACCGCCCAGGATGCCAAGGCCTCAGTTATCCGCTTTGCAGCAGGATGACTGCTGTGATATTTCATCTTCCTCGCAAAGGACTGTTGGACAGTCAATTGCTTGGTGGAAGTAGTAAAAGTGGTCTTACGACTTCCCCTCTGGGATGACCATCGACTCCCAGCAGCAACAACAGCAGCGCCAGCAGCAGTAGGCATTACACGCAAGGATGCATTGGAGGAATCCCAGGCAGGAGAGGACTCGTCAGAATTGCCAGTGACATGGCCTGCAGGACTATTGGCATTCCTGGGGAAGGAGGAAATTGACACTGAGGGAGTTGGTGGGGTGGTTTGCGTGAGCTTGGTTACAAGAGGAAGGGATTTACTGGTCAGTGGACTGCTTCCGCTGTCGCCCAAAGTTTTTGAACTTGTCACTGACTTATGATGAATGCGCTGCAGGTGACGTATAAGGGAGGATGTTCCGAGGTGGTTAACGTCCTTACCCCTGCTTATTACAGCTTGACAAAGGCAACACACGGCTTGACAAATGTTGTCCGCATTTCTGTTGAAATACTTCCACACCGAAGAGCTGATTTTTTTGGTATTTTCACCAGGCATGTCAATGGCCATATTCCTCCCACGGACAACAGGTGTCTCCCCGGGTGCCTGACTTAAACAAACCACCTCACCATCAGAATCCTCCTGGTCAATTTCCTCCCCAGCGCCAGCAACACCCATATCCTCCTCATCCTAGTGTACTTCAACACTGACATCTTCAATCTGACTATCAGGAACTGGACTGCGGGTGCTCCTTCCAGCACTTGCAGGGGGCGTGCAAATGGTGGAAGGCGCATGCTCTTCACGTCCAGTGTTGGGAAGGTCAGGCATCGCAACCGACACAATTGGACTCTCCTTGTGGATTTGTGATTTCGAAGAACGCACAGTTCTTTGCTGTGCTTTTGCCAGCTTAAGTCTTTTCATTTTTCTAGCGAGAGGCTGAGTGCTTCCATCCTCATGTGAAGCTGAACCACTAGCCATGAACATAGGCCAGGGCCTCAGCCGTTCCTTGCCACTCCGTGTGGTAAATGGCATATTGGCAAGTTTACGCTTCTCCGACGATTTTATTTTAGATTTTTTAGTCCTTTTTTTACTGATATTTGGTGTTTTGGATTTTACATGCTCTGTACTATGACATTGGGCATCGGCCTTGGCAGACGACGTTGATGGCATTTCATCGTCTCGGCCATGACTAGTGGCAGCAGCTTCAGCACGAGGTGGAAGTCGATCTTGATCTTTCCCTATTTTTGGAACCTCAACACTTTTGTTCTCCATATTTTAATAGGCACAACTAAAAGGCACCTCAGGTAAACAATGGAGATGGATGGATACTAGTATACTTATGGATGACGAGTGACTGCCGACACAGAGGTAGCTACAGCCGTGGACTACCGTACTGCGTCTGCTAGTATAGACTGGATGATAATGATATAAAAAATATATATATATCACTACTGCAGGACAGGTATATATTATATAATGACGGACCTGCTGGACACTGTCAGCAGCAGACTCCTAAACTACTAGTATGAAGAAGATAGAAAAAAAAAAACCACCACAGGTAGGTATACAATTATGGACGAGCACTGCCGACACAGAGGTAGCTACAGCCGTGGACTACCGTACTGCGTCTGCTAGTATAGACTGGATGATAATGATATAAAAAATATATATATATCACTACTGCAGGACAGGTATATATTATATAATGACGGACCTGCTGGACACTGTCAGCAGCAGACTCCTAAACTACTAGTATGAAGAAGATAGAAAAAAAAAACCCACCACAGGTAGGTATACAATTATGGACGAGCGCTGCCGACACAGAGGGAGCTACAGCCGTGGACTACCGTACTGCGTCTGCTAGTATAGACTGGATGATAATGATATAAAAAATATATATATATCACTACTGCAGGACAGGTATATATTATATAATGACGGACCTGCTGGACACTGTCAGCAGCAGACTCCTAAACTACTAGTATGAAGAAGATAGAAAAAAAAACAAACACCACAGGTAGGTATACAATTATGGACGAGCACTGCCGACACAGAGGTAGCTACAGCCGTGGACTACCGTACTGCGTCTGCTAGTATAGACTGGATGATAATGATATAAAAAATATATATATATCACTACTGCAGGACAGGTATATATTATATAATGACGGACCTGCTGGACACTGTCAGCAGCAGACTCCTAAACTACTAGTATGAAGAAGATAGAAAAAAAAAAACCACCACAGGTAGGTATACAATTATGGACGAGCACTGCCGACACAGAGGTAGCTACAGCCGTGGACTACCGTTCTGCGTCTGCTAGTATAGACTGGATGATAATGATATAAAAAATATATATATATCACTACTGCAGGACAGGTATATATTATATAATGACGGACCTGCTGGACACTGTCAGCAGCAGACTCCTAAACTACTAGTATGAAGAAGATAGAAAAAAAAACCCCACCACAGGTAGGTATACAATTATGGACGAGCACTGCCGACACAGAGGTAGCTACAGCCGTGGACTACCGTACTGCGTCTGCTAGTATAGACTGGATGATAATGATATAAAAAATATATATATATCACTACTGCAGGTATATATTATAATATAATGAATGACGGACCTGCTGGACACTGTCTGTCAGCAGAATGCGTTTATAGAATAAATTAAAAAAACACCACACGAGTGTTTAACTTTTTCAGGCAGACAATATACTGGTGGTCACTGGTCAGTCACACTGGCAGCAAAAGTGTGCACTGTTATGTACTCCTGCTATAACTGCTCCCCAGTCTCCCCCACAATTAAGCTGTGTGAGCAGTGAGCACTCAGCACAGTCAGATATACATAGATGATATTATCATGCAGCACACTGAGGCTGAGCACAGATATGGTATGTGACTGTGTATCGTTTTTTTTCAGGCAGAGAACGGATTTTAAATAATAAATAAAACTGGTGGTCACTAGTATAACTATCAGCAAAACTCTGCACTCTCTGAGTACTCCTAATGCTCCCCAAAATTACTAAAATTAAATTACTAGTAAATCAAGTGTCTCACTCTCTATCTAAACGGAGAGGACGCCAGCCACGTCCTCTCCCTATCAATCTCAATGCACGTGTGAAAATGGCGGCGACGCGCGGCTCCTTATATAGAATCCGAGTCTCGCGATAGAATACGAGCCTCGCGAGAATCCGACAGCGGGATGATGACGTTCGGGCGCGCTCGGGTTAGCCGAGCAAGGCGGGAAGATCCGAGTCTGCCTCGGACCCGTGTAAAAAGGCTGAAGTTCGGGGGGGTTCGGATTCCGAGGAACCGAACCCGCTCATCTCTAATCAAAATGACCCCCAAATTCTATGATTTAAGCTGTTTTTGAGGGGTTTTTGTAAAAAAAAAAAACGAATCCAAAACACAACTGAATCCGACAAAAAATTTTCAGGGAGGTTTTGCCAAAACGCGTCCGAATCCAAAACACGGCCGCGGAACCGAATCCAAAACCAAAACACAAAACCCGAAAAATGTCCGGTGCACATCACTACAAATAACATTGAGGGAAAAAAAACAGTAAACACACTCCTCCACTACCACTACACACCACACACCAAACACACACACACACACACACACACACACACACACACACACACACACACACACACACACACACACACTCACTCACTTACAAACAATGACATAGACGTTAAAAAAAAAAAGACAAAAAACTAGACAGACTTTTAAATAACTACACAACAAGTATGACAAGACTACTTACACACACAGTACAGCACTCAACAATCGCAAAGAACCTCCTCAAAACCGCCAAAAACTCCTATCAACTCACCAACTCCAAACACACCTTCCTCTCACCTTTCCACTAGCTAAACCCACGAGGTGCGGACGGTTTGGGGCGGTTTTATAGTAATGAGCACAGACACTCCTCCATCACGAATCAAACCAATCACGGACGAGTGACAAAAACGAAACTTAGAAAAAAAACCCGGCCGGGAACGGAAAAACACTGCCGTAACCGAAAAATGACGCAGTCGGAAAAAAAACAGAGAACACGGCCGCAAATCCACAAAATCGGCCGCATTCTACCTTGGAAAAACACGAATGACATCGACATCGAAAAATGGAAATAATCAAAACACGACAGCATAGTAAATGAGGCGTAATAAATTCAAAAAGTTGCAAATTCACACATTCGATGTCATTCATGTTTAAACTTTAATCTCATTCTGAAAAATACGAATTTTAGTAAATATACCCCTATGTCTCAGTGTTTGCAAATACGCGCTATATCACGTATTTTACCCAGATCGGAGGACGGGGACTCACCTCTCAAAAATTAGCTGCAGCCAATTCCTGGTTGTAAATTGACGGCGCTTCCTGCCTGTAAAGAGCGGAGGTGGAGCCTTACCATTGCCAGTTCTCTGGCGGTGCCCCCTCCTGGTTACATGCTGCGGCTTCCCACGGGGATCGGGCAGAGAGTGAAGACGGCTCTGCGGCTGCTGTACGCTGTGCAGCGGGCGGGAGGTTAGCGCTAGTGGTAAGTGCTGTGGGGAAGGGTGAGCAGCCTAGGAGCAGGTGGCTGAACTTGGGTGGTTGCTATTCTTGTGTGTTTTCTGGGCGTGTCATGGGCTTGTAGCATACTTACCTACTCTCCCGGAAGCTGCGGGAGGCTCCCATTTTTTGGGGTAGCCCCCCGCACCCCCGGAAGAGTGGGCAGGTCTCCCGCATCCTGCTCGCACCCTAGTGATGCGAGCAGGATGGAGAGATAACCTCCCACATTCGCGAATCCGTCAGGTGGAGAAGGGGTTAAAATGACGCAAATCGCGTCATTTTAGCCCCGCCCCCTTCCCGCGGACCCGCGAATCGCGGCATTTCCCAATGCGGGGGCGGGGCTTAGTGATGTCACAGTCCGGTCCCGCCCCCCAAAGACACTGCAGCGTCTCCTCTCCGGGCTTCTCCCGGAGAGGAGAAATAAAATGTAGGTAAGTATGGCTTGTAACCCAACCTCAGTGGTTGTTTCAGCCATCAACCACTGAGGTCCGGCCACAAGCAGAAGTAACGGGTGCACCACAGGTAACAGCAGTGCCTGCACAATAGCTTCATGTTGTATTCTCTAAGATCCTTAGCTTGGTCTAGTTGTGAGTGGCGCTGGGAATATCAGGGTAGCACCACACTCACAACTAGACCAAGCTAAGGATCTAAGAGAATACAACATGAAGCTATTGTGCAGGCACTGCTGCTACCTGTGGTGCACCCGTTACTTCTGGGATCATCATGTCAAGCTGCATAAAACATCTGCTTCAGTCAAAAGCACTTATACAAGTGAGGGGAGCCAGGGCTACGTGATATAAGGCTAGAAATGAGAAAACACACCGGCATCCCAATCTCAGCACTGCCGACAAGAGTGCAGAGCATACCCTAACCTCTTTCCCCTACCCCTAACCCCCCCCCACTCACAGCCTAATCCTAACCTCCCCCCAGTACTTCTTAAACCTAACCCCCCCCCCTTACCCACAGCCTAAACCTAACCCCCCCCCCCCCTTAGTGCCTAACGCTACCCCCCCATTGCAGCTTAACCCTAACCTCCCATACCCTAACACCCCCCCCCCCTGTTCCCCCCCGAGTGTGCTTAAACCTAACCCCCCCCCCCCTCCTGCACGCTAAACCTGTGGCGGCAGTGCATACTTACTTTCAGGATCCCGACTGTCGGGATATCGTAGTCGGAATCCTGACACCTCGGGTATTACGGCTGCCGGGATCCTGAACGCATACCTCTGGTATGATAACAGCCCAGCAGCATTGTCACCCTCTCGCCCTCCTCCCGCAACACTTTTGTAGTGTCTAAATCCAGTCTGTGGCTCCTATCATAGCAGCACCATAAACCCATTACATATATACTGTATATGTATTATTTAATAATGTGTTTAGAATAATTTATTGTCCTGTTTTTTAATCATAATTGCCAAGTGCTCTACCTGGTGCAATGTGTATAACGGCATGCTCTACCTGGTGCAATGTGTATAACGGGGTGCTCTACCTGGTGCAATGTGTATAACGGCGTGCTCTACCTGGTGCAATGTGTATAACGGCGTGCTCTACCTGGTGCAATGTGTATAATAACGGCGTGTTCTACCTGGTTTCAATGTGTATAACGGCGTGCTCTACCTGGTGCAATGTGTATAACGGGGTGCTCTACCTGGTGTATTGTGTATAACGGCGTCTCTACCTGGTGCAATGTGTATAACTGCGTGCTCTACTTGGAGCAATGTGTATAACGGGGTGCTCTACCTGGTGCAATGTGTATAACGGCGTGCTCTACCTGGTGCATTGTGTATAACGGCGTGCTCTACCTGGTATCAATGTGTATAATGGCGTGCTCTACCTGGTTTCAATGTGTATAACGGCGTGCTCTACCTGGTGCAATGTGTATAACGGCGTGCTCTACCTGGTGCAATGTGTATAACGGGGTGCTCTACCTGGTGCATTGTGTATAACGGCGTGCTCTACCTGGTTTCAATGTGTATAACGGTGTGCTCTACCTGGTCCAATGTGTATAATGGGGTGCTCTACCTGGTGCAATGTGTATAACGGCGTGCTCTACCTGGTGCAATGTGTATAACGGTGTGCTCTACCTGGTGCAATATGTATACCGGGGTGCTCTACCTGGTGCAATGTGTATAACGGGGTGCTCTACCTGGTTTCAATGTGTATAACGGCGTGCTCTACCTGGTGCAATGTGTATAACGGGGTGCTCTACCTGGTGCAATGTGTATAACGGCGTGCTCTACCTGGTTTCAATGTGTATAACGGCGTGCTCTACCTGGTGCAATGTGTATAACGGGGTGCTCTACCTGGTGTATTGTGTATAACGGCGTCTCTACCTGGTGCAATGTGTATAACTGCGTGCTCTACCTGGTATCAATGTGTATAATGGCGTGCTCTACCTGGTTTCAATGTGTATAACGGCGTGCTCTACCTGGTGCAATGTGTATAACGGCGTGCTCTACCTGGTGCAATGTGTATAACGGGGTGCTCTACCTGGTGCATTGTGTATAACGGCGTGCTTTACCTGGAGCAATGTGTATAACGGTGTGCTCTACCTGGTCCAATGTGTATAATGGGGTGCTCTACCTGGTGCAATGTGTATAACGGCGTGCTCTACCTGGTGCAATGTGTATAACGGTGTGCTCTACCTGGTGCAATATGTATACCGGGGTGCTCTACCTGGTGCAATGTGTATAACGGCGTGCTCTACCTGGTTTCAATGTGTATAACGGCGTGCTCTACCTGGTGCAATGTGTATAACGGGGTGCTCTACCTGGTGTATTGTGTATAACGGCGTCTCTACCTGGTGCAATGTGTATAACTGCGTGCTCTACTTGGAGCAATGTGTATAACGGGGTGCTCTACCTGGTGCAATGTGTATAACGGCGTGCTCTACCTGGTGCATTGTGTATAACGGCGTGCTCTACCTGGTATCAATGTGTATAATGGCGTGCTCTACCTGGTTTCAATGTGTATAACGGCGTGCTCTACCTGGTGCAATGTGTATAACGGCGTGCTCTACCTGGTGCAATGTGTATAACGGGGTGCTCTACCTGGTGCATTGTGTATAACGGCGTGCTTTACCTGGAGCAATGTGTATAACGGTGTGCTCTACCTGGTCCAATGTGTATAATGGGGTGCTCTACCTGGTGCAATGTGTATAACGGCGTGCTCTACCTGGTGCAATGTGTATAACGGTGTGCTCTACCTGGTGCAATATGTATACCGGGGTGCTCTACCTGGTGCAATGTGTATAACGGGGTGCTCTACCTGGTGCATTGTGTATAACGGCGTGCTCTACCTGGAGCAATGTGTATAACGGCGTGCTCTACCTGGTGCAATATGTATACCGGGGTGCTCTACCTGGAGCAATGTGTATAACGGCGTGCTCTACCTGGAGCAATGTGTATAACGGCGTGCTCTACCTGGTGCAATGTGTATAACGGGGTGCTCTACCTGGTGCAATGTGTATAACGGTGTGCTCTACCTGGTGCAATATGTATACCGGGGTGCTCTACCTGGTGCAATGTGTATAACGGGGTGCTCTACCTGGTGCAATGTGTATAATAACGGCGTGCTCTACCTGGTTTCAATGTGTATAACGGCGTGCTCTACCTGGTGCAATGTGTATAACGGGGTGCTCTACCTGGTGCATTGTGTATAACGGCGTGCTCTACCTGGTGCAATGTGTATAACTGCGTGCTCTACCTGGAGCAATGTGTATAACGGCGTGCTCTACCTGGAGCAATGTGTATAACGGCGTGCTCTACCTGGTGCAATGTGTATAACGGCGTGCTCTACCTGGTGCAATGTGTATAACGGTGTGCTCTACCTGGTGCAATGTGTATAAGGGGTGCTCTACCTGGTTTCAATGTGTAGAACGGCGTGCTCTACCTGGTGCAATGTGTATAACGGCGTGCTCTACCTGGTGCAATGTGTATAACGGCGTGCTCTACCTGGTGCAATGTGTATAACGGCGTGCTCTACCTGGTGCAATGTGTATAACGGCGTGCTCTACCTGGTGCAATGTGTATAACGTGCTCTACCTGGTTTCAATGTCTATAGCGGCGTGCTCTACCTGGTTTCAATGTGTATGATGGGCTGGAGAATGGGTACTGGTGTGTGCTTTTGGTCGCCGGGGGGTTACGAGCGGGCTGAAGTTTTGCCTAGGGTGACAAGAAACCTTGCACCGGCCCTGTGTACAGACACTGGCTGGTGACCTGCTACACCCAGCACCGCTACCAATAACATGTACAGACACTGGCTGGTGACCTGCTACAGCCCTGCACCACTACCGATAACATGTACAGACACTGGCTGGTGACCCGCTACAGCCCTGCACCACTACCAATAACATGTACAGACACCGACTGGTGACCTGCTACAGCCCTGCACCGCTACCGATAACATGTACAGACACTGGCTGGTGACCTGCTACAGCCCTGCACCACTACCGATAACATGTACAGACGCTGGCTGGTGACCTGCTACAGCCCTGCACCTCTACCAATAACATGTACAGACACTGGCTGGTGACCTGCTACAGCCCTGCACCACTACCGATAACATGTACAGACACTGGCTGGTGACCCGCTACAGCCCTGCACCACTACCAATAACATGTACAGACACCGACTGGTGACCTGCTACAGCCCTGCACCTCTACCAATAACATGTACAGACACTGGCTGGTGACCTGCTACAGCCCTGCACCACTACCGATAACATGTACAGGCACCAGCTGGTGACGTGCTACAGCCCTGCTCCACTACCGATAACATGTACAGACACCGACTGGTGACCTGCTGCAGCCCTGCACCACTACCGATAACATGTACAGACACCGGCTGGTGACCTGCTACAGCCCTGCACTGCTACCAATAACATGTACAGACACCGGCTGGTGACCTGCTACAGCCCTGCACCACTACCGATAACATGTACAGACACTGGCTGGTGATCTGCTACAGCCCTGCACCACTACCGATAACATGTACAGGCACCAGCTGGTGACGTGCTACAGCTCTGCACCACTACCGATAACATGTACAGACACCGACTGGTGACCTGCTGCAGCCCTGCACCACTACCGATAACATGTACATACACCGGCTGGTGACCTGCTACAGCCCTGCACTGCTACCGATAACATGTACAGACACCGGCTGGTGACCTGCTACAGCCCTGCACCGCTACCGATAACATGTACAGACACTGGCTGGTGACCTGCTACAGCCCTGCACCGCTACCGATAACATGTACAGACACTGGCTGGTGACCTGCTACAGCCCTGCACTGCTAAGAATAACATGTACAGACAGCGGCTGGTGACCTGCTACAGCCCTGCACCGCTACCGATAACATGTACAGACACTGGCTGGTGACCTGCTACAGCCCTGCACCACTACAGATAACATGTACAGACACTGGCTGGTGACCTGCTACAGCCCTGCACTGCTAAGAATAACATGTACAGACAGCGGCTGGTGACCTGCTACAGCCCTGCACCGCTACCGATAACATGTACAGGCACCAGCTGGTGACCTGCTACAGCCCTACACCTCTACCGATAACATGTACAGACAGCGGCTGGTGACCTGCTGCAGCCCAGCACCGCTACCAATAACATGTACAGACAGCGGCTGGTGACCTGCTACACCCAGCACCGCTACCAATAACATGTACAGACACTGGCTGGTGACCTGCTACAGCCCTGCACCACTACCGATAACATGTACAGACACTGGCTGGTGACCTGCTACAGCCCTGCACTGCTACCTATAACATGTACAGACACCGGCTGGTGACCTGCTACAGCCCTACACCTCTACCGATAACATGTACAGACAGCGGCTGGTGACCTGCTACAGCCCAGCACCGCTACCAATAACATGTACAGACAGCGGCTGGTGACCTGCTACAGCCCTACACCTCTACCAATAAGATGTACAGCCACCGGCTGGTGACCTGCTACAGCCCTGCACCTCTACCAATAACATGTACAGACACCGGCTGGTGACCTGCTACAGCCCTGCACTGCTACCGATAACATGTACAGACAGCGGCTGGTGACCTGCTACAGCCCTGCACCACTATAACATGTACAGACACCGGCTGGTGACCTGCTACAGCCCTGCACCACTATAACATGTACAGACACCGGCTGGTGACCTGCTACAGCCCTGCACCACTACCGATAACATGTACAGACACTGGCAGGTGACCTGCTACAGCCCTGCACCACTACCAATAACATGTACAGACACCAGCTGGTGACCTGCTACAGCCATACCCCTCTTAATGCTATGACCAGTGTAGCACATCACTGGTTAAACCACTGGCCTGTTACCTGTGTCAAGACACGTTCCGCTGGTGTGTACATACCCCTACCATACCACCGCACGCACACACACGTTTCCAACACATTTTAATCGTAAAAGGCAATGTTGGGGCATTTATAAATAATTTATTTTGGGAGAAATGCAATTCTCCTTTAGAGGCATATTTATCAAGTGATATTTATGGCATATAACCTGAAAACACGTTTTCTGGGGGTAATCGCAAATATTGAGGATCTCCAGTATGTATAGAGGAGGGACTGCAGCACATATCTCTCCGACATTTGCTGTGATCCCTACATCCCTGACAGCAGCCATACTCCCATAAGGGGTAGCGATACGCCTGTCACTATATGTGATTATGGCCCTCATTCCGAGTTGTTCGCTCGCTAGCTGCTTTTAGCAGCATTGCACACGCTAAGCCGCCGCCCTCTGGGAGTGTATCTTAGCATAACAGAATTGCAAACGAAAGATTCGCATAATTGCGAATAGAAATTTCTTAGCAGTTTCTGAGTAGCTCGAGACTTACTCCTACACTGCGATCAGTTCAGTCAGTTTCGTTCCTGGTTTGACGTCACAAACACACCCAGCGTTCGCCCAGACACTCCCCCATTTCTCCAGCCACTCCCGCGTTTTTCCCAGAAACGGTAGCGTTTTTCCGCACACACCCATAAAACGGCCAGTTTCCGCCCAGAAACACCCACTTCCTGTCAATCACACTACGATCAGCAGAACGATGAAAAATCCTCGTTATGCCGTGAGTAAAATACCAAACTTTTGTGTAAAATAACTAAGCGCATGCGCTCTGCGAACCTTGCGCATGCGCAGTAAGCGACTAATTGCAATATAGCGAAACTCGGCAACGAGCGAACAACTCGGAATGAGGGCCTATGTGTACATTCGGGCGAATGTTAATATATTATTGCCATGAATAGTGGCTATAAGAAATTGTAATTATCGGGCCTAGAAGCCGATAATTAGTAAATATGAGCCACAAAGCTTACACAGCATCTAACAAAAGAGGAGGACGCTCTGTACCCTGAGATGAGCCAAGGCGAGCACCTCCGCATCGGATCTGTCAGACATCACTCTGTCTGCCACACTCCCTCAGCGGAAACCGTATTCCTCTGTAGTCATTTGCAGACAGATCAGTTATCAAAGTAAACAACGTTATAGCTTCTGATCAAACATTGCCTTTAAAGTTTCCCAGCTAATTGCATGTTCATTGAATTATAATGTATGCACCGGGAGAGACATTGCCTGTGGGCTACGGGAGAGACTTGGCAGCTGCGTTACTGGCTCGTGTTGCTGTTCTATGACTAGATCTGCTGCCTGCAACAAACTAACCCCCATTTTTTTAATGGGTAGAAGCTAAGGTTAAGGAAAGCAGCAGTCATTCTGTCTCCATACTTTTTTATTTTTTATATGATTTCACATCATTGCCCGGTGAGTCATCAGGGTCCTGTCACTGCTTCCTCTCTTGGCAGGGCCGTTGTAACAGAGAAGGAGGCCCGTGTGCACCTCCGGATGGGCCCCCACCTCTGTTTGTCGCAGTAGATGCTGGCATTATTCCGGTGTCTACTGCGCACGTGCAGGTCTCCGGAAACATGGCGCCCGCCACGTTCCGGAGACCAAAATCACTACTGCGCAGTCATGGTGGCCATTTTGGCAGCGATTTTCGCAACAACTGCAGCGCCCGTTGATGGACTATGGAAAGGTAAGTATTAAAAATGGGTACAGTGTGTGCGGTGTGGGCCCCTGCTGGACCCATGGGCCCGTTTTGCACTGCACACATTGCATCCATTATAGAAACGGGTGTAGTAGGTGTTGCCGGCGGTCAGGCTCCTGGCAACCAGCACACCGGCGCCGGAATCCCGACCGCTGGCATACCGACAGGTGGGCGAGCGCAAATGAGCCCCTTGCGGGCTCGCTGTGGGCACGGTACGCGCGCCACGCTATCTATTCTCCCTCCAGGGGGGGGGCGTGGACCCCCAAGAGGGAGAATAGATGCCGGTATGCCAGCGATCAGGCTCCCGGCGCCGTTATGCTGGTCGTCGGGAGCCCGGCCGCCGGCAAACAGAAGACCACCCATAGAAACGCCTATGTCTCTGGGACACGGTGTCTGGGCCCCATATTGATGCACCCGCGTAGCGAGTCCCAAGATGGCATCCCTGGCTGGTTCACAATTGGTCATACTTGAAAACTCTTCCGGAACCAGTGTCGGACTGCGGCATGAAGGGCTTAAGGGGTGTGGCCAGTTACCACACACTGAGACCAGCCTCCCCAGAAGCTTAGATAGCCATTAAAGATTGTATATCTGACTCTCTAATAGAGGGACAATGAATAATTATAGTACCCTGTCCGGAACCTGACATTAGGGGAGGGGGTGGGTCCTCAAGTAGTGGGGCCCACCGGAGGTTTCCCCCTGTACCACTATGGGCCAATCTGACTCTTCCTAGTGAAACGGGCTGGAGGGGGGGCTAACAGAGCAGGCCTTAGGCATAGGCAAACTAGGCAATTGCTAGGGCATCTGGTATGACTAGGGGCACAAGCAGCTTATGCTGATTAAAATGATATGTGGCATGCCTATATTCTGTGTGTAGCATTTCGTACGCAGATACAGCCACAGTTGCACACAGTATATAGGCATGCCACATATAATTTTAATCAGCAGAAGCTGCTTGTGCATCCTAGCCACACAGCAATGCAAATAAGATGCATTTTCATAAAAAAATAGGCACCTGACGTTAGCAGAGCTGCCAGTTGACTCATGCCAGGAACTATATGTGTCATTATGTGTATAAGGGCATTAATAATGTGTAACATATGTGTAAGGGGCACTATGCATGTCATTAAGTGTATAAGGGCACTAATAATGTGCGGCATATGTGTAAGGGAAATTATGTGCATAAGGGCATTAATAAGGGTTGGCATAATGTGCAATGCTTATAAGGACATTAATAATGTGTGTCATATGTGTAAGGGGCATTACTGTGTGGTATTATGTGTATAAATGCATTACCAATGTGTGGCATTATGTGTATAAGGTTCTAATGTGAATAAAGAGCAATATGGTGTGGTGTAATGTGAATAAGGAGCAATATGGTGTGGGGTAATGAGAATAAAGAGCAATATGGTGTGGTGTAATGTGAATAAGGAGCAATTCAGTATGATGTTATGTGAATGAGGGGCACTACTGTGAGGAGTAACTTATATAAGGTAAAGTGGTACTACTGTGTGATGTAATGTGAATAAGGGACACTTTCGCATGATAAATTGTGAATAAAGTTGCACTACTGTGAGACATAATTTGAATTGGGGGTACTATTGTGTGGCCATGTCCCTTGCCAGCAAAAACAAATACCTTTTTGGGTTGTGCGCCGAATGTGCGCACTGTTCTTATTTAAATTACAGGGGGTAACAAAACAAAAAAAAAGGACTGCTATGGGTGGGGGGTGATGGTGCTGGGAAAGGGGTGCAGGGTCAGAGGCGGAACTAGCGGTGGTGCTAGGGGGCACCAGCCAAAATCTTGCCTAGGGCATCAAATTGGTTAGGGACGGCTCTGGGGGCTAATGGTGCGATTCTCCCAGAGGAAAATTAAGAAATATTGCCAAGGAGGCATTAGGTGCAGGAGACCCCTTTGACTTGTGGGCCTATTGCCCAAATGTATTAAGCTTTAAAAAGTGATAACGTGGAGGATGATAAAGAACCAACAAATCAGCTCCTGTCATTTTTCAAACACATCCTGTCACATGGCAGTTAGGAAGCTGATTGGCTGCTACTTTAACACTCTCCACTTTATCACGTTTTAAGGCTTAATACATCTTTGCCTATATGCACTGTACACACAGTTTTAGAGGTCTATTTATTAACATTATTTTTACTAAAATAATGTGAAAAAGTGTGTTTTCTGTTTTCACCCCCTTTTCACATTATTTTAGTATCACCTGAATGTATTAAAGGGCATTTGGAGCCGTTTTCGGGAAAAACTGCTCCAAACCCTTTAATTCACTTTTGTTTAGTAGCCCACATCGCATTCCCCATACTTATAATGGGAAATGCGATCTGACCAGATTTACAAAAAAAATAAAAAGAGAAAAAATACCGCAGTGTGCCCTGTGATAATCTCGCCAGCTCAGGCTGGCGAGATCACAAGGCAGCACTGCGATAATGTGGCATTTGCCCCTGGCAGAGAACGCTGAGCGGGGACCCGGCAGAGTGATCAGCTCTGTGTGTCCGATGGAGACACAAGCTGATCACAGTGTAAAAAGAAAAAAAAAGTAAAAACAAAACAAAAACATACTCACCTGTCCAGGGAGCCGGTTCGCGCTGCTCCTGCTGGGCTGCCGGGCGCCGGGTCCCCCATGTGCTGTGCTGTGACCCCAGCGCAATAAAATGACGCTGCAAAGCGGCAGCGCACTTTACAGCATCGGGGGTCACCGCAGCGCACAGGATCCGGCGCCCGGCAGCCCAGCAGCAGCAGCGCGGACCGGCTCCCTGGACAGGTGAGTATATTATCCTGCTGGATGGGGGGGGTCCGCATGCGATAATTGATACATCCCTGCGATGTTAGTGTGAGTTTGGCCAATTTTATCACATGACATCCGCATCCAGGAAATGGTGATAAATTAATTACAGCACTGTTCAGTGCTCTCTCTGCTGGCTGAAAAGAGCACTGATGCTAAACAGAGCTGTAATGTAAACTCCTGCTTATGCAGGGAGCAACCCCTTCCCCCTCACTCCTGTCTCCCTCCCTTCCCCCATGTAGGACTTTTCCTCCACTTATGCAGTATTAGGTATAATGCCTGACTCAGAGTTGTACGCAAATTCCAGTGACAGGGGGGACTGCACAAGTGCAGAAGTGGGACATGTGCAGAAGACAGGGAGCGCTGTCCAGCATTCCTGAAAAGAGGCCGCAGCATACTGGCCTTGCTATGGATCTGAGACAGTTATCTGAGTAACTTGTGGGTAAAAGTGCCCCCATTATACCACACAGTGGAGATGGACGCACCGCTATTATACATTGCAGGGGGCGGTAGACAGACACTGACGGCGGTGCATACAAAGGCAATCGCGGGTGGATGCAGCCAGTATCACCCACTGGACATATGCGTTATGTGCCACGCACCGTCCGCACCACCCTAGTTATGGCTCTGCTAGGATTGTTCTATTATTCATTTGACAGTACTGAAGTATTGAATTGGTGGCTTATGTTATTGTTTTTTTTCTGTTTGCTAAATGTTGACTATTAATAATAAACATGTATGAGTTTTGTGCAATACAATTACACTGCTTTAATTATTCCAAACATCATGATATATACCTCTTTCATATCTCCAATGCCGGATCCCACCCGGGAATTGGAAACAGGTCCTTCCCGGGTGGGATCCGGCATTGGAGACTATGTGCTGGCTTCCCGAACCGGCAAATTGCTGGGTCGGTTGCCATAGTGGCAGGGGGCGGAGCCGGCGCTGGGAGATATAGCTCATCTCCGAGCCGCCTCTCCCTATCTAGTAAGAGGCAACCCGGGAATCCGTTTACGCAGCCACTGACCCGGTATTCAACCCGGGAATAACACTGCTTATAACCCAGGTTGAATTACGGGGTCAGGCGACCCGGGAATCCGGACATGGCGCTTTCACACCGCACACTGACCCGTGTCGACCCGGCAATATGCCGAGGCCATACCGGGTTATTTGTGCGATGTTGACCTGTCGACCTAGTACATGTCGACCTAATGACCATGTCGACCTACTGTCCCTGTCGACCCAACGACCCATACCCATATCTCCTACCACCACTGAGGAACAAGCAGTTTGTTCATCTTTATTACAGGCTCATAAGCTCCTGTAAGGAAAGTATATGACCCCCCTTGTGTATGATGTGCATATTGATTGTTATCCTGTAATTAGCTCCTGTGTGGAAGCATAGCTCAAACTGTTGTGAATTAGATCATTACATTAACAATGTGCAGCCTGCACCAGAGGTCTTACATATTGCAGGGTTCCCTGCATCAGTTTGTAGAACTATACTATGGTGGTCATTCTGAGTTGATCGCTCGCTAGCAGCTTTTAGCAGCCGCGCAAACGCATTGTCGCCGTCCACCGAGTAGTGTATTTTTGCTTTGCAGGAGTGCGAACGCCTGTGCAGCAGAGCGCCTGCAAAAACATTTTGTGCAAAACAAGACCAGCCCTGCAGTTACTCTTCATGGCCCTCATTCCGAGTTGATCGCTCGCAAGGCGAATTTAGCAGAGTTGCTCACGCTAAGCCGCCGCCTACTGGGAGTGAATCTTAGCTTCTTAAAATTGCGACCGATGTATTCGCAATATTGCGATTACAAACTACTTAGCAGTTTCAGAGTAGCTTCAGACTTACTCGGCATCTGCGATCAGTTCAGTGCCTGTCGTTCCTGGTTTGACGTCATAAACACACCCAGCGTTCGCCCAGACACTCCCCCGTTTCTCCGGCCACTCCTGCGTTTTTTCCGGAAACGGTAGCGTTTTTATCCACACGCCCCGAAAACGCCGTGTTTCCGCCCAGTAACACCCATTTCCTGTCAATCACACTACGTTCGCCAGAGCGAAGAAAAAGCCGTGAGTAAAAATACTATCTTCATTGTAAAATTACTTGGCGCAGTCGCAGTGCGAATATTGCGCATGCGTACTAAGCGGAATTTCACTGCGATGCGAAGAAAATTACCGAGCGAACGACTCGGAATGAGGGCCCATGTGCGATGATTCTAATGACGGAGGGATGGTTTTTGACATCACACACCCGCCCAGCGTTCGCCCAGCCACGAGTGCGTTTTTCCTGGCACGCTTGCGTTTTTCTAAGCACTCCCTAAAAACGCTCAGTTACCACCCAGAAACGCCCACTTCATGTCAATCATCCTGCGTTGTGCCGTGCCACTGAAAGCTTCGCTAGAACCTGTGCAAAACCACAAAGAACTTTGTACCCGTACGTCGCATGTGCGCATTGCGGTGCATACGCATGCGCAGAAATGCCGATTTTTAGTCTGAACACTGCGCTGCGAACAACGGCAGCTAGCGATCAACTCGGAATGAACCCCAATGACTTTACATATTGCGCAGAACAAGTGCGCCCATTCTCAAGGTTCATCAACAACTGTGCGGATCTCACAGAGGAAACTGTGAACTAGAAAGCAGCCACACGTATAATCAGATTCTTTTGACACTCCTAATTGTCTGATAAATGAACCACTGAAATATTTATTTTGATTAATAATATGTGTTCTCAGAAACAATAAAAAACTTTTTTTTCTTCTTACTTTCATTCATTTAGATCTATAAAACCTGAGCTTGGGATATATTTGTTCTGGGAACAGAGCAGTTTAATGGAGCATAAAGTCATTTGTTTTTGCAAACAACCGCTAGGTGTGAATGACAGTTTACCCGGAGATGCCGGCCTATCAGAACTGAGCGTTGTAAGAAGCCCCCCTGGAGTATTCCATCTCCATGGAAACTTTAATCCGAGCACTGTATATTCACAAGTCATTCTTGTCCTCAGAAAGAGAGCATATAGAATATAGGCACATAGAATTTTATAGCAGAGGAACTATGGGTCATGTCTGGGCAACCCATGGCATTAAATACATCGGTATACTGACCATTCACCTTTTTGGTTGCGTCACCGATTCTTTTTATCTGTGTTATTAATATCTTTTTGGAGATAACCTCTTCCAAAGTGTAAACAGTACTCAAGGTAACAGTCCCTGAATAGGACTGGGAGACAAACGGCAAGCAGCAATGGAAGCAAGGATAGGGTTAGGCATGAACATGAGGAAGGAGGGTCCTGCCCGTGAGAGCTTGCATGCTAAGAGATGGAGGGCCCTGCCAGTGAGAGCTTGCATGCTAAGAGATGGAGGGCCCTTCCCATGAGAGTTTGCATGCTAAGAGATAGAGGACCCTGCCAGTGAGAACTTACATGCTAAGAGATGGAGGGCCCTTCCCATGAGAGTGTGCATGCTAAGAGATGGAGGGCCCTGCCAGTGAGAACTTACATGCTAAGAGATGGAGGGCCCTTCCCATGAGAGTTTGCATGCTAAGAGATGGAGGGCCCTGCCAGTGAGAACTTGCATGCTAAGAGATGGAGGGCCCTGTCCATGAGAGTTTGCATGCTAAGAGATGGAGGGCCCTGCCAGTGAGAACTTACATGCTAAGAGATGGAGGGCCCTGCCAGTGAGAGCTTGCATGCTAAGAGATGGAGCGCCCTGCCCATGAGAGCGTGCATGCTAAGAGATGGAGGGCCCTGCCAGTGAGAACTTGCATGCTAAGAGATGGAGGGCCCTGCCAGTGAGAACTTACATGCTAAGAGATGGAGGGCCCTGCCCATGAGAGTTTGCATGCTAAGAGATAGAGGGCCCTGCCCATGAGAGTTTGCATGCTAAGAGATGGAGGGCCCTGCCAGTGAGAGCTTGCATGCTAAGAGATGGAGGGCCCTGCCCATGAGAGTGTGCATGCTGAGAAATGGAGGTCCCTGACCATGACAGCTTGCATGCTAAGAGATGGAGGGCCCTGACCATGGAAGCTTGCATGCTAACTAAGAGATGGAGGGCCCTGACCATGGAAGCTTGCATGCTAAGAGATGGAGGGTCCTGCCCTGAGATCCTGCAGACTTAGAGACGAGGTAAACAAGTGGAAGGTTAACTATGAAGAAGAGTAAACCAGGAGAGAGATTAGAGATTTAGGAGGAGAGGTGGTAGACTTAGATGAAAATGTGTATTTTTAGTGAGACCTTGTTGCTAATGAGGCTGACAGAAAGTCCCAGAGGAGGGGACAGAGCAGGAGTAATCTCGAAGGTGAACATGAAAAAAAAAATACCAGGGAGGAATAGAGGCAGTAATCGGAGGAAAAGCAGTGCTGGCGGGCGGGAGTGTGGACAGAAATGTCGGAGATGCAGGAAGGTGAAGAGATATTAAGTGAGAGATTTAACAAAGCTTGGAGATAGAAAAAGTGGAGAGATATAGTACCAGTCAACTGCCATGACAGGAGCGCACCAAACAGTACAAATAGATCTACTGTATATATTTTTATTTTTTGAGCTCGCAGTTCAATTCAAACTACGTGGAGTCACAGGGCTTATAGATGCCCACGAACATAGCACAGTAGGGTAAAGCATCCCAAACAGTACAAACAATAGAATATATTTATGTTCCACATCGCACCTCAACTCTCACTGTGACAATTGAAAGGGGTTTTAGTTTATTATGTATGTTAATAATAAACGCACAGGGGTACAGCGCACACAGGTTGTGCAAACTTAAAATAATATTTTTTTTACCTTTTTTTTTATTTATTTTTTACATACAGCAGCATGCCCCTATACAAACTGACTATACAGAGCACAGCTTGTGAGTCTGGACACAGCAGCTCCAATACAGCAGAGTACAGCGCAGCATACAGAAGCGTGCCCCTATACAAACTGACTATACAGAGCACAGCTTTTGAGTCTGGACACAGTACCGCCAATCCAGCAGAGTACAGCGCAGCATACAGCAGCGTGCCCCTATACAAACTGACTATACAGAGCACAGCTTGTGAGTCTGGACACAGCACCGTCAGTACAGCAAAGTACAGCGCAGCATACAGCAGCGTGCCCCTACACATACTGACTATACAGAGCACAGCTTGTGAGTCTGGACACAACACCTCCAATACAGCAGAGCACAGGGCAGCAAACAGAAGCATGCAACAAGTTCCGCCTGCGGTGCCCTTATACAGAATCCAAAATACGCAAGAATCCGCCACCTAGAGGATGACATTCGGCTTTAAACTGAAATCCGAGCCTGGAGGGAAAACCCGAGACAGGACTTGGATTTGACTCGGATCCCACGTTCGGAGCGGTTAGGATTTAAGGTAATCCGAACCGTTCATCTCTAGTAAATATATGGGTGCAAACTGCAAAGGACAGTAGGATATACACTGCCCCCTTTTGGTGTAAGTGAGCCAACTGGGTTTCAATAGTAAATACAGAGTTATTTAGGGAATATTTATTTATATTGACTTCTTAACTATATCTTCCACTCCCTCCTTTAGTTTAATCCTTAATATTCTTCCCTTTGTTTCTCTCCTGTAAGTGATGTATCTACAGAACACTGATTTTATTACCAGTCTTTTGTCTGCGCTTTTATCGTGTTTTATTGTACGCTTAGCCCCTTTATATGCTATTTATCTTCCTCTGATTGTGTCTGTTAATATATCTTATATGTCATTGTTTTAGAAGTTATAACAATTGTAATGTATTTTATTGTTTAATTCAGTGCTTCTGCAATCTACCTATCATTATTCACTCTGTCAGAGATTTACACAAGTTGTTATATGTTTTTATATGATTAAAGCCAGACTTTTTAAATTCAAAACCTTCATTTCCGTTCATTTTTTTAATGGGATCCAGTCTCTAAGTCGACATTATCTAACTCGACCACAATTGGTGGACAGTAACTAGGTCGACAGGGTATCTAGGTCGACGGGCTCTCTAGGTCGACATGTTCTAGGTCGACAGGTCAAAAGGTCGACATGAGTTTTTCACGATTTTTTTCTTTTTTTGAACCTTTTCATACTTAACGATCCACGTGGACTACGATTGGGACGGTAATCAAAGCATGGCGAGCGAAGCGAGTCATGCGAGGGGACACGGGGGCACTAATTGGGGTTGCCCGTCACTCTACGAAGAAAACGACACAAAAAAGCCATAAAAAACTCATGTCGACCTTTTGACCTGTCAACCTAGACCCTGTCGACCTAAAGACCCTGTCAACCTAGTTACTGGTCGACCAATAGTGGTCGACCTAGACACTGTCGGCCTAGTTACTATCTACCTACCATACCACACCATTTTTTTATTGCTGCCTGTAAATTAACCAAAAGACCAGATTATTAGTGTTGAAAGAGGAGTGTGCTATTGTGCAGACTCCAGTCTTACTGTTCTCCAGGGGGGCTTCATGCCCTATACCAAGATGGACGCCTTGATCTCCTGAGCATGTGCAGGGGTCATATTGTCTTTACTGTGTAGAGTGACATGGTGGCAGATAGAAGTCTCCTGTTTTTGACCTGAATAACACCTGCTATAAAGTTGTTCTAGTATCCCAGCACTGCTACACGTTTTCTATATACACTCACCGGCTGGTGAGCATTATGAAAACCCACTCTGCTCAAGCTCCGCTCCATCACCAGTGTGCATGTAACAGTGAGTACGGCTGTACCTGCTATCAATAAACCAACACCACTGGTTAAGTAACCGGGCTGTTCATAGTTTGAGTCATCCGCCGGTATGTGCCTCTGCAATACCAACATCTGCACACACATAATTTCCAACAATAAGTTCTCCCCTGCAAACACGATCAATGATACATCTAATTTGTCAGAACTAAATCTAGGTCTACTTCCTTGCAGGTTGCTTTCCTGATTGACAGATGCCCCTGAACCCACCCAAAAGTGCAAAATGTCATCACTCCTACCAGGTGGCAGCTTCCAGCCCCGACATATTGAACTCCTCCACAGATCAGGGCCGTCTTTTCGTATGGACTCAATGGGCTCTTGCCCAAGGGCTCCAGGAGTATAAGGGCCCCAGGCTAATAGCTGAGGGTCCCCTCTTTCCAGGGGGTGGTCTTCTGTATGCCAGCGGTCGGGCTCCCGGCGCCCTTTCCAGGGGTACCAGATTTTTGAAAATCGGTTCTGGGGAACCGGAGATATCCGACTTGAAAGCAGTGGTCCCCATCAAAGCTTTTTAATTGCGCATCCCAGTCAGATTTGGTGGACATAACAGCTTGTCTCTACTATGCCCAGAACCAGAGATATCCGTGTCACGATCCGGGTATCTGGACGCCATTTCTTACCCATCAGATGCCTCCTAAGGCTGGCTCAGCGCTCCAGGACCGGATCCCATCTGTTATCCTGATGTGTACATTCCTGTATCCTCTCCTGTCACTCTGGGACGCTGTCACAGTAAACGCCATATTACACCTGGCATGGCGTCTCCCGCGGCCTCCGCCGCCGTCCCTGAACTTCTGCATGCAGAGTGTCTGAGTGGCGATTGCGTCGGCCGCGGCCTCCGCTGTGTCCGCGTGGTTGGATGTGCATCTGTCAGCCTGGCGCCTCCTGTCTCCGGTGGCCGGCGCCGCCATTACTGTTTTCATTACCACATGGATTACAAACCAAACTTCCCTCCAAGTGTCTGCATGGGCGCAGCCATCTTGGATTCTGTCAGCTGATCATTTCCACCAATCTGTTCTCAGTATTGATAATCTGCATAATTGCCTAGCCAATCCCTTCCTTGCTGCAGGTATAAATACACTGTGCCTGAGCAAGGAAGGCGTCAGTGCTTTGGTTGTCAAACTTAGTTCCTGTTTGTCTCTCTCCTGTGATTGTCTTCCAGGTTCCAGCTCCTGTCTCAAGACTTCCACCATAGAGACCCGCACCAGCATTCCACCTGCGGTGTAGCCTGACTCTCCAATCCATTGTGGATTCATCTGTTTCCAGCTACAACATTACCTGCTTCCAGCTCAGCTTCCAGCAGAGTACAGCTTCTCTTAAAGGGCCGGTGTCCTTTCTACACTTTACCACTCTCCACCGGTATTATTATTTCTCCGCTCTCAAGTTCTACATTTCAGTTCATATTTCATCGCTCCCAAGTTCATTTATTATTTAACTGGTTCCAGCCAGCATTCACTCCGTGCTAATAGTCTGGTTCCAGCCAGTATCCACAGCAGCCGTTTTATCTTCAGCAACCCAGCTTTTCCTGGAACACCAGCTGGCACAATCCTGGGTTATCTCCATTGCTACAGTCGGGCCTGGTAAGGACTTTCCATCTAGAAGATTATAAGAACTATCTCACACTACCAGTGCCCTGTGGCTCCTGCCATCCTGTAGTACCCAGGAACTGTATTTATTCTTTGCTGACTTTTACGTTTTCTTTTACTGCTGCTGTGTTGCGGAGTTGTCATAATAAACATCATTGACTTTTATCCAAGTTGTCGTGGTCACGCCTTCGGGCAGTTATTATTCATGTTACTTACATGTCCAGGGGTCTGATACAACCTCCCAGGTTCCGGTACATCTCAGCCCCTACAACTGAGGCTGCCTCCCGTCAGCTCAGGCCCTCAGTTGTGACAGTAAGCACTGACCTAATGAATCCAGCCGGAGACCAGGATCAAGCGGCCAGGCCGATGCAAGAACTGGCAGCCCGACTAGAACATCAGGAGGCTGCACAGGGCCACATCATCCGCTGTCTCCAGGATCTCTCTACTCGGCTGGATGGGATTCAGACAACTCTCCGTGGATCAGGCGCGTCTGGTGCGTCAACCACAGTGACTCCAGCTATAACCCCACCCACCTTACCCATTTCTGCTCCACGTCTTCATCTTCCAACGCCAGCAAAATTTGACGGATCTCCAAGATTCTGCAGGGGATTTCTCAACCAGTGTGAGATTCAGTTTGAGCTACAACCTGGCAATTTTCCCAGTGACCGTACAAAAATTGCCTACATTATTTCTCTTCTCAGTGGCTCAGCCCTTGATTGGGCATCACCGTTATGGGAGAGGTCCGACACTCTGCTATCTTCCTACACTGCCTTCGTGTCAACATTCAGGCGCATCTTCGACGAGCCAGGCCGGGTAACCTCAGCTTCATCCGAGATTCTCCGTTTACGCCAGGGGTCACGTACTGTAGGACAATATCTGATACAGTTCCAGATCCTGGCATCCGAACTGGCATGGAACGACGAGGCCCTGTATGCTGCATTCTGGCATGGCTTATCTGAGCGTATTAAAGATGAGTTAGCTACCAGAGACTTGCCTTCTAAGTTAGATGAGCTAATCTCACTCTGCACGAAAGTTGATTTACGTTTCAGAGAGAGAGCAACTGAGCGTGGAAGATCATCTGCTCCAAAATCTTCTGCTCCTCCTCCTCGTCAACTGTCACCATCTAAAGATGAGCCCATGCAACTTGTCCGTTCCCGTTCAACTCCTGCTGAGCGCCGAAGACGTCTCTCCGAGTCTCTCTGTCTCTATTGTGCAGCTCCGTCTCACACCATTAATGCCTGTCCCAAACGTCCGGGAAACTTCAAATCCTAGCTCGCCAAGGAGAGGGCCGGCTAGGAGTAATGATCTCCTCTCCATCTCCTCAAGATTGTAATCTCCCAGTCTCGCTTCAAGTTGCTCAACGTTATCGGAACGTCATTGCCCTCCTTGATTCCGGAGCAGCTGGGAACTTTATTACCGAAGCCTATGTTAAACGGTGGTCCCTACCCACCGAGAGACTTCCTTCGTCCATTTCTTTAACTGCCGTGGATGGCAGCAAAATTTTTGATGCAGTTATTTCTTTAAGGACTCTACCAGTTCGTCTGAGAGTGGGAGTTCTTCATTCCGAACTTATTTCTTTTTTAGTGATTCCAAGAGCCACACATCCTGTGGTCCTGGGCCTTCCATGGCTCCGTCTTCACAATCCTACAATTGATTGGACGACTACGCAAATCCTGGCATGGGGTTCCTCCTGTGCTGAGACATGTTTGTTTAAAGTATTGCCTGTCTGTTCTTCCTCCCCAGGTCGTCTGATGTTCCACCTCCTCCATATCAAGATTTCACGGATGTGTTCAGTAAAGCTTCTGCTGATATCCTTCCTCCTCATAGAGAATGGGACTGCCCGATTGATCTCGTTCCAGGGAAGGTTCCACCTCGAGGCCGAACTTATCCGTTGTCTCTGCCTGAGACGCATTCTATGGAGGAATATATTAAAGAGAACCTAGCAAAGGGGTTCATTCGACCTTTTTCTTCTCCAGCCGGCGCAGGCTTCTTTTTTGTAAAAAAGAAAGATGGTGGTCTGCGGCCGTGCATCGACTACAGAGGTTTGAACGACATTACCATCAAGAACCGTTATCCTTTACCCCTGATTACTGAGCTCTTTGACAGAGTTAGCGGAGCTACCATCTTTACAAAGCTGGACTTGAGAGGTGCATACAATCTCATCCGGATCCGTGAGGGTGACGAGTGGAAGACCGCCTTTAACACCCGTGACGGACATTATGAGTACCTCGTCATGCCCTTCGGATTGAGCAATGCTCCAGCTGTCTTCCAGCATTTTGTCAATGAGATCTTCAGAGACATTCTATACCGTCATGTCGTGGTCTATCTAGACGATATCCTCATTTTTGCCAACGATTTAGAGGAACATCGTTTTTGGGTTAAAGAGGTTCTGTCCCGTCTCCGTGTCAATCATCTCTATTGCAAATTAGAAAAATGCGTCTTTGAAGTCAAGTCCATTCCGTTTCTAGGGTACATTGTGTCCGGTTCCGGACTAGAGATGGATCCTGAGAAACTACAAGCAATCCAAAATTGGCCGGTACCCTTAACCCTCAAAGGGGTCCAGAGGTTCTTAGGGTTCGCCAACTATTACCGAAAGTTTATACGAGACTTTTCCACCATTGTGGCGCCTATTACTGCTTTCACTAAGAAGGGTGCTAACCCGTCCAAGTGGTCTGAAGAAGCCATGCAAGCATTTCATCTTTTAAAACAAAGGTTCATCTCTGCGCCTGTTCTGAAACAGCCTGACATCGACTCTCCTTTCATCTTAGAGGTGGATGCCTCCTCCGTTGGAGTAGGAGCGGTGTTATCTCAGAGGGCTAAAGATGGCCATTTACACCCTTGCAGTTTCTTCTCCCGGAAGTTCTCCCCAGCTGAGCGCAACTATGCCATTGGCGACCAGGAGTTGCTAGCCATCAAGCTCGCTCTAGAAGAGTGGAGGTATCTGTTGGAGGGAGCTTCTCATTCAATCACCATACTTACAGACCACAAGAACCTTTTATATCTGAAAGGCGCACAATGTCTCAACCCTCGTCAGGCCAGATGGGCACTTTTCTTTTCCAGGTTCGATTTTAAACTCCAGTTCTGTCCGGGCTCTCAGAATCGCAAGGCCGATGCCCTTTCCCGCTCATGGGAGCAAGAAAATGGGTCAGAGTCTTCAGACAAGCATCCTATTATAAATCTGTTGGCATTCTCCACGGTAGGGATGGACTCTACGCCCCCATCAGGGAAAAGTTTTGTGAAACCGATGCTAAGGAAGAAGCTCATGCATTGGGCCCATGCTTCCCGTTTTGCCGGACATACAGGTATCCAAAAAACCCTGGAGTTTATCTCTAGGTCCTATTGGTGGCCAACTCTGAAAAAGGACGTCTTGGAGTTTATTGCATCTTGCCCAAAGTGTGCTCAGCATAAGGTATCCCGCCAGTCGCCTGCGGGGCAACTGGTTCCACTATCTGTTCCCCGTCGACCTTGGACCCATTTGTCGATGGATTTTATTACAGATTTACCCATGTGCAACAAGTTCAATACCATCTGGGTGGTAGTTGACCGGTTCACCAAGATGGCACACTTCATTCCTCTCACCGGTCTTCCGTCAGCTTCCAAGTTGGCTCAAGTATTCATACAAGAGATCTTCCGACTCCACGGTCTTCCTGAAGAAATTATCTCAGATCGAGGAGTTCAATTCACAGCAAAATTCTGGCGAAGTTTATGTCAAGTCCTCCAAGTCAAGCTAAAGTTTTCCACGGCTTACCATCCTCAGACCAATGGTCAAACCGAGAGGGTGAATCAGGACTTGGAGGCCTTCCTCCGCATCTATGTGTCCTCCTCTCAAGATGACTGGGTTCAATTACTTCCCTGGGCCGAGTTCTGTCATAACAACCAGTATCATTCTTCATCTGCTTCAACACCATTCTTCACTAACTTTGGATTCCACCCTAAAGTCCCTGAGTTCCAACCGCTTCCAGCAACTTCTGTTCCCGCAGTGGATATCACCTTGCATCAGTTTGCCAATATCTGGAAGAGCGTACGATCAGCTCTGCTCAAGGCATCGTTCAGGTACAAGAAGTTTGCGGATAAGAAGCGTCGAGCAGTTCCTGCTCTCAAGGTGGGTGATCGGGTATGGTTATCCACGAAGAATTTGAGGTTAAGAGTTCCCAGTATGAAGTTTGCACCTCGCTATATCGGTCCTTTCAAGATTGAACAAGTCATCAATCCTGTTGCTTACAGACTCCAGTTGCCTCCCTTCTTAAAAATACCCAGGACATTCCATGTTTCCCTGTTGAAACCGCTGATCTTGAATCGGTTTCATTCCTCACTTCCTCCAACTCCGAAAGTCCAAACTCAACGAGGCGTTGAGTATGAAGTGGCCAAGATCCTGGACTCACGTCACCGTTACGGTCACCTACAATATCTTATTGACTGGAAGGGTTATGGTCCTGAGGAACGTTCATGGACCAATGCTTCTGATGTCCATGCTCCTGCCTTGGTCCGGAGATTCCATTCCAAATTTCCTCAAAAGCCAAAGAAGTGTCCTGGGGCCACTCCTAAAGGGGGGGGTGCTGTCACGATCCGGGTATCTGGACGCCATTTCTTACCCATCAGATGCCTCCTAAGGCTGGCTCAGCGCTCCAGGACCGGATCCCATCTGTTATCCTGATGTGTACATTCCTGTATCCTCTCCTGTCACTCTGGGACGCTGTCACAGTAAACGCCATATTACACCTGGCATGGCGTCTCCCGCGGCCTCCGCCGCCGTCCCTGAACTTCTGCATGCAGAGTGTCTGAGTGGCGATTGCGTCGGCCGCGGCCTCCGCTGTGTCCGCGTGGTTGGATGTGCATCTGTCAGCCTGGCGCCTCCTGTCTCCGGTGGCCGGCGCCGCCATTACTGTTTTCATTACCACATGGATTACAAACCAAACTTCCCTCCAAGTGTCTGCATGGGCGCAGCCATCTTGGATTCTGTCAGCTGATCATTTCCACCAATCTGTTCTCAGTATTGATAATCTGCATAATTGCCTAGCCAATCCCTTCCTTGCTGCAGGTATAAATACACTGTGCCTGAGCAAGGAAGGCGTCAGTGCTTTGGTTGTCAAACTTAGTTCCTGTTTGTCTCTCTCCTGTGATTGTCTTCCAGGTTCCAGCTCCTGTCTCAAGACTTCCACCATAGAGACCCGCACCAGCATTCCACCTGCGGTGTAGCCTGACTCTCCAATCCATTGTGGATTCATCTGTTTCCAGCTACAACATTACCTGCTTCCAGCTCAGCTTCCAGCAGAGTACAGCTTCTCTTAAAGGGCCGGTGTCCTTTCTACACTTTACCACTCTCCACCGGTATTATTATTTCTCCGCTCTCAAGTTCTACATTTCAGTTCATATTTCATCGCTCCCAAGTTCATTTATTATTTAACTGGTTCCAGCCAGCATTCACTCCGTGCTAATAGTCTGGTTCCAGCCAGTATCCACAGCAGCCGTTTTATCTTCAGCAACCCAGCTTTTCCTGGAACACCAGCTGGCACAATCCTGGGTTATCTCCATTGCTACAGTCGGGCCTGGTAAGGACTTTCCATCTAGAAGATTATAAGAACTATCTCACACTACCAGTGCCCTGTGGCTCCTGCCATCCTGTAGTACCCAGGAACTGTATTTATTCTTTGCTGACTTTTACGTTTTCTTTTACTGCTGCTGTGTTGCGGAGTTGTCATAATAAACATCATTGACTTTTATCCAAGTTGCCGTGGTCACGCCTTCGGGCAGTTATTATTCATGTTACTTACATGTCCAGGGGTCTGATACAACCTCCCAGGTTCCGGTACATCTCAGCCCCTACAACTGAGGCTGCCTCCCGTCAGCTCAGGCCCTCAGTTGTGACAATCCGCCTTCAAGCAGCTGTTCCCTGCGCCAGCTCCACACGCGTAATATGCAGTTTTATATTTTCGTTGGTGGTTTGCTCTGGCTCCTGATCTCTGATCCCCAAGTCCCCAGAACCTTCTGAAAGTTGTGACTCTCTAGTTTTTTTCATCCCAGTTAAAGCTAAGAAATATATTTTCAGGAACTTGAGTAATCTGCAGTCAAGATAGCGGCCCTCCCACTGGAAAATTATGAATATTAAGCCCACTCCACTATCCACCCCTCCTCTACGTATTAAACACCCCCTACCTCCCTGGAAGTCATGTACAGGGGCCCCTTCATTCAGCACAATGCCCCCTTCTACAGTTTAGCCCCATCTGTGCAGTAAAGGAGTAATTAGCAGAAATTACTGCTCCAGGTCCTACATGCTGAGCGGAAGATAGATCACCCGCTACCGTCTTTAGGACATCAAAGTTACAGCTGACAGCACCCCCCACCCCTACTGCAGGAGGATGGGTAGGGGGCACAGTGCATGGCTGTGCCCAGGGGCCTACACTGCTGTTAAGACGGCCCTGCCACAGATATTACCTCACCTGTCATTGACACCTCAGTTTGAAGCAGCAATTCTATGACAAAACGAGATGTGTGTGGTTTTTTTACACAAATAACCCTGGCAGGATATAGGCTTGGTGATTACAGTTTTTCCTTGGTTTGCTGTGGTTATTGATTTATAACTGCACAGTTGCCATGGCAACCACAGTCACAAGATGTAGAAGGGATGTATCTAGTCTTGGAGGCTTAATAATTATAATTTCTTATCACGCTATTCATGGCAATAAAAAATGTACCACTAGGATATATTGATATACACACGCAGGACAGGGGCTTTGAGAGGAGCATGTCTCTCCTTTGTGTAAGAAGGTGCATGATTGCTAATGTGATAATTTCACTTCTATAGTGGGACCTCAAAGCACTACGGAGCATGCACGGTCAGCATATGCGGCTGCCATTGCTGGGCAGTGTTCCAATGGAACTCCCTCCCAGTAATTTCTTCTCTGGTAAGTACTAGTAGCTCATAGCCTGCAGCATCTAATGCCATCTGAAGATGGCGTTAGCTGATGGGAGCAAGCTCGGGAACGCTTTGAATTTTGCAGCTTGGTAAATCCAACAGCCCTGCAGCCTACATAGAAACTTTTGACAGTTGCTTTTCCAGGTGATCCTTAATATGGGTGGACCCCCCCCCCCCCCCCCCCCCCTTCGTAACACAAAAAAAGGTGCTATCGTAGCATAAACCACAAATGCTGTTTGATAAATAGGCCCCTTAGAGAGATATAAGGTGGGAAAAGTTGCCCGTAGCTACCTATCTGCATCTAGCTGACATTTATCTAGTGCGGGCTATGAAATGACAGAAACGTATTAGTTGCTTTGGTTAATTCACTTTATTTCTCCCAGAGGCTTGATACATTTTCCCTGTAATGAGCAAAAAAGCTTTGGAACTCCCTCTGAGCTCTGTGTTACGTAAGATTACGTAAGATCACCTTCCTACTCCCTCCCCTTCCTTCACGTGACATGCTGAGAGATGGGAGAGCCTGTGGCAGCCATGTCTTGTCACCCCCAAAGTAATTTTGAAAAGGAGATAATTTGTAGACGCGTGCTGAAAAAAACACTTAATTCGCTAGTTATAGAATAAAAGAAATAACTTTGCATGTGGAACGGCTCCTTTTAATGATCTATCCAATTACTCATCCTACCATGGTGGTATATACAAATATTACAAGTATTTTCTATTTGAGGTATAATCAATTATAATTATGTCCGGTGATGTTTCTCAATGTCACATGATTCATAAATACATGCAAAATCTGTAACTGTATGATCGCTACATGATTTTCACATGGTCTGAACAGCACGCCTACACCTACGCTGAGAATTTACACGTGTTCTGTCCTGATGCGCATCTGTTCTCACATGGGGGGGTCATTCCGTGTTGATCGCTCGCTAGCAGTTTTTAGCAGCCGTGCAAACGCTATGCCGCCTCCCACTGGGAGTGTATTTTAGCTTAGCAGAAGTGCGAACGAAAGGATTGCAGAACGGCGGTATAATTTTTTTGTGCAGTTTTAGAGTAGCTCAATACCTACTCAGCGCTTGCGATCACTTCAGACTGTTCAGTTCCTGTTTTGACGTCACAAACACGCCCAGCGTTCGCCCAGCTACGCCTGCGTTTTTCCTGGCACGCCTGCTTTTTTACGAACACTCCCTGAAAACGGTCAGTTGACACCCAGAAACGCCCACTTCATGTCAATCACTCTGCGGCCACCAGTGCGACTGAAAAGCTTCGCTATACCTTGTGTGAAACTTCATCGTTCGTTGTAATATTACATTGTGCGTGCGCATTGCGCTGCATACGCAAGCGCAGAAGTGCCAATTTTTTGCCTCATCGCTGCACAGCAAACGAATGCAGCTAGCGATCAACTCTGAATGACCCCCAAGGCTTGTACATTCATCGATCTTTGTTTTATTCCCTGTCTGTCAGGCGTTGCGGAACTTATGGCACCTTCTAGATTCTGGTGATGACGGCGAAGACTGATGCCATTCAATATGCCCCTATGCCCTTTTGTAGTCCTTTTGTGAATAAATATTCATAGAAGAAGTTTGTCCACTTATTAGATTTAGGTTGTGTCTCTGTTTCCAGGTTCTTTTGGCAATTTGTCCCTCTTCTTACATGTACAATGTTTGCCCGGCCAGGACTGTGATGATGGTGAACTACGGGTCGTTAGGTGTGACATGGCTTAGCTGTAATGCAGTCTGGCATTATTGGCATGCAAACATGTCCATGTACAGTAGTTCTCAAGCCGGCATGGGTGGGTCTGTGTGGAGCTGTAAGAGGCACGGGGGTGGGGCCTTGGGGAACAAAGTTCGGCGCGCTCACTTACCAGGCCTACGTACCTCACGCCTCCCGTCCTCCACCTTCAGTCCGTCGAGGTAGCTCAGACGATACTGGCACACGTCCAGACACCGAAGAACTTCCTGTGGTGACCTGAAACAAATGGGGGGGGACACACTACGCAGGGGTGGCCTACACTGGGCTCAGTGAAGGGTCATCATTGGCACTTGTGGCCTCAGACTGGGTGCCCCCGTAGTGGTGCGAAGCACCAGGGGCGACCCTGAACGAAGACGCCCAAAGGGGAGGTGGGGGAGGGGCAACATACACCACGACACACACAAAACACCTTTATGCTCACCAGCTATATACTCGGCTTCCGCCAGACGACTGGCCCTGCTTCTTCTTTGCTCCTCTAAGAGAACACACAACACAGCCCACGGGACGTGGCGCTGCTTACGCTTTATGACGGAGAGACACTTATACAGAGGTTATAGCACAACACCGTAATACTGTTTCAACCTTGTGGTACTCACCAACGCATACTTCCGACAGCCTACCTTTCATGGGGGCCTGGCTGTGGGGAAAACTGAGAACTCATCACAAATGCGGCGTAGCGCCAACTTATGCGAACCTGCGGCGTAGCGCCGACTTCAGCAACCTGCGGCGTAACGCCGACTTCAGCAACCTGCGGCCTATCGCCGACTTCAGCAACCTGCGGCCTATCGCCGACTTCAGCAACCTGCGGCCTATCGCCGACTTCAGCAACCTGCGGCCTAGTGCCGACTTATGTACACACCATTGCGTTGGGCCTCCTTGCCCTGGATGCCACCTGCCAATGTCTGCCTAACTGTGGGGGATAATGGGGGCCTAACGTCCTTTGCTGCTCAGGCCTGGTGCCTGTTTTTGCCCCACGGGCCTAGTGCCCGCCTAAGGTGCTTCCGGCTAGTGGGCCTAATGCCCCCTTCGGTCCCCCGGGCCTTCCGCCCGCCTAATGCGCCTCAGGCCTAGTGCCTGCATGCCCCCCGGGCCTGGTGCCCGAATCCCTGGTGGTCATGGGGAAGGGGGGGCAACACCGCCTGTACTTACCCGTCCAAAGGGCCACGGCTGGACCAAGCCTGGTCCGGCCACGCCCACCGCGTTGTCTTCGCCGGAGGTGGGATGGCTCCCACCACCTCCGGGCTTCCTGGAGACTTCACCTGGGCAGCGGTGGCCTGTGCAAGCTCTTTCGCGTTGCACACCGCTGTCCCAGGGCTTCCGAGGTCTTCACCGACGGGGGTCGGCTCCTTGTACTTCACCCGGCGGGCGGCGGCGTGTCTCAGCTATTTTGCACCTACCGCCGCCCTCCGGGACTTCCGGCGCTGTCTTCTTTCTTTACTCTTCAGGAGCTCTTCTCCGTTCCTTCTCCGTCGCCGAACTGACTTCCCGCGCCCGGCGCTGGCTAAAACAAACCAGTGCCGGGGGGCGGGGCTATGACGCGGCGAGCCGGGATTGGCTCGCCGCCGCCGCCACTCCCGATTGGCTGCCAGTTCACGAGCTGGCACCAAATTCAAAAAGCGGCGCTGTGATTGGCGGGGCCTGAGTCCCGGAGGCTGCAGGCCCGCCGCCATCACCCGCGTGGAGCGGCGGTGGATATTCACCGCCGCCCCCACGCCCGCTGCCGAACTCTGCAACCGGCCGGGCAGGGGAAGACCGGACCAGGCCCGGCCCCCAGTGCTGCCCGGAGCCAGTGCGACCTCCGGCCCCATGGGATGGCGCCGAGCCATCCCAGGTAAGGAGGGAGGTGCAGGCTAGTAGCAGGGCCAGTGACCGCACGAGTACACTGGCCCTTGCTACAGAGCAATGTAGGCTCATGTTATGGGGCAGCTTCTGCAGGTGACACGTGCTTCCTCTGGTGATGCTGGTCTGCACTGGTTTTCACTACTCTATCAGGTTCTGGACTAAACGCCTCCCTTCTGCTCTTTGTTTCCCTATTTTCTGCCTTTTATGTTTTAACTACTCATTCTGCATTTGCGACTTTATGCTAATACTAGTATCAGCCCTTCCCCTGGTGCAAGGACTGAAACGCCTATATTGATTGTCTGTAGACGTTGCAATACCGCTTGGTGCATCTTTAAACTCTACCATTAAACGCACCATCAAAACCTGCACCAGTCCCATCCTATGTGCAACTTCTCGGTCAGAGTATGGCCTCCAATATGAGCGGTTAAGCGTCTGTGTACGCAACCACTTCAGCGACACGCTCGGCACATTTCCAATACGTTTATCTGTCCGTGTGCCTGAAATCGCAACTGAGATTCTGTATGAATATAATCAAGACATGTGCAAAAAAATCACACAACTACTGTACAGTAAGTCTGTGACTGGATGGCCTCACTTCACAGGTATCTGATCCACTGACTTACAATATTAGGAATTCCCTCTTACCGTTAGTAACCTCCTGCTATTGACTCCTCCCACTGCGTAGTGGGCGGGTAATGTGCTGCCACCACCAAGCTTCTCTGTCAGCATTGGAAACTACTTATTGTACTTTCACAAAGGCTATTACCATCGGCGCCTGAAATCGCCTACTTCTGGGTATGTGTGGAAACACTGCTGCTACACTTCCTGGTTGGTGTCGGCTATTTCCCACTGTTCCCCCACCTGGCAGAGGGCTTGAGCTGAGAGACACTGGGCTCAATCCAGAAGAGCCAGAGAATGGAATAGCGGCTTGTGCTGTTCTGGCGTCCACAGGATACAAGCAGATGCAGAATCTGCAAGAAAAGCAGTCACCAGAAGGATCACCGATATCAGCCGCTGCTGTGCGGGAAGGGGGTGTGGCTGTGCCGCAGACTCTGAGCCCAGTGCAGACTGTAGGTTATCCTATTAGGATCGCAGATCAGTCTGGGTAGCCATGGAGTGAGAGCCGGCCGCAGCTGCAATGAGCCCAGGAAAGATTGCTTCTTCTTGCAGCTGCGGGTAGCCCAGCTGGCTGGGAAAGAAGTTGCAGCGACTGACATACTGGGAGTCCGATAAGTCTTCTTTACGCTGCACGAGTCAGCAGTATAGTGCGCTCCGTCATCCGTCGACATCACAGGGTGGACACTGGAAACAAAGGGGCGAAGCGACAGAGCAGTGAACTTACCTGCTCCTCTCTGCCAGCGAGATACATTGCAGCTGATTAAGCCAGCTGTAAATGGCAAAATGAAACTGAAAAGCGAAATGGAAATATGGCATTTCTGTTCCTCTCTGACCCCCTCTCCTCATACTAGTGTATGGTGAAGTGATATTTACACTAGTGGGGTACTGCTGTTGTAACCTCCACATATACCCCTTCAGGAGTACGAGGAAGCAGTGAAAAGACGTTTTCTGAGGTGTTTTGTGAAACAGGGCTCGTCACTGCTGTATGAATGGACCCCCATGAAAGAGCCTACAATATAATTGGTGGCAGAATGGGGGGTTATTTATAAAAAGTTAAAACTGCTCAGTAGAAAACTTAAAGGTACAGTACAGTTGTCCTTAGCAACCAAATCTTATTCATGTCAGTACATGTTACAAATTAAATCTAGCCTCTGATTGGTTGCTTGCTGTGGAATAAAGGACATTTTCCTCACTTGCAATTTTTTTTTTTTTTTTTTCTCAAATGCCACAATTTTGTGATTGCAGAAATAATTGAACTTTACCCATACAGTAGCTGGCGGTAAGATTATTTATAAATGATTGTTATTATAGAGGCCAACATTACCTGACGGCTGCTGCCACCTGGTGGTCAGTGTTGAAAGTGAGACCTTTCAGTGATGGGCAAGGCTCAAAGAAGCCTGTAGGCACCCAAACTGTGATGTTCGTAGCTTAGCCCCATGTCTTTTCCTGTAGAGCTCTATGATGCTCTATCAGCCATGTCACAGAACAGAACACAGTGGTACAACACCGCACTGGTTACCTTAGGCATAAAACTACTATAACTAAAGTTAAGTCTGGACCTGGCACTAGAGACTGGCATAGTATCTTGCCTCCTCAGTGCCTAAGAGAGAGACAAGAAAGGAAGGACCCTAAGAACTCAGCATGAACATTATAGGAGAGTAACCATAAGAGGCAATACAATGTATAAGTGTTTCCCAAACTCGGTCCCCAATGCACCCCAACAGGTAATTTTGGAGGAATATCAGGGCCGGATTAAGATCCACATGGGCCTGCTGCTGAAAATGATCGAGGGCCTATTGTGAGAAGTTGAGGAGGTGTGGCTAATGTTGTGTGGGTGTGGCCAGTGACATATGGGCATGTACACTCCTTGCACTATAATCCCCAATGTCTCCCAAAATAAGTAAAAGTAGAAAAACAACATCACTTTGTGAAGAAATTAGAATTATAATTTAAATTCTCATCATTTATGGAAATCATGGGGTAAATTTACTAAGATGGGAGTTCTATTTAAGATGGGATGTTGCCCATAGCAACCAATCAGATTCCAGGTATTATCTTCTAGAACAGCGGTGGCCAACCTGTGGCTCTTGAGCCTCATGCGGCTCTTTCTTTATTCAAATGTGGCTCCCGACACTCAAAGTCACGTGACCACAACAGATCCAGAAACGGCTGCACTCCAGCCAGACAGGCAGCAGCAGCACTACGGAGACTGAGAACTGAGAGAGACAGATACTAGAGGTGAGTCACCCACTGGTAAAACGGAGGACACATAAGGGGGGGGGGGGGGGGGCTGTAGTGACACGAGGGTCCCAGCAGGAGTGACTCAGGAGAGTGCTACAGGAGTGACTCAGGAGAGTGCTGCAGGAGTGACTCAGGAGAGTGCTGCAGGAGTGACTCGGGAGAGTGTTGCAGGAGTGACTCGGGAGAGTGCTGCAGGAGTGACTCAGGAGAGTGCTGCAGGAGTGACTCATGGGGGAGCTGGCTGTAGTGGCATACTGTAGGAGTGTGCTAGCAGGAGTGACACATGAAGTAGCTGGCTGAAGTGACACAGTAGGGTATGTGGAAGTGGCTTTTTAAATGTTTTTTATGTTGGATCTGGCTTTAAAAATTTATTTTATGTGGATCTGGCTTTTTAAATGTATTTTATACCAGAGGCGTGGCCTAGCAGGCACAAGATCACACCACATTTTTGCATGTGCCCCTGTGGCTTGATGTCGGCTCTTTGACGTGCCTAACAAGATTTTTTGGCTCTTTATTTCTGACTGGTTGGCCACCCCTGTTCTAGAAGCATACCTCCCAACTTTAGCCGCTTGCAAAGAGAGACACACGCGCGGCAAAGCCGCGCGCGCTCCCGAAAAAGGGGCGTGGTCTATGTGAAAGGGGGCGTGGCCTCACGGAGGACCCGCGATCGCGAGCCACGCCCCCGATTTCGTCATTGAGGGGGCATGCCCAGCGCTCCGTGAGCTGCTGGCATGCCCTCTCTCCCTCTGTCTGCACTGAATAGACGCTGTGCGCATGCGCACAGCGTCTATTCACTTAGCAGAGCAGCGCGTGCAGGAGCCTCCCAACTGCCCCCCCCCACCCCCACCGCGGGACACTGCGGCCCGCGGGTGGGACAGCGGGACAGTCCCCAAAAAACGGGACTGTCCCGCGAAAATCGGGACAGTTGGGAGGTATGTAGAAGGTGCTAGATAAATGAGAAGTAGAATCTGATTGGTTGCTATGGGCAACATCCCATCTTAAATAGAACTCCCATCTTAGTAAATTTACCCCCATTTGACCAACTGGGCAGTTTATCATCATCAGGCTGTCATGTTTATGGGCCTATTTTTATCTGGGGCCTGGAGCTGTAACTCCATCCACTCCATTGTTAATCTGGCCCCGAGGAATACACATGCACATGTGACTTAATTAGTACCACTGCAGTAATTGGCTGGGGTACTTCCTCCTTCACAGGATGCGTTTTGGCTGATGCCACCCCTCCTGGGGTCAGTGATGCCACCCCTTCTGGGGTCAGAGATGCCACCCTTCCTGGGGGTCAGTGATGCCACCCTTCCAGGTAAATCCACCAGTTGGGAGTAAACTGAAGGGGGTGGCAACCAATGATGTAATAAAAACAAAGTCTAGAATTATCTGGAGAATTGACATGTTGACACAGTTAAAATGTTGACATCTAACATGCCAACATCTGAAAAATGTAAACGTGGACAGAGTGTCAGCATGTGGCGTAACAAAAATGCTGACAGGTTTACATTAGAAATACACTGTCGACATTGTGTCCATGCCAACATTTATCAACATGTTAGTTGTTGACATTCTCATGTCACCATTCTGAATGTCAACATAGTCACCGTCGACGTAATATAGCTAACCTGTTAAGAGGGATGACAGAAATCACCAGTGTTACTGGCATTTGCCAGCCTGTGCCCGTGTCCCAGTTTCCCAAATGCATCTTTTTCTCCCAACGGTAGTTGTTGTATGTGACATGTATGTGACAGGCGGTTTCACCCACATTTTCAATAGCAATAATAAACAACACGCTAACGCAACACCAGTGGCACTGGCATATTTACAATGCCCCCTCCCCCCCGGCATCTGATTGCCGGGATCCCGTGGTAGTTATGGTGACCGGTGGTACCAACCCCATACCCAGACACATGTGGAAGTGGGGAGGGCTGTAGATGAGCTTTCTTGGATTCCAGTCTCCCACGGTCACAGGTTTAAATGTAGAAAAAGTTCTCAGAAAAGCTCTGGAAAACACTGATGTGTGTGTTTAGCCGCAGTGTACACAAATTGTGCCATCTGCCCCTTTAAATGAGAGGCAACAGTAATGGAAGATTCCAGTTTGAGCTCTCTGGCTTTTTACATTTACCTACGAGAGTTCAACGACTGATAATTCATTATGTAAATGTAGATGTTACTTTTCAGGATGACATTTATCTTACAGTGATCTGGACTGCAGACATCCGAGGAAGCCCAGAAAGGTCACCAACAAGGAAGGAGATGCTCAACGTTCTCTGGAGAACAGTATGACCTGGCCTCGGGTACATTAAACCATAAGGTTATTGATAAAGGAAAAAAAAAACTATTGATTTCGATTTGCGGATATTTGTGATTGGATAAAATGATGGGTAATGTGCATTACTTTGTACATTATTTGTCACTACATTTAATAACTGCAGTGGTGATACTGGTAATGTTATTCAGGCGCGTTGGTCAAATTGGGGAATAGTTTCCTAATAGTCTACTGTCACTGAGGACTCTATTTATCAATTAATCTTTGCTGGTGTTTTCAGAGGGTATCGGCAAATATTAAGTATCCCCAGCATTTATGTACAGGGGTCCGCTGCAGCTACCGGAGATATTATAGATGGCGTTAGCTGTTGTAGCCTATGAGCTACTTTTTGCAAAAACTACTGGAGGGAGATCCGTAACATAAGCCATAACATTAAAACCACTGACAGGGGATGTGAATAACATTGATCATCTTGTTACAATGTCACCCGTCAAGGGGTGGGATATATTAGGCAGTAAGTTAACACTCAGTTCTTGAAGTTGATGTGTTGGAAGAAGAAAAAATGGGGAAGTGTAAAAGGTTCTGATAGGCTTTGAGAAGGGCCAAATTGAGATGGCTAGATGACTGGGTCAGAACATCTCCAAACAGTAGGCTTTGTGGGGTGTTCCCAGTATGCAGTGGTTAGTACCTACCAAGAGGGGTCCAAGAAAGGACAACCAGTGAACAGACAACAGGGTCATGGGTGCCCAAGGGTGATGGATATGTCTGGGGAACGCAGGCTAGTCCATCTGGTCCTATCACACGGAGGAGCTACTGTCACACATATTACTGATACAAAGGTGTCAGAACACACAATGCATCGCAGCTTGTTGCATATGGGTGCTTAGCCACAGACTGCACAGCGTGACCATGCTAACCCTTGTACACTGCCAAAAGTGCCTACAATATGCTCATGAGCATCAGAACTGGACCATGAAGCCATGGAAGAAAGGTGGCCTGGTCATATGAATTACATTTTCTTTTACAACATGTGAACAGCCAGGTGTGTGTACAGCATTTACCTGGGGAAGAGATGGCACCAGGATGCACTATGGGAAGAAGACAAGCCAGCTGGGGCAGTGTGGTGCACTGGGCAATGCCCTGCATGGGAAGCCTAGTGTCCTGGCCTTCATGTGGATGTTACATTGACATGTACCACCTAACTGATATTGTTGCAGACCAAGTTCAACCCTTCATGACAACAGTCTTCCCTGATGGCAGTGGCCTCTTTCAGCAGGAGGCTGCGCCCTGCCGAACTGCAAACACTGTCCAGGAACAGTTTGTGGAACATGACAAAGTTTCAAAGTGTTTATTTCAAATTCCCCAGATCTCAATCCAATCAAGCATATGTGGGAGAAACAACTCCAAACTATGGAGACCCCACCTCACAATTTACAGGTCTTAAAGTATCTGCTGCTAACGTCTTGGTGCCAAGTACCACAGGGCACCTTTAGAAGTCTTGTGGAGTCCATGCCTTGACGGGTCATTGCTGCTTTGCAGCACGAGGGGGACCTACACAATATTAGGAAGGCAGTTTTAATGTTATGGCTGAGTGGTATATATACTATAAGAAATGTTAATAGATCATGCATCATACAAAGACTATAACGCAATCATGTTTCATATGCATATTTGTGGAAATCATGCCACATGTAGTAGACTTAATGTCATATCACTGCTATGTTCCAAAAGAGAGTTATAATACTGAGAAAATCTATTACTAGAACAGTTGTCAAACAAAGGAAATAAAACAATCGTAACACATATTTTCACACCATGGGGGTCATTCCGAGTTGATCGCTCGCTAGCTAGTTTTAGCAGCCGTGCAAACGCTATGCCGCCGCCCACTGGGGAGTGTATTTTAGCTTAGCAGAAGTGCGAACGCTTGTGCAGCCGAGCTCTGCAAAAACAATTTCTGCAGTTTCAAAGTAGCTCTGAACCTACTCAGCGCTTGCGATCACTTCAGCCTATTTGTGTCCGGATTTGACGTCATACACCCCGCCCAGCGAACGCCCAGCCACGCCTGCGTTTTTTCAGACACGCCTGCGTTTTTGCAAACACTCCCTGAAAACGGTCAGTTGACACCCAGAAACGCCCCCTTCCTGTCAATCTTCTTACGGCCGTCAGTGCAAAGAAAAACTTCGCTAGAACCTGAGCACAACCACAAAGGGCTTTGTGCCCGTATGTCGCACGTGCGCATTGCGGGGCATACGCATGCACATAAATGCCATTTTTTTCACCTGATCGCTGCTCTGCGAATCGGCAGCAAGCGATCAACTCGGAATGACCCCGCATGTACTGTATGTTGTCACCATTTTTATTCAATAAGCATAGGGACATTTTGTCATTTTAAACCACTTCTAATAATATTCTGCTTGTTATGAGGCATGTTTTTTTATAATGCTACATTAACATTAATGCTGGGTATTATTTGATTTCTGGCCTGTTTTATTAAATCAGGTTGTTAATCTATGTTGGGGTCAGTTGGGAGTAACTGGAGACTTCCTAAAAGTGTAAGCTCTTGAACCAAATCTAAGTAGTGGCAGAATGGCTTAATAGTAAGTGTGATATAAATTACAATTTTAGGGGGAATTTTAGTCCTTTTTAGACAAAACAGGTGGTTTGGTTTTGGTTATTACTAGTGATGAGCGGGTTCGGTTCTTCGGAATCCGAACCCCCCCGAACTTCACCCATTTTACACGAGTCCGAGGCAGACTCGGATCCTCCCGTCTTGCTCGGTTAACCCGTGCGCGCCCGAACGTCATCATCCCGCTGTCGGATTCTCGCGAGATTCGTATTCTATATAAGGAGCCGCGTTCTCTCAGTTGTGTTCAGTGTGCTGCAAATATCTGTGCTCAGTGTGCTTGCAAATATCTGTGCTCAGTGTGCTTGCAAATATCTGTGCTCAGTGTGCTTTATTGTGGGGACTGGGGACCACCAGTATTATAGTAGGAGGACAGTGCAGAGTTTTGCTGACCAGTGACCACCAGTATTATACGTTCTCTGCCTGAAAAACGCTCCATATCTGTGCTGCATTGTAGTATATAGTAGGAGGACAGTGCAGAATTTTGCTGACCAGTGACCACCAGTATTATATCAGTACGGTACAGTAGTCCACTGCTCTACCTACCTCTGTGTCGTCAAATATACTATCCATCCATACCTGTGGTGCATTTTAGTTGTTGTGCGCAGTATATATAGTAGGAGGACAGTGCATAATTTTGCTGACCACCAGTATATAATATATAGCAGTACGGTACAGTAGGCCACTGCTCTACCTACCTCTGTGTCGTCAAGTATACTATCCATCCATACCTGTGGTGCATTTTAGTTGTTGTGCACAGTATATATAGTAGGAGGACAGTGCATAATTTTGCTGACCACCAGTATATAATATATAGCAGTACGGTACAGTAGGCCACTGCTCTACCTACCTCTGTGTCGTCAAGTATACTATCCATCCATACCTGTGGTGCATTTTAGTTGTTGTGCGCAGTATATATAGTAGGAGGACAGTGCAAAATTTTGCTGACCACCAGTATATAATATATAGCAGTACTGTACAGTAGGCCACTGCTCTACCTACCTCTGTGTCGTCAAGTATACTATCCATCAATACCTGTGGTGCATTTTAGTTGTTGTGCACAGTATATATAGTAGGAGGACAGTGCATAATTTTGCTGACCACCAGTATATAATATATAGCAGTACGGTACAGTAGGCCACTGCTCTACCTACCTCTGTGTCGTCAAGTATACTATCCATCCATACCTGTGGTGTATTTTAGTTGTTGTGCGCAGTATATATAGTAGGAGGACAGTGCATAATTTTGCTGACCACCAGTATATAATATATAGCAGTACGGTACAGTAGGCCACTGCTCTACCTACCTCTGTGTCGTCAAGTATACTATCCATCCATACCTGTGGTGCATTTTAGTTGTTGTGCGCAGTATATATAGTAGGAGGACAGTGCATAATTTTGCTGACCACCAGTATATAATATATAGCAGTACGGTACAGTAGGCCATTGCTATTGATATATTACTGGCATATAAATCCACACATTAAAAAATGGAGAACAAAAATGTGGAGTGTAAAATAGGGAAAGATCAAGATCCACTTCCACCTCGTGCTGAAGCTGCTGCCACTAGTCATGGCCGAGACGATGAAATGCCATCAACGTCGTCTGCCAAGGCCGATGCCCAATGTCATAGTAGAGAGCATGTAAAATCCAAAAAACAAAAATTCAGTAAAATTACCCAAAAATCTAAATTAAAAGCATCTGAGGAGAAGTGTAAACTTGCCAATATGCCATTTACGACACGGAGTGGCAAGGAACGGCTGAGACCCTCTTCTATGTTCCTCTTGACTAGTGGGTCAGCTTCACATGAGGATGGAAGCACTCATCCTCCCACTAGAAAAATGAAAAGACTTAAGCTGGCAAAAGCACAGCAAAGAACTGTGCGTTCTTCTAAATAACAAATCCCCAATGAGAGTCCAATTGTGTCGGTTGCGATGCCTGACCTTCCCAACACTGGACGGGAAGAGGTAGCGCTTTCCACCATTTGCACGCCCCCTGCAAGTGCTGGAAGGAGCACCCGCAGTCCAGTTCCTGATAGTCAAATTGAAGATGCCACTGTTGAAGTACACCAGGATGAGGATATGGGTGTTGCTGGCGCTGAGGAGGAAATTGACAAGGATGATTCTGATGGTGAGGTGGTTTGTTTAAGTCAGGCACCCGGGGAGACACCTGTTGTCCGTGGGACGACTATGGCCATTGACATGCCTGGTCAAATGACAAAAAAAATCAGCTCGTCGGTGTGGAATTATTTTAACAGAAATGCGGACATTTGTCAAGCCGTGTGTTGCCTTTGTCAAGCTGTAATAAGTAGGGGTAAGGACGTTAACCACCTAGGAACATCCTCCCTTATACGTCACCTGGAGCGTATTCATCAGAAGTCATTGACAAGTTCAAAAACTTTGGGTGACAATGGAAGCAGTCCACTGACAGCTAAAGCCCTTCCTCTTGTAACCAAGCTCCTGCAAACCACACCACCAACTCCCTCAGTGTCAATTTCCTCCTTACACAGGAAAGCCAATAGTCCTGCAGGCCATGTCACTGGCAAGTCTGACGAGTCCTCTCCTGACTGGGATTCCTCCGATGCATCCTTGAGTGTAACGCCTACTGCTGCTGGTGCTGCTGTTGTTGCAGCTGGGAGTCGATCGTCATCTCAGAGGGGAAGTCGGAAGACCACTTGTACTACTTCCAGTAAGCAATTGACTGTCCAACAGTCCTTTGCGAGGAAGATGAAATATCACAGCAGTCATCCTGCTGCAAAGCGGATAACTCAGGCCTTGGCAGCCTGGGCAGTGTTAAACGTGTTTCCGGTATCCACCGTTAATTCACAGGGAACTAGAGTATTGCTTGAGGTACTGTGTCCCCGGTACCAAATACCATCTAGGTTCCACTTCTCTAGGCAGGCGATACCGAGAATGTACACAGACCTCAGAAAAAGAGTCACCAGTGTCCTAAAAAATGCAGTTGTAACCACGGACATGTGGACAAGTGGAGCAGGGCAGACTCAGGACTATATGACTGTGACAGCCTACTGGGTAGATGTATTGCCTCCCGCAGAAAGGACAGCAGCGGCGGCCCCAGTAGCAGCATCTCGCAAACGCCAACTCATTCCTAGGCAGGCTACGCTTTGTATCACCGCTTTCCATAAGTGGCACACAGCTGACAACCTCTTACGGAAACTGAGGAACATCATCGCAGAATGGCTTACCCCAAGTGGACTCTCCTGGGGATTTGTGACATTGGACAATGCCACCAATATTGTGCGTGCATTACATATGGGCAAATTCCAGCACGTCCCATGTTTTGCACATACATTGAATTTGGTGGTGCAGAATTATTTAAAAAACGTCAGGGGCGTGCAAGAGATGCTGTCGGTGGTCCGAAGAATTGCGGGCCACTTTCGGCATTCAGTCACCGCGTGCCGAAGACTGGAGCACCAGCAAAAACTCCTGAACCTGCCCTGCCATCATCTGAAGCAAGAGGTGGTAACGAGGTGGAATTCAACCCTCTATATGTTTCAGAGGATGGAGGAGCAGTAAAAGGCCATTCAAGCCTATACAGCTACCTATGATATAGGCAAAGGAGGGGGAATGCACCTGACTCAAGCACAGTGGAGAATGATTTCAATGTTGTGCAAGGTTCTGCAACCCTTTGAACTTGCCACACGTGAAGTCAGTTCAGACACTGCCAGCCTGAGTCAGGTCATTCCCCTCATCAGGCTTTTGCAGAAGAAGCTGGAGGGATTGAAGGAGGAGCTAAAACGTAGCGATTCCGCTTCCGCTAGGCATGTGGGACTTGTGGATGGAGCCCTTAATTCGCTTAACCAGGATTCACGGGTGGTCAATCTGTTGAAATCAGAGCAGTACATTTTGGCCACCGTGCTCGATCCTAGGTTTAAAGCCTACATTGGATCTCTCTTTCCGGCAGACACAAGTCTGCAGAGGTTCAAAGACCTGCTGGTGAGACACTTGTCAAGTCAAGCGGAACATGACCCGTCAACAGCTCCTCATTCACATTCTCCCGCTACTGGGGCTGCGAGGAAAAGGCTAAGAATTCCGAGCCCATCCGCTGGCGGTGATGCAGGGCAGTCTGAAGCGAGTGCTGACATCTAGTCCGGACTGAAGGACCTGCCAACGATTACTGACATGTCGTCTACTGTCTCTGCATATGATTCTGTCACCATTGAAAGAATAGTGGAGGATTATATGAGTGACCGCATCCAAGTAGGCACGTCAGACAGTCCGTACGTATACTGGCAGGAAAAAGAGGCAATTTGGAGGCCCTTGCAGAAACTGGCTTTATTCTACCTAAGTTGCCCCCCCCTCCAGTGTGTACTCCGAAAGAGTGTTTAGTGCAGCCGCTCACCTTGTCAGCAATCGGCGTACGAGGTTACTTCCAGAAAATGTGGAGAAGATGATGTTCATCAAAATGAATTATAATCAATTCCTCCGTGGAGACATTCACCAGCAATTGCCTCCAGAAAGTACACAGGGACCTGAGATGGTGGATTCCAGTGGGGACGAATTAATAATCTGTGAGAAGGGGGATTGATAAAGCAAAATATTTATCGTATATAAAACACTTTAAGAGGTCTAAGAACACTGTACGCTATCTACGTAAGAAGTACCGTAAGGGTACGCAAGTTGTGTAGCGATCGCTCAACCGTAGTCGAGACGCTCAAGCGTCACGTTCGCTTACGGCCCAGTGATCACAGGCAGGCACGCTATTGGCTGCCGACTAACGTAATGATTCGCTATAGCGTAGCGTACGCTCGGGACCACGAGGAGATCACCAGCGGTGCAGACGCTTACAACGTTAAAACCTTTATATCTATACCTTTAACAATGAGATACACAGTATACCTTAGTGTAGAGACAGAGTGTAAGTGCAACCTGGTGTAACCTGATTAACTACAAAGCTGCTTGAGCGTCACCGACGCTCGGAGAATACTTAACCCTATAAAGAATACACAGATACCTGGGCTTAGGGTCCAAAACCTATTATATGTATTATAACTATTATACTTGCAAAAGGAATCACAGTACAAATGATACACTACAATATAACATAAACCAACTAACCAGATAACTACACAGGAAATACAATACAATACAATTAAAGGAAAATACGAGAGAAAGAGTAGGGAGAGAGAGAGAGAGATGGCTCACAGTAAGACAATATGATTACGGAGAAAACTTACGCACAAGGGGAAACGATCGCATGCGCCTCGATATCCAGCTCCCGATTATCAGCAATGAGAACCGTTGAAGAGAGTGCATCTGGATATGGTCGGCCTGCCTATTTATGCCCCACACACAATACAATTCAATGGTCCCTACAATCTCATTGTCCATTGGACACAGGAATTCGGCTTCGCATTATAACAAAAGGTCATAGGTTGATTCATACAGGTGGGCTGTGACTGTTTCCAACTGTTCAGGTGGGTGGGATACTGGGTTTCCCGCCGCATGACTAAGTAAGAACAAATAATAGTAAATGGACATAAACTTCTTATGTCCATAACCATTCGCACGAGCGATTAATCCGCTCCAAACCAACACCGGAATATTGCTATTTAAATACTCTTCCGATGGGTACCAAACACTACTGTATGACCCCTGTTAGACCCTTCGTACAATACAAAGAGGGATCTCTCTGTTCAGGAACATGCTATGTTAACCAAACTTTCAGAATCTATCAAAGGGACCATGATCTATAAAATACCTTATTAGTGAAAATATGTAACGATTGAGTCGCACGCTACGACTACACAAACTTTACCGTAAATGCGCATACCGAGCACCAGCGGGTGCACGCAACAGCGGGTATGCGCACTCACGGGAGAGCGCACGCATGCGCAGCGCGGACCTGAATGAGGTGCAAATATGGCAGTGTGCATAGAGATATTTTTCTGACTTTGACAGTCCACCCTTTGGCAGTCAATAATAACTGCCACCTTCTAAAACATTTCAAAAGGAGAAAAATATATATGTCAGGGGTTAATTCATTTCCATGGTTGGGTAAGGGAGGAGAGAGGAGTAGGTGGGAAGAGGGTATGACCTAGTGAGATAGCAGAAGCATGTGTGTATGAGTCCATGTTTGGGGGGTCATGTATCATCGTGCCGTACGTGTTGTAAATCAAGCTTCGAGGTATTGCGAAGTATACATTTGAATTCCTTCTTATCCCGTGGTACGGGTCTGTGGATGGGCTGTCAAACTTTACCGAGCTCTTTTCGGATTTTGAACAAAATGGGGAGCACATTTTAGTTGATGATACATGAATGGGGGAATATGTGATTGCTGATATCTGTGCCTGTATTCCCTATACTATGTGTGTCATTACCTGTGGGTTGTAGAAATGAAGAAAAGACATAATTACGGTAAATGCGGTGGTATTCTATGTCAGGTTAATGTACATCTGTCGGTTGAAGTTTTGTTCGGTATCAGTTGAAAGTCGTCTTCTTTGCGCTGTGTTGCCCATTAGGTGTGAGCAAAAAGCTTTGTCAATGCCATTAGATTTACAAAAAATGTTGGGCTAGCGTAAGTTTAAGAATTCTAGGGAAACTGGGGATCCATGGCAAAGTTCATCAAATGTCCATATCTCAAGTGGTCAAAACTTCTTCTTTGGTCTATCCGTTGTCTGTATAGCGTCTCGTCAACTTCCTCGTCCAAGGGGGTCTTTTTATCTTGGAGAAAAGCAGAAAAACAGGTGAAAGAAACGGACCGTATAATCGCATTTTCATTACATCATTATTTCTATCATTGGGTCATAAATCAAATCCAGGTTAATTACAGTTTCCTCACTCCTCAAACTCATTACCCTGGTACGATGTTTGCACTTCATTAAAGCCTGACCGCATCTAAATATCAAGCCAATTGATATGACAACACCTAAGATACATAGGAGAAACTTCCCAACATCCATTATGACTCCTTGAGCCCAGTCTCCCAAACCGGAGAACCAATTTCGCGGGTTCAACCATGACACCCAACCAGTCAGCTCATTACCTACAGCAGCAAGAGTGAGATTGTGTTTTCGGCGAAATTCCCACTTCAATTGGAGAATATCGTCCATCTTTTGGTCTATGACCTCGACCGGATCCTCGGTGCTATTCGTGATATACGTGCAACACTTCACGCCGTACTGTGTTGCCGATGTAACACAATATCCGCCTGTCACTGCTGTGAGGTAATTAAGAACCATTCTATGCTGCACCAGTTCTGTTTTATAAGCTTGAAGTTCCCTTCCAGTATATCTAAACGTGTCATCATACATTTCAGTGATATTATCTAACAAATTTGCGAGCGCCGATATGTATTTATAATTTAGCACTCCTCTAGCGGTGCGGGTGAAATCTAACGCGATTAAGAATTGAATCCTGGTGGATTCACTTATCAGATCAGAGGCCGGATGCTCTGTCTTCTCTATCAGGTGCCTTTTAACAACGTGCTCGTAATGGGTGTGAGTATAAGGAGCTTGGGCACCACGATGTATGTCTTTCATTTTATCATGTGTTACAGTCATTACTTCAGGCAATACTTTTCCAATATAACACAATCCTTCAGAGTTTGGGGCAAGCCACTTGTACGCCTTTCTCCCGCATATGAAATATGCATCATCGGGGAGAACATATGGGACGGAGAAGGACATAACCATATTACACACCTTCCAGGTGAAATCTCCTAACCCTAATTCTTCCATCTGCTTAATACACGTATCAGGTTGTACGATATGTGCACAGTATCCTGGTGATACTTCTCCAACTCTCGTAATCCTATTTCCTAAGGTGTACCTATACCGGAAAGATTTTCCTCTACTAGCTATGTGGCGTACAAGCTCTGTATCTGTAGGCATTCTATCTGCTCTATGCGAAAAGGTCATGGTGTGGTTACTCCATGACACTTCCCAATTTACCGGCTTTCTGGGATTAGAGATGTTGAAACATAATAGGGACCTATCCACATGGTATTGGTGGAGCTTCAAACTAGGAGGGCTGGAGATATTAAACCTCCTGTCCACCGGTCTCCCACCATTTAACTCAAGTACCTCCCCTATCGTTAAAGGAAATGGTACTAGCCCTGATTTGCTATGACCTTGAGGTACTTGAGAGCATACCCAACAATCTGTTTTGTTTAACACATTACCCACTAAGGAGTGATAGTCACTCAATGGATGCCGGTCCATATGGATATTAAAACTGGATTGGCATTTCTTAATGCACCCATCTTCAATGACATTGTTACAGAGCCTACAGATACAGTTTTCCTCAGCTAACAATCCGTCACAATTCCTTCTATGGTCAATGCTATCGGATCGTTTTCTGATACTCGCCTTTGCTTGTTGGTTAGGTTGATCTTGGAAAACTACGCCTCCATCTTTATCATCAGAACCCATTCCAGAACCTCTATCGACCTCCATGGTACTCTCGCCGGAACAGACTGCTCTGGTCAACATCATGGTTAACAGGAAAATCCGGATCACAGTCTCTTGGGGCAAGTCCATCTTATAGGAGGAAACGGAGAAGAATGAGAAGGAGGAAAAAGAAATTTGAGGGAGAGGGGATGGGAAGTGGAGGAAAACAATAAAAGGGAGTGGGGAGTCGACAACAGCTCTCGGTCTTCAAGGCTCAGGTGCCGCCTCAGTCCTCCTGGAACAGACACTCCAGTGATACAACCTCTACCGTCTGTTCCTTATCACGGGACTTCTCTGGATCAGCAACCTTCTTGCAGTGGGATGAATGGACCCAAGTCTCTCTCTCAGCAACCTTCAATGCTGTAGTGCTAGTCAATAAGACCTGGTATGGTCCTTCCCATCTGTCAATAAGGCAACCTGAGCGTAGAAAATTCCGTATCATTACATAATCCCCAGGTTCAATGTCATGACAATTACTATCAGGTAGATCAGGAATCACCAACTTCAGATTATCATTTTGATTCCTTAACTGTTTACTCATGTTAATCAAGTACTTTATAGTTACTTCATTGTTACATTTCAAATCATCCTGAGGGTTAATCATGACATGCGGTTGTCGACCAAACAAGATTTCAAAGGGAGACAGATTAAGAGGGGACCTGGGAGTGGTTCTGATACTGTACAATACAATGGGTAAAGCTTCTGGCCATGTCAATCCTGTCTCTGCCATCACTTTACTCAATTTATTTTTAATAGTGCTGTTCACTCTTTCGACCTTCGCACTCGCCTGTGGACGGTACGGAGTGTGCAGCTTGCTATCAATTCCCATCAACTTACACATTCCTTGAAAGACATCACCTGTAAAATGGGTACCCCTATCACTTTCGATTATTCTAGGGATACCATATCTACATACAAATTCCTGCACAATTTTCTTAGCAGTAAACATAGCGGTATTTGTAGCCGCAGGAAATGCTTCGACCCAATTTGAGAAAACATCTATACAAACAAGTACATATTTCAAATTCCGACAAGGGGGTAATTGTATAAAGTCAATTTGTATTACCTGGAAAGGGCCGCCGGCAGGTGGGATATGGGATGGTTCTGTAGGTATTGCCTTTCCAATATTCTTTCTCAAACAGGTAAGGCATGACATTGCTCTTTCACTCGCATGAGAGGAGAATCCTGGGGCGCACCAATATGCTCTCACCAATTTGCACATCCCTTCCTTGCCTAGATGAGTCAGCCCGTGAGCTACTTCAGCCAGACATGGAAGATATGCTCTGGGGGCCACTGGTTTACCATGTCCATCCGTCCAGAGTCCTGAGGACTCCTGGCCATATCCCTTTGCCTTCCAGACTGCCTTTTCCTGTGTGGAACACAAATTTTGCATTTCACACAACTTCTGTGTGTTAATGGTATTAAATACCATCAATTGTGTGGTGTCTGTCTGTATGGGGGTAGCAGCTGCTAACTTAGCAGCTTCGTCTGCTCGGCTGTTACCAAGTGATACCGGGTCTTGGCTATATGTGTGTGCTTTACATTTGATAACAGCCACTCTGTCGGGTTCCTGTATCGCTGTTAGAAGCCTTTTTATGTGAGTTGCATGCGCTACCGGTGTACCAGCGGCCGTCATGAAATTTCTGAGGCGCCATAGGGCTCCGAAATCATGGACTACCCCGAATGCGTATCTAGAATCGGTGTAGATATTGGCTGACTTACCCTTAGCCAATTCACATGCTCTGGTTAGGGCGACCAGTTCAGCAACCTGGGCTGAGTGAGGTGGGCCTAGCGGTTCCGCTTCTATGGTGTCTTGGTCATCTACGACTGCGTATCCAGTACACAAGTCTCCCGAGTCTGACTGTCTATGACAACTACCGTCCGTGTAGAACGTGAGTTCTGCATCTTCCAGTGGGTTGTCACTGATGTCAGGCCTTGCGGTAAAATTTTGGGTCAAATATTCCATACAATCATGTGTATCTTCCTTTATATTAAATCCTCCTTCCCCATCACTCTCACCTTCCACCCTTTGTGCCTGACCAGGCACACCTGGGAGATACGTTGCAGGATTTAATGCACTGCATCTCCTTATGGTGATGTTTACGGGGGCCATTAGTGCCAATTCCCATCTTGTAAACCTCGCTGATGAGACGTGTCTGGTTTGGGCAGAATTCAATAAGGCTGATACTGCATGTGGCGTATGGATTGTGAGGTTGTGGCCTAGCACGACATCTTCGCTTTTTGTCACTAGCAATGCTATCGCAGCAACGCTTCGCAAGCATGTGGGGAGGGATCGCGCTACCGTGTCTAGCTGAGCGCTGTAGTATGCAACTGGCCTACTGGCATCACCGTGTTTTTGGGTTAGTACACCTGCCGCGCAACCAGCACTTTCTGTTCCGTATAGTTCAAAGGGTTTCCCATAGTCTGGCATACCTAGTGCTGGTGCCTGCGTTAGGCACTGTTTGAGTCTCTCAAATGCTGTTTCGGACTCGTCTGTATGCGAAATCCTATCAGGTTTGTTTGAGGAGACCATTTCCTGCAAAGGTAACGCCAAAATGGAAAACCCTGGGATCCAATTACGGCAATACCCACACATTCCTAAAAACGTTCTGATCTGTTGCTGGGTTTGTGGCAGAGTCATGTCTCTAATTGCTTGGATTCTATCAGCGGTCAGGTGTCTCAGTCCTTGTGTTAGACAGTGTCCCAAATATTTTACCTTAGTTTGGCATAATTGTAACTTGTCTTTGGACACCTTGTGTCCAGTGTCTGAAAGATGAAACAGGAGCTGTTTCGTATCCTTCAGAGATGCTTCCAGTGAATCTGAACACAGCAGTAAATCGTCCACATACTGTATCAATACTGATCCACTGTCTGGTTGGAAAGACTGTAAACAATCATGCAAAGCCTGAGAAAATATACTTGGACTATCTATGAAACCTTGGGGTAATCGAGTCCATGTGTATTGGACTCCTCTGTATGTAAATGCAAACAAATATTGGCTGTCAGGGTGCAGAGGTACCGAAAAGAAAGCGGAGCAGAGGTCAATAACAGTGAAAAATTTGGCAGTGGGAGGGATTTGCATTAGGATGACAGCTGGATTTGGCACTACGGGGAACTGACTCTCAACTATTTTGTTAATCCCCCTTAGATCCTGCACTAGTCTGTAACCCCTCCCCCCACTCTTTTTAACAGGGAAGATGGGACTATTGGCAGTGCTGGACGTTCTTACCAGAATGCCCTGTTGTAGCAAGCGCTCTATTACTGGGTAAACTCCTAACTCCACCTCTGGCTTCAGAGGGTACTGTGGGATTTTTGGAGCTATCCTACCATCTTTTACTTGTACAACTACTGGAGCTACGTTTGCCATTAATCCAGTGTCTTGTCCGTCTTTTGTCCAAAGTGACTCTGGTATCTGAGATGTCATCTCTTCTATTTGGGATGGATTCCTATTTGTCATAATGGTATGTGACATTAATTTTGATGGGGAGTCTAACATGTCTCGCACTTCCTGAGCGTGTTTCTCAGGTATGTCCAAGAATACACCTTCAGGAGTACAATAAATGACGCACCCCATTTTACACAGTAAGTCTCTTCCCAGGAGATTGGTTGGTGCCGATGCAGCCAGCAAAAAGGAATGCTTGGTATGCAAAGGCCCTATTGTAATCTCGGCTGGTTTGCTAACAGGGTAGTGCTGGACTACTCCTGTTACTCCCATGGCTGGAATTGTCCTACCAGTGGTTCTCATGCCCACTGTCGAATTTATCACTGACTTGGCCGCCCCTGTGTCTACAAGAAAGTTTAAAGTTTTACCAGCTACATTAATTGCGATCTCGGGTTCACTTCCAAGGTTGGCAATTAATTTTACTGGCTGCAGATTACAGGTATGGCCACACCCCTATTGGGTATGGTGACCTTCCTGAATCCCGCTGGCAGCAACTACTTGTGAGGGAGTTAGCTGGGAACTACCAGAGGCATGCCAGTCTCTGTTCGGGGGATATCTTTTTGTTTCCCCTGTATGTGGCTCATAACTCCGTTTCTGTGGACCCCGATCCCAATGTCGTGTGTCGTGTCGTTGTCTAGGGGGTTGGTATGAGTTTCGTGGATTCTTTACTCTACAATCTCGTGCCATGTGTCCCTGTTTGTGACAAGAATAACAAGTAACCATACTTGACTTACCCACAGGATTTGGTGATACAAACAAAGGCTGCCTTGTGGTCAGAGCCTGTATACTTACTGACATTAATTTATCACCTTGTTGTTCCCTGTGTCTGGTGATGTTTCTATCGTGATCAATAGCAGCCTCTCTCAAAGTAGCCACAGACAGACCTCGCCAACATGGTTGTGTGGTCTGTACCCTAGTCTTCAATGACTCTTTTAAACCATCCATCAGTACCGATACTGCTACTTCCCGATGGTTTGTGTCTGTTTTAATGTCCTCTATGCCTGTGTATTTTGCCATTTCTAATAATGCTCTGTGAAAATACTCTGCAGCTGTCTCTGACTCCTTCTGTTTAATGGAGAATATCTTATTCCATTTAGCTACTGCTGGGAAATACTCTTTTAGCTGCAAGTTTATTCTTTTCACATTATCTTGGTTGTACACATCTGTAAGAGGTACATCATGATCTAGTCCGCAATCAGCTAAAAATTGAGTTGCGTCGACATTTGAGGGTAAACATGCCCTCAGCAATATCTGCCAGTCTTTATTGTTGGGCTCTACAGTGTTACCTAAGTCTCTGATGTATTTTTGACTGGCAACTAAGTCTTTTCTAGGGTCAGGAAATTCAGACACTATGGTCCTTAATTCCATTCGGGAAAATAGGGTGTACATGGCAATGTTCCTAATGGGAGTGGCTCCTGATGTGTCTGTTTTCCCATTTGGCACTGCTATTACTCTAACAGGTGTAATTCTAACAACCTCATTCTGTGTAGATTCTACAGGCTGTGGTGAAATAGTCTCAGCATAATGCATGGTGCCGTACTTACCAGTTGATACGACCTCACCTATCCCTCCGCTAGGGGCCTTTACTAATCTCGTGGGTGGAGCTGTGCCTACTGTGGTCTCTGCTATGGTGGCTGCTAGAGAGAGCGCTGAAATCGTTGCCGATTCGTCCTCTTGATCACACTCCTGAGGAAAGTTCAAAACAGGGTACAACTTGCACGGGTTAATACTTGCATGGGTTAATGGGTTAACATTATCATTAACATTTACACAGTTACTAAGTGATTTTGTGTTACACCTTAGTGCGTCTTTCTCCGCAATCAACTTCTCTCCTGATATGTATGGTGGCGGTGGGGCCGTGGCAATCAGTTTTCTGTTAGAGCCAGATCCCGCCGCCTGAGCCAAACCTCTCTGTATCTCACCTTCCTGTTGCCATAACTGTAAATAATCATAATGCTGGATTCGTCTCTTTGTTGATTTTATGAGACATATCCTCCTCCTTAAATTTTGTAACACTTCTGAGCTGAAGCTCCCTACTCTTGGGAATTTCTCCCCGTCATGTACAGTCATTCTCTCCCATTCATCACATAAAGTTTCTGTGTGACTTCCGTATTTCTCACACATTATATACCTGGCCGACCCAATTGGTCGGACCACTGAATCAACCCGAACCGAGGTTGATCGCCCCCTACCTGAACAAGTGGCCCCCATAGTTCGAAAGTGTTGCTTTATTTAGCCAACCCTTACGCAAAACCTAATGTCCAAAATAGGCTGACGGTGGCGGTTTACCGAGTACCCCACTCACTCGCCCACGCCGACCAATACGACCTGATCACACCGATATGGTGCTGGCGTACTCGACCTAGGGCCCCTGCGACCTGAACCTCTATTTACTGGAACCTGCGAGGGTTATCCGAAGAACACTTACTCTTTCCAGTAACTATTGGTTGCTGGATAGTTCCTGAGTGAGCAGCAAACTTCCCTTAAAATAAAAAAAATTACACAAATCACGTTAGAGTGTACAAATAGCGTTTGTGACCCCTTTACTCTAATGGTATTAGGTCAGATTACTAACTAATGTACACAATTACGTGCGGTCCAATCGTTCAGTACACAAACAACTAAGCTTATGTACGGAAAGACCAATGGAATCGAAAATTACGGCTGCGAATTCCTTCAGCCAGAGCTTATATGGCCTATATGGGTGTTGCACCAACCCTTTTCGGTGTTGTGCCTGTGAACTGTATAGCGGACTTCCTTGTCGGCTGTACCTGGACCTCCTGGTCTGCTATGACCTCCTGGTCTTGTTACAGTATGACCTCCTGGTCTGCTATACTCTAATGCTCAAAATTGTATATTTAACCAGGGATGCCTCCCTAGCCACCGTGCACGTCACTTACACGCATGTACCTCACGAGTACTCGACTTTTCTTGTGGTTCAACCTTTAAAAATTGTAAAAACACTCACTCATCACATGTACACTTTTGTTTCTATTTCTATTTCTGCGCAGAAATTTTTCTTTAGATCAGGTGTGTTACCAATTAGGAGCAGGATCTGTTAATTAAATTTCGGACACCCAAAAATAGACTTGCGTTATTTCTCGCCTTGCGTTATTTATCGCTTTGCGTTATTTATCGCTTTGCATTAAAAATCAACTTATCGTGACTTGAGCTACGTGGGCGTAACCGGACGCTCCGTTGCGTAACGTACGCTGCGTGCGTCGGCCTTTGGATTGCGTACGCAAGTCTTTGTTAGAGACACGTATACGCAAAGCAAAGATCCACCGTAACACAATTTATACTTTTATCAATGTAGATGATCCTTGATCATCTACCACACAACACACTGACTTCGCCTTATCTCCCAGGCAAAACTGTGTGTTTGTCTATCCTTTAACTATGTTATCTATTCTTAAACTATGAAATAACGGCAACTCTCTTTTAGCACTTTTATCAACTATAAAACTGGCAGACAGGAGAGTGATATACGAAAATACACAAATGAAAAAGAAATGCAGATATATATATGTGTGCGTGCGTGTGTACGCAAGACAGAAAAATAAACAGTTTTAAAAGACACTAGCGTTTTGTTCTTACCTCCGGTTCCCGGATTCCTTCAGCACTCTTTACCTAAGCGAAGCAGACGCTTATCCTGTCAGCACTACGAGGGATACAACCTCCCGCCCTTTGCTGAGGGATAATGTCTGCTGATCTACCTAGTGCAGATATGTGAAGGACGGGCGAGCCGCCAATTGATAAAGCAAAATATTTATCGTATATAAAACACTTTAAGAGGTCTAAGAACACTGTACGCTATCTACGTAAGAAGTACCGTAAGGGTACGCAAGTTGTGTAGCGATCGCTCAACCGTAGTCGAGACGCTCAAGCGTCACGTTCGCTTACGGCCCAGTGATCACAGGCAGGCACGCTATTGGCTGCCGACTAACGTAATGATTCGCTATAGCGTAGCGTACGCTCGGGACCACGAGGAGATCACCAGCGGTGCAGACGCTTACAACGTTAAAACCTTTATATCTATACCTTTAACAATGAGATACACAGTATACCTTAGTGTAGAGACAGAGTGTAAGTGCAACCTGGTGTAACCTGATTAACTACAAAGCTGCTTGAGCGTCACCGACGCTCGGAGAATACTTAACCCTATAAAGAATACACAGATACCTGGGCTTAGGGTCCAAAACCTATTATATGTATTATAACTATTATACTTGCAAAAGGAATCACAGTACAAATGATACACTACAATATAACATAAACCAACTAACCAGATAACTACACAGGAAATACAATACAATACAATTAAAGGAAAATACGAGAGAAAGAGTAGGGAGAGAGAGAGAGAGATGGCTCACAGTAAGACAATATGATTACGGAGAAAACTTACGCACAGGGGGAAACGATCGCATGCGCCTCGATATCCAGCTCCCGATTATCAGCAATGAGAACCGTTGAAGAGAGTGCATCTGGATATGGTCGGCCTGCCTATTTATGCCCCACACACAATACAATTCAATGGTCCCTACAATCTCATTGTCCATTGGACACAGGAATTCGGCTTCGCATTATAACAAAAGGTCATAGGTTGATTCATACAGGTGGGCTGTGACTGTTTCCAACTGTTCAGGTGGGTGGGATACTGGGTTTCCCGCCGCATGACTAAGTAAGAACAAATAATAGTAAATGGACATAAACTTCTTATGTCCATAACCATTCGCACGAGCGATTAATCCGCTCCAAACCAACACCGGAATATTGCTATTTAAATACTCTTCCGATGGGTACCAAACACTACTGTATGACCCCTGTTAGACCCTTCGTACAATACAAAGAGGGATCTCTCTGTTCAGGAACATGCTATGTTAACCAAACTTTCAGAATCTATCAAAGGGACCATGATCTATAAAATACCTTATTAGTGAAAATATGTAACGATTGAGTCGCACGCTACGACTACACAAACTTTACCGTAAATGCGCATACCGAGCACCAGCGGGTGCACGCAACAGCGGGTATGCGCACTCACGGGAGAGCGCACGCATGCGCAGCGCGGACCTGAATGAGGTGCAAATATGGCAGTGTGCATAGAGATATTTTTCTGACTTTGACAGGATGTACACAGTGAAAGGGGTGAGGAATCGGACGATGAGGAGGAGGTGGACATCTTGCCTCTGTAGAGCCAGTTTGTGCAAGGAGAGATTGATTGCTTCTTTTTTGGTGGGGGCCCAAACCAACCAGTCATTTCAGTCACAGTCGTGTGGCAGACCCTGTCGCTGAAATGATGGGTTTGTTAAAGTGTGCATGTCCTGTTTATACAACATAAGGGTGGGTGGGAGGGCCCAAGGACAATTCCATCTTGCACCTCTTTTTTCTTTCATTTTTCTTTGCATCATGTGCTGTTTGGGGAGTATTTTTTAAATCTGCCATCCTGTCTGACACTGCAGTGCCACTCCTAGATGGGCCAGGTGTTTGTGCCGGCCACTTGGGTCGCTTAGCTTAGCCATCCAGCGACCTTGGTGCACCTCTTTATTTCTTTGCATCATGTGCTGTTTGGGGACTATTTTTTTGAAGTGCCATCCTGTCTGACACTGCAGTGCCACTCCTAGATGGGCCAGGTGTTTGTGTCGGCCACTTGGGTCGCTTAGCTTAGCCATCCAGCGACCTCGGTGCAAATTTTAGGACTAAAAATAATATTGCGAGGTGTTCAGAATAGACTGGAAATGAGTGGAAATTATGGTTATTGAGGTTAATAATACTATGGGATCAAAATTATATGATTTAAGCTGTTTTTGAGGGTTTTTTGTAAAAAAATACCCAAATCCAAAACACACCCGACACCGACAAAAAAATTTCAGGGAGGTTTGGCCAAAACACCTCCGAATCCAAAACACGGCCGCGGAACCGAATCCAAAACCAAAACACAAAACGCGAAAAATGTCCGGTGCACATCACTAGTTATTACTGTATAACACACACAAATGCACGTCCTGAGAATGGACATTATATAAGGACACATTTGTAGAATATTCCATACTTGCAGTGGCATATCCTTAATGCGTGTAGTGTGTGCGGCACAGATAGGCCCCTGGGTCCCGAGCGGCAAACACTGCACCCATCTCCTATATAATAGCCCTATTCTGTGACCTTGTGATTCATTTGCTAACGCTGGGCGGAGTCACAACAGTGGGCGGAGTTATTCAAATGAGTCACAGAGATCTGGCCAAATCTACAGGAGACTAGGGCCCTCATTCCGAGTTGTTCGCTCGCAAGGCGAATATAGCAGAGTTACACACGCTAAGCCGCCGCCTACTGGGAGTGAATCTTAGCTTCTTAAAATTGCGACCGACGTACGCGCAATATTGCGATTACAAACGAGTTAGCAGTTTCTGAGTAGCTTCAGACTTAGTGGGATTGTATCTGCACACACACAATTGTATTATATCAGATTTGGAACTATATACAGCTCCAAAATAACCCCTATTGCATTCAAGTATTCACAATTATTTGTGGGGTGCTATCGACTACAGCTAAGGTTAGTCAGCAAAAAGAAAAAGAGAAAAGGACTGTATTTGTCGATGCATCGACAAATACAGTCCTTTTCTCTTTTTCTTTTTGCTAGCTTCAGACTTACTCTGCCTGTGCGATCAGTTCAGTGCTTTTCGTTCCTGGCTGACGTCATAAACACACCCAGCGTTCGCCCAGGCACTCCCACCGTTTCTCCGGCCACTCCTGCGTTTTTTCCGGAAACGGTAGCGTTTCCAGCCACACGCCCCTAAAACGCCGTGCATCCGCCCAGTAACACCCATTTCCTGTCAATCACAATGCGAACGTCGGAGCGATGAAAATGCCGTGAGTAAACTTACTTTCTTCATAGTAAAGTTACTTGGCGCAGTCGCAGTGCGAACATTGCGCATGCGCACTAAGAGAATTCTCACTGCGATGCGATGAAAAACTCCGAGCGAACAACTCGGAATGAGGGCCTAGGAGCAGAAGCAGATAGCATGGGCATTGGGCATGTCACAGGCAGGGGTGCAGACCTCCCAGCTTTCTGCAGGAGCTTTCTCCAGGCAGAAGGAGGGAAACACTCGGCGAAAAGGGGGCGTGGCTTCACGGGAGGGTCCCCGTTTTCGTCAGTGAGGGGGCATGCCCAGCGCTCTGTGAGCTGCTGGCATGCCCCCAGGGGCTGATTATGAGTCCGGGGGGCCCAGGGCACTTGAGACAGGGGAGCCCTATCTCATTGCATTGCCTGCTGGGGGTTGGGGGCGTGGCCTAATCGCGGACCGCGCGGCCACGCCCCCTTATGCAAATTCCGATTTTTGTTTTTATTTTTTTTAATGGGATTTTGGCCCCTCAGCTAGGGCTAAATCCAGAGGAGGTGGTCGCTCCCCCCTACACACCCGCACAGGGAGAAGAAAGCGGGGAGACTGCTGCCTCCCTGCAACACCACAGACCTGCCAATATGCAGCAGCGTGTGCTGACTGTAGCACAATGCTGCCGCTGTTGCTGGCAGGACGGGGGGGGGGGGGAGCTTCTGAGCTGGGACAGAGCTACTCCAGCCGGGGGGGCCTCTAAAACTGTGGGGCCAACGGTACGTATCCCCCCCCCCCTTAATCCGGCTCTGCTGCTGGAACCCCCCCATTAATCCGTACCCCCTGATGCCCCCTCTCCCTCTGTCTCCACTATTCACCGCTGCTCTGCTAAGCAGAACAGCGAGTACAGGAGCTTTCCAACTGCCCCCCCCCCCCACCGCAGGACACTGCGACCCGCGGGTGGGACAGCGGGACAGACCCCAAAAAATGGGACTGTCCCGCGAAAATCGGGACATTTGGGAGGTATGGGGGTGTGTGAGGGGTATGTCATACAGACAGACGGGCACCGGCTCACTGTGTGCTTGACCCCCCACATCGGCATACTCAGCAGGGTCTCTCTGGTGCGGAGGAGCGTCACTTTCTGACACACTCCACGCTTCTTAGCTGCAGTTTAGTGAGGCACCTGCCGCTGTGCAGGTTCCATACTGCCTCTGTTATCTCCAGCCCCGGCAACCCCACCGCTAGCTGCAGCGCTGCCACCCGCAGTGGAGTGCGCCCAGCTCATTCACACACTTTAGCTGGCGGGTAGCGCTGCAGAAATCCGAGCTGCTTGCAGGCTCTGACCCACTCCTCCCTCCAGCCGCAGCGTCTCCTGGGAGCTAACCAGTCACTCCCAGTCTCCCCTTACCACAGTGCCCGGAAGCCGTGAGGTCCGCGCCACGTGCATGCTATGACCCCCTCCTCCCTCCAGCCGCAGCATCTCCTGGGGGCTAACCAGTCATTTCCAGTCTCACCTTACCACAGTGCCCGGCAGCTGCGCGAGGTCTGCGGTGTGTGACTGAGGAGGGGGGGGGGGGGATGCGGACTGGCAGAGAAAGCAGGACTCCAGCCTGAGAGAGTCAGCCATGCCAAGTCTCCAGCAGCAGCAGATCCCAACAGGTTGGAATGGAACAGCAGCAGCCAGCAGCAGTGACTCCGGTAAGACACATCTGTCTGTCACCACTGTTTTGTCCCTAATACCAATCTCTCCCATGCCCTGTGTTCTGTCATGTCCCTGGCCTTGCCCTGCCACCCTTATTCTGGCCCTTTCACCCTTATCCTTGCCCTGTCACCCTTATGCTGGCCCTGTTACCCCTATCCTGGCCCTGTCACCCCTGTGCTTGCCCTGTGAACCCTATACTGGCCCCGTCACCCCTGTCCTGGTCCTGCCGCCCCTACCCTGGCCCTGTCACCCCTATCCTGTCCCTATCATTTCTGTCCTGGCCCCGTCACCCCTGTCCTGGCCCCGTCACCCCTGTCCTGGCACCGTCACCCCTGTCCTGGCCCCGTCAACCCTGTACTGACCCTGTCACCCCTGTCCTGGCCCTGTTACTGCATACCCTCCAACTACCTTTTATGGCATGTACAGTACCCGCAGCGCCTCCAGACCTCTCCCCAATGCACCACACCTCCGCACCTTCCCCTCCACCACATGCGGCACTCCACCCCTCCCCCACATGCTGTGCCTCCAGACCCCCTACACCACCCGTGGCTCCCACTCCTCCACCCCTTCACCACCCACAGCACCTCCAGGCCCCTTCCACCATTCACCCCCCTTATACGTCTCCCCCCACACCTGCCCACCTCCACCCGCAGCATCTGCAGACACCCTCCTCCATCAGCGGTCCCCCCCTCACCCACCCCTCCCCCACCAATGGCACCCCTGCACCTGCCCCTCCACCACCTGCAGCACCTCCGGACCTCCTTTCCCATCCGCCGCAACACCCGTACCTGCCCCTACCCTACCCATGGTGCCTGCGGTCCCCTACCCAACCCCCGGCACACCCGTCCCTTCCCATCCCACAGCACCTCCGGAACCCTTCACCCATCCACAACATCCCCACACCTGCCCCTCTCCCACCCGTGGCACCCCTGCCCCTCCCCCACCTGCGGTGCCTCCGGACCCCTCCCCCATCTGCATCCCCCACTCCTCTGCCCCTCCCCCACGCGCAGCACCTCCCGAACCTTCCCCATCCGGGCCCCACCCCCACTTCTGCCTCCCCTCCACCCGCAGCATCTACAGACACCATCCGCAGTCCCCCCCGCACCCGCTACATTCTGTACATCGTGCCCTGCAGGTGCTGTTCACGCCGTCGCAAGGGGCTGCGCCTCCTTCACCATCGCACGCCCTTTCATTGTGCAATATTTAACCACTAACAAAGGAATGCAGGCAATACTCCATATAATACAAATATTAAACCCCAGAAAGGCATGCAAGGGTTAAGGGGGCGTAGCCCCTTGCGACGGTGTGAAGAGCGCCCGTAGGGCGCGATGAAGCACCTAGTGTTTAATAACTTCCCTCTCCAGAGTCCCCCGCTTCTGCTGCAGCAGATATCACCTGGAAAATGGTGCAGCTGCTATTTTCCTGGTGATTTGTACATGCGCAGTTGAGATTAGTCTCTAGGAACATGGGAGGCGCCATATTTCCGGAGATCTGTATAAACACAGTAGGCTCTGGCACAAAGCCAGAAGTCTACTGCGAAGCACAGAGTAGGGGGCCTGCGCCGAGACTGCACACAGGCCCCCTCCTCTGTGAAACCGCCCCAACATACTTCAATCCAAATGTTTATGAAATGTGTAAGCAAGACTGCCTGTGCAATACACAATTACATAGGACCAGATGGGGGCTTCAGTAAGAGCGTTCCCTGCAGCAGTAGATGGATGCTGGATGATGCAGCTCGCAGTCCCTTATTGCCATATAAATAAGAGATGTGTCTGCAGATGAGACTACTTTGTGTTGCCAGGGGGAGAAATTCCATGGAAATAACGTAATATGGCCCTCATTCCGAGTTGGTCGGTCGCAAGGCGAATTTAGCAGAGTTACACACGCTAAGCCGCCGCCTACTGGGAGTGAATCTTAGCTTCTTAAAATTGCGACCGATGTATTCGCAATATTGCGATTACTAACTACTTAGCAGTTTCAGAGTAGCTCCAGACTTACTCTGCCTGTGCGATCAGTTCAGTGCTTGTCGTTCCTGGTTGACGTCACAAACACACCCAGCGTTCGCCCAGGCACTCCCACCGTTTCTCCGGCCACTCCTGCGTTTTTTCCGGAAACGGTAGCGTTTTCAGCCACACGCCCCTGAAACGCTGTGTTTCCGCCCAGTAACACCCATTTCCTGTCAATCACATTACGATCGCCGGAGCGAAGAAAAAGCCGTGAGTAAAAATACTTTCTTCATAGCAAAGTTACTTGGCGCAGTCGCAGTGCGAACTTTGCGCATGCGTACTAAGCGGATTTTCACTGCGATGCGATGAAAAAGAACGAGCGAACAACTCGGAATGAGGGCCTATATACAGTTGCCTATGTCAGTGGATAATGAAAAGGTCCCATAGCGCAAGTTAATTGTGGCTAGTAGTTACATTGCATTAAAGTGATTAAGTTTAAAGCATACTGTATGTATATGTACTTTATTTCCTTACATATTGTACTTGTATTAATGAGTGCCTGGATATATACAGCATACACAATTATATTTAATTATACAGACTTTACTAAAAAAAATAATCTTTAATATGACAACCCCCTCAGTTTTATCGCTCTTGAGAAAAGGGCTTAGAAACTGGAGTGTCTATAAAGGGAGCAGAGTATGCAGGTCACACGGGGGCGCCCAAGCTCACTGTGCTTGCCGTAAAGGTGGGAATGAGGCAGGTTCTAATAAAGAGATGTTTTCCCGAGTGGATTTAAAGATTTGAAAGCAAGGGAGCCAGGTCAGAGTTGGGGGCTAAGTTAAAAAGTAAAAACATGTAACTGTGCACTTGGGTAGCACCCAGAGGCGGAACTTCCTCCAGTGAAGCTGGTGCAAAGCACCAAGGCCCGGCGCAATAAAGGGGCCTAGCGCAATAAAGGGGCCCGAAGCCGGCACCATTATAATGAATCAGAGTGACTCATTGGGTGGGATTCAATTCTTTTCACCCCTTTCCACACCCGTTCTGTTTCTGCCCTCAGGGGTGTGGTATCATTATTTCAGCTCGCTACCCCCGGAGAATGAAGGCACCCAACCCTTTGCACATCTAAACCTGATCACTATGGGCGCAATATGCGCAATAACGGCGATCATTTTAGAAAGGAAATTGGGCGTGATATATCATTTGAATTCCACCCATTATATGTTGCCGTTGCTGAGCCACGTGCTGCCCGTCTGTCCCGGTCCCAGTATTGAGCTTGCTGATGCCTGCTGCTGTGGAAGCCGCCATGTGATCCGCAGTTCGGCCAGAGGAGGAGGAGGAGGGGCCCCAATCCCCTCTCTTCTCCACTCCTCCCCTTTCCTGTCCTGCTCTTCCTATCTGCCAGGGAGGGGGAGAGAGGAGCCCTAGGTGTGAAGCGGACGCTGAGGTCATCGGGGGAAGTAGCAGCAAAGCCGGGCCCGGGAAGAGGCAGAGAGGCCACCTGCTACAGAGAGCCCAGTGCCTGACAGGCTTCCAGAGAAGCGGTTCCGCTGAAAGTAGCAAGAAGCCAAAGGAGCAGTTGAGGCTGCCTCCGCCCTCCTCACCAAGAGTGTCCGGGTGCTGAGCCGCCTATAGAGCCAGTGCAGAGAACGGGAGTATGCGGTGACTGTACAGTTCTCACTGCCCAGCGGAGCCTTGAAGGACATCTGGCAGGAGCTGGTTGTTGAAGCCAGTGTCTTAGCCGTCCCGACAATTAAGGAGTCGACATTCACACTGGCCTGCAGTTCAGGGCCCAGGTAAACCAATTTAAGTATATACAATATACTTATAACTCACTGTCTGTGTCTCACTCATCTGCCTACATCTGTCACTATCTCTCCCTGTCACCTACTGCCTATACCTGTCACCCTCTTCCTGTCACCCACTGCCTATACCTGTCACCCTCTCCCTGTTACCCACTGCCTATACATGTCACCCTCTCCCTGTCACCCACTGCCTATACCTGTCAACCTCTCCCTGTCACCCACTGTCTATATCTGTCACTATCTCTCCCTGTCACCTACTGCCTATACCTGTCACCCTCTTCCTGTCACCCACTGCCTATACCTGTCACCCTCTCCCTGTTACCCACTGCCTATACCTGTCACCCTCTCCCTGTCACCCACTGCCTATACATGTCACCCTCTCACTGTCACCGCTGCCTATACCTGTCGCCCTCTCCCACTGCCTATACCTGTCACCCTCTTCCTGTCACCACTGCCTATACCTGGTGCAATATGTATAAGTACTCTACCTGGTGCACGGTGTATAAGTGCTCTTCCTGGTGCATTGTGTATAACGTGCTCTACCTGGTGCAATGTGTATTATGTGCTCTACCTGGTGCAATGTGTATAATGTGTTCTACCTGGTGCAATGTGTATAATGTGTTCTACCTGGTGCAATGTGTATAATGTGCTCTACCTGGTGCAATATGTAAAAGTCATCTACCTGGTGCAATGTGTATAATGTCCTCTACCTGGTGCAATATGTATAATATGCTCTGCCTGGTGCTAAGTGTATAACATGCTCTGCTTGGTGCAAAGTGTATAACATGCTCTGCCTGGTGCAAAGTGTATAACGTGCTCTACCTGGTGCAAAGTGTATAAGTGCTCTACCTGGTGCAAAGTGTAGAACGTGCTCTATCTGGGGCAATATGTATAATGTGCTCTATCTGGGGCAATATGTATAACGTGCTCTACCTGGCGCAGTGTGTATAGGAGGTTCTACCTGGTGCAATGTGTATAAGTGGCACTACTGTGTGGTGTAATGTGAATTGGCACTATTATGTGACCACGCCCCTTCCCCACGAAGCCATGCCCCTAGATTTTTGCTACGCACCACTTTCTGCCGTAGGGCACCAAAATGTCTAGTTACAGCTCTGGTGCGGGGTGTCCTGCATGCTACACAGCCCAGCAGCATTGTCACCCCCTCTTCCCCTTGCAACACTTTTGTACTGTCCAAATCTAGTATGTATTAATTTGAATCATTAATAAGATTAATAAGAACCTTCATTCCGATGGGACCCAATTTTTAAAAGAGAGGGGTCCCTGGGACCCACTTTTTTGGGGGCTCAGCGCGATCACTGCCTGTCACCCACTACCGATACCCAGGTTGTGGTATAAAAGATAGACAGTGTCTAGTTAGACAGTTAATAGATAGACACCATATGTTAGACAGACATTAGGTCGACAGGGTCAAAAGGCCGACATGAAAAAGGTAGACAGTACAAAAGGTCAACAGGGTCAAAAGATCGACATGAAAATGGTCAACATAAAAAAGGTAGACACCATGTTTTTTGCATTTTTGTGGTTTGTGTGGATAGTTTTGTCATCTGCGAAGCGTGCCTCGTGGGGTACGCTTCGCTCGCCACGCTTCGGGCTCGGTGGCTCGCCACAAGGTTTATGACCAACTCTATGCCGACATGGATAGGGAAGGTATGAAATAGTCCAAAAACATGTTAAATTTAATAAAAAACATTTGTCTATATTTTTTGTCGGACATTTTCATGTCGACCTTTTGACCCTGTCGACCTTTTGTACTGTCTACCTTTTTCATGTCGACCTTTTGACCCTGTCAACCTAATGTCTGTCTAACATATGGTGTCTATCTATTGACTGTCAAACTAGACACTGTCTATCTATCATCCGGATACCGATACCCATCACCCTCTCTGTATCCTACTGCCTATACCTGTCACCCACTGTCTATACCTGTCACCCACTACCTATATCTGACACCCACTGCCTATACCCGTCACCCTCTCCCTGTATCCCACTGCCTAAACCTGTCACCCTCTTACTGTCACCACTTCCTATACCTGTTATCCTCTCCATGTCACCACTGCTTATAACTGTCACCTTCTCCCTGTCACCACTGCCTATACCTGTCACTCTCCCTGTCACCCACTGCCTATACCTGTCACCCACTACCTATACTCATCGCCCTTTCCCTGTCTCCCACTGCCTATACCTGTCACCCTCTTCCTGTCACCACTGCCTATAACTGTCACCTTCTCCCTGTCACCACTGCCTATAGCTGTCACTCTCCCTGTCACCCACTGCCTATACCTGTCACCCACTACCTATACTCATCACCCTCTCCCTGTCTCCAACTGCCTATACCTGTCACCCTCTTCCTGTCACCACTGCCTATAACTGTCACCTTCTCCCTGTCACCACTGCCTATACCTGTCACCTTCTGCCTATACCTGTCACCTTCTCCCTGTCACCCACTGCCAATAACTGTCACCCTCTCCCTGTCACCCACTGCTTGTCACCCACTGACTTTACCTATCACCCCCTCCCTATCATCCTCTGCATATCTCTGTCACCCTCTCCCTGTTACCTGCTGCCTCTCCCTGTCACCTTCTCTGTTTCCTACTGCCTATGTCACGCTCTCTCTATCATCCACTGCATCTCCATCACCCTCTCCCACTCACCCCCTCCCCATCATCGTCTGCCTATCTCTGTCACCCTCTGTCTGTCCCCATCACCTTATGCTCCTTCCTGTCACCAATTGCCTCTCCCTGTCACAGACTGCCATGTGGCATATTGTGAACTTGGGGTGGGGCAGAGGAGGGGGGCCCAAAGCAAATTCTTGCACCTGGGCCCACCATTAACAAGTTCCGCCACTGGTAGCACCATGTCGCACTGCAGGCCAACCAGATGTAACATGTTCAGAGAGAGTAGATTTGGGTGTGGTGTGTCTAAACCCATTGTATGAATAAAGCTGTCCAGCATGTGTGGGCTACATGCAGAGGCAGCCAGTATTTACCCTGCATGCATAAATAATGTATGCACCCCTTGTAGTGTGACATGGTTTGCCCAGGTATTAAAGTTACTTGCTTCGCTCCCACCGCCACCTGATCAACGGAGAGTCGGGTAATTGATGCGTGCTCTCCCTTAAGCTGGGTATACAATGCAACGATCTACCAATATAGTAGTTGACGGATACGACGTAAGCAAACACAACTGCGAGTCAGGCACTAAAAGAGGAAGCAAGTGGTGCTAGTTGTGATCCCCAGTTTGGCGTGCACAGCTCTGTTAGCTGAGTGCCTTACAAATCATCAGGAGCGCTGTTGGGATCAGTATTCCTACCGCTGAGTGCGCCTCACCCTGAGATATTAAATGCAGGGATTATTAGCAAAATATGTAACAGCAGCTGTTGTGTATTCCCAAAGTGGTGAATGATTATATAATGAGGAGGCGCCCAGCAGAAAGTAACAAGCTCTTACAAACATTTTTTCATTTTATACAAAAAACACAGAATCCATTTTTAAGAGTCTCTAAAACAGGATTTTAATACCTACCGGTAAATCCTTTTCTCCTAGTCCGTAGAGGATGCTGGGGTCCACTTCAGTACCATGGGGTATAGAGGGTTCCGCAGGAGCCATGGGCACTTTAAGACTTTTCCAGAGTGTGAACTGGCTCCTCCCTCTATGCCCCTCCTCCAGACCTCAGTATAGGAACTGTGCCCAGGGAGACGGACATTTCGAGGAAAGGATTTACTTTAAAGTTAACGGTGAGAGTCACACCAGCTCACACTTCAACCATGCCGCACAACATGGCATTCAACATAACACATGCCAACGGGCATGAACTATTGCAGCAACATGCTGAAATTTTTTTAACACAACACCTGTGTAACTACAACAACTAACCACTGCAGGTAAAGTACGCACTGGGTCGGGTGCCCAGCATCCTCTACGGACTAGGAGAAAAGGATTTACCGGTAGTTATTAAAATCCTGTTTTCTCATACGTCCTAGAGGATGCTGGGCTCCACTTCAGTACCATGGGGTTATACCAAAGCTCCAGTACGGGCGGGAGAGTGCAGATGACCCTGCAGCACTGATTGACCAAACTTGAGGTCCTCATCGGCCAAGGTGTTAAATTTGTAAAACTTAGCAAATGTGTTTGTCCCTGACCAAGTAGCTGCTCGGCAAAGTTGTAACGCCGAGACCCCCCGGGCAGCCGCCCAGGATGAGCCCACCTTTCTAGTAGAATGGGCATTCACCGAATTCGGTATCGGCAATCCTGCCGTGGAATGAGCGTGCTGAATCGTACCTCCGATCCAGCGCGCAATGGTCTGCTTAGAAGCAGGACACCCAATCTTGTTGGGAACATACAGGACAAACAGAGCCTCTGTTTTCCATAGCCGAGCTGTTCTTGTGATATAAATTTTCAAAGCTCTGACCACATCCAGAGACTTTGACGCAGCGAAGGTGTCAGTAGCCACTGGCACCCCAATAGGTTGGTTTATATGTAAAGAAGAAACCACCTTCGGAAGAAATTGCTGACGAGTTCTTAACTCAGCCCTATCTTCATGGAAGATCAAGTAAGGACTCCTGTGAGACAAGGCCCCTAACTAAGACACCCTCCTTGCGGATGCCAAGGTCAACAGCATGACCACTTTCCAAGTGAGAAACTTCAACTTTATCTCCTGTAGAGGTTCAAACCAATCCGATTGAAGGAACTGCAACACCACGTTAAGATCCCATGGTGCCACTGGAGGCACAAATGGAGGTTGGATGTGCAGAACCGCTTTCACGAACGTCTGAACTTCTGGAAGGGAGGCCAATTGTTTTTGAAAGAAAACGGACAAGGCCAATATGTGGACCTTGATTTAACCCAATCTTAGGCCCGCATCCACACCTGCCTGCAGAAAATGGAGAATACGTCCTAACTGAAACTCTTCCGTAGGAGCCTTCTTGGATTCACACCAAGACACATATTTTCTCCAAATACGGTGGTAATGTTTAGACGTTACTCCTTTCCTGGCCTGAATCAGAGTGGGAATGACTTCTTTGGGAATACCCTTTCGGGCTAGGATCCGGCGCTCAACAGCCATGCCGTCAAACGTAGCCGTGGTAAGTCTTGATACACGCACGGCCCCTGCTGCAGCAGGTCCTCACGAAGAGGAAGAGGCCGAGGATCTTCTATGAGCAATTCCTGAAGATCTGGATACCAAGCTCTTCCTGGCCAGTCTGGGACAATGAGGATCGCTCGAACCCTTGTTTTCCTTATGATCTTGAGCACTTTTGGAATGAGTGGAAGTGGAGGAAAGACATACACCGACCGAAACACCCCCTGGGTCACCAGTGCATCCAGGGCCGGTGCTTCCACTAGCGCAGCTGCCTATGAGCGCAGGGAACTCAGGGGGCGGCACGCTGAGGCTGCCAGGAGCCCTTGTCATTTTGGTGGTTAGCCCCCCTCCCTGTAGCCCCCATGCAATACAGCAGCAGGACACCCGGCGGCATGGACACACTACTAGTAACAGCGCTGCGGGTAGTTCTGCAACGCTGCTAAATCGAGTGACAGGCAGCTGATGCTTTTTGGCCATTCCAGGCCACTATACCCTACCCAGTGTCCCGGGATCCACCACTGATTTTCTTTAAGTCGCCACCTCTCTGCAGAAGCTATGCAGTGGGAGCAGAGAGGTGGTTTCCCCCTCGGCCGGTCCCGTCACCGTGTCCCTTTTCTGCCGGCCAGACCATAGACTGCTGCTTTGCGCTGTGATTTTTTTTAAGGGGGCGTGGCCACATATCCGTGATTAGGCCACGCCCCCTGACTTTACCAGTTCTCCCCGCGGTCTGTCTGTGGCTCTGCCTGGCCTGCCTGCTCTTTGGGAGACTGGCTCCTGTGATCAGAGCTGGAGGTAACTACTGTGGTAGTGGGTGTGTGCCTCCAATATGAGTGTGTCCCAGAGTGTCAGTGTGTGTCTCAGTGTGTGTGTGTGTGTGTGTGTGTGTGTGTGTGTGTGTGTGTGTGTGTGTGTGTGTGTGTGTGTGTCTGTTTGTGTGTCTCAGTATCAGTGTGTTTCTCAGTATGAGTGTCAGTGTGTGTTTGTGTGTGTCTCAGTATAAGTGTGTGTGTGTCTCAGTATCAGTGTGTTTCTCAGTATGAGTGTCAGTGTGTGTTTGTGTGTGTCTCAGTATAAGTGTGTGTGTGTGTGTCTCAGTAACCGTGTGTGTGTGTGTCTCAGTATCAGTGTGTGCCTCTGCCTCAGTATGAGTGAGTGAGTGTCTCCGTATCAGTGTGTGTGTTTCAGTATGGGTGTATGTGCCTCTGCCTCAGTATGAGTGTCAGTGTGTGTGTTTGTGTGTATCTCAGTATGAGTGTCAGTGTGTGTGTTCGTGTGTATCTCAGTATGAGTGTCAGTGTGTGTGTGTGTGTGTGTGTGTGTGTGTGTGTGTGTTTGTGTGTGTATCAGTATCAGTGTGTGTGTGTCTCAGTATAAGAGTCAGTGTGTGTGTGTGTGTGTGTGTGTGTGTGTGTGTGTGTGTGTGTGTGTGTGTGTGTGTGTGTGTGAGTGTGTCTCAGTATGAGTGTTAGTGTATGTATTTGTGTGTGAGCCTCTGCCTCAGTATAAATGTCAGTGTGTGTGTGTGTGTGTGTGTGTGTGTGTGTGTGTGTGTGTGTGTGTGTGTCTCAGTATGAGTGTCAGTGTGTGTGTTTGTGTGTATCTCAGTATGAGTGTCAGAGTGTGTCTCAGTATCAGTGTGTGTGTCTCAGTATCAGTGTGTGTGTGCCTCTGCCTCAGTCTCAGTGTGAGTGTCAGTGTGTGTTTATCAGTATGAGTGTGAGTGTGTGTCTCAATATTAGTGTGTGTGTGCCTCTGTCTCAGTATGAGTGTCAGTGTGTGTGTCTCAGTATCAGTGTGTGTGCCTCTGCCTCAGTATGCGTGTCAGTGTTTGTGTGTCTCAGTATCAGTGTGTGTGCCTCTGCCTCAGTATGCGTGTCAGTGTGTGTGTGTCTCAGTATGAGTGTCAGTGTGTGTGTGTGTGTGTGTGTGTGTGTGTGTCTCAGTATGAGTGTCAGTGTGTGTGTTTGTGTGTATCTCAGTATGAGTGTCAGAGTGTGTCTCAGTATCAGTGTGTGTGTCTCAGTATCAGTGTGTGTGTGCCTCTGCCTCAGTCTCAGTGTGAGTGTCAGTGTGTGTTTATCAGTATGAGTGTGAGTGTGTGTCTCAATATTAGTGTGTGTGTGCCTCTGTCTCAGTATGAGTGTCAGTGTGTGTGTCTCAGTATCAGTGTGTGTGCCTCTGCCTCAGTATGCGTGTCAGTGTTTGTGTGTCTCAGTATCAGTGTGTGTGCCTCTGCCTCAGTATGCGTGTCAGTGTGTGTGTGTCTCAGTATGAGTGTCAGTGTGTGTGTGTGTGTGTGTGTGTGTGTGTGTCTCAGTATGAGTGTCAGTGTGTGTGTGTGTGTGTGTGTGTGTGTGTGTGTGTGTCTCAGTATGAGTGTGTGTGTCTGCCTAAGTATTTGTGTCAGTGTGTGTGTGCCTCAGTGTGTGTGTGTGTGTGTGTGTGTGTGCATCCGCCTCAGTATGAGTGTCAGTGTGTGTGTGCATCTTCCTCAGTATGAGTGTCAGTGTGTGTGTCTCAGTATGAGTGTGTGTGTGCCTCTGCCTCAGTATGTGTGCCTCTGCCTCAGTATGAGTGTGTGCCTCTGCCTCAGTATGAGTGTGTGTGTGTGTGTGTGTGTGTGTGTGTGTGTGTGTGTGTGCCTCAGTATGAGTGTGTGCCTCTGCCTCAGTATGAGTGTGTGTGTGTGTGTGTGTGTGTGTGTGTGTGTGTGTGTGTGTGTGTGTGTGTGTGCCTTTGCCTCAGTATGAGTGTCATTGTGAGTGTATGTGTGCATCTGCCTCAATGTGTTTTTTTTACCCTGTGGAGGCCAAAGTGTTTTTTTATTTTTTCCTGAAAGGGGCAAATGTTTTTGTTATAATTTATTCCTGTGGTGGCCAATGTCTTCTTTTTTTCTTTTCTTTTTTTTTTTTTTGGGGGGGGGGGGGCTGGAATGGAGATTGAAGTTTTGCCTAGGGTGCCAAGAAACCTTGCACCGGCCCTGAGTGCATCCACTGCTATTGCTTGAGGGTCTCTCGACCTGGAACAATATCTCTGAAGCTTCTTGTTGAGACGAGATACCATCATGTCTACTTGAGGAACTCCCCAAAGACCTGACACCTCTGCTAAGACTTCTTGGTGGAGGCCCCATTCTCCAGGATGGAGATCGTTTCTGCTGAGGAAGTCTGCTTCCCAGTTGTCCACTCCTGGAATGAAAATTGCCGACAGAGCTCTTGCATGTCTTTCTGCCCAGAGGAGGATCTTTGTCACCTCTGCCATCGCCACTCTGCTTTTCTTTCCGCCCTGACAGATTATGTACGCGACTGCTGTTACATTGTCCGACTGGATCTGTACGGGTTGATCTTGAAGAAGATGCCCCGCTTGTAGAAGGACGTTGTAAATGGCTCTCAACTCCAAAACGTTTATGTGAAGACATGTTTCCTGACTTGACCATCTTCCTTCGAAGCTTTCTCCCTGTGTGACTGCACCCCAGCCTCGGAGACTTGCATCCGTGGTTACTGGGACCCAGTCCTGAATCCCGAACCTGCATTCCTCTAGTAGGTGAGAACTGTGTAGCCACCACAGGAGCGAAATTCTGGCTTTGGATGACAGCATAATCTTCCGGTGCATGTGTAGGTGGGATCCGGACCACTTGTCCAACAGGCCCCACTGGAATACTCTGGCATGGAATTGGCCAAACTGTATGGCCTCGTAGGCCGCTACCATCTTCCACAACACCCGAATGCATTGATGAATCGACACTCTTGTTTGTTTCAGAATTTGTTTGACCATTCTCTGGATTTCCAGAGCTTTTTCTACTGGAAGAAATACCCTCTGTACTTCTGTGTCCAGTATCATCCCCAGAAAGGACAATCTTGTCGTCGGTTCCAATTGTAACTTTGGAAAACTTATGATCCAACCGTGATGTTGAAGTACTGTCAGGGAGAGTGCCATGTTCTGCACCAACTTTTCCCTGAATCTCGCTTTTATCGGGAGATCTTCCAGATCAGGAATTATATTGACTCCTTGTCGTCGAAGAAGGACCATCATCTCCTGCCATCACCTTGGTGAAAACCCTCGGTGCCGTGGAAGGTCCGAACGGCAACGTCTGAAATTGGTAATGACAATTCTGTATTGCGAATCTCAGATAAGCTTGATGTGGAGGATAAATGGGAACGTGTAAGTAGGCATCTTTTATGTCTACTGACACCATGAAGTCCCCCTCCTCCAGACTGGAAACCACTGCCCTCAGGGATTCCATCTTGAACTAGCACCTTTGCAGGTAGAGATTCAGAGTATACAGGTTTAGAATCAGCATGACCGAGCCGTTAGGCTTCGGAACCACGAATAGGGTTGCAATAAACCCATCTCCTTGTTGTAAAAAGGGAACCACGACAAAAACTTGATCCTGACACAATTTTTGTATTGCTGCTGCCACCACATCCCTGTCTGGGATAGAAGCTGGTAAGGTCGATTTGAAAATACGGCCTGGGGAAATGTCTTGAAACTCCAGTTTGTACCCGTGGGACTCTATTTGTATGACCCACGGGTCTAGGCCAGATTGAACCCAGAACTGACTGACGAGTTTCAGACATGCCCCCACCTGAGCGGACTCCCGCAAGGGAGCCCCAGCATCATGCTGAAGATTTGGCAGGAGCAGAGGTTGATTTCTGCTCCTGTGATCCTGGAGACACTGTGGACTTTATTTCCTTTTCCCCTTTCTTTACCCACAAAGAAAGGGGAACCTTTACATTTTTTTATTTTTTTTTTTGAGCCGAAATGACTGCATCCGAGAGTGATGTGTCTTTTTCGCCGGCGCAGGAGCAATAGGCCAGAATGTCGACTTACCTGTGGTAGCTGCAGAAACTAAAGCATCCAGCCCATCTCCAAATAAGGACTCACCTTAATACGGGAGAGCCTCCATATTCCTTTTGGAATCTGCGTCAGCCTTCCATTGGCGAATCCACAACACCCTGCGTGCTGAAATTGCCATGGTAGCGGTTCTTGATCCCAAGAGACCAATATCTTTCATGGTTTCTAGCATGTACGCAGCAGCGTCTGTGATATGACCTAACATTAGGAGTATCTCGTCTCTATCTATTGTGTCAATGTCTAATGACAAGTTTTCTGACCACTTTTCAATAGCACTACTCACCCACGCACAGGCAATGGTAGGCCTGAGTAGTGTCCCATTGGCCACATCAATAGATTACAACGTAGACTCCAATTTGCGGTCTGCCGGCTCCTTAAGTGAAGCCGTTCCTGGTGCAGGGAGAAACAACTTTTTCCTTTAACCGTGACAGGGCCCTGTCTAAAATGGGGGGTGACTCCCACCTTTTCCTGTCCTCTGCATGGAAAAAGCTAAGCTGCCTGAATTCTTTTGGGAATCTGAAAATTTTTTTCGGGTTAAACCAGACTCCCTCCAAGAGACTGTTCAGCTCATGAGATGGAGGGAAAGTTACATTACTTCTTTACTAAAGTAAGCCTGCTCCTGTGGTAAAGGAGGGGCCCCCATAACTTCTAACACCTCCTTTATAGCTAAAAACATGTTTTGAATGCTTTTCGCTGATTTAGGACCTATTCCCCTGGAATCACTAGTTTCGACCAGTGCCAGATTAAGGTCCACAAGGGCCTGGAGCTGAAACTGTTGAAGGGCCTATTGTGTGCCACTACAGCGGTGTGACCAGTGCTGTGGTCGTGGGAATAGTGATGTGAGGGTGTGTCCTGTGCTGTGGGGGTGTAAAGGAATTCCATTGGCAAGTGGCCTACAATATGCATATATGTGCTCTGCTGTCTTTATGTGCCTATGTCTGTATGTGCTCCTCTATGTCCACATGTGCTTATGTCTGTATGTGCTCCGCTATGTCTGTATGTGTCTATGTTTGTATGTGCCTATGTCTGTATGTGCCTATGTCTGTATGTGCCTATGTCTGTATGTGCTCCGCTATGTCTGTATGTGCTCCGCTATGTCCGTATGTGTCTATGTCTGTATGTGCCTATGTCTGTATGTGCTCCGCTATGTCTGTATGTGCTCCGCTATGTCTGTATGTGCTCCGCTATGTCCGTATGTGTCTATGTCTGTATGTGCCTATGTCTGTATGTGCTCCGCTATGTCTGTATGTGCTCCGCTATGTCTGTATGTGCTCCGCTATGTCCGTATGTGTCTATGTCTGTATGTGCCTATGTCTGTATGTGCTCCGCTATGTCTGTATGTGCTCCGCTATGTCTGTATGTGCTCCGCTATGTCCGTATGTGTCTATGTCTGTATGTGCCTATGTCTGTATGTGCTCCGCTATGTCTGTATGTGCTCCGCTATGTCTGTATGTGCTCCGCTATGTCCGTATGTGTCTATGTCTGTATGTGCCTATGTCTGTATGTGCTCCGCTATGTCTGTATGTACTCCGCTATATCTGTATGTGCTCCGCTATGTCTGTATGTGCTCCGCTATGTCTGTATGTGCTCCGCTATGTCCGTATGTGTCTATGTCTGTATGTGCCTATGTCTGTATGTGCTCCGCTATGTCTGTATGTACTCCGCTATATCTGTATGTGCTCCGCTATGTCTGTATGTGTCTATGTCTGTATGTGCCTATGTCTGTATGTGCTCCGCTATGTCTGTATGTGCTCCGCTATGTCCGTATGTGTCTATGTCTGTATGTGCCTATGTCTGTATGTGCTCCGCTATGTCTGTATGTACTCCGCTATATCTGTATGTGCTCCGCTATGTCTGTATGTGTCTATGTCTGTATGTGTCTATGTCTGTATGTGCTCCGCTATGTCTGTATGTGCTCCGCTATGTCTGTATGTGCTCCGCTATATCTGTATGTGCTCCGCTATGTCCATATGTGCCTATGCCTGTATGTGCTCCGCTATGTCTGTAAGTGCCTAGGTCTATATGTGCCCCTCTATGGGTTGGGTACAGGATCCCGAAAGTAAGGATGTTGGCGGTCAGAATACTGACACTTTTGGTAAGTAAAGTAACCCTACCCCTTACCCTTTCCCTAACCCTCCCACAGCCTAACCCTCCCCTCATGCAGCTTAACCTTCCCCTCCAACAGCCTAATTCTAACCTTCCCTCCCGCAGCCTGACACTAACCTTCACCCTAGTGCCTAACCCTAACCTCTCCTCGCACAGCCTGACACTAACCTTCACCCAAGTGCTTAACCCTTACCTCTCCTCGTACAGCCTGACACTAACCTTCACCCTAGTGCCTAACCCTAACCTCTCCTCGCACAGCCTGACACTAACCTTCACCCTAGTGCCTAACCCTAACCTCTCCTCGCACAGCCTGACACTAACCTTCACCCTAGTGCCTAGCCCTAACCTCTCCTCGCACAGCCTGACACTAACCTTCACCCTAGTGCCTAACCCTAACCTCTCCTCGCACAGCCTGACACTAACCTTCACCCTAGTGCCTAACCCTAACCTCTCCTCGCACAGCCTGACACTAACCTTCACCCAAGTGCCTAACCCTAACCTCTCCTCGCACAGCCTGACACTAACCTTCACCCTAGTGCCTAACCCTAACCTCTCCTCGCACAGCCTGACACTAACCTTCACCCTAGTGCCTAACCCTAACCTCTCCTCGCACAGCCTGACACTAACCTTCACCCTAGTGCCTAACCCTAACCTCTCCTCGCACAGCCTGACACTAACCTTCACCCAAGTGCCTAACCCTAACCTCCCCTCCCGCATCCTAACCCTAACTGCATACTTATATTAGGGAATAGAGAGAGAGAGATAAGGGGGAGACACAGAGAGAGAAGGGGGGAGAAGTCAGAGAGGAGAGAGAAAGGGGAGGGCAGAGAGAGACAGAAAGAGGAGGGAGAGACAGAGAGAGAGAGAGAGAGAGAGAGAGAGAAGGGGGGAGAATGGGAAGAGAGAAAGTGGGAGAAACAGAGAGAGAGAAGGAAGAATATACAGAGAGAGAGAGGGTGGGAGAAAGGTGAGAGGTAGAGAGAGGATATAGAAAGGGGAGAGGAGGGGGAGACAAAGAAAGAAGAGGGGGAAGAAAGAGAGAGAGAGAGAGAGAGGGGGGGGGAGAGAAGGGGGGGATATAGAGAGGCAGACAGAGAAGAGGAGGAGTCAGAGAGAGAGATAGTTAAGGGGGAAACAGAGCAAGCAGAGGGAGTCAGAGAGAGAGAGGGAGAAGAGGGGGAGAGGAGAGAAAGTGGGGGGAGAGAGAGATGGAGAGAAAGAGAGAGAGAGAGGAGAGACAAGGAGGAAGACTCAGAGAGAGAAGGGGGAGAGGTGAGAGATCAAGGGGGAGAGGGAGAGGAGGGAGAGAGTGAGAGAGAAGGAAAAAAGTGGAGGAGAGAGACAAAGGGGAGACAGTGAGAAACAGAAAGGGAGAGAGAGGGAGAAGGGGAGAGAGAGAGAAAGAAGGGTGGGGGGACACAGAGGGAAAGAGAGAAGGCGGGGAGATAAAAGGGAAGCACAGCGAGAGAGAATGGATAAAGAGTGTGATACTGCGCTCTCTATGTGACAGTGGATATCCTTCGTGGGATGTGCTGCTGGGAGAGTGGCTGCACTACAACAGTCCACTATGGATAGAATATAGAAATAAAAAAGGGTGGTTGCTCCCTGCGCACTTCCTTACAGGAAATAATAATACAAATAACATCCAGTGATAGTAAAAAATGGGGGGTATTAATTAATTTACAATATTGCAATGTAGATTGCAGATGTTACTATTCACCATAGCGATAGTTAGTATAAGTAATTATAAAAAGGTTAACGACAAAAACTTAACAAACGGGAAGGGGTGGCCGAAATTCCTAATACCGGTATATACAGGACAAAAACATACATATATATACAAATACACAACAAGTATCTAATGAACCAAAACACACTCAATGCATCTTACTCTTGTATGCTTACTTCCTGAGGTAAGATATATCCGTTTATCTGGATTGTAAATACAACGAATCCCTCCTGGGTTTCTAGTATGCAGAGGTCCTGTGTACCAATACGCACGTCTTATACAGACAAAGTCCCGTACTGCGCCCTGTAATGGTGCCAGGTGGATTTGCTGTCCGTGTGCATATACCCCTGCGAGAGGTGTTTGAGTAATGTGGAAACTAAGGGGCAGATGTATTAACCTGGAGAAGGCATAAGGAAGTGATAAACCAGTGATATGTACTAGTGATGAGCGGGTTCGGTTTCTCGGAAACCGAACCCCCCCGAACTTCACGCTTTTTACACGGGTCCGAGGCAGACTCGGATCTTCCCGCCTTGCTCGGTTAACCCGAGCGCGCCCAAACGTCATCATCCCGCTGTCGGATTCTCGCGAGGCTCGGATTCTATCGCGAGACTCGGATTCTATATAAGGAGCCGCGCGTCGCCGCCATTTTCACACGTGCATTGAGATTGATAGGGAGAGGACGTGGCTGGCGTCCTCTCCGTTTAGAGTAGACTAGAGAGTAGTAGAGACACTTGATTTACTAATTTTGGGGAGCATATTAGGAGTACTACTTGCTGATAGTGTGACCAGTGACCACCAGTTTAATTAATCCGTTCTCTGCCTGAAAAAAAACGATACACAGTGTGACACAGTCACATACCATATCTGTGCTCAGCCTCAGTGTGCTGCATCATCTATGTAATACTGTATATCTGACTGTGCTGAGTGCTCACTGCTCACACAGCTTAATTGTGGGGGAGACTGGGGAGCAGTTATAGCAGGAGTACATATTTTAACAGTGCACACTTTTGCTGCCAGAGTGCCACTGCCAGTGTGACTGACCAGTGACCACTGACCACCAGTATATTGTGATTGTCTGCCTGAAAAAGTTAAACACTCGTCGTGTGGTGTTTTTATTCTATAAACGCATTCTGCTGACAGTGTCCAGCAGGTCCGTCATTATATAATATATACCTGTCCGGCTGCAGTAGTGATATATATATATTTTTTATATCATTATCATCCAGTCTATATTAGCACTGCAGCAGACGCAGTACGGTAGTCCACGGCTGTAGCTACCTCTGTGTCGGCAGTCGCTCGTCCATCCATAATTGTATACCACCTACCCGTGGTGTTTTTTTTTTTCTTCTATCTTCTTGATACTAGTAGCTTACTTTAGGAGTCTGCAGTGCTGAGCTGACAGTGTCCAGCAGGTCCGTCATTATATAATATATACCTGTCCGGCTGCAGTAGTGATATATATATATTTTATATCTCATTATCATCCAGTCTATATTAGCAGCAGACGCAGTACGGTAGTCCACGGCTGTAGCTACCTCTGTGTCGGCAGTCGCTCGTCCATCCATAATTGTATACCACCTACCCGTGGTGTTTTTTTTTTTTTTTTTCTATCTTCTTGATACTAGTAGCTTACTTTAGGAGTCTGCAGTGCTGAGCTGACAGTGTCCAGCAGGTCCGTCATTATATAATATATACCTGTCCGGCTGCAGTAGTGATATATATATATTTTTTATATCATTATCATCCAGTCTATATTAGCAGCAGACGCAGTACGGTAGTCCACGGCTGTAGCTACCTCTGTGTCGGCAGTCGCTCGTCCATCCATAATTGTATACCACCTACCTGTGGTGTTTTTTTTTTTTCTATCTTCTTGATACTACTAGTAGCTTACTTTAGGAGTCTGCAGTGCTGAGCTGACAGTGTCCAGCAGGTCCGTCATTATATAATATATACCTGTCCGGCTGCAGTAGTGATATATATATATATTTTATATCTCATTATCATCCAGTCTATACTAGCAGCAGACGCAGTACGGTAGTCCACGGCTGTAGCTACCTCTGTGTCGGCAGTCGCTCGTCCATCCATAATTGTATACCACCTACCCGTGGTGTTTTTTTCTTTTTTTCTATCTTCTTGATACTAGTAGCTTACTTTAGGAGTCTGCAGTGCTGAGCTGACAGTGTCCAGCAGGTCCGTCATTATATAATATATACCTGTCCGGCTGCAGTAGTGATATATATATATATTTTTTATATCATTATCATCCAGTCTATATTAGCAGCAGACGCAGTACGGTAGTCCACGGCTGTAGCTACCTCTGTGTCGGCAGTCGCTCGTCCATCCATAATTGTATACCACCTACCTGTGGTGTTTTTTTTTTTTTCTATCTTCTTGATACTAGTAGCTTACTTTAGGAGTCTGCAGTGCTGACAGTGTCCATCAGGTCCGTCATTATATAATATATACCTGTCCGGCTGCAGTAGTGATATATATATATATTTTTTATATCATTATCATCCAGTCTATATTAGCAGCAGACGCAGTACGGTAGTCCACGGCTGTAGCTACCTCTGTGTCGGCAGTCGCTCGTCCATCCATAAGTATACTAGTATGCATCCATCTCCATTGTTTACCTGAGGTGCCTTTTAGTTGTGCCTATTAAAATATGGAGAACAAAAATGTTGAGGTTCCAAAAATAGGGAAAGATCAAGATCGACTTCCACCTCGTGCTGAAGCTGCTGCCACTAGTCATGGCCGAGACAATGAAATGCCAGCAACGTCGTCTGCCAAGGCCGATGCCCAATGTCATAGTACAGAGCATGTAAAATCCAAAACACCAAATATCAGTAAAAAAAGGACTCAAAAATCTAAAATAAAATTGTCAGAGGAGAAGCGTAAACTTGCCAATATGCCATTTACCACACGGAGTGGCAAGGAACGGCTGAGGCCCTGGCCTATGTTCATGGCTAGTGGTTCAGCTTCACATGAGGATGGAAGCACTCAGCCTCTCGCTAGAAAAATGAAAAGACTCAAGCTGGCAAAAGCACAGCAAAGAACTGTGCGTTCTTCGAAATCACAAATCCACAAGGAGAGTCCAATTGTGTCGTTTGCGATGCCTGACCTTCCCAACACTGGACGTGAAGAGCATGCGCCTTCCACCATTTGCACGCCCCCTGCAAGTGCTGGAAGGAGCACCCGCAGTCCAGTTCCTGATAGTCAGATTGAAGATGTCAGTGTTGAAGTACACCAAAGTGAGGAGGATATGGGTGTTGCTGGCGCTGGGGAGGAAATTGACCAGGAGGATTCTGATGGTGAGGTGGTTTGTTTAAGTCAGGCACCCGGGGAGACACCTGTTGTCCGTGGGAGGAATAGGGCCATTGACATGCCTGGTGAAAATACCAAAAAAATCAGCTCTTCGGTGTGGAAGTATTTCAACAGAAATGCGGACAACATTTGTCAAGCCGTGTGTTGCCTTTGTCAAGCTGTAATAAGTAGGGGTAAGGACGTTTAACCACCTCGGAACATCCTCCCTTATACGTCACCTGCAGCGCATTGATCATAAGTCAGTGACAAGTTCAAAAACTTTGGGCGACAGCGGAAGCAGTCCACTGACCAGTAATTCCCTTCCTCTTGTAACCAAGCTCACACAAACCACCCCACCAACTCCCTCAGTGTCAATTTCCTCCTTCCCCAGGAATGCCAATAGTTCTGCAGGCCATGTCACTGGCAATTCGGACGAGTCCTCTCCTGCCTGGGATTCCTCCGATGCATCCTTGCGTGTAACGCCTACTGCTGCTGGCGCTGCTGTTGTTGCTGCTGGGAGTTGATGGTCATCCCAGAGGGGAAGTCGTACTCGTAAGACCACTTTTACTACTTCCACCAAGCAATTGACTGTCCAACAGTCCTTTGCGAGGAAGATGAAATATCACAGCAGTCATCCTGCTGCAAAGCGGATAACTGAGGCCTTTGCATCCTGGGCGGTGAGAAACGTGGTTCCAGTATCCATCATTACTGCAGAGCCAACTAGAGACTTGTTGGAGGTACTGTGTCCCCGGTACCAAATACCATCTAGGTTCCATTTCTCTAGGCAGGCGATACCGAAAATGTACACAGACCTCAGAAAAAGACTCACCAGTGTCCTAAAAAATGCAGTTGTACCCAATGTCCACTTAACCACGGACATGTGGACAAGTGGAGCAGGGCAGGCTCAGGACTATATGACTGTGACAGCCCACTGGGTAGATGTATGGACTCCCGCCGCAAGAACAGCAGCGGCGGCACCAGTAGCAGCATCTCGCAAATGCCAACTCTTTCCTAGGCAGGCTACGCTTTGTATCACCGCTTTCCAGAATACGCACACAGCTAAAAACCTCTTACGGCAACTGAGGAAGATCATCGCAGAATGGCTTACCCCAATTGGACTCTCCTGTGGATTTGTGGCATCGGACAACGCCAGCAATATTGTGTGTGCATTAAATCTGGGCAAATTCCAGCACGTCCCATGTTTTGCACATACCTTGAATTTGGTGGTGCAGAATTATTTAAAAAACGAGAGGGGCGTGCAAGAGATGCTGTCGGTGGCCCGAAGAATTGCGGGACACTTTCGGCGTACAGGCACCACGTACAGAAGACTGGAGCACCACCAAAAACGCCTGAACCTGCCCTGCCATCATCTGAAGCAAGAAGTGGTAACGAGCTGGAATTCAACCCTCTATATGCTTCAGAGGTTGGAGGAGCAGCAAAAGGCCATTCAAGCCTATACAACTGAGCACGATATAGGAGGTGGAATGCACCTGTCTCAAGCGCAGTGGAGAATGATTTCAACGTTGTGCAAGGTTCTGCAACCTTTTGAACTTGCCACACGTGAAGTCAGTTCAGACACTGCCAGCCTGAGTCAGGTCATTCCCCTCATCAGGCTTTTGCAGAAGAAGCTGGAGACATTGAAGGAGGAGCTAACACAGAGCGATTCCGCTAGGCATGTGGGACTTGTGGATGGAGCCCTTAATTTGCTTAACAAGGATTCACGGGTGGTCAATCTGTTGAAATCAGAGCACTACATTTTGGCCACCGTGCTCGATCCTAGATTTAAAACCTATCTTGGATCTCTCTTTCCGGCAGACACAAGTCTGCTGGGGTTCAAAGAACTGCTGGTGACAAAATTGTCAAGTCAAGCGGAACGCGACCTGTCAACATCTCCTCCTTCACATTCTCCCGCAACTGGGGGTGCGAGGAAAAGGCTCAGAATTCCGAGCCCACCCACTGGCGGTGATGCAGGGCAGTCTGGAGCGACTGCTGATGCTGACATCTGGTCCGGACTGAAGGACATGACAACGATTACGGACATGTCGTCTACTGTCACTGCATATGATTCTCTCCCCATTGAAAGAATGGTGGAGGATTATATGAGTGACCGCATCCAAGTAGGCACGTCAGACAGTCCGTACTTATACTGGCAGGAAAAAGAGGCAATTTGGAGGCCCTTGCACAAACTGGCTTTATTCTACCTAAGTTGCCCTCCCACAAGTGTGTACTCCGAAAGAGTGTTTAGTGCCGCCGCTCACCTTGTCAGCAATCGGCGTACGAGGTTACATCCAGAAAATGTGGAGAAGATGATGTTCATTAAAATTAATTATAATCAATTCCTCCGTGGAGACATTGACCAGCAGCAATTGCCTCCACAAAGTACACAGGGAGCTGAGATGGTGGATTCCAGTGGGGACGAATTGATAATCTGTGAGGAGGGGGATGTACACGGTGATATATCGGAGGATGATGATGAGGTGGACATCTTGCCTCTGTAGAGCCAGTTTGTGCAAGGAGAGATTAATTGCTTCTTTTTTGGTGGGGGTCCAAACCAACCCGTCATTTCAGTCACAGTCGTGTGGCAGACCCTGTCACTGAAATGATGGGTTGGTTAAAGTGTGCATGTCCTGTTTATACAACATAAGGGTGGGTGGGTGGGCCCAAGGACAATTCCATCTTGCACCTCTTTTTTCTTTCATTTTTCTTTGCGTCATGTGCTGTTTGGGGGGTGTTATTTACACTGCAAAACCAGGTTGATCTTGCTGTGTAAATGGTTGCCACTTTAAAAAATAAAAACTGCAAAACCTTACCCAATCTCTCACTTTTTGAAACGTTCACTCTATTACATTTGGCCCCATGTGTTTCCTGTGCAGTACAGTGCCCTTCATTCTGACCGAATGTTCCTAAGTGTCACACATAACAGGAGCACAGTATTCTGTGCCAATGATCCTGAATAAAGGTGTAAGTGTTAGCATTTGAGTGTTTTTATTATATTGGTAGAAATGCATCTAGAAAAGCACTTTTCCTGTTGTGTAAGGTGCCAAGTACCTTCACGAATGTCAGGGCAGCAGCCTTGCAACAATATTAATATCCAATAAACCTGCTGCAATAGAACTAGAAAACCTTCCATTGGCTTGTAGTCCTCTTTGCTCAATGAGTAGGGATGGCCATCGACCATCGATGATTTGAAATCATTGATGGTTTTTGACCAATATCGAATACTTTTGTTATTGATGGGGGAGAACCACATGGTTTACCGCCATTGATGCTACAGAACCACCCGATGGTTCTTTTATTTTATTAAACAAGGTGGCAGGACATGAAGCATAGCTCCGTCCCCCAACAGCCACAAAGGCCCGCCCCCTGGATCTGATTGGCCCACGGGCCAGTCATTGAAGGAATAGGGATGACCATTGATTAGTGTAACCATTGATGGCCATTCATTACATAAGTTTACTACCATTGATAGTTACCTACCACTATTATCATTGAGTGTATTTAGTGTTTTGTGTAAATGTATTTGTACATAGCCAGCTTTTTTCTCCATATCAGACTCTATGAGAAACCTAGCGCAAAACTCCTATCCTGTTAAACGTGGTAAAAGACGCTGCTACCACCGGCCACGTGCTCTGTCCCTTAAGATACATGATGTGGCAGCATCTCTATTAATCATATAATGCATCCGGAAAGTATTCACAGCGCTTCACTTGTTCCAAATTTTGTTATGTTTCAGCCTTATTCCAAAATGGAATAAATTATTTTTTCCCTCAAAATTCTACACACAATACCCCATAATGACAACGTGAAAAAAGTTTTTTTTGAGATTTTTGCAAATGTATTCAAAATAAAAAAATAAGAAATCACATGTACATAAGTATTCACAGCCTTTGCTCAATACTTTGTTGATGCACCTTTGGCAGCAATTACAGCCTCAAGTCTTTTTGAATATGATGCCACAAGCTTGGCACACCTATCTTTGGGCAGTATCGCCCATTCCTCTTTACAGCACCTCTCAAGCTCCATCAGGTTGTATGTGAAGCGTCGGTGCACAGCCATTTTCAGATCTCTCCAGAGATGTTCAATCGTATTCAAGTCTGGGCTCTGGCTGGTCCACTCAAGGACATTCACAGAGTTGTCCTGAAGCCACTCCTTTGATATCTTGGCTGCGTGCTTTGGGTCGTTGTCCTGCTGAAAGATGAACCGTTGCCCCAGTCTGAGGTCAAGAGCGCTCTGGAGCAGGTTTTCATCCAGGATGTCTCTGTACATTGCTGCATTCATCTTTCCCTCTATCCTGACTAGAGTCCCAGTTCCTGCCGCTGAAAAACATCCCCACAGCATGATGCTGCCACCAACATGCTTTACTGTAGAGATGGTATTGGCCTGATGAAGAGCGGTGCCTTTTCCTCCAAACATGACGCCTGGCATTCACGCCAAAGAGTTCAATATTTGTTTCTCATGTTCTGAGAGTCCTTCAGGTGCATTTTGGCAAACTTCAGGTGGGCTACCATATGCTTTTTACTAAGGAGTGGTTTCTGTCTGGCCACTATACTATACAGGCCTGATTGTTGGATTGCTGCAGAGATGGTTGTCCTTCTGGAAGGTTCTCCTCTCTCCACATGATGTAGCTGTGAGAGAGTGACCATCGGGTTCTTGGTCACCTCCTGACTAGGGCCCTTCTCCCCCGATCGCTCAGTTTAGACGGCTGGCCAGCTCTAGAAAGAGTTCTGGTGGTTCTGAACATCTTCCATTTACGGATGATGGAGGCCACTGTGCTCATTGGGCCCTTCAAAAGCAGCAGATATTTCTCTGTACCCTTCCCCAGATTTGTGCCTCGAGACAATCCTGTCTTGGAGGTCTACAGACAATTCCTTTGACTTCATGCTTGGTTTGTGCTTAGACATGCACTGTCAAGTGTGGGACATTATATAGACAGGTGTGTGCCTTTCCAAATCATGTCCAATCAACTGAATTTACCACAGGTGGACTCCAATTAAGCTGTAGGAACATCTCAAGGATGATCAGTGGAAACAGGATGCACCTGAGCCAATTTTGAGCTTCATGGCAAAGGCTGTGAATACTAATGTACATGTGATTTCTTAGTTTTTATTTTCAATAAATTTGCAAATTCACGTTGTCATTATGTGATTATTATGAGGGAAAAAATGAATTAATTCCATTTTGGAATAAGGCTGTAACATAACAAAATGTGGAAAAAGTGAAGCGCTGTGAATACTTTCCAGATGCACTGTATACTACTGCTACTGTCATAATTTCAGCCACTAGCCAAGAAGTGTGTGTGTGTGGGGGGGGGGGGGGGGGGGAGGGGGGGTGTCTCCGGGCAACCCCCCCATGATGTGTGCCTACGGAGGGGTGACAGTGAGAAGTACATTACAGTATGTCATGAAAGTGAATGGGAATATCTATTCTCTGTCACACTCCGGGGATTCTGCTAGCGGTTTATGTGATGTTTTAATAGAACAGCTATGCAGGGATAGAGTAAGATCAGTCCCCATTCACAATATGCTGAATAAACAATTCATAACACCATAAATTTTTGTTCTTTGCAAAATGCTGTAGATCTAGGGCCTCTATTTTTGGTGGACGATTTCTTCCTCCACTGAATTACTGAAAGCGCACTCGTTTCTGACCGCTTCAGCCTCTAGTAGAGTGTTCGTGAGCCGGGCGATTCAGCGATCAACAATACAATACAAAATACAAAGGGGGTAATTCCGAGTTGATCGCTCACTAGCAGTTTTTAGCAGCCGTGCAAACGCATAGTCGCCGCCCACCGGGGAGTGTATTTTCACTTTGCAGAAGTGCGAACGCTTGTGCAGCAGAGCGCCTGCAAAATCTTTTTGTGCAAAACAAGACCAGCCATTTTTTCGTCTAATTTTTATTCATTGATTTACGGGTGTATTCAATAACTGTCGGAGGCTGCCGTCTTGTCGGAAAGATGGCAGCTTCCGACAGAAATAGGTCGGAAGGGGTTCCGACCTATTCAATAGGGGCTGATTTTTTCCGACAAGTCGGGAATTCCCGATTTGCCGGAAAACACATAGATCGGCGGAATAGCCGCCGATCCACGTGCTTCTGTCGGAAATGAGGCCGAATCCGACAGGTTTTGGCCCCCTTTCCGACAAACTCAATCCGACTTGAAAACAAGTCGGATTGAGGTGAGGAGACAAGCGGTGCTGCGGGCGGCTGGGGGAGCTGAGATCGGCAGCCGGGGGCGGACATGTCTGCGGCGGCTGGGGGAGGCACTGCAGGGAGAGACCTCTCTCCATGCAGCGCCTACCCCCCGCAGACGTGTCCCTCCCCGCCGGCCCAGCAGGCACCTCTTTCCATGCAGCGCCTCCACCCGCCGCCTCAGACATGTCCCCCCGCAGCCAGTTCCGGCCGCCGATCTCTGCTCCCCCCGCTGTCCAGCTTACCCCGCTCTCCAGGCCGCTGCTGTCAGCGCATCCATAGCCGCTGACAGCAGTGGCAGGACAGGACCCTGTGTTCGGCCAAATCTGACAGTCGGATTTGGCCGTCCATTGAATAGGGGTTGTCAGATCCATTCCGACAACTGTACTGCAGGTCGGAATGTATCCGACTCTTACTGAATATACCCCTTAGTCATAGCTTTGCATTTTAATTATACTGCAATCGATTTTGCTGAAGTTCATTTCTCTATCATTCCCTTGAATACTGTACTTTGTATACCTTTCACTATGTGTTTAGTAATCTAGGTATCAAACAAGTACAACACAAATGCTATTTCCTTCACAGCAGGTCATTTATTTTCTGCAAATATCAATTCAAGAATACAAGTGGGGGGTTTTTAAATTGAAAATTTTAATTTAAATAATTAAAGAAAAATACAACCTGCCTGATACAAGTAAGTAGTACAGTACTAGTCTACTGCAAAATAAAATGAAGCTGTAAGGATGCATATTATAATATATAGCTATTTAGCTAAAGTTAACTAATTAGCTAGCTACATAAACTGACTGAGTGATTCTCATGACATAGAGTTGTTGAACAGCCGCAGTGTAAATCTAGGGCCAGAGAGGATGGATAAAACTGTATAAAATACAGTATTATTAAATTATTAATTAAAGAATCCAAAAAATAAATCACTCGAAAAATGTGGTGTCCTGACGAAAATGATACAGCATTTTCGTCTAGTCAATTTTAGTCATGACAACATGGACGAATATTTAGTCAACATTTTCGTTATTAAGAAATTCCTATTTTCGTTATCGTTACATTTTAGTCACAGAAAAAACCTTTGTCGACGAATAGTTTTAGTCTAAAGTTTCGTCGACGAAATTAACACTGGATTGGGGGGAGATGTCAGGCCAGTCAGAGCGGGCACCTTCTCCATGATGGTGGGCATACAATGTGCACATTAGCTGTGACACACATGCACCGCCGCAAAAATAAATATAGCATGTCGGAAATGAGGCCAAACCTCGAAAAATTCAGTTTTCGGAGGTTTGACTGCTTTTCTCATATTTACCAAGCTCCTGAATGCGATATATTGTGGAGCTTAAACCCGACAGGTAACACCATCTTAAGACGGCATTGGCTAATAAGATACCTATGGGTTCTAATCGCAATTCCCTCTGAGACGGATCCAATTTGATCCCACCCAGCACCCCAACAGCACCCGTAAGTCCTTCTATTGCAAAGGACAGTTCTTACCGGGAAAGCTGTCCTTTGTGTTTACAACATACTTACCGACATCTGAAATCTCCTCTCCGGGAGATGCCCGGAGAGGAGATGCAGGTGGGCGGCGACGAGGGCGGGGCTGAGATAATTACATCATTAAGCCCGGCCTACTCGCCAGGAAAAGCCCATAGTAGGTCAATATTTGCATAGGGGCGGAGCGAAATGACACGATTAGCATATAATCGCGTCATTAGGCTCCGCCCCCTCCACCAGTCCGCGATTTTCCTCTGTCTTTCTCCACATTCTGCCCACTTCACTAGGAAGTGGGCACAATGCGGGAGGTGTGCCCACTCTTCCGGGGCTACGGGGGACTACTCGAAAAACCGGGTGTCTCCCGCAGAATCCGGGAGAGTAGGTAAGTATGGTTTACAAGCATACAGCATTATTAAACGCCGCTATGCTTGCGTTGAGCGCTGGGATGACATCATTTTTATCAGCATTGAGAAAATAAGATTTTAAACCTACCGGTAAATCTTTTTCTCCTAGTCCGTAGAGGATGCTGGGGACTCCGTAAGGTCCATGGGGTATAGATGGGCTCCGCAGGAGACATAGGCACTCTAAAAGACTTTAGATGGATGTGCACTGGCTCCTCCCTCTATGCCCCTCCTCCAGACCTCAGTTAGAGAACTGTGCCCAGAGGAGACTGACAGTACGAGGAAAGGATTTTTGTTAATCTAAGGGCAAGATTCATACCAACCCACACCATTCACACCGTATAACCTGGAATATACGCAACCAGTTAACAGTATGAACAAAACAGCATCAGCCAAAGACTGATCTCAACTGAAACATAACCCTGATCTCCTATATAATAGCCCTATTCTGTGACTTTGTGATTCATTTGCTAACGCTGGGCGGAGTCACAAGACTGGGCGGAGTTAGTCAAATGAGTCACAGATCTGGCCAAATCTACAGGAGACTAGGAGCAGAAGCAGATAGTATGGGCATGGCACAGGCAGGGGTGCATACCTCCCAGCTTTCTGCAGGAGCTGTCTTCAGGCAGAAGGAGGGACACACACACACACACACACTCGGCGAAAAGGGGGCGTGGCTTCACGGGAGGGCCCCGTTTTCGTCAGTGAGGGGGCATGCCCAGCGCTCTGTGAGCTGCTGGCATGCCCCCAGGGGCTGATTATGAGTCCGGGGGGCCCAGGGCACTTGAAACAGTGGAGCCCTATCTCATTGCTGTGCCTGCTGTGGTGTTAGGGGCGTGGCCTAATCGCGGGACGCGCGGCCACGCCCCCTTATGCAAATTCCTATTTTTATTTTTTAAATGGGATTTTGGCCCCTCAGCTAGGGCTAAATCCAGAGGGGGTGGTCGCTCCCCCCTACACACCCGCACAGGCAGAAGAAAGCAGGGAGACTGCTGCCTCCCTGTAACACCACAGACCTGCCAATACACAGCAGCGTGTGCTGACTGTAGCACAATGCTGCCGCTGTTGCTGGTAGGACGGGGGAGCTTCTGAGATGGGACAGAGCTACTCGAGCCGGGGGGCCCCCTAAAACTGTGGGGCCAACGGTACGTACCCCCTGCCCCCCCCCCCTCCCTAATCCGGCTCTGCTGCTGGAACCCCCCCTTAATCCGTACCCCCTGATGCCCCCTCTGTCTCCACTATTCACCGCTGCTCTGCTAAGCAGAATGAGTACAGGAGCTTTCCAACTGCCCCCCCTCCGCGGGACACTGCGACCCGCGGGTGGGACAGCGGGACAGACCACAAAAAATGGGACTGTCCCGCGAAAATCGGGACATTTGGGAGGTATGGGGGTGGGTGAGGGGTATGTCATACAGACAGACGGGCACCGGCTCACTGTGTGCTCGACCCCCCACATCGGCATACTCAGCAGGGTCTCTCTGGCGCGGAGGAGCGTCACTTTCTAGCACACTCCACGCTTCTTAGCTGCAGTTTTGTGGGGCACCTGCCGCTGTGCAGGTTCCGTACTGCCTCTGTTATCTCCAGCCCCGGCAACCCCACCGCTAGCTGCAGCGCTGCCACCCGCAGTGAGGTGCGCCCAGCTCATTCACACACTTTAGCTGGCGGGTAGCGCTGCAGAAATCCAAGCTGCATGCTATGACCCCCTCCTCCCTCCAGCCGCAGCATCTCCTGGGGGCTAACCAGTCATTTCCAGTCTCCCCTTACCACAGTGCCCGGCAGCTGCGCGAGGTCTGCGGTGTGTGACTGAGGAGGGGGGGGGGATGCGGACGGGCAGAGGAAGCAGGGCTCCAGCCTGAGAGAGTCAACCATGCCAAGTCTCCAGCAGCAGCAGATCCCAACAGGTTGGAGTGGAACAGCAGCAGCCAGCAGCAGTGACTCCGGTAAGACACATCTGTCTGTCACCACTGTTTTGTCCCTAATACCAATCTCTCCCGTGCCCTGTGTTCTGTCATGTCCCTGTCACCCCTGGCCTTGCCCTGCCACCCTTATCCTGGCCCTTTCACCCTTATCCTGGCCCTGTCACCCTTATCCTGGCCCTGTTACCCCTATCCTGGCCCTGTCACCCCTGTGCTTGCCCTGTCAACCCTATACTGGCCCCGTCACCACTGTCCTGGTCCTGCCGCCCCTACCCTGGCCCTGTCACCCCTATCCTGTCCCTGTCATTTCTGTTCTGGCCCCGTCGCCCCTGTCCTGGCCCCGTCACCCCTGTCCTGGCACCGTCACCCCTGTTCTGACCCTGTCACCCCTGTCCTGGCCCCGTCAAGCCTGTTCTGACCCTGTCACCCCTGTCCTGGCCCTGTTACTGCATACCCTCCAACTACCTTTTATGGCATGTACAGTACCCGCAGCGCCTCCAGACATCTCCCCAATGCACCACACCTCCACACCTTCCCCTCCACCACATGCGGCACTCCACCCCTCCCCCACATGCTGTGCCTCCAGACCCCCTACACCACCCGCGGCTCCCACTCCTCCGCCCCTTCACCACCCACAGCACCTCCAGGCCCCCTCCACCATTCACCCCCCTTATATGTCTCCCCCCCACACCTGCCCCCCTCCACCCGCAGCATCTGCAGACACCCTCCTCCATCCACGGTCCCCCCCTCACCCACCCCTCCCCCACCAATGGCACCCCCGCACCTGCCCCTCCACCACCTGCAGAACCTCCGGACCTCCTTTCCCATCCACCGCACCACCCGTACCTGCCCCTACCCTACCCATGGTGCCTGCGGTCCCCTACCCCACCCCCGGCACTCCCATCCCTTCCCATCCCACAGCACCTCCGGAACCCTTCACCCATCCACAGCATCCCCACACCTGCCCCTCTCCCACCTGTGGCACCCCTGCCCCTCCCCCACCTGCAGTGCCTCCGGACCCCTCCCCCATCTGCATCCCCCACTCCTCTGCCTCTCCCCCACCCGCAGTACCTCCCGAACCTTCCCCATCCGGGCCCCACCCCCACTTCTGCCCCCCCTCCACCCGCAGCATCTACATACACCATCCGCAGTCCCCCCCGCACCCGCTACATTCTGTACATCGTGCCCTGCAGGTGCTGTTCACGCCGTCACAAGGGGCTGTGCCTCCTTTACCATCGCACGCCCTTTCATTGTGCAATATTTAACCACTAACAAAGGAATGCAGGTAATACTCCATATAATACAAATATTCTACCCCAGAAAGGCATGCAAGGGTTAAGGGGGCGTAGCCCCTTGCGACGGTGTGAAGAGCGCCCGTAGGGCGCGATGAAGCACCTAGTGTAAGCAATAACTATGTACAAGTCTTGCAGAAATATGTCCGCACTGGGACGGGCGCCCAGCATCCTCTATGGACTAGGAGAAAAAGATTTACCGGTAGGTTTAAAATCTTATTTTCTCTTACGTCCTAGAGGATGCTAAGGACTCTGTAAGGACCATGGGGATTATACCAAAGCTCCAGACCGGGCGGGAGAGTGCGGATGACTCTGCAGCACCGATTGAGCAAACATGAGGTCCTCATCAGCCAGGGTATCAAATTTTGCAAAAGTGTTTGAACCCGACCAAGTAGCTGCTCGGCAAAGCTGTAATGCCAAGACGCCTCGGGCAGCCGCCCAAGAAGAGCCCACCTTCCTAGTGAAATGGGCCTTTACTCAACTTGGTAACTGCAATCCAGCCGTAGAATGAGCCTGCTGAATCGTGTTACAGATCCAGCGAGCAATAATCTGCTTAGAAGCAGGAGCGCCAACCTTGTTGGCTGCATACAGGACAAACAGTGCTTCTGTTTTCCTAACCCGAGCCGTCCTGGCTACATACATTTTTTAGGGCCCTGACTACATCCAGGGACTTGGAGTCCACCAAGTCACCCGTAGCCACAGGCACCACAATAGGCTGGTTCATATGAAATGAAGAAACCACCTTAGGCAAAAATTGAGGACAAGTCCTCAGCTCTGCTCTATCCTCATGGAAAATCAAATAGGCGCTCTTGTGAGACAAGGCCGCCAATTCGGACACCCGCCTTGCAGATGCCAATGCCAATAACATGACCACCTTCCAAGTGAGAAATTTTAATTCAACCGTTTGAAGAGGTTCAAACCAGTGAGATTTTAGGAACCGTAACACCACGTTAAGGTCCCATGGTGCCACTGGGGGCACAAAAGGAGGCTGGATGTGCAGCACTCCCTTTACAAAAGTCTGGACTTCTGGGAGAGAAGCCAATTCCTTCTGAAAGAATATAGATAGGGCCGAAATCTGCACCTTAATGGAGCCTAACTTTAGGCCCATATCCACTCCTATCTGTAGAAAGTGGAGAAAACGGCCCAGATGGAAATCTGCCGTAGGAGCATTCTTGGCTTCACACCAAGATACATACTTCCTCCAGATACGGTGATAATGTTTCGCCGTCACCTCCTTCCTAGCCTTTATCAGAGTAGGGATGACTTCCTCCGGAATACCTTTCCCAGCTAGGATTCGGTGTTCAACCGCCATGCCGTCAAACGTAACCGCGGTAAGTCTTGGAACACGCAGGGCCCCTGCTGCAACAGGTCCTCCCTGAGAGGAAGAGGCCACGGATCTTTTGTGAGCATTTTCTGAAGATCTGAATATCAGGCCCTTCGAGGCCAATCTGGAACAATGAGTATTGTCTGCACTCTTTTTCGTCTTATGATTCTCAATATTTTTGAGATGAGAGGAAAAGGAGGGAACACATAGACCGACTGAAACACCCATGGTGTCACCAGGGCGTCTACCACTACTGCCTGAGGGTCCCTTGACCTGGCACAATACCTCCGAAGCTTCTTGTTGAGGCGTGACGCCATCATGTCTATTTGAGGAAGTCCCCAATGACTTGTTATCTCTGCAAAAACTTCTTGATGAAGTCCCCACTCTCCTGGATGGAGATCGTGTCTGCTGAGGAAGTCTGCTTCCCAGTTGTCCACTCCCGGAATGAAGACTGCTGACAGAGCGCTTACGTGATTTTCCGCCCAGCGAAGAATCCTGGTGGCTTCCGCCATTGCCACTCTGCTCCTTGTCCCGCCTTGGCGGTTTACATGAGCCATGGCTGTGACGTTGTCTGATTGAATCAGAACCGGTAGGTCGCGAAGAAGATTCTCCACTTGTCGTAGGCCGTTGTATATGGCCCTCATTTCCAGTACGTTGATGTGTAGACAAGCCTCCTGGCTTGACCATAGTCCCTGAAAATTTCTTCCTTGTGTGACTGCTCCCCATCCTCGGAGGCTCGCGTCCGTGGTCACCAGAACCCAGTCTTGAATGCCGAACCTGCGACCCTCTAGAAGGTGAGCACTCTGCAGCCACCACAGGACAGACACCCTGGCCCTGGGGGACAGGCTTATCTTCTGATGAATGTGTAGATGGGACCCGGACCATTTGTCCAGAAGGTCCCACTGAAATGTCCTCGCATGGAACCTGCCGAAGGGGAAGGCCTCGTAGGCTGCCACCATTTTCCCCAGAACTCGAGTGCATTGATGAACTGACACTCTTTTTGGTTTTAGCAGGTCTCTGACCATGTTCTGGAGATCCTGGGCTTTTTCCATTGGGAGAAAAACCCTCTTCTGTTCCGTGTCCAGAATCATGCCTAAGAATGATAGCCGAGTCGTTGGAATCAATTGTGACTTTGGTAGATTTAGAATCCAACCGTGCTGCTGCAGCACTCTCAGGGAGAGTGACACGCTTTTCAGCAATTGATATCTCGATCTCGCTTTTATCAGGAGATCGTCCAAGTACGGGATAATTGTGACTCCCTGCCTGCGCAGGAGCACCATCATTTCCGCCATCACCTTGGTGAAAATCCTCGGGGCCGTGGAAAGCCCAAACGGTACCGTCTGAAACTGGTAATGACAGTCCTGTACAGCGAATCTCAGGTACGCCTGATGAGGAGGAAATATGGGGACATGAAGGTATGCATCCTTTATGTCTAGTGACACCATAAAATCCCCCCCTTCCAGGCTGGAGATCACTGCCCAGAGCGATTCCATCTTGAATTTGAACTTTTTCAAGTACAGGTTTAGGGATTTTAGATTCAAAATGGGTCTGACCGAGCCATCCGGTTTCGGGACCACAAACAGGGTTGAATAGTACCCTTTCCCCTGTTGGACTAGGGGAACCTTGGTAATCACTTGCTGTTGACACAGCTTTTGAATTGCAGCTAAAACTATTTCTCTCTCTGGGGGAGAAGCTGGCAAAGCCGACTTAAAAAATTGGCGAGGAGGCACCTCTTCGAATTCCAGTTTGTAGCCTTGGGATACAATTTCTATCGCCCAAGGATCCACGTCTGACAGAACCCAGACCTGGCTGAAGAGTCGAAGACGTGCCCCCACCGGTGCGGACTCCCTCAGTGGAGCCCCAGCGTCATGCGGTGGATTTAGTAGAAGCCGGGGAGGACTTCTGCTCCTGGGAACTAGCCATAGCAGGCATTCTTTTCCCTCTACCCTTACCTCTGGCAAGGAAGGAAGAACCCCAACTACTTCTGGACTTATGCGACCGAAAGGACTGCATCTGATATTGTGGAGTTTTCTTTTGCTGTGGGGGAACATAAGGCAAAAAAGTAGATTTACCCGCGGTAGCTGTGGCAACCAGGTCCGCGAGACCTTCCCCAAATAAAACCTCACCCTTGTAAGACAAAACTTCCATATGCCTCTTTGAGTCGGCATCACCCGTCCATTGGCGGGTCCACAGGGCTCGCCTAGCAGAAATCGCCATGGCGTTGGCTCTCGAACCTAGCAGCCCAACGTCTCTCTGAGCGTCTCTCATATATAAAACTGCGTCTTTAATGTGACCTAAGGTCAATAAAATGGTATTCCTATCTAGGGTATCAATGTCAGCTGACAAGGTATCTGTCCAAGCTGCTACTGCGCTACAAACCCAAGCCGATGCTATTGCCGGTCTCAGTAAAGCACCCGTATGAGTATAAATAGATTTTAAGGTAGTTTCCTGTCTGCGATCAGCAGGATCCTTGAGGGCTGCTGTGTCTGGAGACGGTAGCGCCACCTTCTTGGACAAGCGCGTTAAAGCCTTGTCCACCCTGGGCGAGGATTCCCACCGTACCCTGTCCTGTGCAGGGAAAGGATACGCCATAAGAATCCTCTTGGGAATCTGCAGTTTTTTGTCTGGAGTTTCCCAAGCTTTTTCAAATAACGCGTTCAGCTCATTTGATGGGGGAAAGGTTACCTCAGGTTTCTTTTCCTTAAACATGCATACCCTCGTGTCAGGGACAGAGGGGTCATCTGTGATATGCAAAACATCTTTTATTGCAATAATCATATAATGAATACTTTTGGCCACCCTTGGGTGTAACCTCGCATCATCATAGTCGACACTGGAGTCAGAATCCGTGTCGGTATCAGTGTCTGCTATTTGGGATAGGGGACGTTTTTGAGACCCTGAAGGGCCCTGTGACACAGTCAAAGCCATGGATTGACTCCCTGCTTTTTCCCTGGACTCTGCTTTGTCCAATCTTTTATGTAATAAAGTCACATTTGCATTTAAAACATTCCACATGTCCAACCAATCAGGTGTCGGCGTTGCCGACGGAGACACCACAATCATCTGCTCCACCTCCTCCTTAGATGAGCCTTCCGCTTCGGACATGCCGACACACGCGTACCGACACCCCCACACACCCAGGGATATATTTATATGGAGACAGTTCCCCAATAAGGCCCTTTGGAGAGACAGAGAGAGAGAGTATGCCAGCACACACCCAGCGCCAACTGACACTGGAAACAGAATTCCCAGATAAACAGCGCTTAATTATATGTATATATACACTCACTGCGCCTTACAAGTGCCCCCCCCACCCCTCTTTTTTGCCCTGTGTCACCGTGTTCAGCAGGGGAGAGTCCGGGGAGCCAGCTTCTCTGCAGTGTGCTGTAGGAGAAAATGGCGCTGGTTAGTGCTGTGGGATCAAGCTCCGCCCCCTCAGCGGCAGGCTTCAGTCCCGCTCAATTTTTTCAATACTGGCGGGGGATTATAATATATACTGCCTCCGCAGCCCATATATGCCTGTTAGCCAGTCCTAGAGGTTTATTATTGCTGCCCAGGGCACCCCCCCTGCGCCCTGCACCCATCAGTGCCCGCTGTGTGTGCTGTGTGTGGGAGCAATGGCGCGCAGCGTTACCGCTGCGCGTTACCTCAGAGAAGATCTGAAGTCTTCTGCCGCTTTTGAAGTCTTCTTTCTTCTTATACTCACCCGGCTTCTATCTTCCGGCTCTGTGAGGAGGACGGCGGCGCGGCTCCGGGACGAACGGCGAGGGTGAGACCTGCGTTCCGGCTCCCTCTGGAGCTAATGGTGTCCAGTAGCCTAAGACGCAGAGCCCATCATTTAAGTAGGTCTGTTTCTCTCTCCTCAGTCCCACGATGCAGGGAGCCTGTTGCCAGCAGTGCTCCCTGAAAACAAAAAACCTAACAAAAGTCTTTTTCAGAGAAGCTCAGGAGAGCTCCCCTGTAATGCACCCCATCTCCTCTGGGCACAGGATCTAACTGAGGTCTGGAGGAGCGGCATAGAGGGAGGAGCCAGTGCACACCCATCTAAAGTCTTTTAGAGTGCCCATGTCTCCTGCGGAGCCCGTCTATACCCCATGGTCCCCAGCATCCTCTAGGACGTAAGAGAAATATTATATAGCTGCTCTATTTCCCCACTGTACGGTGGCACCTTATAAACAATAATAATAATATGTGTAAGTTTGAAGCATTAATATAAATGGGAAGATGGCGCGTGAACGGTGCAGACGTCTTGCTCTGTTCTCTTCTTGCTCTCCTTTGCATCCTGCTGGCACCACAATCTCACATTTCCATTTATCACTGGCCTAGTATTAGCTGGGCATTAGGTTAATGCCTCCTTAACCACCAAGACGGCTCACTGTTTATTAAGCGAACGCGAAATGTCACCTCATAAACTCCTTCCCTGTATATTTCATGGCTCGCATATAAATTGCTGCATTTTTGCAATCGATATTTAATTAAGTCTGAGACAGTAGGATGTATACCCAAGTGCTAACGCTCTGGTTTATATTTATATTAACATATGTTCAGTACGAGAAAACAATTGTTTCCCTGCACGTAGATCTCAGTGACATCCTTGTGTGTTGTCGTTTGCATCCAAAAAGTTCCTTGCTGTTGTCTCACGTCACCCAATCTCACCCCGCTGGGAGCAGCTGAATTCTGGCTGCGTTCGCTTATACACAGCCTGTTATTCTCTGTCTCACAAATCCTTCTTAACACTGCTCACCATGTGCATAGCTATATCAAACTATGCAGAACAGAGCTCTTAAAATATCTAAGTCTTCAGACAAAGTACTATTTATTTTGTTTCTCTGCCTTTACGTTTGATTACTGTGGCAATGAAGCTGGGTAGTGGAAGCACACAGTGACTCTGGACTGCACTGCAGTTTATTTTGTCAGTACGGTAGACCAGTATCAGCCATACGGTTAGTGTTCACTAAAGGGTATCCGGACTCCAGGTCGACAGCACAAAGGTCGACGCCAATTGGTCGACACACCTTAGGTCGACGTGGACAAAAGGTCGACAGGAACAAGGTCGACATGGAAAAAGGTCGACATGAGTTTTTCACGATTTTTTTTCTTTTTTTGAACCTTTTCATACTTAACGATCCACGTGGACTACGATTGGAACGGTAAAGTGTGCCGAGCGAAGCGGTAGCGGAGCGAAGGCACCATGCCCGAAGCATGGCGAGCGAAGCGAGCCATGCGAGGGGACGCGGTGCACTAATTGGGGTTCCCGGTCACTCTACGAAGAAAACGACACCAAAAAAAACCAAAAAAAAAAAAACTCATGTCGACCTTTTTCCACGTCGACCTTGTTCCTGTCGACCTTTTGTCCATGTCGACCTTTTGTCCATGTCGACCTAAGGTGTGTCGAACAATTGGCGTCGACCTAAGGTGTGTCGACCTTTGTGCTGTCGACCCTCAGTCCCAGACCCGCGATGACATCATCGCGCACCGCACATTTCAGAGCGCTACAGTAGTCTGTACAGGGGGCGTAAATGACCACGCCCCCTGTACAAAGCCACGCCCCCTATTGCTGCCCGGGGCGCACAGAGCCCCAGAACCGGCCCTGCTTCTGTGAGCAGCTAAGGCCCTTTGTTAGTGTCTTTAGTGGGGTCTGGGACTGAGGGTCGACAGCACAAAGGTCGACACAGCCAAGGTCCTCTCCACGAAGGGAAACTAGATGCTACGCGTCTAGTTTCCCTTCACAGCGGCCAGCGGCAGCGGGGGGCACAGCAGCAGCGGATCTTGCCCTGGTGCGGCGCCCTCCGGGAGGCGGCGCCCCGGGCAAAAGTCCTGCTTGCCCGTGGCAAGACCGCTACTGCACAGAAGCTTCCCAAATGGCCCTATCACAAACAGAGACCTTCTCCCTAGTCTCTGGCCAGCTTTTTCACTTTTTCAGCGTAGGTTGCCCAGACAAATGCCCCAGGCAGGCTTTTATACCTTAGACTCTCCCCCCAAACCCCCCCCCCCCCCCTCCCCCCGACTAACATGTATGTGACACTCCCACCATTCCTTCTTAAGGGACTTCCTCACAGATGTTCTGGTTAATCAGTCACATGCTGTCGGCAGCACCAGGCTGCAAAAGAGTAATGCAATGGGGTAACATATACAGTTAACACACACTGTCATGCCTTCAGCATATGCTTTGTGTAGATCTGATTACTTTTACTACAGAAAGTTGTATTATTGCCCCATCTGGTGGTCAGTCCCATCAATTAATTTGACCCTCATAGCCTCTTGTAGCCAGTCTTGCAATGCATTCTGGGATGAAGAAGCTGGGATCAGCCTTTCTACTTCCCTCATGGTCCCAGACAGTCATGCTTTACATGGGTCCAACTCTCATATAGCATTCGATGGTGAGTTTGTATATTAAATGTCTCATCTCAACCTGTTTAGCCAGTGAGTAATGTTAGCTGCACTGTAGTTTATACTTGCACATGTAATCACATGTTTGCACAGCCCATGTTATATGTACTTGTGTATATCCATTTTGCTTTTCACATGCATATCATAATTGCATATTCTTGTTTCATTAACAGTTTTACCTCATTATCACACATCATCATATCGTATTGTACATCAAATCAACGCATCATATCTGTGATCCCTTTACTGAATAATAAAACACCGTTCTACAAACACCTCTTCTGAACAGATTATTGAAAAGTAAAGGTGGTTATACTGTAGGCTTCAAATTTGCCAGAAAGGGCTTAGTGAGAGGCTGAACAGTAAAACATCGAATGCTACAAGCAGATGGACTCTCTTACACTGACTCCGTCAGTGAATCATTGCCTGTCAGCAGTGGGGACATATACTGACTTACAGAGCCGTTACACTGCCAGCCACAGCTATCTGCATATGACAGCCACACAGTTTCTATACAGTCTACCAACTATGGCAGCTCAGCAATAGGAGTACCGCCATTTGACTACACAGAAACCTGTACAAGTCAGTGCAGCCACGCTTATAAGGCAACACAACAGTCTCTTCACAGTCAAGCAGCTTCATAACAGTTCAAAGATACTGACTCCTCAGAGATCTGCGACACAGTCTGAACAGTTACTTGCAGACAGCATTACAGCAGTCTCTACACAATCAAACATCTCTACCAGATCACCATGTCACAGAAAACGATATCCTCATACAAAACAAGGTCCCAAGTCTCTGGTTCCTCCAAATCCTTGTCTGTCAGTAATGCAGCCATCATGGCACGTGCAAAAGCGGAAGCCGCAAAAGTAAGGGCTAACTTTGCCGAGCAGGAGATGCAATTAAAAATCGAGAGCAAACGCTTAGAAGCAATCGGCGAGAAGCTCGCTGCAGAGAAGGAGGCAGCGGCTGCCATAGCTGAAGCAGAAATCTTGGAGACTGCAGAACTCCCTGATATAAGAAGAACCAATGTACTTGACACAGAGAATGGATCTCAGGATTCACTGCAACGCACATCAGAATACGTACGTCAAGTCTCAAAAAGGAGTAGCAACCCTCCATCTTTACAAGGTACGCATTCAGACCTCATGCAAACAAATCAAGTACACTCTACAGCGCCACCACCAGTGGACAACAGACCACACATTTGCAAGCAAGAGAATCCTAGACACTGTGAACCTATGAGGGACAACTCTTCCCCACCTAAGATGTCTGAATCTGCAAACTCCAAGAAAGACACAGCCTACTTCACACAGAAGCGGTGTGATACCAACCGTCGGGAACCAGACAACACTAACAGGTATGACTACACACCATATACCTACCGTGTTAATGTACCGACATCTCCAAGAGCCAATCAGGACACATTAGACTTTGCTAAATTTCTCACCCGCCGTGAATTAGTCACGATTAGTATTTCAAAGTTCAATGATCGCCCTGAGAACTTCAGAGCCTGGCAGTCCTCTTTTCAAAATGCTATCAGAGGAATAGACCTTTCACATAGTGAAGAGATAGACCTCTTAATTAAATGGCTTGGGAATGAATCTGCAGAACATGCTAGAAGGATAAGAGTGATTAACATTAACCACCCTGAGAATGGATTTAGGATGATCTGGGATAGACTTAATGAGTGCTATGGCTCACCAGAGATAATAGAGAGTGCTCTGTTCAAAAGAATAGACGATTTCCCCAGGTTACCCAACAAAGGCTATCAGAGACTCAGAGAACTAAGTGACTTACTAAAAGAACTTCAAGTAGCTAAATGTGAGGGAGATTTACCAGGACTTGCCTTCCTCGACACAGCCAGAGGCGTTAACCCTATAGTGCAGAAACTACCGTATAATCTGCAGGAACAATGGATCAACCATGGCTCCAAATATAAGCGGCAGAACAAAGTGCAATTTCCACCATTCTCAGTTTTCGTGGACTTTGTACACCAGCAAGCTATGACCAGGAATGATCCTAGTTTTGCCTTTACCTTGACAAATACTGCACCTATGGTACCTAACCCCCGCAAAACATCAGTTGCAGTTCACAAGACTAATGTGCATTATTCAGATTCTTTCCGCAGGTCTACCAGCTTTAATCGCCAAGAGACCACAGACAAAGATCCAGCCAAGCAATGTCCTCTGCATCACAAACCGCATCCTCTCCTGAAATGCAGAACCTTCAGAGAAAAGTCCCTGGAGAACCGCAAAGCCTTCTTAAAGGAGAATAGGATCTGCTACAAGTGCTGTTCCTCCACATCACACCTCGCCAAGGACTGCAAGGTTAGTGCTAACTGCACAGAATGCCACAGCACAGACCACAATACCGCTCTACACCCTGGTCCTCCCCCATGGGCTTTGCAACACAGTTATACCGATACAGAGCATGGCGGGGAGCACAGTGTAGAACAAAAAGACACTGTTGCAGTCACACCAGAAATAACTTCACAATGTACCGAAGTCTGCAAAGATGCCATTAGCGGTAGATCCTGCTCCAAAATATGTTTAGTCAAAGTTTACCCCAGAGGCCATCCAGACAAAGCCGTTAAACTTTATGCAATCCTAGATGACCAAAGTAACAGGTCTCTAGCCAGATCAATCTTCTTTGAGACCTTTAATGTTAAAGGACCCAGCACTCCTTACTCCTTAAGATCCTGCGCAGGGAGTTTTGAGACAACAGGAAGGAGAGCAACTGGCTATCAAATTGAGTCCTTGGATGGGAAGACATGTCTCTCTTTACCAACTATCACAGAGTGTGACGAGATTCCAGACAATAGGAGTGAGATTCCTACACCAGATGTAGCTAAACACCATACACATTTGAAACGCATAGCACATCTGATACCAGAACTGGATCCACATGCCCAAATAAATCTACTCATTGGGAGGGATATCCTACAAGTCCACAAAGCCAGAAGTCAGATTAATGGTCCACATAACGCACCTTACGCTCAAAGACTGGATCTGGGATGGGTAATAATAGGAGAAGTATGTCTTGGAGATGTGCATAAACCAGATTCTGTCAACAGCATGCTTACCTGTACTTTAGAAAATGGACGCCCTTCTCTATTCCAGCCATGTCATAACCATTTCCTCATAAAGGAGTTACCACACTGTACCTTCATAGACTCAACTAGTGACAACCATATCTGTGACAACTATCAAGATCATCTGGGACACGCAGTCTTCCAGAGAACAAAGAAGGATGTCCAGGTGGCAATGTCCATAGAGGACAAACTATTCTTGGAAATAATGGAGAAAGGACTAGTCAAGGATGATGCCAACAGCTGGGTTGCTCCTCTACCCTTTAGAACACCCAGACAACGCCTTCCTAATGACAGAGAACAAGTACTCAAACGCTTCTCTTCACTTAAACACAACTTTCACAGGAAACCAGAGATGAAAGATCATTTCTTCTCCTTTATGGCTAAAATATTTGAGAATGGTCACGCCGAGATAGCTCCCATTCTTAAAGACACAGAAGAATGCTGGTACCTGCCAATGTTCGGAGTATATCACCCGAAGAAACCAGGTCAGATAAGAGTGGTGTTCGATTCCAGTGCCCAGTTTGAAGGTGTTTCTTTAAATGACGTACTCCTGACAGGACCAGACCTTAACAACAAACTTCTAGGAGTACTCATCCGTTTCCGAAAAGACTCTATTGCCTTCACAGCTGACATTCAACAAATGTTTCATTGCTTTCTTGTGAGAGAAAAAGACAGGAATTTCCTAAGATTCTTCTGGTTCAGAGACAATGACCCCTCAAAAGACATCACGGAGTATCGCATGAAGGTACACATCTTTGGTAACAGCCCTTCACCTGCAGTTGCCATCTATGGACTCAGACGTTCAGCGCAAGAGGGTGAGCTAGAGTATGGTTCTGATGTTAGACAACTTGTAGATAAAGACTTCTACGTGGATGACTGCCTAAAATCTATGCCAACAGCCGAGACAGCAATCAGCCTCCTCAAAAGAGCTCAGGAAATGCTTGCTTGTTCAAACCTGAGGCTTCACAAAATAGCTTCCAACAGCAAAGTAGTGATGGAAGCCTTCCCTTCCCAAGATCATACCAGCGATTTAAGAGACTTGGATTTAGGAACCGATTCCCCACCAGCTCAACGTAGCCTTGGACTCTTGTGGGACTTAAAATCTGACACCTTTACCTTCCAAGTAAACAGCGAAGAAAGACCCTTCACTCGCAGAGGTGTTCTCTCTACTCTAAACAGCTTGTACGACCCCTTAGGATTTGCAGCTCCTGTCACTATCCAAGGTAAAGCTTTGCTCAGAGACCTAACCTGTGAGTCAATTGACTGGGATGCCCCACTGCCTCCCCAGAAAAGAAACTTGTGGCAAGAGTGGAAAGATTCTCTATCTACCTTAACCAACCTCCGCATTACACGTCCATATGCCCCCGTGCCTTCTACAGCAGTACAAAACCAGAGACTATGTGTATTCTCTGATGCCTCAACCCAAGCAATTGCTGCAGTTGCATATCTTAAGACCATGGACATCAAGGGACAATGTCATATTGGATTTGTCATGGGCAAAGCAAAGTTAGCTCCACGTCCAGAACACACAGTGCCCAGACTTGAACTTTGTGCTGCAGTACTAGCTGTAGAATTAGCTGAGCTCATTTCATCTGAGTTACCAATTGGACTCTCTGAAGCAGATTTCTACACAGACAGTAAGGTAGTATTAGGCTACATATGCAACGAGACCAGACGGTTCCATGTTTATGTCAGCAATCGTGTGCTAAGAATCAGAAGATCCACCAATCCAAAACAGTGGCACTATGTATCTACTGCTCACAATCCAGCAGATCACGCTACAAGAGCTGTCCCAGCCAGTATCCTCAAAGACACTACATGGCTCAGAGGACCTGAATTCCTGTACAAGGCAGATTCGAACAATCCTGAAAGTAGCATATTCAAGCTAGTAGACGCAGACTCAGATGTTGAAATTCGTCCACAAATAACTACAATCCATACCGTAACTTCAGATTGTCAACTTCAGCCTCACAGATTCCAAAGATTTTCAACTTGGAAATCACTTGTCAGAGCCATTACCTGCTTAACTCACATAGTCCATTCATTTAAACGCAACGCATCTGTAAGTGTGAATGGATGTAAAGGTTGGCATCACTGTCAAAATGTTTACACACCAGAAGAAACACAACGATCCAAGAGCCTTATCATCCGTGTTGTGCAGCACCAAATCTTTTCCGGAGAGATCGACTGCATTAACAGTGGAAATCCTATTCCCAAAGACAGCACCTTAAAAAAGCTAGACCCTTTTCTTGATGAAAATCATTTATTGAGAGTAGGAGGCCATCTTCAAGAAGCAAACTTGGAGACAAATGAGAAAAATCCTTTAATCATTCCTGGGAGTCACCACATAGCTTCTTTAATTGTGCAACACTATCACAACGAAGTCAAACACCAAGGACGATTGTTTACCGAAGGAGCTCTACGATCAGCTGGGTTCTGGATTATTGGAGCGAAAAGGTGTGTAAGCAGCACAATCTTCAAATGTATCATTTGCCGTAGACTTCGTGGTACTTCCCAAACTCAGAAGATGGCTAATCTTCCAACAGACAGACTTAGTACAGACCCTCCTTTCTCCAATGTTGGTCTTGATGTATTTGGTCCATGGACTGTCATCACACGACATACTAGAGGTGTGAATGCGAACAGCAAGCGCTGGGCGGTTGTATTCACTTGTATAAGCATCAGAGCTGTTCACATCAAAGTTATAGAATCAATGGACACTTCAAGCTTCATCAATGCCTTTAGACGCTTCATTGCTATCCGTGGCCCAGTAAAACACATCCGGTCCGACAGAGGTACCAACTTCATTGGAGCAGCCAAAGAATTACAAATTAATTCGAACATTGACACTAAAAGCATAGAGAGATATCTCAGTGAGCAAGGTTGTACATGGACCTTCAACCCGCCTCATTCTTCTCATATGGGAGGTGCCTGGGAAAGGATGATCGGCATGATACGCAGAATCCTTGATTCCATATTCTTGCAAGTGGGAACTGCAAGACTTACTCACGAGAGCTTAACAACCTTCATGGCTGAAGTCTCAGCTATTGTCAACGGAAGACCATTGACTTCAGTGTCTAATGACCCAGAAGACCCACTTCTACTTACTCCAGCCACTCTTCTTACACAGAAGACCGGGATTACCTATGCTCCTCCTGGAGAATTCAATACCAAACACCTGTTCAAACGTCAATGGAGACAAGTTCAAAGCCTTGCAAACACCTTTTGGGACAGATGGAAAAGACAATACCTTTCTACCCTGCAGTCAAGGAGCAAGTGGCAAGTTGCCAAACCCAACTTAAAACCAGGTGACATTGTGCTCGTCAGAGATTGCCAGTCACAACGCAACGAATGGCCTTTAAGTCTTGTCACCAAGACGTTCCCAAGCAAGGATGGGAAGGTTCGTAAGGTTGAGGTCAAGATCTGTAAGCGAGGAGAGACTAAGTTGTTCCTCAGACCAGTGACTGAACTATTCTTATTGTTATCTGTTTAGAGTTTAAAATATGGTACCAGTGATACCAGACGGGGAGTGTCATGCCTTCAGCATTTGCTTTGTGTAGATCTGATTACTTTTACTACAGAAAGTTGTATTATTGCCCCATCTGGTGGTCAGTCCCATCAATTAATTTGACCCTCATAGCCTCTTGTAGCCAGTCTTGCAATGCATTCTGGGATGAAGAAGCTGGGATCAGCCTTTCTACTTCCCTCATGGTCCCAGACAGTCATGCTTTACATGGGTCCAACTCTCATATAGCATTCGATGGTGAGTTTGTATATTAAATGTCTCATCTCAACCTGTTTAGCCAGTGAGTAATGTTAGCTGCACTGTAGTTTATACTTGCACATGTAATCACATGTTTGCACAGCCCATGTTATATGTACTTGTGTATATCCATTTTGCTTTTCACATGCATATCATAATTGCATATTCTTGTTTCATTAACAGTTTTACCTCATTATCACACATCATCATATCGTATTGTACATCAAATCAACGCATCATATCTGTGATCCCTTTACTGAATAATAAAACACCGTTCTACAAACACCTCTTCTGAACAGATTATTGAAAAGTAAAGGTGGTTATACTGTAGGCTTCAAATTTGCCAGAAAGGGCTTAGTGAGAGGCTGAACACACACTTTCTATCCTCCAAATACTGCATTTTTGTGCAAGTTCCCAGGCTTATGCTCTACCATAAACCTTAAAGGTTGTAACGCTAAGAACCACCTTGGCAATCACCTCCCAATTGCTCTGCATTCATTGCAACAGTACATGATCCAATATCAAGGAGAATTCCCTCCCAAGCAAATAGCACTGTGCTGTCTCTACAGCCCACTTTATGGCTAGGTACTCCTTCTCTACCGTACTGTATTTTTATTCCCTCCGCAACAACTGTGCATTACCGCCTCGCTTTTCCTCGGACAAGACTGAACCCAAGCCAACATCAGAGTAGTCTGTCTGGAGGAAGAATCTGCAGTCAAAATCGGGGCCTGTAGTACTGGAGAGATACAGAGCGTCTGATGAAGATCTGTCCACACTGCCGAGAGGGGGGCGGGACTAATTACCTGGGACTGATGGAGGGTCCTGAGGGGTGTCCGGGTCCGCCGCTGCCCCCCTTTCCTGTCAGCAGCAGCTTAGTTCTCCAGCCAGCACACGCTGCTGTGTGCTGGCTGGATTGTGGTGGTGCAAGTAGGCTTCTTCCGCTTAGCAGCAGTTGTTTCTGTCTGGGTGGGGGGGGAGCTAGGGCGGAGCAATCATACTGGTCCTGCCCCCTTCTGTATTTACCCCTGGTTTGATGCACGATAGCGCCCCCCAAATCTATGCCAGCAACGCTTTGCAATGCTGAAAAGATTTCTTTCCTCTGTCATTTGCATAACGGGGCGTAGACATGCGTCCCACGATTAGGCCAAGCCCATACCTGAGCTCATCATAGCTCTCTACACCCTTGTCTGCCTCAGCATGATAGAACCTCTTGATATCCTTAGTAATAGGATGTGCAATCCAGGTTCCCCCCTTTTTCCACTATATTTGTGTATATATTGTACACTGGAAGGCAAGGCTTCCTTCCTCTGGTATTGGCACTCCTCCCATTCACCCTCAGGTGTTTTAATTAGCTGGGCTCCTGCATTTCAGATCACACATTGATAAGGCCCTATTTAGAGGTAAGTGTGGTACCCTGCCTCTGGGGTACCCCTGATTTAGCTGTGTGAGCCCTTGGAACAGAGGCTGCAGGGGGGGGGGGGTTAACTTTCCCACCGGGAGAGAATTAGGATGGCTCTGGGACCCAGGGACAACTGACCTCTGTCCCTATCGAGCGGGAAGTCGACCAGCCGCCCTGATTGGTGCACGAGACGCGGGAGAAGAAGAGAGGAGGGGCTGTATAAAGGCGGAAGCAGAGCGCGCGCAGGAGCGGAACGCTGGAAAGGAAGAGGGGAAGCTGCCGGAGGGACGGGAGAAAAGCAGGGCGTATGAGCCGACTCCAGCGTGAGCCGGCACAGAGGACGCCCCGGCCTAGAGCCCAGCAGCCGCCGCAGCAGCGCATCGCCAGCCGGGTCACGCTGCCGCAGAGCAAAGGGAGCCGCCGGACGCCGCCATGTTAAGAGCCGGAACACGCTGATCACTTCCCCGCCTGACAGCCGCTCAGGAGGGATCCGCCAGCCGCCGCAGTGCCAGGACCCGCTGATCACTCCCCTGCTTGTCAGCCGCTGAGGGAGCCCGGAGCCGCTGGCCTGACTGTGATTGGGGTAAGAGGATCATCCCTACACTGCACCACCACTGACTCTGACCGGATCATAAGGGCCCTGGCGAGTTACTGAGACTTTTACCCCTTTGTCCCCTGTCCACTAGCTCTACTTGGGGTATAGGCTTTACCCTTTACCGGAACCATTACTGTAAGGGTGAAAAGCGCTAAAGAGACACTGTGGCCAGGTCAGGACCAACCCGTCAGACTACCTCACTGTCATTAAAGCCTGAGAACCCCGTCTGAGTAATTCCCTTTTGTGATCAACTTAAAAGTTAGAGGTACAAGCAATTACACCTCTTTGCTGCTCCAAAGACACCAGACCACTTATACTTCCCAGTGTGGCTTTCCTCATTTCTAGAAGCCCCAAGGTTGTGTTATACCTCCCCGAACCCCACAGTGTGCAGGATTTATTATATGAGATAGACTCTCTTGCAAAGACTTTCCTGCCTATCATCAGGGCACTCAGCAACTAATACCTCACCTGGAGGGAGGATATCTCCTATGACTTAATACCACTTCATAAGCCATAGATACAGTGGTCTGTGCCCATTGTTGTCTCAGTTATTTATCACTGGTCTGCTCATACCCAGCGACTTCTGTGATTCAGTTGAATAGACACTGAGACTTCTCCGGATTGTGTGTAAAGTTAAATATTTTCTTTATTTGAGTTCATACCGCCACCTAGTGGCTCATTAGTATACGGTTTGTACAATCTTGAACCAACCCTGCTAAATGGTATTAGGGTTTTCTTCTGTGTTCTGTAAAACATTCATGTTAAGGTTGTGACAACACTTATGCTTAATATGCAAATGATATGTGGTAACACTTATGACCATTATACAAATGATATAACACTTATGCTTATTATGCAAATGATATGTGATGTTCCGCAATGTGCCCTCCGAGGTAGAATTTACTTACTAGAATACATTAAATGGTGACTTTTCTTTTCCCTGATTTAATAAACGTGCTGTCACCATCCATTTTCACTTCCTTTATCCGTGGGGTCCTCCTTGGCCACAGGCTCCAGGAGAAGACGTTGTGAGAGGTCTGAAAGCAGCAAGCATCGTCTGGAGAAAGCAGGTATGACTCCACTCCCACACAGGGGTACTATTACATAAGTCCTTAATAAATGTATAGAATAGAATAGATAGTATTAGGAATGTTAGGGACCCATGTGATGAAGTCACCTGGCCGCGGTACATGGGCCCGCATATTTGCGCAAATGTGTGCTAAGACCTTCAATTATACTCCATGTTAATTGTGAGGGTTTATTTAAATTATTTTTACTATCACTGTTCTTAGTGCTAGGAGTGTGCATCTGCATCTCTCTTCCCCCAGCATAGTATTAGAAGCCTCAGCATGATAGCACCTCTTGATATCTTTAGTAATAGGATGTGCAATCCAGGTCCCCCCCCCCCTTTTATGACCAATTCTTGACTGCCTCAAACTTTCCTATGAGGTTTCACTTGACACTGTCCCACTACGAAACCCAAATACTTAACTTCTCTTAGGGCCACTGCACATTTCTCAGGGTTAGCCGTGAAACCTGCAGACCTCAATGGGGCCAATACCGCCCCAACTTTAGGAAGATGTGATTCCCAGTCTTGAGAGTGAATAACTTTATCATTTAGATAGGCTGTCGCACAGGCAGTATGGGGTCTCAGTACCTTGTCCATCACCCTTTGGAAAGTGGCCAGCGCTCTATGTAAACCAAAGGGAAGGACCTTGTGCTGGAAAAGGTCTTCAGAGCCATTTTATTTAATTTAATTTTAAGATAACCAAAGCAACCGTACTTAATGTGACAGATTTGGTTTATTATGCACAAAACCCTGTCAAACACTTTAATGACCAAATTCTAAACCTCATTTTATATTTCTCATACTTTGTTTTGTAACTGTTAAACCACAAACACAACCTCTAATACAAATTAATTTTGACATGTATTTTTTTGTTGTTGTAATTTTAAAGGGGACCAAAATCTCCCCCTGCATCTCGAAGATTATTGCTATCGGCCACTATTGGCGTGATACTTAGGATGTTCTCATCAGCCAAGTACGATTAATCCCCACCAACATGGGGGTAAATTTACTAAGATGGGAGTTCTATTCAAGATGGGATGTTGCCCATAGCAACCAATCAGATTCTACTTCTCATTTATCTAACACCTTCTAGAAGATAATACCTGGAATCTGATTGGTTGCTATGGGCAACATCCCAGCCTACATAGAACTGCCATCTTAGTAAATTTACCCCCTGGAGTTTACGTAACTATGTATTGTCCGACAGTATTTTATGTTATCAGTTCACTGAAGGATATTCATTATTTGGTAGGCTGACCACGGGAGGCAAAACACCACCAAACCGGCCCATCAAGTTTGGATTTTTCTTCAGACACCTAAAATTAAGTGATCATATGAGGCCTCTGTGATTTCAGGATCCTTTATAGAGGTTTTAAGTATTGAATATAAATAAACGCACTCATCATAATTTCATGCTCCACAGATAAAAGTTCTATCTACAAAGACCCTGGTTTCTTTGATGTCCAAAACAGTTATTAAAATTCTGTCTGGAGCTACGAGCGGCATGCCAAGAATTTCCAGACTCTCATTTCAGGTGTTAAATGGCGGTCAACGGAAATATAGAACTGAGATATCTGAGACAAAAGTGAATGCACAGAATAGGTGTCCTGGGAAGGTAGTGCTCAGGATAGATGTCCTGGGAGGGGACTGCCCAGGATAGGTGTACTGGGAAGGGACTGATGAGGATAGATGTCCTGGGAAGGGACTGATCAGGATAGGTGTCCTGGAAGGAAGTGGACTGCTCAGAATACAGTAGGTAGGTGTCCTGGGAAGGGACTGATCAGGATAGGTGTTCTGGGAAGGGAGTGATCAGGATAGATGTCCTTGGAAGGAGACTGCTCAGAATAGGTGTACTGGGAAGAGACTGATGAGGATAGATGTCCTGGGAAGGGACTGATCAGGATAGGTGTCCTGGAAGGAAGTGGACTGCTCAGAATAGGTGTCCTGGGAAGGGACTGATCAGGAAAGGTGTCCTGGGAAGGGAGTGATCAGGATAGATGTCCTTGGAAGGGGACTGCTCAGAATAGGTGTCTTGGGAAGGGACTGATCAGGGTAGTTGTCCTGTGAAGGCGACAACTCAGGATAGGTGTCCTGGGAAGGGACTGATCTGGATAGGTGTCCTGGGAAGGGACTGATCAGGATAGGTGTCCTGGGAAGGGACTGATCAAGATAGGTGTCCTGGGAAGGGACTGATCAGGATAGGTGTCCTGGGAAGGGACTGATAAGGAAAGGTGTCCTGGGAAGGGACTGATCAGGATAGGTGTCCTGGGAAGGGCCTGATCAGGATAGGTGTCCTCGGAAGGGACTGATCAGGATAGGTGTCCTGGGAAGGGAGTGATCAGGATAGATGTCATTGGAAGGGGACTGCTCAGCATACAGTAGGTGTCCTGGGAAGGGGACAACTCAGAATTGGTGTCCTGGGAAGGGGACAACTCAGAATAGGTGTCCTGGGAAGGGACAACTCAGAATAGGTAACCTGGGAAGGGACTGCTCCAGGATAGGTGTCCTGGGAAGGGACTGCTCCAGGATAGGTGTCCTGGGAAGGGACTGCTCCAGGATAGGTGTCCTGGGAAGGGATGCACAGAATACAAAAGTGTCCTTGGAAGGGACTGCTCAGGATAGGTGTCCTGGTAAAGGGACTGCTAAGGATAGGTATTCCTGGGAAGGGATGCTCAGGATCGGTGTCCTGGGAAGGTATGCACAGAGCCGGCCCTAGCCAATTTGATGCCCTAGGCAAAATTTTGTCTGGTGCCCCCTAGCACCGCCGCTAGTTCTGCATCTGACCCAGCAACACTTAGACAGTGGGGCCCACCAGGGTGGGTTACCCTGTGGGCCAGTTTAACCCTGCATAATGGCACACAGTAATGCACCTTACACATATGCCCCACATTAGTAATGCCCATAATACACATAATGCCACACAGTAATGCACCTTGCACATATGCCCCACATTAGTAATGCCCATAATACACATAATGCCACACAGTAATGCACCTTACACATATGCCCCACATTAGTAATGCCCATAATACACATAATGCCACACAGTAATGCACCTTGCACATATGCCCCACATTAGTAATGCCCATAATACACATAATGCCACACAGTAATGCACCTTACACATATGCCCCACATTAGTAATGCCCATAATACACAGAATTCCACACAGTAATGCACCTTGCACATATGCCCCACATTAGTAATGCCCATAATACACATAATTCCACACAGTAATGCACCTTACACATATGCCCCACATTAGTAATGCCCATAATACACATAATGCCACACAGTAATGCACCTTACACATATGCCCCACATTAGTAATGCCCATAATACACATAATGCCACACAGTAATGCACCTTGCACATATGCCCCACATTAGTAATGCCCATAATACACATAATGCCACACAGTAATGCACCTTACACATATGCCCCACATTAGTAATACCCATAATACACATAATGCCACACAGTAATGCACCTGACACATATGCCCCAGATTAGTGCTGCTAGTAGCTTTTTTTATAAAATGTACTTTTGCTTGCTGACGTGCTTGCAGTCAGTGTGTGCGCCCATGCAGCTCCCTGGATCCGTTACTTCGTTTTGTGAGATAGGTGGTGGCAGGATGGGTGGGTGCGTGCTTGCACTTGCACCTGTTATAGGGGTACCCGAACAAGGGATGTGACCTCACAGGGTATGCCATCCTGGCAGAGTAATTTTACGGCATGGACTGACTAGGAAATAAAGTGTGGGGAGAACACTGCCCATGTTATGTCCCTGCAGACACCTGGGGTTTGCACAGGGATAAGGGACACACACAGGATGGCAGGGTCCCCATCCCCCATGTGCACAAGCAGTATAGGTGATGTCAGGTTTCTGTGAAGCAGTCTTCCAAAATACACATGTGGTATCATAAGGAGCCATCCAGTAATAACCTTATATAGTCAGTGAAAATGTCACTGGTCCAGGAATTGCAGTTACTGGGCTTCTGCTGTCTGTTTGAGGTATCACAAGTCAGGGGCATTCAAGCATGTCAGAGGAAGTTTAAAGAACTTTAAGGGAGAGTGTGCATTTTATTTGACAAATGTAAACAGCAGTGTATACAAGTACTGATTGAATACTTTAGAAAGTAACAGTTAGTTTGCAGACTGTCCCTCCCAGCATGAGATATTGCAGGGACATGCTTGGATGCCCCTAGACATGCTTGGATGCCCTAGGCAAATGCCTAGCCTGCCTATAGCTAAGGCCGGCACTGGGTATGCACAGAATACAGTAAGTGTCCTGGGAAGGGACTGCTCACGATAGGTATCCTTGGAAGGGACTGAGCAGGATAGGTGTCCTGGGAAGGGACTGCACAGGATAGGTGTCCTGGGAAGGGACTGCTCAGGATAGGTGTCCTGGGAAGGGATGCACAGAATACAGTAATACCCTTTTCATACCGCAACCTCTGAACACAGGTTTTTGGCACATGAACACGCATAACCCGTGTTCATGTGCGGTGTGAAAGTTGCCAGAGCTGAAATACCGGGGAAGGGACTGCTCAGGATAGGTGGCCTGGGAAGGGACTGCTCCAGGATAGGTGTCCTGGGAAGGGACTGCTCAGGTTAGGTGTCCTGGGAAGGGACTGCTCAGGATAGGTGTCCTGGGAAGGGACTGCTCAGGTTAGGTGTCCTGGGAAGGGACTGCTCAGGTTAGGTGTCCTGGGAAGGGACTGCTCAGGTTAGGTGTCCTGGGAAGGGACTGCTCAGGTTAGGTGTCCTGGGAAGGGACTGCTCAGGTTAGGTGTCCTGGGAAGGGACTGCTCAGGTTAGGTGTCCTGGGAAGGGACTGCTCAGGATAGGTGTCCTGGGAAGGGACTGCTCAGGATAGGTGTCCTGGGAATGGACAGCTCAGGATAGGTGCACTGGGAATGGACAGCTCAGGATAGGTGTCCTGGAAAGGGACTGCTCCAGGATAGGTGTCCTGGGAAGGGACTGCTCAGGTTAGGTGTCCTGGGAAGGGACTGCTCCAGGATAGGTGTCCTGGGAAGGGACTGCTCAGGTTAGGTGTCCTGGGAAGAGACTGCTCAGGTTAGGTGTCCTGGGAAGGGACTGCTCAGGTTAGGTGTCCTGGGAAGGGACTGCTCAGGTTATGTGTCCTGGGAAGGGACTGCTCAGGATAGGTGTCCTGGGAAGGGACTGCTCAGGTTAGGTGTCCTGGGAAGGGACTGCTCAGGTTAGGTGTCCTGGGAAGGGACTGCTCAGGTTAGGTGTCCTGGGAAGGGACTGCTCAGGTTAGGTGTCCTGGGAAGGGACTGCTCAGGTTAGGTGCCCTGGGAAAGGACTGCTCAGGAAAGGTGTCCTGGGAAGGGACTGCTCAGGATAGGTGTCCTGGGAATGGACAGCTCAGGATAGGTGCACTGGGAATGGACAGCTCAGGTTAGGTGTCCTGGGAAGGGACTGCTCCAGGATAGGTGTCCTGGGAAGGGACTGCTCAGGTTAGGTGTCCTGGGAAGGGACTGCTCAGGATAGGTGTCCTGGGAAGGGACTGCTCAGGTTAGGTGTCCTGGGAAGGGACTGCTCAGGATAGGTGTCCTGGGAATGGACAGCTCAGGATAGGTGCATTGGGAATGGACAGCTCAGGATAGGTGTCCTGGGAAGGGACTGCTCCAGGATAGGTGTCCTGGGAAGGGACTGCTCAGGTTAGGTGTCCTGGGAAGGGACTGCTCAGGTTAGGTGTCCTGGGAAGGGACTGCTCAGGATAGGTGTCCTGGGAATGGACAGCTCAGGATAGGTGCACTGAGAATGGACAGCTCAGGATAGGTGTCCTGGGAAGGGACTGCTCAGGTTAGGTGTCCTGGGAAGGGACTGCTCAGGATAGGTGTCCTGGGAATGGACAGCTCAGGATAGGTGCACTGGGTATGGACAGCTCAGGATAGGTGTCCTGGGAAGGGACTGCTCCAGGATAGGTGTCCTGGGAAGGGACTGCTCAGGTTAGGTGTCCTGGGAAGGGACTGCTCCAGGATGGGTGTCCTGGGAAGGGACTGCTCAGGTTAGGTGTCCTGGGAAGAGACTGCTCAGGTTAGGTGTCCTGGGAAGGGACTGCTCAGGTTAGGTGTCCTGGGAAGGGACTGCTCAGGTTATGTGTCCTGGGAAGGGACTGCTCAGGATAGGTGTCCTGGGAAGGGACTGCTCAGGTTAGGTGTCCTGGGAAGGGACTGCTCAGGTTAGGTGTCCTGGGAAGGGACTGCTCAGGTTAGGTGCCCTGGGAAAGGACTGCTCAGGATAGGTGTCCTGGGAAGGGACTGCTCAGGATAGGTGTCCTGGGAATGGACAGCTCAGGATAGGTGCACTGGGAATGGACAGCTCAGGTTAGGTGTCCTGGGAAGGGACTGCTCCAGGATAGGTGTCCTGTGAAGGGACTGCTCAGGTTAGGTGTCCTGGGAAGGGACTGCTCCAGGATAGGTGTCCTGGGAAGGGACTGCTCAGGTTAGGTGTCCTGGGAAGGGACTGCTCCAGGATAGGTGTCCTGGGAAGGGACTGCTCAGGTTAGGTGTCCTGGGAAGGGACTGCTCAGGATAGGTGTCCTGGGAAGGGACTGCTCAGGATAGGTGTCCTGGGAAGGGACTGCTCAGGTTAGGTGTCCTGGGAAGGGACTGCTCAGGATAGGTGCACTGGGAATGGACAGCTCAGGATAGGTGTCCTGGGAAGGGACTGCTCCAGGATAGGTGTCCTGGGAAGGGACTGCTCAGGATAGGTGTCCTGGGAAGGGACTGCTCAGGATAGGTGTCCTGGGAAGGGACTGCTCAAGATAGGTGTCCTGGGAAGGGACTGCTCAGGTTAGGTGTCCTGGGAAGGGACTGCTCAGGATAGGTGTCCTGGGAAGGGACTGCTCAGGTTAGGTGTCCTGGGAAGGGACTGCTCAGGATAGGTGTCCTGGGAATGGACAGCTCAGGATAGGTGCACTGGGAATGGACAGCTCAGGATAGGTGTCCTGGGAAGGGACTGCTCAGGTTAGGTGTGCTGGGAAGGGACTGCTCAGGTTAGGTGTCCTGGGAAGGGACTGCTCAGGTTAGGTGTCCTGGGAAGGGACTGCTCAGGTTAGGTGTCCTGGGAAGGGACTGCTCAGGATAGGTGTCCTGGGAAGGGACTGCTCAGGTTAGGTGTCCTGGGAAGGGACTGCTCAGGATAGGTGTCCTGGGAAGGGACTGCTCAGGTTAGGTGTCCTGGGAAGGGACTGCTCAGGTTAGGTGTCCTGGGAAGGGACTGCTCAGTTTAGGTGTCCTGGGAAGAAACTGCTCAGGTTAGGTGTCCTGGGAAGGGACTGCTCAGGATAGGTGTCCTGGGAAGGGACTGCTCAGGATAGGTGTCCTGGGAAGGGACTGCTCAGGTTAGGTGTCCTGGGAAGGGACTGCTCAGGATAGGTGTCCTGGGAAGGGACTGCTCAGGATAGGTGTCCTGGGAAGGGACTGCTCAGGTTAGGTGTCCTGGGAAGGGACTGCTCAGGTTAGGTGTCCTGGGAAGGGACTGCTCAGGTTAGGTGTCCTGGGAAGGGACTGCTCAGGATAGGTGTCCTGGAAAGGGACTGCTCAGGTTAGGTGTCCTGGGAAGGGACTGCTCAGGTTAGGTGTCCTGGGAAGGGACTGCTCAGGTTAGGTGTCCTGGGAAGGGACTGCTCAGGTTAGGTGTCCTGGGAAGGGACTGCTCAGGTTAGGTGTCCTGGGAAGGGACTGCTCAGGATAGGTGTCCTGGGAAGGGACTGCTCAGGTTAGGTGTCCTGGGAAGGGACTGCTCAGGTTAGGTGTCCTGGGAAGGGACTGCTCAGGTTAGGTGTCCTGGGAAGGGACTGCTCAGGATAGGTGTCCTGGGAAGGGACTGCTCAGGATAGGTGTCCTGGGAAGGGACTGCTCAGGATAGGTGTCCTGGGAAGGGACTGCTCAGGATAGGTGTCCTGGGAAGGGACTGCTCAGGATAGGTGTCCTGGGAAGGGACTGCTCAGGTTAGGTGTCCTGGGAAGGGACTGCTCAGGATAGGTGTCCTGGGAAGGGACTGCTCAGGTTAGGTGTCCTGGGAAGGGACTGCTCAGGATAGGTGTCCTGGGAATGGACAGCTCAGGATAGGTGCACTGGGAATGGACAGCTCAGGATAGGTGTCCTGGGAAGGGACTGCTCAGGTTAGGTGTCCTGGGAAGGGACTGCTCAGGTTAGGTGTCCTCGGAAGGGACTGCTCAGGTTAGGTGTCCTGGGAAGGGACTGCTCAGGTTAGGTGTCCTGGGAAGGGACTGCTCAGGATAGGTGTCCTGGGAAGGGACTGCTCAGGTTACGTGTCCTGGGAAGGGACTGCTCAGGATAGGTGTCCTGGGAAGGGACTGCTCAGGTTAGGTGTCCTGGGAAAGGACTGCTCAGGATAGGTGTCCTGGGAAGGGACTGCTCAGGTTAGGTGTCCTGGGAAGGGACTGCTCAGGATAGGTGTCCTGGGAAGGGCTGCTCAGGTTAGGTGTCCTGGGAAGGGACTGCTCAGGATAGGTGTCCTGGGAAGGGACTGCTCAGGTTAGGTGTCCTGGGAAGGGACTGCTCAGGTTAGGTGTCCTGGGAAGGGACTGCTCAGGTTAGGTGTCCTGGGAAGGGACTGCTCAGGTTAGGTGTCCTGGGAAGGGACTGCTCAGGATAGGTGTCCTGGGAAGGACTGCTCAGGTTAGGTGTCCTGGGAAGGGACTGCTCAGGATAGGTGTCCTGGGAAGGGACTGCTCAGGATAGGTGTCCTGGGAAGGGACTGCTCAGGTTAGGTGTCCTGGGAAGGGACTGCTCAGGATAGGTGTCCTGGGAAGGGACTGCTCAGGATAGGTGTCCTGGGAATGGACAGCTCAGGATAGGTACACTGGGAATGGACAGCTCAGGATAGGTGCACTGGGAATGGACAGCTCAGGATAGGTGCACTGGGAATGGACAGCTCAGGATAGGGGCACTGGGAATGGACAGCTCAGGTTAGGTGTCCTGGGAAGGGACTGCTCAGGATAGGTGTCCTGGGAAGGGACTGCTCAGGATAGGTGTACTGGGAAGGGACTGCTCAGGATAGGTGCACTGGGAAGGGACTGCTCAGGATAGGTGCACTGGGAAGGGACTGCTCAGGATAGGTGTCCTGGGAAGGGACTGCTCAGGTTAGGTGTCCTGGGAAGGGACTGCTCAGGTTAGGTGTCCTGGGAAGGGACTGCTCAGGTTAGGTGTCCTGGGAAGGGACTGCTCAGGATAGGTGTCCTGGGAAGGGACTGCTCAGGATAGGTGTCCTGGGAATGGACTGCTCAGGATAGCTGCACTGGGAATGGACAGCTCAGGATAGGTGCACTGGGAATGGACAGCTCAGGATAGGTGTCCTGGGAATGGACAGCTCAGGATAGGTGCACTAGGAATGGACAGCTCAGGATAGGTGCACTGGGAATGGACAGATCAGGATAGGTGTCCTGGGAAGGTATGCACAGAATACAGTAAGTGTCCTGGGAATGGACAGCTCAGGATAGGTGTCCTGGGAAGGGACTGCTCAGGATAGGTGCACTGGGAAGGGACTGCTCAGGATAGGTGCACTGGGAAGGGACTGCTCAGGATAGGTGCACTGGGAAGGGACTGCTCAGGATAGGTGCACTGGGAAGGGATTCTGCTATAGTTAACTTACTCCTGAGACCTCTATAAAGTGCAATTGCAAAAGTTCCTTTAGAAAGAGCCAGGAGTATGAATGCTTCACATTTTTATTTAAATTAGCGGAATTACGCATTTGACAACAATCACTAGACATTAAGGGGGTAATTCAGACCTGATCACTGGGCAGCGATTTTTGCAGCCCTGCGATCGGATAGTCGCCGCCTACGGGGGGAGTGTATTTTAGCTGTGCAGGGGTGCGATCGCATGTGTAGCAGAGCTGTACAAACTGATTCTGTGCAGTCTCTGCACAGCCCAGGACTTACTCAGCCGCTGTGATCACATCAGGCTGTTCAGGACCGGATTTGATGTCAGACACCCGCCCTGCAAACGCATGGACACGCCTGTGTTTTTCAGACACCAAAAACTCCCTGAAAACAGTCAGTTGCCACCCATAACCGCCCCCTTCCTGTCAATCATCTTGCGAACGTCCGTGCAAATGGATCATGCACACTATCCCATCGCTGAGCGGTAATCCGTTTTGTAGCCGTGTGACGCGCCTGTGCATTGCGGTGCATATGCATGCGCAGTTCAGACCTGATCGGCTGCAGGTCTGTATCGGCCCCTAAGTTCACAATGTAACATAAACAGACACTTCCTGTATCTTTCCTTTTCTTCCTCTTTAACATGTTTGTACAAAGCGGACGAATATAGGACTTTGGTCTGCATTTACTTAGCAGCGGCTTTTCCCCCCAAAGTAAACATGCTAATAATATTAAATGCATAATACTATTGCCGTTTTAAATTTTGGGGACAAAACAGCAGATAATTGGTGTTCACTCTGTAAATCTATCCTTAAATTAGCACAACCGAATGGAAGCCCAGACTCAACTGTAAATGACAGATGTGGGCCCAGTGCATACTTGCCTACGTTCTCAGAACGTCCGGGAAGCTCTCAAAAATCGTGTGGCACTCCCTGACGCCCAGAAGAGTTGACAAGAGCTGCCACCTGCCCCCAGCGTCCCACTTACCAAGTGAATCACACTGAATCGCATCGTCATAGCCCCCTCTCACCCCCCAAGCCCCGCTTCACAATGCCTGTAATTGCAGCTTTGTGTAGAGGAGGCGGGGCCACAATGAAGCAATCGTGTCCTCACGCCCACTGGTCCGTCCATTTTCCTGCATCATGCCCCAGTTAAGCCGACCTGGATTCCTCCTTCCAGAGGGGCAGGCAGGAAGTTGGCACGTATGGCCCCGTGGTAGAAATAGGGGGGTCTGATCCAGAGCTGCATGCAATGCCAATCTTTGGGCAGTTGAGCGAGTTTTTGCTACAACGCAAGCGTGAATATCCAGAAAAACCCAGTGGTGAATGCACTTCCCTGACTGTAAGCAGGGAACACTTTTACACACAGATTCGCTTGCAATAGAGCTGGTGGACCACAGCCACGGAGGCTCCAGGGCTGTTGACCTGAAGTGTTCACAAAAAAGGTCATCTTATGAAAGTGTCAGAGAATGCGGCTGCAGATCCTTAGCCACAGAGGCCGTATTAAGAGGAATTTCAGAAGAAAATACGGAGCAGTCCACATGCTGTATCAAGTGTCAATGGTGCGCCAATAGTGGAGTCTACAGAATGGTGGAGTCTACAGAAACCACCAATCCACGGACACTTAAACTGGGCATCTCAGCACTTGTACTCTGTCGCACACTGGTGCACAAGGAAAAGACTGACATTAGCGCAGTCCTGACATGAATCAGACCCATGTTTACAACTGTACGGGTTGTTTTCTTTCTTACCTTACACTTATTTGCAGAATTGTTATTTACTGTATGGATATGATCTGCCGATGACTCACAATCCGGAGACAAAAGTGACTGGAACAAATGTCAAGTGCAGAACAGCGATATCATGAGTGGGACGTGTTGAAATAACTTGTAATCGTTGTCACAGTACAATGAATTGTGCAATGTGTTAAAGCAACTACTTATATCTTTATATGTTTGGAACGGTCCCTGTTACTGTAATGTTTTTTGTAATATTTAAAATAAATATTTTAGAGCAAGCAATAAGCGTGTTTGGGGTGGAGTATGTTTATTGGCTATTTGTCATTATGTCCCACCCATGATAGATAGATAGATAGATAGATAGATAGATAGATAGATAGATAGATAGATAGATAGATAGATAGATAGATAGGATAGATTTCCATTGTATAAAACAGTGCTGTCTGATATTGTAGACACTGCGGGGTTCTCCGGTGAACCCATCAGCTATGAAGGACTTGGTAATGAATAAGTGCATTGTATAAAGCAGCATGAAGTCATCACAGATGACATCACAGGGCACACAACCCTAAATTAGGCAGCAAAAAATAGCATCTAAGCCCATCCAACTACGCAGTGGTGTGAACCATTAATAAAATGTGTTTGTTTTGTTTATAGCGATACAATTCCAATTCCTTAGATTTAACTTTTGTATTAAAATATCGCTAACTGCAGCACTTGCATCTGGTACAAAATGCCCTGTTCCTGCCACATAACACTCATTTGCTACTCCCCTCACTGGCTGCTTGGAAGATGGCAAATCTATTCCAAGATTGGCTGGCTTACTGACTTGCAAAGACAACTTGGAATATATTTGCGGATCAATCTCCATGAGCGTCGAGGCTCAAAAGCATATTAGGGACAGTGGGGTTAGTTTTAGCTGCTACTATGGATGCTATTGCCGTGCGAATTCCTTTGACCGATTGTCTATCACGATTAAATCCTAATTGGTGTGAAGAGAATAAAGAGGAAGAAAAAGACTGTGAGGGTAATTCAGAGTTGATCGTAGCAGCAAATTTGTTAGCAGTTGGGCAAAACCATGTGCAGTGCAGGGGGGGGGGGCAGATGTAACATTTGCAGAGAGAGAAAGATTTGGGTGGGTTATTTTATTTCTGTGCAGGGTAAATACTGGCTGCTTTATTTTTACACTGCAATTTAGATTTCAGTTTGAACACACCCCACCCAAATCTAACTCTCTCTGCACATGTTATATCTGCCCCCTCCTGCAGTGCACATGGTTTTGCCCAACTGCTAAAAAATTTGCTGCTGCGATCAGCTCTGAATTACCCCCTAAATTCTGTTGGAAATGATCTTCGAAAGGATTTTAAAATCTACGTTTAATAGAGTGATGGGACAGTAGGTTCCGATCAATGTTGGGTCTCAGTCCGGTTTTGGGATCAGAGTAGTAAAGGCCCCATTAAAAGAGAGGTATGAAGGTTTTTTTTTAATGTATGAAACGGTATAATTCTAATAAGGCCGGGGTAATATCTAGGTTTAAAATACTCTCCCGAAAAAGTATGAAGAGAAGATATCTCGGAGCTAATTTCCAGGTCAGTTATATCCGAATCTAGAAAATCAATTTGATCAGGAGTTAGGCTAGGCAGCCCTGCTTCTCTTTTTATGGCGTATAAGAATCCGGGGTCGATGGCGTGGCAGTATATAAGTTACAATAGTATTCGTGAAAAGCTTTAGCTATTTCAGGGGTTTTCACTAGTAAAGGAGATCGATCGGTTTTCCGAACAGAGACTATATGGTTCTAGTGAGGAAGGCCAATAGACGTCCAGGCCTGGCTCCCCATCTATAATATCTGTTTTTCATAAAGTCCAGTCGCTGTTGCGCCTGAGATAGTAAAAAATTATCCAATAAGGATTTAGCCTGATTATATGCAACTAACCGCTCTTCCGAGGGGTATGCGACATACATAGGAAAAGTGTTTTGTAGTGTAGCGGAGAGAGAATCATATTGTTTTTTCTGCGCTTTATTGCGCCTGGACACATATGAAATAACTTGGCATCGCATTACAGATTTTGAGGCTTCCCAAAAAAGGACAGGGTCGTCCCAGTGAGCAATGTTATTATCCACATAGTCCAGCCAGTGACGTTTAAGATATTCATGAAATTGTTCTGAATGATACAAATATGTGGGAAATTTCCAAGTGCGATGACTAGGGCCCGCCGCCGGCAATTTAAAGGAGAATTCAATGGGAGCTTGATCAGAAATCATGAGTTCAGCAATATTTGTAGAACGTACTTCTGTGACTAGACTATCAGATATTAAAAAGCAGTCTATACGAGAAAGCGATCGATGAACACCTGAGTGATAAGCGAAGGACCTATCTGATGGGTGGAAAAGTCTCCAGATATCTGTCACCTGTAGTTCCAAGGCGAACTTATTAAGCACATTCCATGAAGAAGAATGTAAAGAACATGGAACTGGAGATTTGTCTAAGACCGGATCCTTGACAGTATTGAAATCTCTCCTGATTATCAGGGAGAATATCTCACATTGCTGTAGCAGAAGGGCCAGTTGTTATTATTATTACATTTTATTTATAAGGCGCCACAAGTGTTTTGCAGCGCCGTACAAAGGCAGTACAGGGAGTCAAAACTTAACATTACAGTAAATAAATAACAACAACAAAAAATAGTACAGGTAACAAAGAGAAAAAACACAACAAAAAATACCTGGGTGCTGATACTAAGATCCTATGGTATTTAAATCTACTGATTATGGGCTGCTGCTTCACTGAGAGGTCACTGTTTAACCTAAAAAAAAAATCAAGATAGTATATGGAAGAAATGAAGCGCTATCCAAATCAATATATATTTAAAAAACACACAGAACATTTATTATACAATACAATACAAACATATATCACACAGCCGGTGTTCAATATTCATAAAATAATTAATTAAAAAAAAAGGAAAATACTAAGAATTTCTCAAGGCCACTCCAGAGTTAGTAAGCATAATTAGTGCACTATATATTAGCAGCAAATGAATAATCACACCTAAATCAATAGGCTTGAAATAATTCAAAGCATGAAGATGGATTTAAGCTTGGAAGAATGAAAAGTCCAAAGCAATTTTACTTGTTAGTATAGAAGCGTGTTAATACAGGTATTACTTTCATGCAATTGGGTATATCCACTGTAGTTGCTAATCAGCAGAAAGGTATAATACTTAGCAGTCCAGCGTGGCCACGCTTATTTAACAACAGCTCTGCGTGTCTTCAGACCTGGGAAGTGTACAACCAGAGTGACGTCTCACTCCTTTTGGCTCTGCAGCGGTCCTCACGCTGTAATGTTGTTGGAGAAACAGGGCTCCCAGCCGTGGATGGCACTCCTCTTATGCGTTTCTCCGCCTGTGGACAGCTCGGCGGCTTCCTCATTCATTCTCTATCAATATGTATCTACCGTTGGGATCAAGAACCGTATCCAATACTGTATAAAGAAAGACGTTGTGAAAAAAGAACAGCAACGCCTATAGTTTTATTAGTATAAGAAGCTGAAAAACAATCACCCAGCCATCTAGCTGGGTGAGTCATCTCCAGCCCTCCAGTGGGTTTCCTGTAGTAATATGTCGGGGTCAACCCGGTGAGTGAGTACTTTTTGATGTTTAATGAGAGAGTTAAGACCCCTGACATGCCATGAAATACACTTGACTGAGTCAGTAGGAGGAGAGTAGGGTAATGATTGTGTGTTATGCGCCATTTATCCAATCCCAGTTTTAGTCTTGCAAGATTCGTTGGTAGGTTTTATCAGGAAATGGTGGGATCCCCCATTCCAGCGAGTGGGGGACAGCTCGCTGGACAAATCCATGACTCCATTTTCCCAATCCATATAAATCATAGTACAAAGACATAATAACAAGAAAAGGAAGTGTAAACCTCTGAATGTACAATGCAAAATAATGTGTGTAGAAAAGGGCTTTAATGATTTTTTCGAATTATTATTCAACCAGAAAGCAATATGGAGGGCTTCAGTGAGAGCACTGAAACCAAATAGACGTATCGTCAGAAAACAAATAATACACATATAATAAAATAAAACTTCTAAAGACAAAATTAGTATACAGTCAACATCTCAGGAGAGAAATATTAAAAGAGACATCATAGGACCTAACCTCTAGGGGAATGGTCTTTAAATTGGTACAGCAAGATGAAGTGTTTAAATTCCTCAGCGGTTAGGTGACCTAGTAGAGGGGGAATCCGGTGAGCTCATAGGGGTAGAGGAAGATAAGAAATGTTTACGAGCATCCTCTGGGTCATCAAAAATTAGGGTACGCCCATTGTCTGTGACCCACGAATTTGGCTGGGTACAAAAGTGCAAAGCGTTTTTGCGAGTTAACCAGAAATTTACATACTGATGAGAAAGCCTTGCATTTTTGGATTAACTGCTGCTGAAAAATCATGGAATACCAAGATACGATTGTCATCAATAACCAATTGCCCAAGTTTTTATATGCTCTTAGTACCATTTATTTTATCCTGAAGTCGAAATAACGGGCCACTACTGGTCTGGGACGTGAGTTAGGACTTTCTCTTCCCATCCCTACCCTATGCACTCGTTCTACTTGAGGGAATTCCACCGTGTCAGGAATATGTATAGCACGGGTCAATTTAGAAGTTAGAAATTCTCCCAGGGCGGTGGGTTTCACATGCTCCAGGATACAGTACCAATGAATCACAGATTGTTTCTGAGATTCCTATTCTCAAGTTCATCTATTTTATCTTGAAGTTCCCGGAACATTGTGACGGAAGAATCAGCCGAGGATTGCATAGCCTGAGCCGTATCTAAAACATCACTTACCCTTTGCTCAAGTTCTGAGATTCTTGGAGTATTAGAGGAAACTTTCCTCAGAGTGGACTGAAATGATTCCTTGAATTCGTCCAGTTTTTCATCAATGTGTGGCATTAGCACCAAGAGAATTTCTTTAACAGTTTGAGACAAACGGACTGAGGATTCCAATTGGTAGGTTGAATCAGACTCTGCAGCCATATTAGCTACCAACTGTGAGTTTTGGGAGGCGGAACCGCCCCGTTTTTGAGATTTTGTCCTGACCATATTATCTGAGATGTTCTTGTTCAAGAACCTCTCCATCAACTAGCAAAAGAGACCAAGGAAAGGATAGTTGGGCTCACCTGCTAAATAAGTCTAATATGTAAGGAACAAAGGGGGTAATTTTGAGTTGATAGCAGCAGGAACTTTGTTAGCAGTTGGGCAAAACCATGTGCACTGCAGGGGAGGCAGATATAACATGTGCAGAGAGAGTTAGATTTGGGTGTGGTGAGTTCAATCTGCAATCTAAATTGCAGTGTAAAAATAAAGCAGCCAGTATATACCCTGCACAGAAACAAAATAACCCACCCAAATCTAACTCTCTCTGCACATGTTATATCTGCCTCCCCTGCAGTGCACATGGTTTTGCCCAACTGCTAACAAAGTTCCTGCTGCAATCAACTCAGAATAACCCCCAAAGTTGGAAGCAAGAGTACAATCCCCCTCAAGGGTGTGTTAGAATAGAGAGTGTTACATTGGATGTGATAGGTATTATCAGTAGAATACCTGGGGAAACCAAGGCAAGTATCCATTAAGTATACCACAATATTAATAATGTTAAGTCAACTTATACAGTTATCACAGAAAATATGTAGTGTCAACACCCAATGTTGTGGTCAAGGGAACAAGTAAACAGCAAGGTAGTATATTCAGCAGTCCTCCGTGCTCTGTTTTATGTAATGCAGGGTAAAAATATACATGTGATAATTATATTGTACCAGTAGGTGTCGTAATAAACCGTGACGCTTTATATTACAACGGAGGAATGTAAATCATGAAGTAGTAGCCACTACTAAGTAGGTTGGCTCTCCATGTGATTCAAGACTGAACTTCAGTGCTCCTCAAATATGTTATAAAGTCAGCCTCTAGGTGGCAGTGGTAAATTGTTAGAGTATAGTCTCAACAACTATGAATGTGCTGTTATATATATTCTGAAATAGAACAGTATTATGAAAAAGGTGAACACACAAATGATAAACAGATGGCTGAAGTTTGAGCTTGCTGATTCTACTGTAAAAGATGAAATTAGAGATAAACACTAAACAGTAGGCAGTGAGTGAAAACTGTTATGGTACTATCTTGGTACCTATGAGTGTACTGCTATATATATATCCTGAAATCAAAGCAGTGTTATGAAAGAGGTGAACCTGATTATAAACCTATGACGTAAATGTAAGCACGCTGGTGTTACTGTAATAAGTGAAAGTACCAATAATCACTAAACAGTAGGCAGTGGGTGTAGGATAGGATATGGGGTGTCACACAGTACACATGTGCAATGATTTATGAGAATAATACTGCAGCATACAAATATGGTTCAGTGGTGCATCATCACTGAAGGGAAGGATATTGAAAAATATAATGTAAGTTTATAGGGATGGGTACCGTATCAAAATACACCAGAGTATTAGTCCAGGAACCACTTCAGTCCAATTAGGAATAGTTCTAATCAAGGTAGTAGGTATTGCTTAGCTGAGCTTAAAGGTGCATACACACTGGGCGTTTTCGCCCAGCGTGTATGAACAGCGATGATCGCTGACATCGCTGGGCTGAAAAGCGCTCCCCCCGTCACCCGGCTCCATAGCAGTGCAGGCAAATATGGACGAGATCGTCCATATTGGCCTGCATGCACAAGCGACGGGGCAGCAACGATGAACGAGCGCGGGGCCGCGCATCGTTCATCGCTGCTGCCTGCACACTGAACGATATGAACAGTATAGGCCCATACACATTAGACGATGTCGCTCTGTGAGCGACATCGTCTAACGTTTCCCCCTCCCGGGCCGGCCGGTCGGCGGCCGCCTGTACGCACTGAGCGATATGACCGCTCATATCGCTCAGTGACGTCACGCCCCCGCCAGCCCTGCATGAAGGTCGTGGACGACAGTCCACATCCTTCATGCATGCCCTACCGACAGCGACGATCGTTGCCGACCCGCGGGGCCGCGCATCGGTCGTCGCTGGCGGCATACACACTTAACGATATAATGAGCGACGTCGCTCAAGGAGGGGGAAAATGAGCGACGTCGCTCATTATATCGTTAAGTGTGTATGGACCTTAACACAAATTGGCATGTGTGTAGGGCCCTTAACAGTGAAGAGGAGAGGTCTCACCGCAGGGGTCCGGAGAAGCTGAGGCAATTTTCGAGGCAACACGATCTCCACCGCAGTATTCTCCAGCCAGGTTACTCACCTCTCGCCGCAAAAGTCCCGGTTCCCCCAAGCGGCGTAGGTATTAATAGCGCTGCCTTGTAGAGTCACTGAAGGTGCAGCAAAGTGAGCATTGATGCTACTGGAGGTACTGTGGGCAGGGGGGAAAGTCTAATACATAGCCAGCGACTGTCTGCTAGGGACTCCCCGCAGCAATTGGGTCCAGCCTCCAGGCAGGACCACGCAGCTCCACAAGGCGGGCGATAGTGGAGGCAGGCAGGACGATCCACAGGTGTCAGGCACCACAACTCCCACACCGGTCAGTGGGCGCCAACCAGATCCGGCTCGCCCGTACAGCCGTCCACAAGGTGCAGATGCAGGGGGGAAGATGCAGTCCGCAACACCCCCAGCAGGAGACCGCAGAGGAGGCAGACCGTTTCCACGTTCACACCGGCAGCGACTAGTCCCGGCCTCGCAGGTAACCCGCCCAGTCACCGCAGGCAAGCGCCGGCACAGACTCCTCCAACACTACAGGAGAGGTCTCCCAGTTGCCGTATTAGTGCCGCACCCTGCAGTCAGGGAAGGGTGTAATCCAGGGCAATTACCACGGTCACCCAAGGCAGAAGGGGGCTATCAGGGTGGGTAGCAGACACATGCAAAGCTAGGGGACAGCTCTAGATGAATACACATGGCGAGCTGCACTGTTGGTCAGATGGCGCTGAGTAGTTTCGCGCCAAGGGGGCCAAACGTTTGGCCAAACTCCGGAGTAGAGAGGTGTAGCCCCGATTTGTCCAGGCGCCCCAATGTTCTCTGCATTCTCCCTTTTCCAGGGATGAGTTTTTAATGGCCAAATGGCTATTTCATAGTGGGCTGGGAGACTTGAACAGGAACGCCAGGTACGGAGCTGTCTAAAAAGCGGCCATCTCGGATGCCCCGCCCACCGGACGTCCCAGCAGCTAAACTTGAAAACAGGGATCCCTTGTACACACTTCTGAATACACCAGTACTGGTACGCAGAGGCGTAGCTAGGGTTTTCGGAGCCCAGGGCAAGATGGAAAATGCCCCCCCCCCAAAAAAAAAAAAACACACCAAAAGAAGCATGTGTGCGCGGCAAAAAAACGGGCGTGGCCACACTCCAGAAGGGGAGGGGGGATTTCGTCTTGCTCCTGGGCTGACCACTCGGCGATACACTCTTCATTTCATATAAAAGCAATACCGCCGGCGCCTCGATGATATAAGCTCACAATGTTTCCATTTTATTAGCATAGTGGTCATGTTAAAGATGCCATCCCAATTTGGACCCAAATGACCGATGCTATTCTGCTGCGCCTGTGTCCAGAGTCTGTGCACGCATAGTCACAGTGACGTCTAAGATACACGATCTCAGGAAGGTCTTGAAAATGTATTGGTCGTTCCTGGGAGGTGGCTAAGTGGACGCACAGAGATGCTCCATCTTACGGGGGAATCACTACCATTGATATCCGACATCAGTTTCCTAAAAGAACTTTCACCACCCTTCCATAATAGGAAAATATCGTCGATATAGCGACAAAACAATAGAATATTATCACTAGTATCCTGATTGTTAAAAAACAGTATCATCTCCTGGACAAACATAATTAACCCTTGAAGGTAAATTGATTGACCAACCGGTGGCTAAACACTTTAAGCAGGCTGGCCATCCGTTAGAATCCCTCCGGTATTTTATGATTGATCATGTCCCCGTGTCACTACGTGGGGGGGATATATCTAAAATCTTACTTACTAAAGAAGCACGTTGGATCACCCGATTAGGCACTATTTTTCCGGGTGGCCTTAATGAAAAGATTAATTGGAACACGCTGATATAGCTATGGTACTGGAATTTGTATCAGAGTTTTCCTAATATATTTTATGCTTTATATATCATAATGCATTGATTTCATATGTTTGATGGATATATATATGTTGTGGGTGTTTATCTTTGCATTCTTCCCTCTGATTGCATTGTTTGTACTTTTTGCTTTGGTTTATGTTTATGTGGTGTCATGACCCTGCACAGGGTGTGTAGGGACTTGGCATATGTATTGTTTTTCATGCTGGCGCCTCCGACCCTTTTTTTTCCCCCCTCGCAGACTCCCTCCCGTTTGAGTTCTGAACAGCTTGTAGCTGTGGAATGCAGCGCTGTCCGACGGTGGAACGCATGCTTGCGTTCCCTTGGCAACCGCCAGCCGTGAACACGGAAGTGACGCGGCGGATACAGTTTGGTGTGTGATGCGAGAGGGCGGAAATGAGGGACGGCGGCTCTGGCGGTGTGGGGCTCTATTTAAATCGGTAAGTGTGTTACCTTGTCTTCTTTGCTGTGTTCATTCTGAGGACGGGGTTTGCGACCCCGAAACGTTAATGACCTGAATTAAATTTTTTCACTTCTCTAAGTTCTCTGAGTGCCGTTTTCGTCTGGATCAGTATTGCATTGTTTTAACTGGCACCGGAGCAAGTTGTTCTATGGGATTTGAGTGCCGGCCGTCTCTAGAAATATACTATTGTGCTTTTCCTTAGCACCCGTGGTCAGGCACCTCCAAGTTGATCTATTTATTATATTCCTCAAGGGCACTCTATTGATTTTATGACTCTACACTGGGACTGATTTTATTTGCACTTGGTGTGTGTTCTCTGAGGGGTTGCACCCTGATAACACGATGTCAACACCACAAGAGCTCCCTGGTTGCCGCAATCTGGCCATTACTGATACAGGGGAGACATTTAGCTTCTCTGAAGCGGAAATTGAGCAAATTTTGTCTAAGGAAGCTGCTATTCTTTCGGATAAATCTGTGGATCCAGAAATCCTGTATCATCAGATCTGGAAACTTAAACGCCGGGAAATAGACTTTGCACTCCACGGCAGCACTTTGTCTGAATACTACCGCGAACACAAAATCCCCCGCGGTTTCCGAGTACGGAATGTGCCAACCATAGGGCGTAACAATCCGGAGTTTGTTCGCCGTTGGATCGCCATATTAAACAAATGTGCATTCGACCTGATGATTTTAGTAATTGATGAGGCCAACAAGGAACTGTCTAACACCAGATCCAAGATTGACACGTTTGAAAAAGAACAATATAAAACTTTGGAGGAGGATAGTTCACAGGATTGGATCGTGAAGCTTGAGAACCAGTGCACACAATATAAACGGGATCTCCTTAAGTTTAAAAGGAATAAAAAACTCACGGTGGACACTGACTACGAGGAGAATCTTGTCTATCGTTGGCTATCTGGGGGAAACCCCACTGATTCCAACAAAAGACCGCCACGTATGAGAAGACCGTGGTTCCGCAAGTCTAACCGGAAAGATGGCACTCAGAAATCCAGCTCTGAGAGCGAATTTGCAACATCAGAAACGGAAGATGTGTCTGCCCCTCTAAATATCCCTTTAGAGGGCACGTCTCGAGAGTCAGCAACCCCTATAAGATCACTCCCACCCGCCGGGGTGGCCAGAACAAAAGGGGTAAGAGCGGTGACACAACGCAAGAACCGCTAATTTTTAATCTCTCAAGCCGGGTGCTGAGTACCTCTGAACTTGCGGTCCTTAATAAAGGACTCAGTTTTGTCCCTACTAATCTTCATGACCCTTTCAACTGGAATAGGGACCTCCACGCATTCTCACGTAGGCTTCGTCTAAAAGAACATTTTCAAGACCGACGGGATGATTCTGAGACTTCTATTTTCTCATCTTTTTTGAAAAAATCATCCAGATCCTCATATGATCCACCTTCCAGTAATGCCTCCCTGAAAGCTTTCCATAGATTACTTGATGAGTCCATCATTAAATTTACTGCCGCTCCGTCCAAAATTAAATTTAATCTCTCCAGGGAAGAGTCCCAAGCCCTCACTTCGTTGGGATCTTATGATGATATAGTAATCAGGCCCGCCGACAAAGGCGGAGCCATTGTGATCTTAAACCTGGAAGATTACAAGACGGAGATATACTCTCAATTGGCGGATATGGAAGTATATCAAAGGTTGGCTATGGACCCAACACCTAAATACCAGAAGGAACTTGACTGCATTTTAAGAACGGCGGTGCAGGAGGGCAAATTACCAGCTAAGATATCGGCAGCACTGGCCGCTAAATACCCTAAAGTACCAGTGTTATACACACTGCCCAAATTACACAAAGATAGTCTAAAACCACCGGGCAGACCGATAATTTCTGCTCCTGATTCTTTGTACAGGTCCGTGGCACAGTTCCTGGATTCTATCGTGCAACCCTATCTTCCTCTTCAACCAACATTTTTGAAGGATACCACCTCGTTCCTGCTGAAATTACAGGACTTTAGACAACTCCCTGAAGGGACGTTACTTTGTTGTTTAGACGTATGCAGTCTGTATACAGTAATTCCTCACTCTGAGGGCTTGGCAGCGATGCAGGAATTTTTGAGCTCCCATCTCCCTATTGATATGTTTGATCATGATTTGTTTCTCAGGTTGTTGGAATTAACTCTCCGTCGTAACTATTTTCTGTTTGACGGACAGTTCTTTCTGCAACTCAGGGGGTGTGCGATGGGGTCCCCTGTGGCCCCCTCGTACGCTAACATATATATGTTTGTCCAGGAGATTATACTGTTTTTTAACAATCAGGATACTAGTGATAATATTCTATTGTTTTGTCGCTATATCGACGATATTTTCCTATTATGGAAGGGTGGTGAAAGTTCTTTTAGGAAACTGATGTCGGATATCAATGGTAGTGATTCCCCCATTAAGTTCACTTTTTCTTGCAGCACTAGTTATGCGCATTTTCTTGATGTTGCCATTAGGGTTGATAATGGTGTCCTGAGTACCGAGGTGTTTCACAAACCCACGGATCGGAATACTTTTTTGACGGCATCGTCATCATCCTGAGCCTTTAAAAAATGGTTTACCTCGGTCACAGATGATGCGTATTGCTCGCATTGTCAGTGATCCATTGGTACTTAATAGGGAAATTGACACTTTGATCACGAAATTCTTGGCCCGTGGCTACGATAATAATCTCTTACAGGCCAATAAGGCGGAGGTGTTGTTGTTACCTAGGCATACGCTACTTAAACCTGCGAGGAAGCAACGGGAGTCTAGAATCCCTTTCCCCTGTGATTTTTCCACTTCTAATCCCATTATGAGAAGGGCCACTCGGGCACTATGGCCTATAGTGTCTACCGACCCAGATCTTAGAGGGTTACATCAGTCCACCCCGATGATGGCATTCAGGCGGGGGAGGAATATTAGGGATAGAGTGGTTAGAACAGACATAACTGGGATGGGAGCTTCTAAACTTCCCAATGTACACTATAAAGCTCCGGGGTGCTACCGTTGTAGTGGATGCACCACATGCAGCTTCATGTTTAGCTGTAAAGCCTTTCAACACCCCCACTGTGAAAAGAAAAGATATGACATCAGATATGTATTGACCTGTTCCACCACTCATGTTGTTTACATTATTATATGCCCTTGTGGATTGTTTTATGTGGGGCAAACCATTCGTAAGTTCTCTGAAAGAATGGCTGCCCACAGGTCAGCTATTAAATTAACGCTTGAAGGTAAATTGATTGACCAACCGGTGGCTAAACACTTTAAGCAGGCTGGCCATCCGTTAGAATCCCTCCGGTATTTTATGATTGATCATGTCCCCGTGTCACTACGTGGGGGGGATAGATCTAAAATCTTACTTACTAAAGAAGCACGTTGGATCACCCGATTAGGCACTATTTTTCCGGGTGGCCTTAATGAAAAGATTAATTGGAACACGCTGATATAGCTATGGTACTGGAATTTGTATCAGAGTTTTCCTAACATATTTTATGCTTTATATATCATAATGCATTGATTCCATATGTTTGATGGATATATATATGTTGTGGGTGTTTATCTTTGCATTCTTCCCTCTGATTGCATTGTTTGTACTTTTTGCTTTGGTTTATGTTTATGTGGTGTCATGACCCTGCACAGGGTGTGTAGGGACTTGGCATATGTATTGTTTTTCATGCTGGCGCCTCCGACCCTTTTTTCCCCCCCTCGCAGACTCCCTCCCGTTTGAGTTCTGAACAGCTTGTAGCTGTGGAACGCAGCGCTGTCCGACGGTGGAACGCATGCTTGCGTTCCCTTGGCAACCGCCAGCCGTGAACACGGAAGTGACGCGGCGGATACAGTTTGGTGTGTGATGCGAGAGGGCGGAAATGAGGGACGGCGGCTCTGGCGGTGTGGGGCTCTATTTAAATCGGTAAGTGTGTTACCTTGTCTTCTTTGCTGTGTTCATTCTGAGGACGGGGTTTGCGACCCCGAAACGTTAATGACCTGAATTAAATTTTTTCACTTCTCTAAGTTCTCTGAGTGCCGTTTTAGTCTGGATCAGTATATATATATATATATATATATATATATATATATATATATATATATAAAAAGGGTTGGGAACGGCGGCACTCAGGAATAAAGACACAACCACAGCCAGTAGTATCAGCCAACGTTTCAAAGCATGTGCTTTTTCGTCAGGGCAATAACAAACATTAAAAACACTCACGTTTATATGTGCTCCCCCTCACCGTCAAAGTCCGTGCCTCAGGCTCCACTTCCGCTATGCAGGCGCTCCCTCGTGATGTCACCCAGTGCGCCCATCACCATAGCAACCAAATCAACATAAACGAAAAAATCCTCCACGTATAAAATTGCATGAGAAATCAATACATCAGATATTTCATTCTAGCACAGATCATGTATTAATAATAAGTTTAGTATTCGCCACGTCTCCAAGATATATCAGGAAGGTCAGATAAAGCAATTATACCCAGCTTGTTCATTTAACCCCCATGGACTAAGTGTGTCCAAACGGAATATCCAACGGGACTCACATTGTAGTAAGCGTTTAGATCTATTACCACCTCTCACCAATGGTGGTATGTGGTCGATGATCATGTGTCTCAATGCGGTTGGTGAGTGGCCGGCCAGGGCAAAATGTCTTGCCACTGGCTGGTCACTATGTCCAGCCAACACAGCTTCCCTTATTGCATATCTATGTTGACCCATTCTGACTTTAAAAGAGCATTCTGTTTTCCCCGTGTAGTATTTACCACACGGGCAGATGAGCACATAGACAATAAATTTAGACATACAGGAAAGTCTGTGCTTGATTTTAAATGCTTGACCAGAGAACGGGTTTTTAATCGTGTCTCCTGTCTGCATGTAGCTACAGGTGACACAGCCAGTACACTTAAAGCAACCATTCTTGGGTCTCCCCAAAAATGTTGTAGATGTTTTTATCAAAATTAGTTATATCATTATGTACAACATAGTCGCGTATATTCTTTCCTCTGGAGTAGCTGCACATAATACGCTTATTAGTTATGCTAGGTAGTTCTTTGTCACTTGATACAATGGGCCAGTGAGAACGGATTGATTTCCTCACCTTGTTACTAGCAACATTGTATCTATTAGGCCAAATGATCTTATTGGTGACATTCTTCTTTAATTTGGGCTTTAAAGTGCTTTCTCTAGATATAGACATTACCTTGTTTTTAAGTTCAATAAGGGTTTGTTTATTATAGCCTCGAACTACAAATTTGTCTATCATAAGATCTAATTGGGCGGAGGCATCACATTCATCTGTGCAAATGCGTCTCACGCGCAGAAACTGGGAAAAAGGTAAACCCTTCTGAATGGTGACAGGATGATGACTCTGTGCACTAAGCAACGTATTGCGGTCAGTTGGCTTCACAAAAAGTGAAGTTTTGATAGCTCCCTGCATCAAATTAATTCTCACATCAAGAAAATCGATAGTTGATTTATCAATTTTATAGGTCAATTTAACAGGGCTGTTACTGCGATTATGATTTAATAGGATATTTTCCAGGGATTCAACGTCGCCTTTCCATAACAGCAGCATGTCGTCTATAAAACGAGTATAATAGACGACATTCTGCTGAATATCAGGGTCCGTAAAAAATATGTCTTTCTCCTCTGAGATCATATATGCATTAGCGTATGCCGGGGCGACTGACGCCCCCATGGCACACCCAGATACCTGGAGATAATGTTTCCCATCAAAATAGAAATAGTTTTTATTCAAAACCATTTCTAACAAGGCACAGAAGAACTCGATATTGGGCCCCTTATACCAAACATTGTTGGTGATAAGTCTCCTAGTGGCTGCAATCCCCTCTCCATGAGGAATGCAGGTATATAACGAACTCACATCTATACTGCATAAAATGCACTCAGGAGGGATGTTGGTTAAATTATTTAATTTAATCAGAAGATCAGTGGTGTCCTTTAAAACACACACTGAGTTCTGAACACACGGCTGTAAATAAGTGTCAAGATATATGGACACTGGCTGAAAGATGGAACCTCTGGCCGATATAATCGGCCGACCGGGAGGGTGCTTCAAATCTTTATGCACTTTAGGGAGCGTATAGAGTAAAGGTTTAATAGGGAAATCAGTTTTCAGTAATTTAATTATATCAATGGAAATAACCCCCACATCAACAGCATCCTGCAACAATTGATCAAGAGATTTTTTATATTCTTGGGTAGGATCTGTGGTTAAAGGACGATATACAGAGCAGTCAGATAACTGACGTAGAATCTCTTGCCGATAATCCGCTAAATCCTGTATAACCACTGAACCCCCCTTATCCGCTGAACGGATAACTATATCTTTTCTAGCACTTAATGATTATATATATACAAATGCACTCATTTGGCCAGTGAAAGGGACTGTATGTTTCTGTCTTGCAAATGTACAATTTCAGAGTAACTGCATGTCCTGGACGGCGACTAACAGTGGGCAAAGAACCTTTCTACAATAAGCCTAGAAGCATATTTATTTTCAGATATCTGCCATTGAAATTAGTTAGGGACTAATTCAGTGATGTTCACAAACCCGATGTTTTGCGTACGTCTCCGATGTACTCAGACCTGTGCATGCGCCAGACGTGTACTGCGCCTGTGCAATGCAACAAAGTCACAGATGGATAGTAGATGTGAATCTGTACCGTGGGATTGGCGGAGGCCCTGAACTGAGGAGTCTGACTGGAATCCGGAACAGCACAGGGAAACGGAAACCAGGAACGTAGTATTCGCGAAAAACACAACAGCACAAGGCTGCGCCGGAGTAAGTTTTGGCAGCCTATACTCTGGCAGAGGACTGCTCCCAGGGGCTTCCATTTATAGGTGGAGTTCAATTTGGCCACCAATGTGACATCACATTTATGGTGTGTCTGGCCCTTTAAATACTGCAGAGAGCGGCCCGCACGTCCCCATGGGAGCTGCCTGTGCAACCCGGAAGAGGAGACCACTGCATGCTGCGGACGGAGGAGGAGAGCCAGCCAGGAACTAGGCGCCGGGAACCTTCTGCCAACTGTCCCGCAGGAGTTGCCGGAATCCCGCGCTGCCGGACCCGGTAAGTGAGTGCCGGTTTCCAGCGCGCCTTAACATGCAGATCTCTGTGACAAAGTTTGCAATGCCATTTGGGGGTGGGAAAGGGGCGGGGACCTCCTGCGTTCCAGAAAACGGGGGCTTGTTGCCCGTTCTACAGATAAAGGTTTTTTTCTAGAAATTAAAGAACCATGTATACTATACACAGAGCCGGCCCTAACCAATATGATGCCCTAGGCAAGATTTTGGCTGGTGCCCCCTAGCACCACAGCTGGTTCTGCCTCTGACCTTGCTCCTCTTTCCCAGCACCATCACCCCTCACCCATAGCAGTCCTTATTTTGGTGTTTGTAGCCCCTATATTTTAAAATGGAAAGGTTCGCACATTTGGCACACAGCCCAAAAAGGGGTGTGTTTTTGCTGGCAAGGGGCATGGCCACACAACAGTAACCCCAATTCCAATTACGCCACACAATACTGCAACTTTATTCACATTTGATCATGCGATAGTGTCCATAATTCATATTACATCCCACAGTAGTATCACTTTACCTTATAAACGTTACTCCTCACAGTAGAGCCCCTTATTCACATTACATCACACTGAATTGCTCCTTATTCACATTACACCACACCCTATTGCTCTTTATTCATATTAGACTATACAGTAGTGCCCTTTCTATACGCAATGCCACATAGTAGAGCACCTTATACACATAATGCCACACATTAGTAATGCATTTATACACATAATTCCACACAGTAATGCCCCCCTTATATATACGAGACACATTATTAATGTCCTTATAAACATAATGCGACTTACACATTATGACAACCTTTATTAATGCCCTTTTACACATAATGTTCCTTACACATATGGCGCACAATATTAATGTCCTTATACACATAATGACACACATAGTGACCCCACCACATTTGCTGCACATTATTAGTGCCCCTATACACATAATGACACACATACAGTAGTATCCTGTTACACATATGCCGCACATTATTAATGCCCTTATACACATAATGACACACATAGTGCCCCTTACACATATGTTGCACATTATTAATGCATTTTTACATGACACACATAATGCTCCTTACACATATTCCGAACACTACTGCACAACCAACCCACTCACATGCACACAGCACTCACACTGCCACTAACACTGTGACCTCTGCCTCTGCTTGGATACAGATGTGTCCTCATAAATCTTGCCTCAATGCTAACGTTTTAAATGAAAATGCATCTTATTTGCATTGCTATGTAGCTAAAATGCACAAGCAGCTTCTGCTGATTAAAATGATATGCAGCATGCCTATATACTGTATGAGACTGTGGCTGTATCTGCATATGAAATGCTACACACAGAATATAGGCATGCTGCATATCATTTTAATCAGCAGAAGCTGCTGATGCCCATAGGCATATCAAATGCCCTAGGCAATTGCCTAGTTTGCCTATGCCTATGGCCGGCTCTGACTATACACTAAACTCATTTTATGCTGCTTGCCCCTTCATTCTCCTCAAATACACTGCCTAGTAACGAAGGAGGATGCACTCTGTGATAGCCATATCCGACTCTGGGCCTAGTTGGACAAAACCATGCGCACTGCAGGTGGGGCAGATGTAACATATGCAGAGAGAGTTAGATTTGGGTGGGGTGTGTTTAAACTGAAAGACTGCGTAGGTCATGAATGTGGCCAAGACAGCATAAACTCGCCGGCTGGGCATGCGGCACGCCTCTTAATGCATCACTCTGGCATGGAAGGGGTTACAGTTTTTGTGGGAGGAACGTAAGGAAAACTGCCTGGATTGTGATTGGCTGGATTCTGTATAGGGGCTGGTCTGACCTACATATAGTCTTCAGACCTAGGACAGACTGCCTCTTTTCCTGTTTTTTCCGTGGAACTGCAAGTACTACTGACTTAATCATATGTGCTAATTTTCAATTCTTCTTTTCATTTCATAACTCTCTTCTCCCTTCATTTTCCGCTCTCTTGTTCCTTCCCTATTATTCCTGCTAGTTACCTCTTCTTTCTCCTATCCCTGCTCCCTTACTCTGATCTATCTACTGTAACCCCCCTTTTTTATAGTCTTAGGCGGTGTTATACAACAAAATACATAAATTAACCCTCAGCCTGACCCGGCCGCAGCGCGGGCCTCCCTGCCCGGCTCCTGGACTCCGGCCGGGATGGGGTAGACTTGCTGCGGCTGCTGGATGGGAGACTCAGGGCGTGCACGGCCGTGCTCGGCCGCCCGCCCGTGCTCCCCTATGTCCGCGCTCTCCTCTCCGTCCCCGCCGCTGGCTGCGGCCGTGGACGGAGCGCAGGAGGTCCGGATGCAGCTGCGGCGGCCTGCCAGGGACGGTGTCCCTGCTCCCGCACTTGGCCCGGCTGTCGGCCGCGCGAGTTATGTGGGGCAGGGACAGCGCTCCCGCCCTGCTGCTCGGCGGCTCTCACCCGCCAGGGGGGGCAGCCCCCCCCCCCCTCCCCCTAATTATGGCTGCAGTATTGTAAAAAAAAAAAAATACATAAATTAATAAAATACCATGGAAAAACAAAAAAAAACAAAAAGGACCGTCAATGGCTCAGCGGACAAGCCACTGAGCAGCAGCACGTACGGTCCAGTGGGGGTGTCGTGTGGCTGGCGGACCCGAGGGGTCCGATGGCGCGCGTGTGCCGGTATTCCCTGCAGTCACCAGGGGGACCCATATTGGGCTTACTCCCGCTGGTGCTTATTTCCGGGGCAGTCTCAGGTCCGGGTAGCGCCCTCCCCTGGCAGGGCGGGGCGGCGCTCCCACGCTGTGGCTGCGGGTGGCCTGTTGCTGCCATTGTACCTGGCAGGACCGTCGGGCGGCTTCTTTCCGCGTCCGCTCGCGGAGGGACGGGCCGCCTGGCCTCTCCTGCCGAGGTTGTCCCCATGGCGCCAGCCCCTTTCCGGGTTGGGTCGCGTACCGATTACTGCTACCGCCAGACGTGGCCGTTCAGCCCCTGCCGGTCATAGGAACGGGGGTCGTGATGTGTAACTTGGACATCCAGTCAGCATTTCGTCTTCTCCCTCTGCACCTTTCCGCCTTTCGGTTTATGTTTTTTTTTTTTATATTTGGCGATGGCTATACATAGATCGGTGCCTCCCTATGGGTTGTTCTCTCTCTTGCGCATACTTCAAGGGATTCAGTTCTTTCCTCCATTGGTGCCTGGAGCATGCGACGGGCGAACGGCGAATTTCGCACGGCTTGCAGGATTTCCTTTTAATCGGGCCACAGGACTAAGATCGCTGCGCTAGCTTGTTACGGAGGGCACTAGCCCTCTTCGCACACTTCGAGGTTCCGGTGGCGCCTGAGTGGCCTTAGGGGCCCTCTGCATCCGTACATTTATCTCAGACTTCAGATTGATTCAGTCGCCGGCCTCTGTAGACTCCCGGTGGATACGGTGTTACGTCTTCACGATGATATCCTTTCTGCGATTGCTACGGGAAAGCTTACTCCCATGCTGGCTCAATCCCTATTGGGCCTGTTTACTTTTGCTTGCAAAGTTATCCCCATGGGTCGGGTTTTTCTGTAGAGTATTGGAGCGGGCGACAGTTGGAATTCCACGCCCGCATCATTTTCTCAGATTGTCCCTCGAAATTCGGCGGGATTTACGTATAAGGGAGGAATTTCTGGTTCGTTTCAGCAGCGTTTGTGTTAGGTGGGAGGCGGTCGTGTCTGGCACCTTCCTGGAGCTTTTCTCGGATGCCTTTGGTGCTTTTCTCGGATGCCTCTGGTGCTTGCGATTGGCTAGCACGTCACGACGCACTTGCTGTTGCTGGAACTTTTTCCCATACTGGGCGCATTGGAGCTCTGGCGCTATGCCCTGCGTAACAAACAGGTGGTCTTCTGGTGCGACAATTTGGGCGTGGTTTTTGCCATCATCAGGCAGGAGTCCACATCCTGGCCGGTACTGCGGGTCTTCGCGCAGATAGTCTTGCTATGCTGGGTGAACAACATTACGTTGCGAGCCAAGCCTTTCTCGCGGCGACTGGCAACGGTTTGGGCAGTTGGCTCCTACAGCTCTAATCCAAGGGGACTTCTGTCCTGCTTCTGTGTGCGGATTGGAGGATTTAGCCCACAGGCCTTTGGCTCCTGCAACTTTCGCGGCTACCTTCTGGAGAGGGGCCATAGTGGTAAGACCCCTCACAAGGCAGATGGCCCATAGTTTCATTGTATTCGGAATGGTCAGGGATGGTGGCAGAAGGCCGATCCCGGAACATCTGGGCACCAGGCCCTCAGGGATGGTGGCAGGCCGACCCCGGAACATCTGGGCAGAAGGCCCTCCTACATTTAGGATTTTGTTTCACTTATAATTTTGAGATATTTTCTTTTCATGTGCTGTCTGCTTTATGCTATGTGTGATAAATATTTCAACCCTCCCTTATTTAGAGAGGGAGTTTTTCATCCAAGTTTCAATTGAATAGGCCTTCCTCTCAGTCAATAAAAGCCGTCGACATACGCCCCGCCGGTTTGTGGGGTAGGATTCAGCGCTCACGACGGATACGATACGGGGATACGAGGTTCGCCTCTTTATGGCGGCCTTTACAATGGCTTTCCACCGTGCATTCAGGGTGGGTGAGACGGTGTCCGTCTTTCGGACTTCTGCCTCGCCCATGCTGGCGGCCCACGTCGTCGTATGCCCCGACGGTTTGTGGTGTAGGATTCAGCGCTCCAAGACTGACGTAGTCGGCAGGGGGCTGTGGGTTCGAGTGGGTCGGGCTCGTGTGCGGGGCATTTGTCCAGTTATCGCAGCCCGGTCTTCTTTGTCCGTACGGCCTCCAACGCCTCTCGGGTGGCTCGTCCATAGTGACGGTTCCCAGTTTACCATATATCAATTCCGGTCGGTTTTGGGGCGTTGTATTTTATACATGGGTATATCTCCGGCCGACTATGGGACTCACCCTTTCCGCATCGGCGCTGCTTCAGCAGCCGCTGCGGCGGGTTGGTCTGAAGTCGAAGTCCGGGCACTGGGTAGGTGGAGGTTTGGTGCAGTCTGGCGCTGTATCAGGCCTTTTCCTCCCTGTGCGCCCCTTTTGAGGATTAGCTGCTCGTCGCAGTTGCACTTTGCGACTGTGGGGGCCTTGAGGAATTTTTGTTTTATCGTTGGTTTTAATTACGGCTGTTGCCGGCTGACGAAGTTTTGCGTTTTTGCCTCAAGTCAAATTGGGCGACCCCTACCCTTAACCCCAGTAACACCCTTCTTTTGTAGGCAGGCGGCTAGATCCGCGCTTTATATAATATATTCTGTTTTCTTTAGTTTGAGTGAGTGAGTTTTTCTTCGTATTCTGGAGTTGGGTTTTTCGGTTCAGGTGGCGGTGGCAGGTTGGTAATCTGGCAGTTGGCCGGTTTCTGAACGGTTAATTTAGTTTAACTTAAGGAGTTTATTGTTAGTAAGTTCGGGTGAACTTTTAGGTAATTTTATAGTCTTATTATTAATTGAGGGGCACCACCGTACCTGGTGGGCCCATATGATAGATCATAAACATGTGTGGATATCGGGGCCGGTGGCCCTATTTTTTACCCCGTAGGGGCGGAGCGTACCTCCGTCCCTACAACGGTTGGTGGGCAGGGGTAGTGGCAAAAGGTCGACCCATGGCCTTGGATTTTTGGATTTCTGATGTCTGGGATGGGGGCAGGAGGCCGATCCCGGAACATCTGGGGCAGAAGGCCCCCTCACACATATGTTTTTATTGCTCGGGATGGAGGCAGGAGGCCAATCCCGGAACATCTGGGGCAGAAGGCCCCCTTACACACACATGTTTATTGCTCTATTTCGTCATATCATTTTGGATCACCCTTATTAAGTTCTTTATCATGCTTAACCGTTCTTCTCCCCACCACCTTAGTTAGAGAGGGAAGTCTGCATTTTTAGTTTTAGTATTAATAGGCCTCCCTCTCAGTCAAAATAAAAAGCTGACCCCTTTCACGCCAATTATGGTTGTTGTGTCTTTATTTATTAAGATAAGTGTGCTTGAGTGGCGTGCGTATGCATCTGACGTGTGAAGTTTAATCTAAATTGCAGTGTAAAAATGAAGAAGACAGTATTTACCCTGCACAGAAACAAAATAACCCATACAAATCTAACTCTCTCTGCACATGTTATATCTGCCTCCCCTGCAGTGCACATAAGGGGTCATTCCGACCCGTTCGCACGCAGCGGTTCTTTGCTGCGGTGCGAATGGGTCGGAAATGTGCATGCGCGGTGGACGCATTGCACATGCGTCGTTGCCCGGCGGCGATCGTCACGGGCCCGTGACACCACCAGCGAGAAAAGTGATCGCAGCGGCGATCGCAAGAAGATGGACAGGCGGGAGGCGTTCCGGGGTGGATACTCACCGTTTCCCAGGCGTGGTGAGGCCAACGCAGGCGTGTCCAGGCGTTTGGAGGGCGGATGTCTGACATCACAGCCGGGATCTTCATCGCTGGATCCGTCGCACTGGGTAAGTAGCTGCAGGGCTGGTCTTGTTTTGCAAGAATCTTTTTTAGCATAGCAGGGCTGCACAAGCTATCACATCCCTGCTATTCTAAAATACACTCCCCCATAGGCGGCGTCAGGTTGATCGCACGAGCAGCAAAAAGTTGCTAAGTGTGATCAACTCGGAATGACCCCCATGGTTTTGCCCAACTGCTAACAAATTTGCTGCTGCGATCAGGTCTGAATTACCCCCTGTGACATTTATAAAGCGTTGCAAAAAAAAAATCCATTTTTTTTTTTTTAAATTTCCGGCAAACAGGTTTATGGATAAGAGGTGGCACACCTGAGTTACCAGGTAAGGACCGGATGGCTCACATACTTGTGTACAAAGAAAGAAGCAAAGACCCTCTCTGTACAGACCCTAAGCAGAACACAAGCGATGCAAGGATTACACACGCAGCAGGGAGCAGGCAGACACTCTGGGGAACTCTCAGTCTGGTACAGACAAGAACTAAACAAATGCATCAATCTTGTCAAGAAAACAACAGCGGATCTCGGAATGTGGATATTAAAACATTAATGGCAGATAAAGCTTCCTATCGCTGTGTCCTTTAAATGCCCCCTAGCACAAGACCGAAAACTCCAGCTCTCTCCATAGGGACATCATCAAAACAGATTAACTTGTAGTGCTGGGATACTGCTGCTCACTAACTGGGTATATTTCCTTATTAAACTGGGAATTAGAAATTCCTGGTTATAATACCTATATTATAGTTCTGCAGGCACAAGCACAACGTAGGACGGACAATTATATGTGAAACTTGCTGGTCTAAACACCTGTTTCAGTGCTAATAATGACCGTTCATTCACGTCTGTCCCAGTGGAGCTTACAATCTAAATTCCCCATCATAAAGGCGCGTACACTGTAAGGCCAAATCTAAGCTAGCCAGTATCTTTCTGAAATTTGGGAAAAAAACAGAACACCCAGATTATGCAGTGCTAACTACTGTGCCACTGTTCACTAGTTATCCAGTAAATCATAAATAAATAAAAATAATAAGAATTTTTTAAATACTCTGGTTTCTCAGCTTAAAAGGAAAATAACACAAAAAGTTATTTAATACCATTATTGCAACCTTTCTATAGAAAAGTGACTTATTAGTAATTTATAATTGGAACTGTACATACAGTATGAAATCTACGTTATTTATTATCCTTTATTTATATGGCGTCACATGGGATCCGCAGCGCCCAATTACAGAGTAAACAAATAAGCAAAACACGAAGACAGTGACTTACAACTCAATACAATATAGGACAAGTACAGGGTACACAAACATACTGTAGCTGCGTCAGTAAACAGCACTGAAATAAGTATCGGTATGGCAGAAAACCGAGGGATTTGGCGCCATCAGAGGGAGTATTGAAAAGAAGATAGTTAAGTAATTGACGTAGAAGCACATGAGGGAAGAGGGCCCTGCTCGTGAAAGCTTACATGATTGTAAAGTGCAGTAAGTGGGACAAATACAAATAAGACAGGTGATCAGGAAACAAGCTCTAGAAGGGAACTAGTAGGTTACTCAAGCTGCAGCCTAGGGCACCTGGACGTGGGGGGACGGTGATGAGGTAGTAACTGAGCCAACCTCAGTCAATTAGTGGCCAGCATGACGTTGATTTGCCTACAAGTGGCCTGGATTAGCCACCTTTCTGGAAACTGAGAATTTGACGGCAGCTAAGAACCGCTTGGCCTATATAGTCTGCCCTAAACACATACACACACTTACACACTGGCGTTACTTGTTGTCGAGAGCCAGGAAACCTTCCAGTATATTTTGGAGTGTGGAAGGAACCTGGAGGCTGGAGCACTTGAAGAATACCCACACAAGCACAGGGAGAATATACAAACTCCACACAGTTAGGGCAGTGCTGTCAAGCAGCAATGCTAACCTTTACATCATCCGTGGCTCAGCCATGGGCTTGTGGTGTCACATGTCACACAGTAGATGAATAATTGGCAATGCACCGGAACAGGATCGTCAGAGGAGCCCAAATTGCAACTACATGGGGTGTGGCAGCCTAACGCCCTAAGGAACCATCTACTACTGGCCAGCCACTGATGCTAATAACACCACTATAACACTACCAATAGTTACATCCTTGGCTCTGGAATGCTAAATTATCGGGTGTGGTATGCAAGGTTGACAGTAACTAGGACGACAGGTCAAATGGTCGACATGAGTTTTTTTATGTTTTTTTGTGTGTCGTTTTCTCCGTACAGTGACCGGGAACCCCAAATAGTGCACCGTGTCCCCTCGCATGGCGAGTGAAGCTTCGGGCAGGTTACTATTCCCAATTGTAATCCGCGTGATCGTTAAGTATGAAAAAGGTTAAAAAAAATAAAGAAAATTGTGAAAAACTCATGTCGACCTTTTGACCTGTCGGCCTAGAGACCCTGTCGACCTAGTTACTGTTGACCAATAGTGGTCGACCTAGTTACTGTTGCCCTAGAGACCGGATCCCAAATTATCGGTACCAGCTGCATGCAATCACTGTGTCCTGCCGCAGCCTGATGCTATAGCGGCACATGCAGCAAGGCATCGATGTTCGGTACTGCGCGCGTGCCATACGGGTCTGCGACAGAGGACACCAGTGAGGCATCAGGCTGTCAGTGGTTGATAGTTTGATGTTGTTTGGGGTTGGGGCGGCGACGGCCTCTGTTTCTCAAAACGGTGGAGTGTCACCGTCGTTGTGGGTCAGAGACAGGGCCAGGCCTTTTTCTTGTATGGCCCCATGGGGACGCAGCTCGGATCAGTAATGCATGCAGGAAGAGGGATGCCTGCTGCTGCATTATCATACTAAAGCTATCACTGCTGCTTACATGGAAGTAGACAGCCCCCCCGGAAACATCAGAATCAGGCCCAAAGGAGCTGACAATCTATGAGGTGTGTGGAACACTTGATAAATACGTAAGTGGAACAACAATTCTGACGGTCGGAATTCTAGCGGTTCCTGGCTCCCGGCAGCTGATAACTTTTGTCACTCCAGTAGTGGAACCACATTTTCATAGATAGTGCCGGAATATACTGTAGGTCAGAGATTCTCAAACTCGGTCCTCGGGAGCCCACACGGTGCATGTTTTGCAGGTAACCCAGCAGGTGCACAGGTGTATTAATTACTCACTGACACATTTTAAAAGGTCTACAGGTGGAGCTAATTTTCTCTATCGTCCTAGTGGATGCTGGGGTTCCTGAAAGGACCATGGGGAATAGCGGCTCCGCAGGAGACAGGGCACAAAAAGTAAAGCTTTAGGATCAGGTGGTGTGCACTGGCTCCTCCCCCTATGACCCTCCTCCAAGCCTCAGTTAGATTTTTGTGCCCGGCCGAGAAGGGTGCAATCTAGGTGGCTCTCCTAAAGAGCTGCTTAGAAAAGTTTAGCTTAGGTTTTTTATTTTACAGTGAGTCCTGCTGGCAACAGGATCACTGCAACGAGGGACTTAGGGGAGAAGAAGTGAACTCACGTGCGTGCAGGATGGATTGGCTTCTTTGGCTACTGGACATTAGCTCCAGAGGGACGATCACAGGTACAGCCTGGATGGTCACCGGAGCCTCGCCGCCGGCCCCCTTGCAGATGCTGAAAAGAGAAGAAGGTCCAGAATCGGCAGCAGAAGACTCCTCAGTCTTCTTAAGGTAGCGCACAGCACTGCAGCTGTGCGCCATTGCTCTCAGCACACTTCACACGGCAGTCACTGAGGGTGCAGGGCGCTGGGAGGGGGGCGCCCTGGGAGGCAATGTAAACCTATTTTTTGGCAAAAAATACCTCACATATAGCCTCCGGAGGCTATATGGAGATATTTAACCCCTGCCAGAATCCGTTGAAGAGCGGGAGACGAGCCCGCCGAAAAAGGGGCGGGGCCTATCTCCTCAGCACACAGCGCCATTTTCCCTCACAGAAAGGCTGGAGGGAAGGCTCCCAGGCTCTCCCCTGCACTGCACTACAGAAACAGGGTTAAAACAGAGAGGGGGGGCACTAATTTGGCGTTAGAAATATATAAAAAGATGCTATAAGGGAAAACACTTATATAAGGTTGTCCCTATATAATTATAGCGTTTTTTGGTGTGTGCTGGCAAACTCTCCCTCTGTCTCTCCAAAGGGCTAGTGGGTCCTGTCCTCTATCAGAGCATTCCCTGTGTGTGTGCTGTGTGTCGGTACGTGTGTGTCGACATGTATGAGGACGATGTTGGTGAGGAGGCGGAGCAATTGCCTGTAATGGTGATGTCACTCTCTAGGGAGTCGACACCGGAATGGATGGCTTATTTAGGGAATTACGTGATAATGTCAACACGCTGCAAGGTCGGTTGACGACATGAGACGGCCGACAAACAATTAGTACCGGTCCAGACGTCTCAAAAACACCGTCAGGGGTTTTAAAACGCCCGTTTACCTTAGTCGGTCGACACAGACACGGACACTGAATCCAGTGTCGACGGTGAATAAACAAACGTATTCCTTATTAGGGCCACACGTTAAGGGCAATGAAGGAGGTGTTACATATTTCTGATACTACAAGTACCACAAAAGAGGGTATTATGTGGGATGTGAAAAAACTACCTGTAGTTTTTCCTGAATCAGATAAATTAAATGAAGTGTGTGATAATGCGTGGGTTCCCCCCGATAGAAAATTATTGGCGGTATACCCTTTCCCGCCAGAAGTTAGGGCGCGTTGGGAAACACCCCTTAGGGTGGATAAGGCGCTCACACGCTTATCAAAACAAGTGGCGGTACCGTCTATAGATAGGGCCGTCCTCAAGGAGCCAGCTGACAGGAGGCTGGAAAATATCATATAAAAGTATATACACACATACTGGTGTTATACTGCGACCAGCGATCGCCTCAGCCTGGATGTGCAGAGCTGGGGTGGCTTGGTCGGATTCCCTGACTAAAAATATTGATACCCTTGACAGGGACAGTATTTTATTGACTATAGAGCATTTAAAGGATGCATTTCTATATATGCGAGATGCACAGAGGGATATTTGCACTCTGGCATCAAGAGTAAGTGCGATGTCCATATCTGCCAGAAGATGTTTATGGACACGACAGTGGTCAGGTGATGCAGATTCCAAACGGCACAAAGGTGTATTGCCGTATAAAGGAAGAGGAGTTATTTGGGGTCGGTCCATCGGACCTGGTGGCCACGGCAACTGCTGGAAAATCCACCGTTTTTACCCTAAGTCACATCTCTGCAGAAAAAGACACCGTCTTTTCAGCCTCAGTCCTTTCGTCCCTATAAGAGTCATATTTGCCCAGGGATAGAGGAAAGGGAAGAAGACTGCAGCAGGCAGCCCATTCCCAGGAACAGAAGCCTTCCACCGCTTCTGCCAAGCTCTCAGCATGACGCTGGGACCGTACAGGACCCCTGGATCCTACAAGTAGTATCCCAGGGGTACAGATTGGAATGTCGAAACGTTTCCCCCTCGCAGGCTCCTGAAGTCTGCTTTACCAAGGTATCCCTCCGACAAGGAGGCAGTATGGGAAAAAATTCACAAGCTGTATTCCCAGCAGGTGATAATCAAATTACCCCTCCTACAACAAGGAAAGGGGTATTATTCCACACTATATTGTGGTACTGAAGCCAGAAGGCTAGGTGAGACCTATTCTAAATCTAAAAAAAATTTGAACACTTACAAAGGTTCAAATCAAGATGGAGTCACTCAGAGCAGTGATAACGAACCAGGAAGAAGGGGACTATATAGTGTCCCAGGACATCAGGGATGCTTACCTCCATGTCCCAAATTTGCCCTTCTCACTAAGGGTACCTCAGGTTCGTGGTATAGAACTGTCACTGTCAGTTTCAGACGCTGCCGTTTGGATTGTCCACGGCACCCCGGGTCTTTACCAAGGTAATGGCCGAAATGATGATTCTTCTTCGAAGAAAAGGCGTCTTAATTACCCCTTACTTGGACGATCTCCTGATAAGGGCAAAGTCCAGGGAACAGTTGGAGGTCGGAGTAGCACTATCTCGGATACTGCTACAACAGCACGGATGGATTCTAAATATTCCAAAATCGCAGCTGATCCTGACGACACGTCTGCTGTGCCTAGGGATGATTCTGGACACAGTCCAGAAAAAGGTGTTTCTCCCGGAAGAGAAAGCCAGGGAGTTATCCGAGCTAGTCAAGAACCTCCTAAAACCAGGAAAGGTGTCAGTGCATCATTGCACAAGGGTCCTGGTAAAAATGGTGGCTTCCTACGAAGAAATTCCATTCGGCAGATTTCACGCAAGAACTTTTCAGTGGGATCTGCTGGACAAATGGTCCGGATCGCATCTTCAGATGCATCAGCGGATAACCCTATATCCAAGGACAAGGGTGTCTCTCCTGTGGTGGTTACAGAGTGCTCATCTTCTAGAGGGCCGCAGATTCGGCATTCAGGATTGGATGCTGGTGACCACGGAGGCCAGCCCGAGAGGCTGGGGAGCAGTCACACAAGGAAAAAATTTCCAGGGAGTGTGATCAAGTCTGGAGACTTTTCTCCACATAAATATACTGGAGCTAAGGGTAAATTTATAATGCTCTAAGCTTAGCAAGACCTCTGCTTCAAGGTCAGCCGGTATTGATCCAGTGGGAAAAACATCACGGCAGTCGCCCACGTAAACAGACAGGGCGGCACAAGAAGCAGGAGGGCAATGGCAAAAACTGCAAGGACTTTTCGCTGGGCGGAAAATCATGTGATAGCACTGTCAGCAGTGTTTCATTCCGGGAGTGGAAACTGGGAAGCAGACTTCCTCAGCAGGCACGACCTCCACCCGGGAGAGTGGAAACTTCATCGGGAAGTTTTTCCACATGATTGTGAACCGTTGGGAAATACCAAAGGTGGACATGATGGCGTCCCGTCTGAACAAAAAACGGGACAGGTATTGCGCCAGGTCAAGAGACCCTCAGGCAATAGCTGTGGACGTTCTGGTAACACCGTGGGTGTACCAGTCGGTGTATGGGTTCCCTCCTCTGCTTCTCATACCTAAGGTACTGAGAATTATAAGACGTAGAGGAGTAAGAACTATACTCATGGCTCCGGATTGGCCAAGAAGGACTTGGTACCCGGAACTTCAAGAGATGCTCACAGAGGACTTATGGCCTCTGCCGCTAAGAAGGGACTTGCTTCAGCAAGTACCATGTCTGTTCCAAGACTTACCGCAGCTGCGTTTGACGGCATGGCGGTGGAACGCCGGATCCTAAGGGAAAAAGGCATTCCGGAAGAGGTCATTCCTACCCTGGTCAAAGCCAGGAAGGAGGTGACCGCACAACATTATCACCACATGTGGCGGAAATATGTTGCGTGGTGTGAGGCCAGGAAGGCCCCACGAAGAAATTTCAACTCGGTCGATTCCTGCATTTCCTGCAAACAGGAGTGTCTATGGGCCTCAAATTGGGGCCCATTAAGGTTCAAATTTCGGCCCTGTCGATTTTCTTCCAGAAAGAATTGGCTTCAGTTCCTGAAGTCCAGAAGTTTGTCAAGGGAGTATTGCATATACAACCCCCTTTTGTGCCTCCAGTGGCACTGTGGGATCTCAACGTAGTTCTGGGATTCCTCAAATCACATTGGTTTAAAACCAGTCAAATCTGTGGATTTGAAGCATCTCACATGAAAAGTGACCATGCTCTTGGCTCTGGCCTGGGCCAGGCGAGTGTCAAATTGGTGGGTTTTTTCTCAAAAAAGCCCATATCTATTTGTCCATTCGGACAGGGCAGAGCTGCGGACTCGTCCCCAGTTCTCTCCCTAAGGTGGTGTCAGTGTTTCACCTGAACCAGCTTATTGTGGTGCCTTGCGCCTACTAGGGACTTGGAGGACTCCAAGTTGCTGGATGTTGTCAGGGCCCTGAAAGTATAGGTTCCAGGACGGCTGGAGTCAGGAAAACTGACTTGCTGTTATCCTGTATGCACCCAACAAACTGGGTGCTCTTGCTTCTAAGCAGACTATTGCTAGTTGGATGTGTAATACAATTCAGCTTGCACATTCTGTGGCAGGCCTGCCACAGCCAAAATATGTAAATGCCCATTCCACAAGGAAGGTGGGCTCATCTTGGGCGGCTGCCCGAGGGGTCTCGGCTTTACAACTTTGCCGAGCGGCTATTTAGTCAGGGGCAAACACGTTTGTAAAATCCTACAAATTTGATACCCTGGCTAAGGAGGACCTGGAGTTCTCTCATTCGGTGCTGCAGAGTCATCCGCACTCTCCCGCCCGTTTGGGAGCTTTGGTATAATCCCCATGGTCCTTTCAGGAACCCCAGCATCCACTAGGACGATAGAGAAAATAAGAATTTACTTACCGATAATTCTATTTCTCGGAGTCCGTAGTGGATGCTGGGCGCCCATCCCAAGTGCGGATTATCTGCATTACTTGTACATAGTTACAAAAATCGGGTTATTATTGTTGTGAGCCATCTTTTCAGAGGCTCCGCTGTTATCATACTGTTAACTGGGTTCAGATCACAGGTTGTACAGTGTGATTGGTGTGGCTGGTATGAGTCTTACCCGGGATTCAAAATCCTTCCTTATTGTGTACGCTCGTCCGGGCACAGTATCCTAACTGAGGCTTGGAGGAGGGTCATAGGGGGAGGAGCCAGTGCACACCACCTGATCCTAAAGCTTTACTTTTTGTGCCCTGTCTCCTGCGGAGCCGCTATTCCCCATGGTCCTTTCAGGAACCCCAGCATCCACTACGGACTCCGAGAAATAGAATTATCGGTAAGTAAATTCTTATTATTTCACTTGTGATTCTGTGAGGAGACCTGCAAAACATGCACTGTGTGGGCCCCCGAGAACCGAGTTTGAGAACCTGTGCTGTAGGTGGTCATTCCGAGTTGATCGCAGCCAGCAACTTTTTGCTGCTGCTGCGATCAACCAGCCCACGCCTATGGGGGAGTGTATTTTAGCTTAGCAGGAATGCGATCGCTTGTGCAGTCCTGCTAAGCTAAAAAATTTCAAGTAAAACAAGACTATCCCTGGACATACTTACCCTGTGCGACGATCTCTGCGATGCTGGAGCCGGCTTTGACGTCAGACATCCGCCCTCCGTTCTCCTGGACACGCCTGCGTTTTCCTTACCACTCCCCGAAAACGGTCTCCAACGGTCCGGATCCGCCCAGGTACGCCTTCTTTCTGTCAATCTTCTTTGCGGTCGGCTCTGCGACCGCTTCCATTGCAGGCCGCGACGTAACCCAGCGACCCCTGTCGCCGGGCAACATCGTGCATGTGCAATGCGGCCACCGCGCATGCGCATTCCGGACCCGTTCGCACCACAGCGACAAACCGCTGCATGCGATCGAGTCGGAATGACCCCCATAGCACCAGAGTCTTTGTGCATGACTGATGACATTTCCCTCTTCAGGGTAGCGGGGTCACGGATATCTGCGCACATTGTCACATCCCATTTTAAAATGGGCCTGATTAGAACTGTTCCAATAAGACAAAAGTTAATGGTTATGAAAAAGTGTTGAGCAGGGGACTGTACTCCATTGTACCTTATAATGGGCCTAAATCAGACCTGACAGCAACAGCAAGCTTTATCTCTAATGGGCGAAGCCATGTGCACTGCAGGTGGGGCAGATGTAACATGTGCAGAGAGAGTTAGATTTGGGCAGGGCCGTTTCTTGGGGCAGGCGAGCAGTGCAACCGCACTGGGCGCCCGCCGCAGCACTAACTGTGGCTCCCTGCTTCCCCCTCCTATTTCTCCCCGAGTAACCCGCTCGGGAAGCAGAGTTTCACGGAATTACGCAACCCCGTTACTCCGCGAAACTCCCCCCCAGTGGAGTACAGAGGGGGATCCAAGTTAGGAAGAGGGAAAGGCCGGCGCGAGGAGCGACTGGTGAGGCAGGCCAAAGAGTGGTAATCACCTCTGTAAGTATTCTCTCTCTCTCTCTCTCTCTCAATGTGTAAAATGGGGACACCTGCCGTAATGTGTGAAATGGGGACTCTTGCCTGCCGTAGTGTGGGGATTTAATGTATCAAGGGCATTGCGGTGTGTGGCATAATATGGTGCAGGGGGCATTACTGTGTGGGGCTTAATATGGTAGAATTTTTTTTTCCTGTGGTGGTCGTGATCTGTTGGAGCAGGGTCAAAAACTGGATTGTGAGGTTGTCTTTTCAGACGAGGCCATGCCCATTTAAATGAGGCCACACCCATTTAGATGAGGCCACGCCCCCTTGCCTGGGGCGCGCACAAGTTTTTTTTTTTATCTAGGTGTGTGTGGGGGGTGGGGCACATTTTTTTATGTCATGGGGGGGCGCATTTTAAAATCTCGCACTGGGAGCCAAATTGGCTAGAAACAGCCCTGGATTTGGGTGGGGTGTGTTCAAACTGAAATCTAAATTGCAGTGTAAAAATAAAGCAGCCAGTATTTACCCTGCACAGAAACAATATAACCCACCCAAATTTAAAGGGCACCATACACTACAAAGATAATGCCTGATTTCATCCGATTTCGACTTTTCGGGCCGATAAATTGGATGAAAAGTGGCAAATCGGATGCGTTATACATCCGATCCGAACCGCGTTCCCGTGAGCATCGGGTCGGAGCCCCTAGGTCGTTAGTGCTGCACTCGTGATATGTGGGATCGCATACAATACATCGTATGCAAAATGCCGCATACGATGTATCGTATGCAATCCTGCCGCCCGGGAAGCTGCCGGGCGGTTCAAGGGAAATCATATTCGACTTTAGCCTCCGACATGTCCCTGTAGTGTATGGGGCCCTTAACTTTCTCTGCACATGTTACATCTGTCCCACTTGCAGTGCAGCCTGGTTTTGCCCATTAGAGAATGATTTTGCTTTTGCAATCAGGTCTGAATTAGGCCCAATGTTCTTCTAACTTATTTTGCTGTAACCAATCACATTTTCACGCTTATTACTGGACTGTCAGAAGCATCTGATTGTGTAACCGCAAAACACGGTTATTTACACCACACAGTACTATTATTTTCCATGGGAATTGATTCAGAATGTCAAAATAGAATAAAATGGCAGACTAGGATAAACCATGTCAGGGTCACAGGGTTATTTCCCCCACTTAGCTCTAGTCTGAAGGTTAGTCTCATGTCCTCCCTTAGTAATTATGGGTCTAATTCATGTTTGTACGCAATGGCTGATTCTCACGCAATGGAGCGATTATTAGAAGACTGAGCATGTGCCGCGATTGTGTTGCTGTGATCTCGTTCGCAATAAGGAATACATTGTAAAAAAAAAAATGGCAGGAAGTGACCGCTTGGAGTATACTGGGGGTGGTAGGCAAAACGCAGGCGTTTTCGGGTCAGCTGCGAGCTCGAACGCTCTCAAACATGGCGCCTGTGCCGTTACCGCTGTGTCCAGTCTGCTTAGTTGGGTCCGATGTTCCTTGTTTCAGCGTGTAAGTCGCAACTCTATACGCAACTGCGAATGAGGTTGCGATGGCTCCGGTGAGCCCCTTTTTTCTTTCCTTGGTGGCTGCTTCACTCGCTAACATTAGAAACTCCGGAGCCTAGAAAATCACAATTGCATATGCGTACAAACATGAATGAGGTCCTATGTGCAGTATGTCGGACTGTCTCTAAGTCCTCAAAACAGAACGGCCCACTCAAACTTTAATGCACTATGGGGGACATTTACTAAGCAGTGATAAGAGCGGAGAAGTGAGCCAGTGGAGAAGTTGCCCCATCAACCAATCAGCAGCTCTATATCATTTTATAGTATGCAAATTATAAATGTTACTTCAGTGCAGATTGGTTGATGGGGCAACTTCTCCACTGGCTCACTTCTCTGCTCTTATCACTGCTTAGTAAATGCCCCCCTAAGTGCTTGATTCAGAAATGGATACAGCAGCACAGCCCCTGTGTCTTTGTACGCAGCGGCTATGCCAAAATATACTCAGTGTTCTCCATGAGCTTTATTTGTCGGGCGGTCCATCCGGCAAAAAACCCCTGCTGCTCAGCACCGGCAATCTACCCTCTCAGCACAGTCATGCTTGTGAAAGCCGCACTGCACTGACGTCAGCCTGGGCCACGGTGGCTGGAAAATTTTCTGGGGAGAACACTGATGCTAATATGGCAAGAGGCATCTCGAGCAAATAGATGTCTCCTGTCGGCATCTGTGAACTACTGCTGTGTCCGGATAACTCTGCATGAACACTGGTCAATCCTTCGGCTGCCCAGGATGACCAGTGTTTTCACACTGCCAGCGGCCTCGGCACACCCTGAGAATGAGAGCAGTATGCCCGTTTTCTGCAATGTTGGCTCTTCCCTACCCCCAAATGGACGCAGTACGTGCAGGTCTCTCAGGCAGCGGCATAGGGGGTAATACGACCAGTGCCCAAGAAACACAGATCTGCACATGTGCAGTACCATTGGGTTAGCGCATATCTGTGTCAGGGGCGGCAGCGCATTGCGCCAGATCCCGGCCGTTGCTAGGCAGCTGAGCCGGCGCATCACTTCCGCCCCTGGCTCTCCGTACCCGACTGGTTGCTTAGCAACCAGGGACACCAGGCGGCCACCCTGCACTGCGATCCCGGCTGTTGCTAAGCAGCCGGGACGCTCTGCTCCCAGAGACAGGTGCGATGATCAGGGTCCGGGGGCTGGGCTGCTGGGTATCCTCTCATTGGTCTGCAGGGCCTTTTTATTGGAGTAAGGGCAGTAAATCCTCGCCGGTGATAGCTTCCTGTGGAGCCTGTACCTTGCCTCTGGAGTGTTCCTGCTTTCGGCCAGTTCGTTCCTGCATCCTGTATCCCGTTTTCCGGAGCCCTGTTCTGGGAATCTGTTCCTGCCTTCCAGTCCAGTGATCCTGTATCTTCAGCCTCGGGGTCCTGTTTGCTTCTACGTGCACCTTTCCCGGTGTCGTGAGTAGTGATGAGCGGGTTCGGTTTCTCGGAAACCGAACCCCCCCGAACTTCACGCTTTTTACACGGGTCCGAGGCAGACTCGGATCTTCCCGCCTTGCTCGGTTAACCCGAGCGCGCCCGAACGTCATCATCCCGCTGTCGGATTCTCGCGAGGCTCGGATTCTATCGCGAGACTCGGATTCTATATAAGGAGCCGCGCGTCGCCGCCATTTTCACACGTGCATTGAGATTGATAGGGAGAGGACGTGGCTGGCGTCCTCTCCGTTTAGAGTAGACTAGAGAGTAGTAGAGACACTTGATTTACTAATTTTGGGGAGCATATTAGGACGGAGTACTACTTGCTGATAGTGTGACCAGTGACCACCAGTTTAATTAATCCGTTCTCTGCCTGAAAAAAAACGATACACAGTGTGACACAGTCACATACCATATCTGTGCTCAGCCTCAGTGTGCCCTCAGTGTGCTGCATCATCTATGTAATACTGTATATCTGACTGTGCTGAGTGCTCACTGCTCACACAGCTTAATTGTGGGGGAGACTGGGGAGCAGTTATAGCAGGAGTACATATTTTAACAGTGCACACTTTTGCTGCCAGAGTGCCACTGCCAGTGCCAGTGTGACTGACCAGTGACCACTACTACTTGCTGATAGTGTGACCAGTGACCACCAGTTTAATTAATCCGTTCTCTGCCTGAAAAAAAAACGATACACAGTGTGACACAGTCACATACCATATCTGTGCTCAGCCTCAGTGTGCCCTCAGTGTGCTGCATCATCTATGTAATACTGTATATCTGACTGTGCTGAGTGCTCACTGCTCACACAGCTTAATTGTGGGGGAGACTGGGGAGCAGTTATAGCAGGAGTACATATTTTAACAGTGCACACTTTTGCTGCCAGAGTGCCACTGCCAGTGTGACTGACCAGTGACCACTGACCACCAGTATATTGTGATTGTCTGCCTGAAAAAGATAAACACTCGTCGTGTGGTGTTTTTATTCTATAAACGCATTCTGCTGACAGTGTCCAGCAGGTCCGTCATTATATAATATATACCTGTCCGGCTGCAGTAGTGATATATATATATATTTTATATCTCATTATCATCCAGTCTATATTAGCAGCAGACGCAGTACGGTAGTCCACGGCTGTAGCTACCTCTGTGTCGGCAGTCGCTCGTCCATCCATAATTGTATACCACCTACCCGTGGTGTTTTTTTTTTTCTATCTTCTTGATACTAGTAGCTTACTTTAGGAGTCTGCAGTGCTGAGCTGACAGTGTCCAGCAGGTCCGTCATTATATAATATATACCTGTCCGGCTGCAGAAGTGATATATATATATATTTTTTACATCATTATCATCCAGTCTATATTAGCAGCAGACGCAGTACGGTAGTCCACGGCTGCAGCTACCTCTGTGTCGGCAGTCGCTCGTCCATCCATAATTGTATACCACCTACCTGTGGTGTTTTTTTTTTTTTCTATCTTCTTGATTCTAGTAGCTTACTTTAGGAGTCTGCAGTGCTGAGCTGACAGTGTCCAGCAGGTCCGTCATTATATAATATATACCTGTCCGGCTGCAGTAGTGATATATATATATATATATTTTTTATATCATTATCATCCAGTCTATATTAGCAGCAGACGCAGTACGGTAGTCCACGGCTGTAGCTACCTCTGTGTCGGCAGTCGCTCGTCCATCCATAATTGTATACCACCTACCTGTGGTGTTTGTTTTTTTCTATCTTCTTGATACTAGTAGCTTACTTTAGGAGTCTGCAGTGCTGAGCTGACAGTGTCCAGCAGGTCCGTCATTATATAATATATACCTGTCCGGCTGCAGTAGTGATATATATATATATTTTTTATATCATTATTATCCAGTCTATATTAGCAGCAGACGCAGTACGGTAGTCCACGGCTGTAGCTACCTCTGTGTCGGCAGTCGCTCGTCCATCCATAAGTATACTAGTATCCATCCATCTCCATTGTTTACCTGAGGTGCCTTTTAGTTGTGCCTATTAAAATATGGAGAACAAAAATGTTGAGGTTCCAAAAATAGGGAAAGATCAAGATCGACTTCCACCTCGTGCTGAAGCTGCTGCCACTAGTCATGGCCGAGACGATGAAATGCCAGCAACGTCGTCTGCCAAGGCCGATGCCCAATGTCATAGTACAGAGCATGTAAAATCCAAAACACCAAATATCAGTAAAAAAAGGACTAAAAAATCTAAAATAAAATTGTCGGAGGAGAAGCGTAAACTTGCCAATATGCCATTTACCACACGGAGTGGCAAGGAACGGCTGAGGCCCTGGCCTATGTTCATGGCTAGTGGTTCAGCTTCACATGAGGATGGAAGCACTCAGCCTCTCGCTAGAAAAATGAAAAGACTCAAGCTGGCAAAAGCACAGCAAAGAACTGTGCGTTCTTCGAAATCACAAATCCACAAGGAGAGTCCAATTGTGTCGTTTGCGATGCCTGACCTTCCCAACACTGGACGCGAAGAGCATGCGCCTTCCACCATTTGCACGCCCCCTGCAAGTGCTGGAAGGAGCACCCGTAGTCCAGTTCCTGATAGTCAGATTGAAGATGTCAGTGTTGAAGTACACCAGGATGAGGAGGATATGGGTGTTGCTGGCGCTGGGGAGGAAATTGACCAGGAGGATTCTGATGGTGAGGTGGCTTGTTTAAGTCAGGCACCCGGGGAGACACCTGTTGTCCGTGGGAGGAATAGGGCCATTGACATGCCTGGTGAAAATACAAAAAAAATCACCTCTTCGGTGTGGAATTATTTCAACAGAAATGCGGACAACTGGTGTCAAGCCGTGTGTTGCCTTTGTCAAGCTGTAATAAGTAGGGGTAAGGACGTTAACCACCTCGGAACATCCTCCCTTATACGTCACCTGCAGCGCATTCATCATAAGTCAGTGACAAGTTCAAAAACTTTGGGCGACAGCGGAAGCAGTCCACTGACCAGTAAATCCCTTCCTCTTGTAACCAAGCTCACGCAAACCACCCCACCAACTCCCTCAGTGTCAATTTCCTCCTTCCCCAGGAATGCCAATAGTCCTGCAGGCCATGTCACTGGCAATTATGACGAGTCCTCTCCTGCCTGGGATTCCTCCGATGCATCCTTGCGTGTAACGCCTACTGCTGCTGGCGCTGCTGTTGTTGCTGCTGGGAGTCGATGGTCATCCCAGAGGGGAAGTCGTACTCGTAAGACCACTTTTACTACTTCCACCAAGCAATTGACTGTCCCACAGTCCTTTGCGAGGAAGATGAAATATCACAGCAGTCATCCTGCTGCAAAGCGGATAACTGAGGCCTTGGCATCCTGGGCGGTGAGAAACGTGGTTCCGGTATCCATCATTACTGCAGAGGCAACTAGAGACTTGTTGGAGGTACTGTGTCCCCGGTACCAAATACCATCTAGGTTCCATTTCTCTAGGCAGGCGATACCGAAAATGTACACAGACCTCAGAAAAAGACTCACCAGTGTCCTAAAAAATGCAGTTGTACCCAATGTCCACTTAACCACGGACATGTGGACAAGTGGAGCAGGGCAGGCTCAGGACTATATGACTGTGACAGCCCACTGGGTAGATGTATGGACTCCCGCCGCAAGAACAGCAGCGGCGGCACCAGTAGCAGCATCTCGCAAACGCCAACTCTTTCCTAGGCAGGCTACGCTTTGTATCACCGCTTTCCAGAATACGCACACAGCTAAAAACCTCTTACGGCAACTGAGGAAGATCATCGCAGAATGGCTTACCCCAATTGGACTCTCCTGTGGATTTGTGGCATCGGACAACGCCAGCAATATTGTGTGTGCATTAAATCTGGACAAATTCCAGCACGTCCCATGTTTTACACATACCTGGAATTTGGTGGTGCAGAATTATTTAAAAAACGAGAGGGGCGTGCAAGAGATGCTGTCGGTGGCCAGAAGAATTGCGGGACACTTTCGGCGTACAGGCACCACGTACAGAAGACTGGAGCACCACCAAAAACGCCTGAACCTGCCCTGCCATCATCTGAAGCAAGAAGTGGTAACGAGGTGGAATTCAACCCTCTATATGCTTCAGAGGTTGGAGGAGCAGCAAAAGGCCATTCAAGCCTATACAACTGAGCACGATATAGGAGGTGGAATGCACCTGTCTCAAGCGCAGTGGAGAATGATTTCAACGTTGTGCAAGGTTCTGCAACCTTTTGAACTTGCCACACGTGAAGTCAGTTCAGACACTGCCAGCCTGAGTCAGGTCATTCCCCTCATCAGGCTTTTGCAGAAGAAGCTGGAGACATTGAAGGAGGAGCTAACACAGAGCGATTCCGCTAGGCATGTGGGACTTGTGGATGGAGCCCTTAATTCGCTTAACAAGGATTCACGGGTGGTCAATCTGTTGAAATCAGAGCACTACATTTTGGCCACCGTGCTCGATCCTAGATTTAAAACCTACCTTGGATCTCTCTTTCCGGCAGACACAAGTCTGCTGGGGTTCAAAGAACTGCTGGTGACAAAATTGTCAAGTCAAGCGGAACGCGACCTGTCAACATCTCCTCCTTCACATTCTCCCGCAACTGGGGGTGCGAGGAAAAGGCTCAGAATTCCGAGCCCACCCGCTGGCGGTGATGCAGGGCAGTCTGGAGCGACTGCTGATGCTGACATCTGGTCCGGACTGAAGGACCTGACAACGATTACGGACATGTCGTCTACTGTCACTGCATATGATTCTCTCCCCATTGAAAGAATGGTGGAGGATTATATGAGTGACCGCATCCAAGTAGGCACGTCAGACAGTCCGTACTTATACTGGCAGGAAAAAGAGGCAATTTGGAGGCCCTTGCACAAACTGGCTTTATTCTACCTAAGTTGCCCTCCCACAAGTGTGTACTCCGAAAGAGTGTTTAGTGCCGCCGCTCACCTTGTCAGCAATCGGCGTACGAGGTTACATCCAGAAAATGTGGAGAAGATGATGTTCATTAAAATGAATTATAATCAATTCCTCCGTGGAGACATTCACCAGCAGCAATTGCCTCCACAAAGTACACAGGGAGCTGAGATGGTGGATTCCAGTGGGGACGAATTGATAATCTGTGAGGAGGGGGATGTACACGGTGATATATCGGAGGATGATGATGAGGTGGACATCTTGCCTCTGTAGAGCCAGTTTGTGCAAGGAGAGATTAATTGCTTCTTTTTTGGTGGGGGTCCAAACCAACCCGTCATTTCAGTCACAGTCGTGTGGCAGACCCTGTCACTGAAATGATGGGTTGGTTAAAGTGTGCATGTCCTGTTTATACAACATAAGGGTGGGTGGGAGGGCCCAAGGACAATTCCATCTTGCACCTCTTTTTTCTTTCATTTTTCTTTGCGTCATGTGCTGTTTGGGGGGTGTTTTTTGGAAGGGCCATCCTGCGTGACACTGCAGTGCCACTCCTAGATGGGCCAGGTGTTTGTGTCGGCCACTAGGGTCGCTTAGCTTACTCACACAGCTACCTCATTGCGCCTCTTTTTTTCTTTGCGTCATGTGCTGTTTGGGGAGTGTTTTTTGGAAGGGCCATCCTGCGTGACACTGCAGTGCCACTCCTAGATGGGCCAGGTGTTTGTGTCGGCCACTAGGGTCGCTTAGCTTACTCACACAGCTACCTCATTGCGCCTCTTTTTTTCTTTGCGTCATGTGCTGTTTGGGGAGTGTTTTTTGGAAGGGCCATCCTGCGTGACACTGCAGTGCCACTCCTAGATGGGCCAGGTGTTTGTGTCGGCCACTAGGGTCGCTTAGCTTACTCACACAGCTACCTCATTGCGCCTCTTTTTTTCTTTGCGTCATGTGCTGTTTGGGGAGTGTTTTTTGGAAGGGCCATCCTGCGTGACACTGCAGTGCCACTCCTAGATGGGCCAGGTGTTTGTGTCGGCCACTTGGGTCGCTTAGCTTAGCCATCCAGCGACCTCGGTGCAAATTTTAGGACTAAAAATAATATTGTGAGGTGTTCAGAATAGACTGAAAATGAGTGGAAATTATGGTTATTGAGGTTAATAATACTTTGGGATCAAAATGACCCCCAAATTCTATGATTTAAGCTGTTTTTTAGGTTTTTTTGAAAAAAACACCCGAATCCAAAACACACCCGAATCCGACAAAAAAAATTCGGTGAGGTTTTGCCAAAACGCGTTCGAACCCAAAACACGGCCGCGGAACCGAACCCAAAACCAAAACATAAAACCCGAAAAATTTCCGGTGCTCATCACTAGTCGTGAGTAGCGGCTCTGCCGCACCTTGCACCTGAGACCGTATTATCCTAATTCTCTTGTCGTTGTGTTTTCTGCGGAGGTTCCGCCACTGTTGTCCTTGCCGAACTAAGATGGATTCGCATTCGGCATTTGGGCAGCGTTACTTTGGTTACGGTTTTTTCTTGGCGGCCGCGCCGCACATAAATTAGTTTATTATTTTCTGTAGTTTCCCCCTTCGTTGTTGTGTCTGTCTTAGTTAGTCTTCCTCTTGTTCTCTCTCTGTCCCGGTTAACGCCTTGTCACCCATTAAGACCGGGGAGCATCAGAGTTCGGGCAGACCTAATCCGCCCGTTCAAACGCGGCTGCCGTGGTCACAAGAAACCATAGTCTCGCAGGCGTTAACCAACCACTAGGGAGGGACAACGGAGTCAGGGTTTTCCCTTATGGGTTGCTGCGAATCTCAGTTTGTACTGCAGCATCACGTTTCTGTATTCGGAGCTCATCGATTGTACTCGGAACCCGAGGGATAGGGTGGCATAGATCATAACACTCTGTATCTGGTCCTCATTTCAACACGGTTCTACAGAATGAGTAAAAGAAGAAAAACAGACACGAGTGGTAGCTCCCTATGGTATCTTCTGTGCGTTATGCAACATTATAGCGTCATTGTTATCCCTTACTGAGTTTCCTGTTAACGAGCTCAAAAATAAATAAAAAAAGACAATTTTGAACAATAAACAGTTACTTCCGTCTTATTCTGCAAAATACAGTAGTCCAATTTAAATTGCTAAATACACATCTTTATTCATAAGTGTTATCCATTAGGAATCTGCATAATAAGCAATTTACTAGGACAATCTACCTGGAACATCAGCTGTACGTGATATATTTCCATTTTAAGGAAATGATACAGCAAAAACATGATCGGCTTAATTAGCAGTTATCTTGTGTCTCCCAGCAGCACTATTTTGTGGCATGAATTAATTAAATTTTTTAATGAGGTACTTTTAAAGAAAGGAGGGCTCCGAACAAGCTAATGTATTACCCAACACCTCGCCCTTCCACACACACAAAGTCAATTGAATGACTCACTCTCTTCGCTGAACCCCCAACCACCCACCCTCTCTCGTATGGTCGCTACAGCCTTGGTACGGAGATAGAGAGCATTTAAATAGGGATCATTCCACTTCACAACAGTTGGGATGTATGGCTTCCAATGTATCTTACTAGCTTCAAATAAATAGTTGATGGTTGTAGAATGTCAGAATATTTAGGAGACAGTGCTTCAAATTATGGAAAACCTAAAGTTCAGAGCATCCCCGGATGCCTAGGCTTCAGTTTTCTCTGCTTGCTAGGCCACAATCCACATCAGAGTACTGCTGTGACAGGTTCCGATCACCTGACCACCGTCCATCCAATCTTAAACCAGATTGGGCCTCCCTGAACCACCTGACTCTTCTCAGCCTCTCACAGCTAATCCAGGGTTATAAATTCCACCCATCTAGCAAATGGACAGAGGTGATCGCTAGGCAATGACGGCTGGCATGTGCCGGCGCAGTTCTGACCCGATCGCTGGGATAAACTGCAGCGAGCGATCGGGTCGGAATGACCCCCATAGTCCTCCAGTCATCCACCAGACTTTACACAGACTCCGGCTTCACAAACAAACAAGCATGACAATAGGCTTCTGACAATAAATGGACCCTTGTGTGTATGGGTGTGTGAGTCCATGTGATAGTGAATATAGACTGTAAGCTCCACTGTGGCAGGGACGGGGAGGCTGGGCTGAGCAGGAGCAGGACTGTAGAGATCTGCGGCTGCCACTGGGATTGGGCCTCCTACACCAGAACTGAGAGAAGAGCCACTGCAGTTTTCATATTCAGCACCGGTCCGGCAGCATATTAGGAGCATGAGCTGGCGCCAAGTCAGTCGAGGGTGGAGGGGGAGCATAGAAGACCCCCCGAATAGGCGCGGAAGATGCCACAGAGAAGAGGCTGCTGGCAGGAAGATCTAAGATCCAGAAGACAGAAGACTGGAAGAGGCGGCAAAAGGAAGACAGAAGACTCCATTTCAAACCAGAAGATTCCAGAACGCAAAAGCCATGGTGGCAAGGGGGCTCTTCCAAAGAGCTTATACTGGCCACCTTGCTGTTCATATGAAGTCCATGAAGTAACCGTTGGAATCCAGTCAACGCCAAGGTGCAAGAGAGGATCTGGCATTTGGCAAGCTGGGGAGCGGCACTGACCCATTTGGGAAAGTGCTGGCACAGGGGGTACCCCTCTGTGCCGGTCATGGTTGACAGCGTGGCTAAGGTACAGTACTTACTAACATTATATGACCTTATGTCTTTCTCTATGGACGTATGCCTAGTTGTAATAAAATTATAATGCTAATAATCATACCAATAATAAAAAATCTATAGACGTATTTTTTTTCTGCATGTTTTGGGAATGTAAAAAACTCCCCATCCCCCATACTGTTACACAGAGCCAAGCAATGACTTTTCTACACCTTGATATATCGTATCTAGGGCGACACCTTGTGCTAGAATTGTGAATTGCTGTCAATGCCTGGTAAGCCTTAGAAAGAGCAGTTCGGTTCAGTTTTACATTATATGATGGGTGTCAGATGCACCTCTATAGGCAAGAAAGGAGCTCGGCATAAACAGCACCATGTGTGTCATACTTCTCACAAGTTTTGGGTTAATCGCAATCTCTGATTTAGTTGTACAATAAGGGGTATCTGGGTTTCCTGCCAATGAAGGGCATCTACGGCCTGGTTATTACTGGGTAGAAAACTATGGTTCTTATCCTGCCAAAGTGAAAGTGACCCACATCCTTGCCTGGTAGTGTGACAGAGAGGAAGGTGCCGCTGTCAGGGAGGCTGGGATGTGCCGCTGTCAGGGAGGCGGGGGTGCGCGGCTGTCAGGGAGGCTGGAATGTGCCGCTGTCAGGGAGGCGGGGGTGCGCGGCTGTCAGGGAGGCTGGGATGTGACGCTGTCAGTGAGGGTGTGTGTGTGATGCTGTCAGTGAGACGGGGATGTGACGCTGTCAGTGAGGGAGTGTGTGTGACGCTGTCAGGGAGGCGGGGATGTGACGCTGTCAGTGAGGGGGTGTGTGTGACGCTGTCAGTGAGGTGGGGATGAGACGCTGTCAGTGAGGCGGGGATGTGACGCTGTCAGTGAGGCGGGGATGTGACGCTGTCAGGGATGCGGGGATGTGACGCTGTCAGTGAGGTGGGGATGTGACTGTGTCAGTGAGGCGGGGATGACACGCTGTCGGTGGTGGTGGGGGGATTTGTGCTGCTGTCAGTGAGGCGGGAATGTGACGATGTCAGTGAGGCGGGGATGTGCTGCTGTCAGTGAGGTGGGGATGTGACGCTGTCAGTGAGGCGGGGATGTGCTGCTGTCAGTGAGGTGGGGATGTGACGCTGTCAGGGAGGCGGGGATGTGCTGCTGTCAGGGAGGCGGGGATGTGACGCTGTCAGTGAGGCGGGGATGTGACGCTGTCAGTGAGGCGGGGATGTGCTGCTGTCAGGGAGGCGGGGATGTGACGCTGTCAGTGAGGCGGGGATGTGACGCTGTCAGTGAGGCGGGGATGTGCTGCTGTCAGGGAGGCGGGGATGTGACGCTGTCAGTGAGGGGGGGTGTGTGACGCTGTCAGTGAGGCGGGGATGTGACGCTGTCAGTGAGGCGGGGGATGTGCTGCTGTCAGTGAGGCGGGGATGTGCTGCTGTCAGGGAGGCGGGGATGTGACGCTGTCAGTGAGGCGGGGATGTGACGCTGTCAGTGAGGCGGGGATGTGACGCTATCAGTGAGGCGGGGATGTGACGCTATCAGTGAGGCGGGGATGTGACGCTGTCAGCGAGGCGGGGATGTGCTGCCTTTCTGTCAGTCATCTCTCTGTAGTGTTTATAGTGATTTGGTTACAGATGGTTATGTCGGAAGTAATTCAGGTGTGCGGTTATGCTGGTAACTGTCGTTGGGAAAAAATACACGGTCATGTGGTCTAATGTGTCCAATGATGTTACTGAGTTTTCAGTTGCTATAGCATACCAATTTACTGTATGTATAAATAAATAAAAATAAAATATATATATATATATATATATATATACACACACACACACATTATCATAGGCGTGCGCAGCACATTTTATTAGGGGGTGCACCGTTGGAAGGGCATGTCTAGCACCATCTATTGACGGTCAACGCAATATAAAATATCCACCGTTGTACCAATCCTAATAAAGCGGATACATTGTCAGAAGTTGTGGTGTGCACCAAACAAACACCCCTGATGGCACTCATTGCAATTACACTGCTCCTCCTCAGCCTGGTCTGGCTCCCCCTCTCTTTCACCCGCAAGCTGCAGCAGCTTACTTATAAGTCAGTCACTCACTGACACTGACAGTCGCAGACTAGTACTGCTGCTGCTGGAAAAACGAGTGATGTGTCAATGTTGCTGCTGACCGCCTGCCAGTGTTGAATTTGTCTTCCTAAGAGGAACGCTGGCTGCATACTGATCCTCATCAGTGGCTGGCGTTGGCATAGCATAGAAGGAGAGAGGCGGGTGGGTGTGACGGGTGTGCGTGCAAGCAGCATGACGTAATCACGTCACATCATGCTGTTTTTGTACATTGAGGTGGAGCCAGGAGTTTGAAAGCCGGTGGCAGTGGCACCCTTGAGTAACCCAGGCGCTCGGTCAGTAATACAGTCCTGACAGGGTGCAGCGCAGAGGGGACAGTAATCAGCCTGCTCGGCGATCGCTGCATCAGGCATGTGAGATCGGGGTGTCAGACATTAGGGGGTGCCTGTGCGCACCAGGCACCCCCCCCTGCGCATACCTATGCACAATATATATATATATATATATATATATATATATATGCACACATACACACACACTGTGTGTGTATGTGTGTATATATATATATAAAATGTATCTCATGCCCCGTTTTTACTTAATTATCGCTTGTGTCAGCTGTTTTCCTAGATGCTTAACCACAGGTGTTTTGGTAACTGTCTCACCTATATAAGCAAAGTTGCTGTGAGCTTTAGACCAGGTAGCATACCTAAAGTGTAACACTAATGTGATAGCTATTTTCATGACAATTATTTTGAGCAATACAGCAAGCAGAGCCGGCCATAGGCAAACTAGGCAATTGCCTAGGGCATTTGATATGTCTAGGGGCATCAGCAGCTTCTGCTGATTAAAATGATTTGCGGCATGCCTATATTCTGTGTGTAGCATTTCATATGCAGATACAGCCACAGTCTCACACAGTATATAGGCATGCTGCATATCATTTTAATCAGCAGAAGCTGCTTGTGCATCCTAGCCACATAGCAATGCAAATAAGATGCATTTTCAAAAAAAAAAGGTGCCCGACATTAGCATTGAGGCAAGATTTATGAGGACACATCTGTATCCAAGCAGAGGCAGAGGTCACAGTGTTAGTGGCAGTGTGAGTGCTGTGTGCATGTGAGTGGGTTCGTTGTGCAGTAGTGTTTGGAATACGTGTAAGGAGCATTATGTTTGTCATGTAAAAATGCATTAATAATGTGCAACATATGTGTAAAGGGGCACTATGTGTGTCATTATGTGTATAAGGGCATTAATATAGGTTGTCATAATGTGTAAGGCACATTATGTTTATAAGGACATTAATAATGTGTCTCATATGTGTAAGGGGCATTACTGTGTGGAATTATGTGTATAAATGCATTACTAATGTGTGGCATTATGGGGGTCATTCCGAGTTGTTCGCTCGTTATATTTTTCTCGCAACGGAGCGATTAGTCGCTAATGCGCATGCGCAATGTCCGCAGTGCGACAGCGCCAAGTCAATTTGCTATGCAGTTAGGTATTTTACTCACGGCATTACAAGGTTTTTTCTTCGTTCTGGTGATCGTAATGTGATTGACAGGAAGTGGGTGTTTCTGGGTGGAAACTGGCCGTTTTATGGGTGTGTGCGAAAAACGCTACCGTTTCTGGGAAAAACGCGGGAGTGGCTGGAGAAACGGAGGAGTGTCTGGCCGAACGCTGGGAGTGTTTGTGACGTCAAACCAGGAACGAAACTGACTGAACTGATCGCAGTTGCCAAGTGTGGAGCTACTCAGAAACTGCTAAGAAGTGTCTATTCGCAATTTTGCTAATCTTTTGTTCGCAATTTTGCTAAGCTAAGATTCACTCCCAGTAGGCGGCGGCTTAGCGTGTGCAAAGCTGCTAAAAGCAGCTTGCGAGCGAACAACTCGGAATGAGGGCCTATGGGTATAAGGTGCTCTACTATGTGGCATCATTGTGTATAGAAAGGGCACTACTGTGTCATCTAATGTGAATAAAGAGCAATAGGGTGTGGTGTAATGTGAATAAGGAGCAATTCAGTGTGATGTAATGTGAATAAGGGGCTCTACTGTGAGGAGTAACGTTTATAAGGTAAAGTGATACTACTGTGGGATGTAATATGAATTATGGACACTATTGCATGATAAAATGTGAATAAAGTTGCAGTACTGTGTGGTGTAATTGGAATTGGGGTTAGTATTGTGTGGCCATGACCCTTGCCTGCAAAAACACACCCCTTTTTGGGCTGTGCGCCAAATGTGCGAACTGTTCCAATTTAAAATAATAAGAATTTACTTACCGATAATTCTATTTCTCGTAGTCCGTAGTGGATGCTGGGGACTCCGTCAGGACCATGGGGAATAGCGGCTCCGCAGGAGACAGGGCACAAAAGTAAAAGCTTTAGGATCAGGTGGTGTGCACTGGCTCCTCCCCCTATGACCCTCCTCCAAGCCTCAGTTAGGATACTGTGCCCGGACGAGCGTACACAATAAGGAAGGATTTTGAATCCCGGGTAAGACTCATACCAGCCACACCAATCACACTGTACAACCTGTGATCTGAACCCAGTTAACAGCATGATAACAGCGGAGCCTCTGAAAAGATGGCTCACAACAATAATAACCCGATTTTTGTAACAATAACTATGTACAAGTATTGCAGACAATCCGCACTTGGGATGGGCGCCCAGCATCCACTACGGACTACGAGAAATAGAATTATCGGTAAGTAAATTCTTATTTTCTCTGACGTCCTAAGTGGATGCTGGGGACTCCGTCAGGACCATGGGGATTATACCAAAGCTCCCAAACGGGCGGGAGAGTGCGGATGACTCTGCAGCACCGAGTGAGAGAACTCCAGGTCCTCCTCAGCCAGGGTGTGCCCCTGACCAAGTAGCAGCTCGGCAAAGTTGTAAAGCCGAGACCCCTCGGGCAGCCGCCCAAGATGAGCCCACCTTCCTTGTGGAATGGGCATTTACATATTTTGGCTGTGGCAGGCCTGCCACAGAATGTGCAAGCTGAATTGTACTACACATCCAACTAGCAATCGTCTGCTTAGAAGCAAGAGCACCCAGTTTGTTGGGTGCATACAGGATAACAGCAAGTCAGTTTTCCTGACTCCAGCCGTCCTGGAAACCTATATTTTCAGGGCCCTGACAACATCTAGCAACTTGGAGTCCTCCAAGTCCCTAGTAGCCGCAGGTACCACAATAAGCTGGTTCAGGTGAAACGCTGACACCACCTTAGGGAGAAACTAGGGACGAGTCCGCAGCTCTGCCCTGTCCGAATGTACAATCAGATATGGTCTTTTGTGAGACAAAGCCGCCAATTCTGACACTCGCCTGGCCGAGGCCAGGGCCAACATCATGGTCACTTTCCATGTGAGATATTTCAAATCCACAGATTTGAGCGGTTTAAACCAATGTGATTTGAGGAATCCCAGAACTACGTTGAGATCCCACAGTGCCACTGGAGGCACAAAAGGGGGTTGTATATGCAGTACTCCCTTGACAAACTTCTGGACTTCAGGAACTGAAGCCAATTCTTTCTGGAAGAAAATCGACAGGGCCGAAATTTGAACCTTAATGGACCCCAATTTGAGGCCCATAGACACTCCTGTTTGCAGGAAATGCAGGAATCGACCGAGTTGAAATTTCTTCGTGGGGCCTTCCTGGCCTCACACCACGCAACATATTTTCGCCACATGTGGTGATAATTAGAGATGAGCGGGTTCGGTTTCTCTGAATCCGAACCCGCACGAACTTCATGTTTTTTTTCACGGGTCCGAGCGACTCGGATCTTCCCGCCTTGCTCGGTTAACCCGAGCGCGCCCGAACGTCATCATGACGCTGTCGGATTCTCGCGAGACTCGGATTCTATATAAGGAGCCGCGCGTCGCCGCCATTTTCACACGTGCATTGAGATTGATAGGGAGAGGACGTGGCTGGCGTCCTCTCCATTTAGATTAGGAGAGAGAGAGAGAGATTGACCTGAGGCTGATACTGTAGAAGAGAGTGCAGAGTTTAGTGACTGACCACAGTGACCACCAGCAGTGCAGTTGTTTTATTTAATATATCCGTTCTCTGCCTGAAAAAAACGGTACACACAGTGACTCAGTCACATACCATATCTGTGTGCACTGCTCAGCCCAGTGTGCTGCATGCCTGCATCATCTATGTATATATATCTGACTGTGCTCAGCTCACACAGCTTATAATTGTGGGGGAGACTGGGGAGCACTGCAGTGCCAGTTATAGGTTATAGCAGGAGCCAGGAGTACAAGACAGTCACATACCATATCTGTGTGCACTGCTCAGCCCAGTGTGCTGCATCATCTATGTATATATATATTATATATCTGACTGTGCTCAGCTCACACAGCTTATAATTGTGGGGGAGACTGGGGAGCACTGCAGTGCCAGTTATAGGTTATAGCAGGAGCCAGGAGTACATATTATATTAAAATTAAACAGTGCACACTTTTGCTGCAGGAGTGCCACTGCCAGTGTGACTGACCAGTGACCTGACCACACTGACCACCAGTATAGTTAGTAGTATACTATATTGTGATTGCCTGAAAAAGTTAAACACTCGTCGTGTGACTTCACTTGTGTGGTGTTTTTTTTTTTATTCTATAAAAAACTCATTCTGCTGACAGACAGTGTCCAGCAGGTCCGTCATTATATAATATATATATACCTGTCCGGCTGCAGTAGTGATATATATATATTTTTTATATCATTATTTATCATCCAGTCGCAGCAGACACAGTACGGTAGTTCACGGCTGTAGCTACCTCTGTGTCGGCACTCGGCAGTCCATCCATAATTGTATACCACCTACCCGTGGTTTTTTTTTCTTTCTTCTTTATACATACATACATACTACTACATCTCTTTATCAACCAGTCTATATTAGCAGCAGACACAGTACAGTACGGTAGTTCACGGCTGTGGCTACCTCTGTGTCGGCACTCGGCAGTCCGTCCATAATTGTATACCACCTAACCGTGGTTTTTTTTTCTTTCTTCTTCATACATACATACTACGACATCTCTTTATCAACCAGTCTATATTAGCAGCAGACACAGTACAGTACGGTAGTTCACGGCTGTGGCTACCTCTGTGTCGGCACTCGGCAGTCCGTCCATAATTGTATACCACCTAACCGTGGTTTTTTTTTCTTTCTTCTTCATACATACATACTACGACATCTCTTTATCAACCAGTCTATATTAGCAGCAGACACAGTACAGTACGGTAGTTCACGGCTGTGGCTACCTCTGTGTCGGCACTCGGCAGTCCGTCCATAATTGTATACCACCTAACCGTGGTTTTTTTTTCTTTCTTCTTTATACATACATACTACGACATCTCTTTATCAACCAGTCTATATTAGCAGCAGACACAGTACAGTACGGTAGTTCACGGCTGTGGCTACCTCTGTGTCGGCACTCGGCAGTCCGTCCATAATTGTATACCACCTAACCGTGGTTTTTTTTTCTTTCTTCTTCATACATACATACTACGACATCTCTTTATCAACCAGTCTATATTAGCAGCAGACACAGTACAGTACGGTAGTTCACGGCTGTGGCTACCTCTGTGTCGGCACTCGGCAGTCCGTCCATAATTGTATACCACCTAACCGTGGTTTTTTTTTTCTTTCTTCTTCATACATACATACTACGACATCTCTTTATCAACCAGTCTATATTAGCAGCAGACACAGTACGGTAGTTCACGGCTGTAGCTACCTCTGTGTCGGCACTCGGCAGTCCGTCCATAATTGTATACTAGTATCCATCCATCTCCATTGTTTACCTGAGGTGCCTTTTAGTTGTGCCTATTAAAATATGGAGAACAAAAATGTTGAGGTTCCAAAATTAGGGAAAGATCAAGATCCACTTCCACCTCGTGCTGAAGCTGCTGCCACTAGTCATGGCCGAGACGATGAAATGCCAGCAACGTCGTCTGCCAAGGCCGATGCCCAATGTCATAGTACAGAGCATGTCAAATCCAAAACACCAAATATCAGTAAAAAAAGGACTCCAAAACCTAAAATAAAATTGTCGGAGGAGAAGCGTAAACTTGCCAATATGCCATTTACCACACGGAGTGGCAAGGAACGGCTGAGGCCCTGGCCTATGTTCATGGCTAGTGGTTCAGCTTCACATGAGGATGGAGGCACTCAGCCTCTCGCTAGAAAAATGAAAAGACTCAAGCTGGCAAAAGCAGTAGCACCGCAAAGAACTGTGCGTTCTTCGAAATCCCAAATCCACAAGGAGAGTCCAATTGTGTCGGTTGCGATGCCTGACCTTCCCAACACTGGACGTGAAGAGCATGCGCCTTCCACCATTTGCACGCCCCCTGCAAGTGCTGGAAGGAGCACCCGCAGTCCAGTTCCTGATAGTCAGATTGAAGATGTCAGTGTTGAAGTACACCAGGATGAGGAGGATATGGGTGTTGCTGGCGCTGGGGAGGAAATTGACCAGGAGGATTCTGATGGTGAGGTGGTTTGTTTAAGTCAGGCACCCGGGGAGACACCTGTTGTCCGTGGGAGGAATATGGCCGTTGACATGCCTGGTGAAAATACCAAAAAAATCAGCTCTTCGGTGTGGAACTATTTCAACAGAAATGCGGACAACAGGTGTCAAGCCGTGTGTTCCCTTTGTCAAGCTGTAATAAGTAGGGGTAAGGACGTTAACCACCTCGGAACATCCTCCCTTATACGTCACCTGCAGCGCATTCATAATAAGTCAGTGACAAGTTCAAAAACTTTGGGTGACAGCGGAAGCAGTCCACTGACCAGTAAATCCCTTCCTCTTGTAACCAAGCTCACGCAAACCACCCCACCAACTCCCTCAGTGTCAATTTCCTCCTTCCCCAGGAATGCCAATAGTCCTGCAGGCCATGTCACTGGCAATTCTGACGAGTCCCTCTCCTGCCTGGGATTCCTCCGATGCATCCTTGCGTGTAACGCCTACTGCTGCTGGCGCTGCTGTTGTTGCTGCTGGGAGTCGATGGTCATCCCAGAGGGGAAGTCGTAAGCCCACTTGTACTACTTCCAGTAAGCAATTGACTGTTCAACAGTCCTTTGCGAGGAAGATGAAATATCACAGCAGTCATCCTGCTGCAAAGCGGATAACTGAGGCCTTGACAACTATGTTGGTGTTAGACGTGCGTCCGGTATCCGCCGTTAGTTCACAGGGAACTAGACAATTTATTGAGGCAGTGTGCCCCCGTTACCAAATACCATCTAGGTTCCACTTCTCTAGGCAGGCGATACCGAAAATGTACACAGACCTCAGAAAAAGACTCACCAGTGTCCTAAAAAATGCAGTTGTACCCAATGTCCACTTAACCACGGACATGTGGACAAGTGGAGCAGGGCAGGGTCAGGACTATATGACTGTGACAGCCCACTGGGTAGATGTATGGACTCCCGCCGCAAGAACAGCAGCGGCGGCACCAGTAGCAGCATCTCGCAAACGCCAACTCTTTCCTAGGCAGGCTACGCTTTGTATCACCGGTTTCCAGAATACGCACACAGCTGAAAACCTCTTACGGCAACTGAGGAAGATCATCGCGGAATGGCTTACCCCAATTGGACTCTCCTGTGGATTTGTGGCATCGGACAACGCCAGCAATATTGTGTGTGCATTAAATATGGGCAAATTCCAGCACGTCCCATGTTTTGCACATACCTTGAATTTGGTGGTGCAGAATTATTTAAAAAACGACAGGGGCGTGCAAGAGATGCTGTCGGTGGCCAGAAAAATTGCGGGACACTTTCGGCGTACAGGCACCACGTACAGAAGACTGGAGCACCACCAAAAACTACTGAACCTGCCCTGCCATCATCTGAAGCAAGAAGTGGTAACGAGGTGGAATTCAACCCTCTATATGCTTCAGAGGTTGGAGGAGCAGCAAAAGGCCATTCAAGCCTATACAATTGAGCACGATATAGGAGGTGGAATGCACCTGTCTCAAGCGCAGTGGAGAATGATTTCAACGTTGTGCAAGGTTCTGATGCCCTTTGAACTTGCCACACGTGAAGTCAGTTCAGACACTGCCAGCCTGAGTCAGGTCATTCCCCTCATCAGGCTTTTGCAGAAGAAGCTGGAGACATTGAAGGAGGAGCTAACACGGAGCAATTCCGCTAGGCATGTGGGACTTGTGGATGGAGCCCTTAATTCGCTTAACAAGGATTCACGGGTGGTCAATCTGTTGAAATCAGAGCACTACATTTTGGCCACCGTGCTCGATCCTAGATTTAAAGCCTACCTTGGATCTCTCTTTCCGGCAGACACAAGTCTGCTGGGGTTGAAAGACCTGCTGGTGAGAAAATTGTCAAGTCAAGCGGAACGCGACCTGTCAACATCTCCTCCTTCACATTCTCCCGCAACTGGGGGTGCGAGGAAAAGGCTCAGAATTCCGAGCCCACCCGCTGGCGGTGATGCAGGGCAGTCTGGAGCGACTGCTGATGCTGACATCTGGTCCGGACTGAAGGACCTGACAACGATTACGGACATGTCGTCTACTGTCACTGCATATGATTCTCTCACCATTGAAAGAATGGTGGAGGATTATATGAGTGACCGCATCCAAGTAGGCACGTCACACAGTCCATACTTATACTGGCAGGAAAAAGAGGCAATTTGGAGGCCATTGCACAAACTGGCTTTATTCTACCTAAGTTGCCCTCCCACAAGTGTGTACTCCGAAAGAGTGTTTAGTGCCGCCGCTCACCTTGTCAGCAATCGGCGTACGAGGTTACATCCAGAAAATGTGGAGAAGATGATGTTCATTAAAATGAATTATAATCAATTCCTCCGCGGAGACATTGACCAGCAGCAATTGCCTCCACAAAGTACACAGGGAGCTGAGATGGTGGATTCCAGTGGGGACGAATTGATAATCTGTGAGGAGGGGGATGTACACGGTGATATATCGGAGGGTGATGATGAGGTGGACATCTTGCCTCTGTAGAGCCAGTTTGTGCAAGGAGAGATTAATTGCTTCTTTTTTGGGGGGGGTCCAAACCAACCCGTCATATCAGTCACAGTCGTGTGGCAGACCCTGTCACTGAAATGATGGGTTGGTTAAAGTGTGCATGTCCTGTTTTGTTTATACAACATAAGGGTGGGTGGGAGGGCCCAAGGACAATTCCATCTTGCACCTCTTTTTTCTTTTATTTTTCTTTGCGTCATGTGCTGTTTGGGGAGGGTTTTTTGGAAGGGACATCCTGCGTGACACTGCAGTGCCACTCCTAAATGGGCCCGGTGTTTGTGTCGGCCACTAGGGTCGCTAATCTTACTCACACAGTCAGCTACCTCATTGCGCCTCTTTTTTTCTTTGCGTCATGTGCTGATTGGGGAGGGTTTTTTGGAAGGGACATCCTGCGTGACACTGCAGTGCCACTCCTAAATGGGCCCGGTGTTTGTGTCGGCCACTAGGGTCGCTAATCTTACTCACACAGTCAGCTACCTCATTGCGCCTCTTTTTTTCTTTGCGTCATGTGCTGATTGGGGAGGGTTTTTTGGAAGGGACATCCTGCGTGACACTGCAGTGCCACTCCTAAATGGGCCCGGTGTTTGTGTCGGCCACTAGGGTCGCTAATCTTACTCACACAGTCAGCTACCTCATTGCGCCTCTTTTTTTCTTTGCGTCATGTGCTGATTGGGGAGGGTTTTTTGGAAGGGACATCCTGCGTGACACTGCAGTGCCACTCCTAAATGGGCCCGGTGTTTGTGTCGGCCACTAGGGTCGCTAATCTTACTCACACAGTCAGCTACCTCATTGCGCCTCTTTTTTTCTTTGCGTCATGTGCTGATTGGGGAGGGTTTTTTGGAAGGGACATCCTGCGTGACACTGCAGTGCCACTCCTAAATGGGCCCGGTGTTTGTGTCGGCCACTAGGGTCGCTAATCTTACTCACAGTCAGCTACCTCATTGCGCCTCTTTTTTTCTTTGCGTCATGTGCTGATTGGGGAGGGTTTTTTGGAAGGGACATCCTGCGTGACACTGCAGTGCCACTCCTAAATGGGCCCGGTGTTTGTGTCGGCCACTAGGGTCGCTAATCTTACTCACACAGTCAGCTACCTCATTGCGCCTCTTTTTTTCTTTGCGTCATGTGCTGATTGGGGAGGGTTTTTTGGAAGGGACATCCTGCGTGACACTGCAGTGCCACTCCTAAATGGGCCCGGTGTTTGTGTCGGCCACTAGGGTCGCTAATCTTACTCACACAGTCAGCTACCTCATTGCGCCTCTTTTTTTCTTTGCGTCATGTGCTGATTGGGGAGGGTTTTTTGGAAGGGACATCCTGCGTGACACTGCAGTGCCACTCCTAAATGGGCCCGGTGTTTGTGTCGGCCACTAGGGTCGCTAATCTTACTCACACAGTCAGCTACCTCATTGCGCCTCTTTTTTTCTTTGCGTCATGTGCTGATTGGGGAGGGTTTTTTGGAAGGGACATCCTGCGTGACACTGCAGTGCCACTCCTAGATGGGCCAGGTGTTTGTGTCGGCCACTAGTGTCGCTTAGCTTAGTCATCCAGCGACCTTGGTGCAAATTTTAGGACTAAAAATAATATTGTGAGGTGTGAGGTATTCAGAATAGACTGAAAATGAGTGGAAATTATGGTTTTTGAGGTTAATAATAATATGGGATCAAAATGACCCCCAAATTCTATGATTTAAGCTGTTTTTTAGGGTTTTTTGAAAAAAACACCCGAATCCAAAACACACCCGAATCCGACAAAAAAAATTCGGTGAGGTTTTGCCAAAACGCGGTCGAACCCAAAACACGGCCGCGGAACCGAACCCAAAACCAAAACACAAAACCCGAAAAATTTCAGGCGCTCATCTCTAGTGATAATGTTGTGCGGTCACCTCCTTCCTGGCTTTGACCAGGGTAGGAATGACCTCTTCCGGTCCAGAATGCCTTTTTCCCTTAGGATCCGGCGTTCAACCGCCATGCCGTCAAACGCAGCCGCGGTAAGTCTTGGAACAGACATGGTACTTGCTGAAGCAAGTCCCTTCTTAGCGGCAGAGGCCATGAGTCCTCTGTGAGCATCTCTTGAAGTTCCGGGTACCAAGTCCTTCTTGGCCAATCCGGAGCCACGAGTATAGTTCTTACTCCTCTACGTCTTATAATTCTCAGTACCTTAGGTATGAGAAGCAGAGGAGGGAACACATACACCGACTGTTACACCCACGGTGTTACCAGAACGTCCACAGCTATTGCCTGAGGGTCTCTTGACCTGGCGCTATACCTGTCCAGTTTTTTGTTCAGGCGGGACGCCATCATGTCCACCTTTGGTCTTTCCCAACGGTTCACAATCATGTGGAAGACTTCCCGATGAAGTCCCCACTCTCCCGGGTGGAGGTCGTGCTGAGGAAGTCTGCTTCCCAGTTGTCCACTCCCGGAATGAACACTGCTGACAGTGCTATCACATGATTTTCCGCCCAGCGAAGAATCCTTGCAGTTTCTGCCATTGCCCTCCTGCTTCTTGTGCCGCCCTGTCTGTTTACGTGGGCGACTGCCGTGATGTTGTCCCACTGGATCAATACCGGCTGACCTTGAAGCAGAGGTCTTGCTAAGCTTAGAGCATTGTAAATTGCTCTTAGCTCCAGTATATTTATGTGGAGAGAAGTCTCCAGACTTGATCACACTCCCTGGAAATTTTTTCCTTGTGTGACTGCTCCCCAGCCTTTCAGGCTGGCATCCGTGGTCACCAGGACCCAGTCCTGAATGCCGAATCTGTGGCCCTTTAGTAGATGAGCACTCTGCAGCCACCACAGAAGAGACACCCTTGTCCTTGGAGACAGGGTTATCCGCTGATGCATCTGAAGATGCGATCCGGACCATTTTTCCAGCAGATCCCACTGAATAGTTCTTGCGTGAAATCTGCCGAATGGAATCGCTTCGTAAGAAGCCACCATTTTTCCCAGGACCCTTGTGCAATGATGCACTGACACTTTTCCTGGTTTTAGGAGGTTCCTGACTAGCTCGGATAACTCCCTGGCTTTCTCCTCCGGGAGAAACACCTTTTTCTGGACTGTGTCCAGAATCATCCCTAGGAACAGCAGACGTGTCGTCGGAGACAGCTGCGATTTTGGAATATTTAGAATCCACCCGTGCTGTCGTAGAACTACTTGAGATAGTGCTACTCCGACCTCCAACTGTTCTCTGGACCTTGCCCTTATCAGGAGATCGTCCAAGTAAGGGATAATTAAGACGCCTTTTCTTTGAAGAAGAATCATCATTTCGGCCATTACCTTGGTAAAGACCCGGGGTGCCGTGGACAATCCAAACGGCAGCGTCTGAAACTGATAGTGACAGTTTTGTACCACGAACCTGAGGTACCCTTGGTGAGAAGGGTAAATTGGGACATGGAGGTAAGCATCCTTGATGTCCAGGGACACCATATAGTCCCCTTCTTCCTGGTTCGCTATCACTGCTCTGAGTGACTCCATCTTGATTTGAACCTTTGTATGTAAGTGTTCAAATATTTCAGATTTAGAATAGGTCTCACCGAGCCGTCTGGCTTCAGTACCACAATATAGTGTGGAATAATACCCCTTTCCTTGTTGTAGGAGGGGTACTTTGATTATCACCTGCTGGGAATACAGCTTGTGAATTGTTTCCAATACTGCCTCCCTGTCGGAGGGAGACGTTGGTAAAGCAGACTTCAGGAACCTGCGAGGGGGAGACGTCTCGAATCTCCAATCTGTACCCCTGGGATACTACTTGTAGGATCCAGGGGTCCACTTGCGAGTGAGACCACTGCGCGCTGAAACTCTTGAGACGACCCCCCACCGCACCTGAGTCCGCTTGTACAGCCCCAGCGTCATGCTGAGGACTTGGCAAAAGCGGTGGAGGGCTTCTGTTCCTGGGAATGGGCTGCCTGCTGCAGTCTTCTTCCCTTTCCTCTATCCCTGGGCAGATATGACTGGCCTTTTGCCTGCTTGCCCTTATGGGGACGAAAGGACTGAGGCTGAAAAGACGGTGTCTTTTTCTGCTGAGATGTGACTTGGGGTAAAAAAGGTGGATTTTCCAGCTGTTGCCGTGGCCACCAGGTCCGATGGACCGACCCCAAATAACTCCTCCCCTTTATACGGCAATACTTCCATGTGCCGTTTGGAATCTGCATCACCTGACCACTGTCGTGTCCATAAACATCTTCTGGCAGATATGGACATCGCACTTACTCTTGATGCCAGAGTGCAAATATCCCTCTGTGCATCTCGCATATATAGAAAAGCATCCTTTAAATGCTCTATAGTCAATAAAATACTGTCCCTGTCAAGGGTATCAATATTTTCAGTCAGGGAATCCGACCAAGCCACCCCAGCGCTGCACATCCAGGCTGAGGCGATCGCTGGTCGCAGTATAACACCAGTATGTGTGTATATACTTTTTAGGATATTTTCCAGCCTCCTATCAGCTGGCTCCTTGAGGGCGGCCGTATCTGGAGACGGTAACGCCACTTGTTTTGATAAGCGTGTGAGCGCCTTATCCACCCTAAGGGGTGTTTCCCAACGCACCCTAACTTCTGGCGGGAAAGGGTATAACGCCAATAATTTTCTATCGGGGGAACCCACGCATCATCACACACTTCATTTAATTTATCTGATTCAGGAAAAACTACAGGTAGTTTTTTCACACCCCACATAATACCCTCTTTTGTGGTACTTGTAGTATCAGAAATATGTAACACCTCCTTCATTGCCCTTAACATGTAACGTGTGGCCCAAATGGAAAATACGTTTGTTTCTTCACCGTCGACACTGGAGTCAGTGTCCGTGTCTGTGTCGACCGACTGAGGTAAATGGGCGTTTTAAAGCCCCTGACGGTGTTTGAGACGCCTGGACAGGTACTAATTGCGTCTCATGTCGTCAACCGACCTTGCAGCGTGTTGACATTATCACGTAATTCCCTAAATAAGCCATCCATTCCGGTGTCGACTCCCTAGAGAGTGACATCACCATTACAGGCAATTGCTCCGCCTCCTCACCAACATCGTCCTCATACATGTCGACACACACGTACCGACACACAGCACACACACAGGGAATGCTCTGATAGAGGACAGGACCCCACTAGCCCTTTGGGGAGACAGAGGGAGAGTTTGCCAGCACACACCAAAACGCTATATTATACAGGGACAACCTTATATAAGTGTTTTCCCTTATAGCATCTTAATATATAATAATATCGCCAAATAAGTGCCCCCCCTCTCTGTTTTAACCCTGTTTCTGTAGTGCAGTGCAGGGGAGAGCCTGGGAGCCTTCCTAGCAGCGGAGCTGTGTAGGAAAATGGCGCTGTGTGCTGAGGAGAATAGGCCCCGCCCCCTTTTCGGCGGGCTTCTTCTCCCGTTTTTCTGACAACCTGGCAGGGGTTAAATACATCCATATAGCCCCAGGGGCTATATGTGATGTATTTTTAGCCAGCATAGGTACTTTCATTGCTACCCAGGGCGCCCCCCCAAGCGCCCTGCACCCTCAGTGACCGTTGGTGTGAAGTGTGCTGAGAGCAATGGCGCACAGCTGCAGTGCTGTGCGCTACCTCATGAAGACTGAGAAGTCTTCAGCCGCCGATTTCTGGACCTCTTCTCTCTTCAGCATCTGCAAGGGGGTCGGCGGCGCGGCTCCGGTGACCCATCCAGGCTGTACCTGTGATCGTCCCTCTGGAGCTAGTGTCCAGTAGCCTAAGAAGCCAATCCATCCTGCACGCAGGTGAGTTCACTTCTTCTCCCCTAAGTCCCTCGTTGCAGTGAGCCTGTTGCCAGCAGGACTCACTGAAAATAAAAAACCTAACAAAACTTTTACTCTAAGCAGCTCTTTAGGAGAGCCACCTAGATTGCACCCTTCTCGGCCGGGCACAAAAACCTAACTGAGGCTTGGAGGAGGGTCATAGGGGGAGGAGCCAGTGCACACCACCTGATCCTAAAGCTTTTACTTTTGTGCCCTGTCTCCTGCGGAGCCGCTATTCCCCATGGTCCTGACGGAGTCCCCAGCATCCACTTAGGACGTCAGAGAAATAGGGGGTACAAGCACCAAAATAAGGACTGCTATGGGTGAGGGGTGATGGTGCTGGGAAAGAGGTGCAAGGTCAGGGGCGGAACCAGCGGTGATGCTAGGGGGCACCAGCCAAAATCTTGCCTAGGGCATCATATTGGTTAGGGCCGGCTCTGACAGCAAGACCTGCAGTATAGTGGGGTACCTTGCCGAGGGCTGTAGGCTTAAATGCGTTGATCAATACCGGAACTAAAACTCCACTGTTTTTTTATTGTTAAGCGAGCGCATAGCCACTGTGATTTCTATATTATATATATATATATATTTTTTTTTAATATGTGTGTGCGCACATCTATATATTAAGAGATAACGTACAGTAGTAGAAATGATTTCCCATTGTATATAACCTTGATGGCAGCTGTATGCAGGGGTGGGGCTATATAAGTAGACTACACACACTGCTTCCGTTCCTTCACACTAATATAACTCCTAGGCCAGCCGTGGCCAACCTGTGGCTCTTGAGCCACATGCGGCTCTTTCTTTATTCAAATGTGGCTCCTGACACTCAGTCACCTGACCACAACAGATCCTGGAAACTGGTGCACTCCAATCAGACACACAGCAGCACTACGACGACTGAAAACTGAGGGAGCCAGATACTGGGCTGTAGTGACACAAGGGGGAGCTGGCTGGAGTGACACAGAAAGATCCTGGTAGGAGAGAAATAATGGGGGAGCTGACTGCAGTGACACATGAGGGTGCTGGCAAGAGTGACACAATGGGGAGCTGGCTGGAGTGACAATGGAGAATTCTGGCAGGAGAGAAACAATGGGGAGCTGGCTGGAGTGACACATGGAGGAGCTGAAGTGTATTATGTGAGTATGGCTTTTTCAATATATGTTATGTGGATCTGGATTTTTTCATTATTTTATGTGGAAGTGTCTTTTTCAATGTATTTTATGTGGATCTGACATTTTCACTGTCTTTTATAGCAGGGGTGTGGCCTAGCAGGCACAATGTTACACCCCATTTTTGCAACACGCCTTCGGCTTGATGGCGGCTCTTTGGCGTACCTAACAAGATTTTTTGGCTCTTTGTCTCTGGCTGGTTGGCCACCCCTGTCCTAGGCAGAGCTCGCTGGAAATACAACAAAAGTTCAGGGGGAAAAACTGCAGCGACTTTCTTATTCTGAGCTTTGGAGCAATGGGCTGGGTATAAGAGATCTCACACCTCTATATGTATTGGAAATGGTGTCAGAGAAATGCCAATTCTGCGTTTAATGATATGACACTTCTCTGTATTTGACAGACCAGTAGATCCATACCAAAGTCACAATATCATCATCGCTCCTCATTCTTTGATTTTTTTTGTCTGTTTGCTCAAGTTACGGTTTCTAAAATTAAAAATAAATGTGGAAATAACGACAAAGGAGACAGGATCTAGCTGTGACATATTCTCATTTAAAACATTTGTATTAATCCACAGGATATTTGAACAAATTGAAATATATACTCATGCTATACCTGTATTCATAATGAGTCTTACACATATGCTGGTTACGATTTGCTGTGATATATCGGATGTATACTCTGCCTGAATTGCATTGTACGATTAAATATACTTTATTTAAAAAGAAAAAAAAGGCGTGACACTTCTACATGGTCATAGTTCTAAGGAAAAAGTGTTGCAGATATGAACTGCTAAACATGAATATAATTTAAAAAGAAAAAATCCTCTCTCTATATCTTAAAAAGAACCATACAAAAACGGAACAAATTGAGAGGATATCAGTTGGTAAAACTAAATGAAGCAATTACTGAAATTCGTTGGCCGTAAAAAAGGGTAAAGCTACTTAGAAAATATTATGAGTCAACAGGTCCCAGGTATACAGGGTGCACAGGCCAGGTTGCCAGGGGCTAGACAGGTCTTTATGACATCACTGAAACCTAGCAGGTAAAAGCAAGTGTCTCTTTAATACAAGTCTTTTTCTTTCCACTGACCTGGAAGGAAGACTTACATTGGATTCTCTATTGTCTGCGACCTGTACCAACCTACCATCATACGGTACAGATACCTTCGACAATGAGTGCCAAAGATTGGGTCTCAGGACCACACATCCCAGCTGTTGTTCAAGCACTGGGAGCATTCGCCGTGGCTGCAGGCGTAAGTGCAGCCATCCATTGGTATCTTTCTCGTGACAGTCAGAAGGAAGCATCAGAGGGTGCTGAGGCTGGCTTAGAGAGAGACCAAGATGTGATAGAAGATGGGCAGTTCCCAAGGGATAGCCCAGAAGTTCCTGATGAAGAACCAGGAGAGAACATCCAGGCACCACAGGTCAGTGACCAAGACGTGATAAAAGATGGACGGTGCCCAAGGGATAGTCCTAAAGTTCCTGATGAAGAACCAGGGGAGAACATCCAGGCACCACAGGTCAGTGACCAAGACGTGATAAAAGATGGATGGTGCCCAAGGGATAGTCCTAAAGTTCCTGATGAAGAACCAGGAGAGAACGTCCAGGCACCACAGGTCAGTGAGCAAGACGTGATAAAAGATGGACGGTGCCCAAGGGATAGTCCAGAAGTTCCTAATGAAGCTCCAGGAGAGAAACATCTGCAATCTCTGAGGAAAAGGGCAGTTCAGAGAGTCGCAACTGGAACTTTCGGGACAGAGGCAGTCCAGGGAGTCGCAAGAGGATCTTTCGTTTCCATCCCTAAGCACCTCCATTATGGAGACGTAGCAGAGAGGTTCCAGCTGACACTGGGAAACTGCCTACCACTGTTACAGATGGCAAGGGAGAACCACGTGCCAGGACTTCTTCATGCACTTTACACCGTGCTGAGTGACAACTACCTGAATGTGCTGAAGGACTCCGCCATTTATGGACATCTGACTGGCTCACAGAGGAAGCGGATTCTCCAGATGAGAATGACGGGAACATTGTCTCTGTGTAAAGTTAAAGTGAGGGGCGCGCTTGATTTGAATACGCACACCGGGTGTTCAGCGGAGGCCGATCAGTCTCTGTGCGGAGCTCAACTTTACTCGCTTCATATGTATGCGCACCGCTGGACAATGGTGACCGCTGTCCCAGAGGAAGCCTGCCTCGTAGGATGCAGCATGTGCTCTATGCACAACTATCTGTTCATTGCAGGAGGCATACGAAAGACCAATGAGGGCTCGGTATGCACCAACACATTCATGTGTTATAACCCGCGTACTGGTATCTGGAGCCGACTTCCACCTATGATACAAGCAAGGTCCCATCTGAAGCTCATCCCGCTTGACGGCTGCCTGTATGCCATAGGAGGAAAGGACCTGAATACTATGGAAAAGTATGATCCAAAGTCAGACACCTGGACCCTTGCGGCTCCTCTCCCTAAAGGCTCATGTCCAGTAGTTCATGAAGCGGCCGCCTGTGGAGGTAGAATTTATCTCACCAGGAAAGATGCACATCACCGGCTCTTCTGTTACACACCCGGCCGTGACCGGTGGAAGAGATATCCGTATGAAGCCTGCCGGGGCCGCCCCTGTGATATGGTGGCAATCGGCAGCAGCCTTTACAGATTTGACCTAAGAGAGGACTCTGTCAATATTATACAGTACGATACCACCACCAAGAAGCAGTCGCAGTATAGAACAACTTTCCCCGGCAGCAAGGCTCCCTTCAGATGCGCTGCACTGCAATACAGCATCTACTGCGCCAACACAGAGACAACTGCGCGCTTCTCAGTGCACAATGGAAAAGCTGAGCTGCAGTCCGCCGATTTCAGAACAGTTCCCGTCCGGGGTGTAGACTACCCGTGCCTCGTTGGATTATACCTCCGGCCATCATTCACAGAAACATCTATATAATTGTCACAGCGCACCGGATCCCGGCAACGATCTGCAGTTGTTGGCCGTGGAGGTGACATCACAGCTATGACCTCATACGTGCAGGGCGGGAAAGGCAGCCACACACTGACAGTGTCCCTCTACCATCTCCAGGAATGAGCCCATGCAAGCCATCGCTGTGTAAGTGTAACCTTATATGATATGACGCAGATATGTCTGTGACAGCTAATCACCTATAGAGCTGATGTTTTATAGCATAAATATGTGAATTTTAAAAAAACGTGGGGTAATGTTACTATGGTGTGAGTTTATTTAGAACTGGTGATGTTGCCCATAGCAACCAGATTCTATCTATTATCTTCTAGAAGCAGCTAGATAAATGTTAAGTAGAATCGGATTGGTTGCTCTGGGCAACATCACCAGTTCTAAAAAAAACTCCCACCTTAGTAAATTTACCCCCATGTGTAAGAAGCTTGTGGCTCTACCAAGCGGGCATGCTGGGACTTATTGTGCTAGGACAGTTGGCGAGTCACAGTTTGTGGACATCTGCTGTAGATAGAACAATTTTCTGGGACACACATGGAAAGGAAAACTGGGGTTTGGAGTCCCATAAAGGATGGGGGAGGGGGTATTATGTTAATGAATGCGGAATAATTAAATTTTATCAAGCTCTGATAAGCTTTGTTTTATGAAGCTGGTCTCTGATCGCTAATGATATCTGATGATTGCATTAGAATACCTATAGGGGGCAGCATCGCGGGCAGGCTGGGGTGTGCGCACGTGCTGAATGTGTGATAGAACCCGGACGCTCATTCTATCACTGCCATGATAAGAGAGCGCTGAATGAATGAGCCAACAGTCACCAGTGGTTCAGCCTCTTATCCAGTGTGCTGGGCCGATAAATTGGCCCATTACACACTTCAACTCATCGTGGGAATAAGAGTGAGATGATACTAAACTGACCATTTACACAAAGACAAGCTCTGTAGCCACAGCTTAAAATCTTTCCATATAGAACAACAGCTCCAGCAGACCCCCACAGCCTATGGGGCCGATTCAGCATGGAACTCCCACCTTAGTAAATTTTCCCCGCATGTGTAAGAAGCTTGTGGCTCTCCATGTGGCATCCCACACGTGGGAACGACTGACAGGCAGAGGCGTTCGCGGAGTGGGAGGTGGCGTCGCAATTGCATTTTAGGGGCACGGTCCAGACAACGCAGGCGTATTAGAACCGTTTCTGGGGCGGGCTGCGGCGGCTGCTTGACGTGCAGGTCAAAAGATGTCTAGAAGCCGTCCGCTTTCGCGTAGGCAGAGGGCAACCCTAAACATGCGAAAGTATCGCCGTCGTGCCATGCTTTTGAATGTTTAAGGAAGGGGGGGGGGCAGGACCCGGCCTGCGGGCGGACTCTCCCTGTGCTGGGCGTCCCCCCGCATGTCACAGTAATAAGTTGTAGATGTGCGTTTTTTTTTCACATCTACAACTCATGCTGAATCAGGCCCTATGAGTAGGTACTGCAGCTGCCAAGTAAATAATGGTTGCATGACGTCTGAACGATGTATTCCCTAGCAATGGCTGCTCTTACACCACCACTGCAGAACTGGGGCTCGGGGATACAACAATCTGCATACAGCGCACACATCCCATTTCCTGTGTAAGGCCTATCCTTAACTGATTTATATTTATACTTCTCTCTAATTACAGGGCCCAGCCACCGTCTGCCTTCTCCACAAGCATGCTGATGCTTATGGTGTTTCATAGTACGCTGTGTACCAGTGCCCCATGAAGCACCATAAGCATCAGCATGTCTGTGTCTCAGGGAGCTGTCCTACATATAGGGGATGTAAGAACTGCTGCCCACATAGGTGCCCTCTGTGCCATCCCTATGATTAAACTCATCATTAGCAGCTGAGCACGGAGAAGCCGCTCTATCCGTATTACCACAGAGGTCAGACGAGCAGATCTGTGACGCAGACAACAAACAAGGTGAGGCCAATTTACTGCGTGTACGGGAGGCAGTCCGTTTAGCGCCTGTGTCGGGATCTCGGCTGGCAGGATACAGACGCCGGAATCCCGACACCCGCTGACATACCCACTTTGGTGGAGGTATATGCCACCACCCAAGGGGCAATAGAAGCCTGTGTCCCGGGTTGGTCTCCTGACCGCCGGGATATCATACTGATCCCGTGTGTACAGTCACATAGGGGTAGCACACTAGCCATGCATGTTACATCAGTGAGGGGCAGCCGGCGGCCCCGGGATATCATACTGATCCCGTGTGTACAGTCACATAGGGGTAGCACACTAGCCATGCATGTTACATCAGTGAGGGGCAGCCAGTGGCCCTGGGATGCCTTTAAGGTGCCTACTGATATGTTATTACAGATACTGTAGGTGTCTCTTATATTACATGTAGTGATATAACGTATTACTGAGATAAGAGGAATGTGTGGCACTTTTGAAGGTTACAGGGGAGCTCAATGCAGCCCCCAAAGTGCATCTGGCTGCCTGTCACCATATACTACAGTGGGCAGACAGGCTTGGGTCTATTACCACATATAAGAAACATAGAATTTGACGGCAGATAAGAACCACTTGGCCCATCTAGTCTGCCCCTTTTTTTTATCCTTTAGGTAATCTCAGCCCTTTTTGAACCTTAGTTCTTTGTAAAGATATTCATATGACTATCCCATGCATACTTAAAATGCTCTACAGTCTTAGCTTCTACCACCTCTGATGATCGGCTATTCCACTTGTCCACTACCCTTTCTGTTAAGTAATTTTTCCTCAAATTTCCCCTGACCCTCCCCCCTCCAGTCTCAATGTATGCCCTCGAGTTCTAATACTTCTCTTCCTTTAAAGAATATCTCCCTCCTGAACTTTGTTAAGACCCTTGATATATCTGAAAGTCTCTATCATGTCCCCCCTTTCCCTTCTCTCCTCCAAACTATACATATTAAGATCTTTTAGCCTTTCCGGGTACGTTTTGTGATGTAGGACATGCACCATTTTGGTTGCCCTTCTTTGTACACTCTCTAATGAAGCGGTGGCCAACCCGCGGCTCTCGTGCTGCATGCGTCTCTTTCTATCTCCGCATGCAGCTCGTAAGCTCCCACGGCGCCTCCCGCTGCCTTAGTCTGCAGTGCCCATCGCCGGCCCGTGAGCCAATCAGAGCTCGCGGACCAGCAGCCAATCAGGAGTCTTAGCTGCCAGGCCGCGAACTCTGATTGGCTCATGGACCGGCGCCTAATTAGAGAGAATCAACGCCGCTGGAGAGTGGAGACTGAGGGACAGGAGAGGTGCATGCTGCGCTCTCCTCCCCTCACAAGCAGCAGACTGAGCAGAGCAGCAGCACGGCGGTGAGCAGCACTTGGGTGGGGGTGCAATGTGGGGACATGTGTATCTTACACTGGGGGCATATCTGGCACTGGGGGGGACGTGTACCTGGCACTGGGGGTATATCTGGCACTGGGAGCATATCTGGCACTGGGGGGGACACGTGTTTCTGGCACTGGGGGGGATGTGTATCTGGCACTGGGGGGACGCGTTTCTGGCACTGGGGGGTACATGTGTATCTGGCACTGGGGGCATATCTGGCACTGGGGAGACGTGTAGCTGGCAGTTGGGGCATATCTGGCACTGGGGGGACATGTGTATTTGGCAGTGGAGGCATATCTGGCACTGGGGGCATATTTGGAACTGGAGGCATATCTGGCACTGGGGGCATATTTGGAACTGGAGGCATATCTGACACTGGGGGGACATGTGTATCTGGCACTGGGGGCATATCTGGCACTGGGGGGACGTGTATCTGGCACTGGGGGGACATGTGTATCTGGCACTGAGGGCATATCTGGCCCTGGGTACATATCTGGCACTGGGGAAACGTGTATCTGGCACTGTGGGGGCATTTTTGTATCTGGCACTGTGGGGGCATTTTTGTATCTGGCACTGTGGGGGCATTTTTGTATCTGGCACTGTGGGGCATATATGTATCTGGCACTGTGGAGGAATATATGTATCTGGCACTGTGGGGCATTTTTGTATCTGGCACTGTGGGGCATATATGTATCTGGCACTGTGGGGAATATATGTATCTGGCACTGTGGGGAATATATGTATCTGGCACTGTGTGGGGAATATATGTATCTGGCACTGTGGGGAATATATGTATCTGGCACTGTGGGACATATATGTATCTGGCACTGTGGGACATATATGTATCTGGCACTGTGGGGACATATATGTATCTGGCACTGTGGGGGCATATATGTATCTGGCACTGTGGGGGCATTTTTGTATCTGGCACTGTGGGGGCATTATATGTATCTGGCACTGTGGGGAATATATGTATCTGGCACTGTGTGGGGAATATATGTATCTGGCACTGTGGGGAATATATGTATCTGGCACTGTGGGACATATATGTATCTGGCACTGTGGGGACATATATGTATCTGGCACTGTGGGACATATATGTATCTGGCACTGTGGGGACATATATGTATCTGGCACTGTGGGGGCATATATGTATCTGGCACTGTGGGGGCATTTTTGTATCTGGCACTGTGGGGGCATTATATGTATCTGGCACTGTGGAGGCACCCATTTTTTGCTGTTTTTATTTGTATGTGGCACTGTACAATAATGACTAAAAATGGGGTTATATAACACAAGGTCATACTCCTACAAACGTCAAACCGAAAGGTGTGCGCATAAAAATGGGGTGTGGCTTTGTGACAACTATGCCACGCCCCTATTTTTGCTCGCTCGCCTTTGGCGCGCGCATGATATGGCTCTTACCCTTCACTATAGATCTTTTCTGACTCTTTGCCACTGACTGGTTGGCCACCCTTGCTCTAATGTATTTATATCCTTCTGGAGATATGGTCTCCAGAACTGGACACAGTATTCCAGATGAGGCCGCTCCAATGACCTATACAGTGGCATTATTACTTATTTTTTCCTGCTAATGATTCCTGTACCTATGCAGCCAAGCACCTGACTATCCTTCCTCATTGCTTTGTTGCATTGCTTTCCTGCCTTTAAGTCACTTGAAATAGTGACTCCTAAATCACTTTCCTCCTCAGTAGTTTCCATTATAGTACCCTTGATACTATATTTAGCCTTATAGTTTTTGAGACCCAAGTGCATGATTTTGTATTTTTCAGCATTAAACTGTAGTTGCCACGTTCTTGACCATTTCTCAAGCCTAGCTAGGTCATCAATCATTTGTTTTACCCCTCCCGGTGTGTCTACAATCTGCAATCTAAATTACAGTGTAAAAATAAAGCAGCCGGTATTTACCCTGCACAGAAACAAAATAACCCACCCAAATCTAACTCTCTCTGCACATGTTATATCTGCCTCCCCTGCAGTGCACATGGTTTTGCCCAACTGCTAAAAAATTTCCTGCTGTGATCAACTTGGAATTACACCCATGGTTTTGCATATTTGCTAACAAATTTGCTGCTGCGATCAGGTCTGAATTAGGCCCCATGTGCACTGCACGCGGGGCAGATGTAACAGCTTTCATCACTGAATCAAAAAATAGGATTTTAATACATACCGGTAAATACTTTTATCTTAGTCCATAGAGGATGCTGGGGACTCCGTAAGGACCATGGGGTATAGACGGGATCCGCAGGAGACATGGGCACACTATAAGACTTTGAATGGGTGTGAACTGGCTCCTCCCTCTATGCCCCTCCTCCAGACCTCAGTTAGAAAACTGTGCCCAGGGAGACGGACATTTCAAGGAAAGAATTTATTGTCTAAACACGGTGAGTGTCATACCAACTCACACCTCGAACATGCCGCAGAACGTGGCATTCAATAGAACACCAGCCAACGGCATGAACAAATACACAGCCACATGCTGATAAAATATGCAACACACCCGGTGTGTCAATCCAAGCAATAATAAGATACCGCATGCCAAGGCATGAACAACGTCAGCCTGACAGAAAAGAAACACCACAAGAGTGTAACCATAACCAATAACTGCAGACACAGTGCGCACTGGGACGGGCGCCCAGCATCCTCTACGGACTAAGAGAAAAGGATTTACCGGTAGGTATAAAAATCCTATTTTCTCATACGTCCTAGAGGATGCTGGGGACTCCGTAAGGATTATGGGGTTTATACCAAAGCTCAAGACCGGGCGGGAGAGTGCGGACGGCTCTGCAGCACCGATTGAGCAAACAAAAGGTCCCCATCAGCCAGGGTATCAAACTTGTAGAGCATAGCAAAAGTGTTTGAACCCGACCAAGTAGCCGCTTGGCAAAGTTGAACCGCCGAGACTCCTCGGGCATTCGCCCAAGAAGAGCCCACCTACCTAGTAGAATGGGTTTCCACCGACTTCGGTAACGGCAATCCAGCCATAGAACGAGCACGCCGAATCGTATCATAGATCCAGCGTGTAACAGACTGCATAGCCGCAGGCACCCCAAACATGCTGGGAGCATACCGGACAAACAGAACCTGTGTTTCCCCAATCAGAGCCAATTTGGCATTCCAAAAATTCAAAACCCTGACTTCATCGAGAGACTTTGAATCAGTCAATGCATAAGTAACCACAAGCTTAAAAATAGGCTGGTTTCTACGAAGCACAGAGACCACTTTTTTGGCAGAACTATTATCCGAGTTCTCATTTCCGCTCTATCCACATGGAAGATCAAACAGGGGCTCTTGTGAGACAAAGCCGCTACTTCAGACACCCGCCTTGCGGACGCCAAGGTCAATAGCATGACCACTCTCCAAGAGAGAAACTGTAACACAAACTTTCATAAAGGTTCTAATCAGCTTGACACAAAAAAAAACACCCTGTCAAGGTCCCACGGTGCCAATGGGGCACAATTGGAGGTCGGATGTGCAGTACTCCTTTCACGAAAGCCTGAACTTCCGGAAAGGTGGGCAAAAAAATTTTTATTTTATTTTTAAAGAAAATATATATAAGGCCAAAACTGGACTGAAATGGAGCCTAACTTAAGGCCTGCCTCCACACCTGCCTGCCAAGAATGGAGAAGAACGACCCATCTGAAAATCTTCCATATGAGCCTTCTTGGATTCACACCAAGACACATACTTACGTCAAATACGGTGGTAAGGCTTTGCCGTTACCCCTTTTCCAGCCTGAAGAAGTGTGGAAAATGACTTCATAGGGAATACACTTTCGGGCTAGGATATGGCGTTCAACCCCCAAGCCGTCAAACGCAGCCGCGGTAAGTCTTGATACACGCCCGGATCTTGCTATAACAGATCCTCACGTAGAGGAAGAGGCCAGGGATCATTTATGAGTAAATCTTGAAGAACTGGATACCAAGCCCTCCTTGGCTAGACCGGAACAATGATGATCGCCTGAACCTTTGTTCTTCTTACGTTTATCACCTTCAGAAAGAGTGAAAGCGGAGGGGACACATAGACCGACTGAAAACACCCAATGTGTCACAAGGGCGTCCACTGCCATAGCTTGAGTGTCCCCTGACCTGGAAAAATATCCCTGAGGTCTCTCGTCGAGGCGAGACGCCAACATGTCCAATTGAGGCACTCCTCAAAGACTTGTCACTTCTGTGAAAACTTCTCGATGACGACTGTGTTTCTCCCGGATGGAGATCGCGTCTGCAGAGGAAATTAATTTCTCCGTCGCCTACATCCGGGACGAAGACTGCTACTATAGCGTTTACCTGTCTTTCCGCTTCTGCCATTGCCGCTTTGCTCCTTATTCCACCCTAACGGCTTACTACGCCACTGCTGTCAAGTCGTCCGACAGAATTAACACGGGCAGATCACAAAGAATGTGTTCGTTGAAAATAGCTCTTAATTCAAGAAAGCATATTGCAGACCAGCTTCCCAGCTTGACCTTTTCCTCTGGAAATACTTCCCTTGGAAAGGCTGCTCCCCAGCCTCGGAGATCTGCATGCATGGACACCAGGATCTAATCCTGGATCCCGAACCTTCTTCCCTCTAGGAGATGAGAACTGTGTAGACACCACAGGAGCGATATCCTGGTCCTTAGGATTATATTCCGGTGCATGTGCAGGTGAGACCCGGACCACATGTCCAACAGGTCCCGTGAAAACCACTCTGGCATTTGACCTGCTCACCGAACAGGCCTCTTAGGCCGCACCCATCTCCTTCATCAACGGAACATATTGATGGATTGTCATTGCAAATCTGATCCGACTCTGGATCCTCAGACCTCTTTCCACAGGAAACCACAGAACCTCAACCGTTCCTTGTCTACTCTGATACCCACCTCCGACATCCGCGTCGTTGGGAACAACAGCCATTCCCTGTGTTGAAGAACAGTCAGAGATAAACAACTATTTGAACCACTTGTTTCTTGACCTCGCCGTAATCAGGAGAGCGTCTCAGTACAAAATAACAATGGCTCTAACTATTGAAAGAAAACCATCATACTGCCAACACTCCGGTGAAATGGCAAAGACAATCCTAGATATCAACCCATGCAGGCTGAATGCTGAGCAGAACGCATTTAAACCACTTTTCTACCTTTACGTGCTGGAGCTCCCTGGCCTGAGAGATTCCATCCCGTAGTTCAACTTCATAAGTAGAAACATTTGTTTCTTTTTTTTTTTTTTTTTTTTTTTGTAACAGGGACAGCAGGACAAAGTCCTGAACCTGACGCAACTCTGGTATGGCGTCGCGTACTACCTCCCCCCCCCCAGAGAGGAATCGGTAAGATCTATTTAAAAGATCAGTGAGGGGAATCATCTGTAACTCCAGTATGACCCCCTTTGGCTTCTATTAATAACTCCCAGGTCCAGGTCCATACCCGGACTGACGGAAGAGCCTTAGACGAGTTCCCACTGGTGTGGGCTTCAGCCAGATAGACCCAGCGACATGCGGTGGATGTGGTAGAAACAGAAGACAATATCCGCTTCTGCGAACCTAACAAGGCTGCAGAACTCTTACCTTTTCACCTTCCACTATCTACCCAGAAAGGAAAAAAGAACTGTATCGAACCGGTTAAAATGACTGCATCCCACAAAAGAATGCGTCACCAACCGTTGTGAGGGAATCTAACTCACGAAGTTAGACTTACCAGTGGTATCCGCCGAGAGTGACTTATCTGAGGCATCTCCAAACAGCGGTACACCGTCACAGGGAAAAAACTCCAGTATCTCTCGGAGTCAGCCTCAGCATTTCCCCGTCCACACCTCCTATATACACACGGCCGCCAGCCGCAATGTTATAGAGAAGAACCAACATAAGAAACATCCCCTCTCTCTCTAGGGGAATTCTATCGGATGCCTTTCCGAATACAAGCACTCCCCCAGCGCATGTAATGCAAATAACTTCAAAGCATATAAATAAAATATCACTTAGCTTCCTGTATACGATCCTTTGTGACAGGGCCCCGTGCCGACCAGGAGTTGACTTTCACAGTATTCTATCCGCGGCGGGCAAAGAATAAACACTCGGACTTCTCGTGAGGATCTGAGACCAACACGTCACGGCCGACCTAGAGAGCTTTATCAACAGAGCGACCAGCACATGAGAAGGAATACTTTAACTTCAGCATTCATTGGAAATCGTAATATGAAAATACATATTGTAATACACATATACACACATATTCTATATATATATATATATATATATATATATATCATACATATAAGCAGATTGTCCGACCCCGTCGGGTCTCTAGTGACATTAATGTGTTCTGAATGTGTATGACCATGTACTGAATGCCCCAGTTGTGGATCTAACCAGGAAACCTTATGGTCGACAGAAAACCTAGTATTCGTCGACAGCAGGGAGTAGTAACCAGGCAAAATAACATTCTTACGACCCCGAGGGAAGTATACATATATAATTTTAATAACACTCCCCCACAAATACTACCATGTCTGTGCTCGAGCTACAGGCCATGGAACCGTACCATACATATACATATAAATATATATACAGGTATACGTTAGTTACAGCATGTTAATTTACACCCAGTAATAACAGTTGGTGCAGACAGGGTCACCCACATACTACTGTGTCTCCCATACAGTGTTTACTTTTGAAAAGCATACAACTACCGACCTGCTGACACTGCATCTACTGAATCAAGTACCAACAGGCGTCGGCGATGCAGACAGGGATTCCCATAGCTGTTTTCGACAGAGCACTCATGCATGTCGACACATGTGGACTAAAAAGCTATAGTGGGTATATCTGACAGGGAACACACAGACATATATGCACAACACAATGATTACATGCCCATTATCTAAGATAGCGCTATATTTCCTTTTATATTGCACTAAAACACTGTGCCCCCCCGTCGTTTGCACTGTACACATTGCTTTGGCAGGGACATGGAGAAAATGGCGCTGAATCATGTTGTGAGGGCTAAGCCCCGCCCCTTTTCGGCGCGCTTCAGCCCCGCTATTAATATAGCTTTTTATGCTGGCAGGGGTGCGTATACAGTGCCTATGCACTGTATATGTGTTTAGCCAGCTCAAATGGAGGTATATATTGCTGCCCAGGGTGCCCCCCCGCCCTGCGCCCTGCATCCTTGTAGAGCCGTTGGCGTGTGGAAGCAATGGCGCGCAGCGCGACCGCTGCGCGGTACCTCTGAGACTCGGAAGTCTTCTGCAGTCACTGAAGTCTTCTGTTCTTCTCATACTCACCCGGCTTCTTTATTTTGGCTTCTGTGAGGGGGGTGACGGCGCGACTCCGGGAACAAGCAGCTAGGCGCACCAAGTGATCGAACCCTCTGGAGCTAATGGTGTCCAGTAGCCTAAGAAGCAGAGCCCTTGAACTAAGTAGAAGTAGGTCTGACTTCTCTCCCCTCAGTCCCACAATGCAGGGAGCCTGTAGCCAGCAGGTCTCCCTGAAAATAAAAAACCTAACAAAAGTCTTTCCAGAGAAACTCAGTAGAGCTCCCCTAGTGTGTGACCAGTCTCTCCTGGGCACAGAGTCTAACTGAGGTCTGGAGGAGGGGCATAGAGGGAGGAGCCAGTTCACACCCATTCAAAGTCTTATAGTGTGCCCATGTCTCCTGCGGATCCCGTCTATACCCCATGGTCCTTACGGAGTCCCCAGCATCCTCTAGGACGTCGGAGAAAAGTCATTAAGATTTGTTTGGCATGATCTCCCACCAGTAAATCCATACTGTTTTGGATCCTGTAAGTTGTTTGACTTAAGATATTCCACAACTCTTTCTTATAATATATAAAACCTAACGTTGGTTGGTTTGTTCCTCTTGTCCCGTATTCCACAAAGGACATGCTAATCTCTCCCACAATCTGTGCACCATACAAACATCTAGAGCTGCCTCCAATCAGTGCTCAGTATCACACTTAGGGGGACATTTACTAAGCAGTGATAAGAGCGGAGAAGTGAGCCAGTGGAGAAGTTGCCCCATCAACCAATCAGCAGCTCTGTATCATTTTATAGTATGCAAATTATAGATGTTACTTCAGTGCTGATTGGTTGCCATGGGCAATTTCTCCACTGGCTCACTTCTCCGCTCTTATCACTGCTTAGTAAATGTCCCCCATAGTCACATATTACTATCTTACCTGTAACGTCACATCATAGGCGCTCCTTCATATTGGGCCCCAAGACCTCACGGCTGATCTGTAAGATGCTGCCTTCCGCTGGATTGTGCTGGGTAACAGGTAGAGGACTCAGAGACGGCGCGATGTGTATCACACCTGTGTCAGAGAGCAGAACAGCAGCGATTAGTGGTGGGATGAGATGGTCAAACAATAAAATGTTTTTATTTCCTCAATTGAAACCTGTCTATTGCGTATCCGCAGGAAGGAACTGGAACCCCTCATACCCAACATGACGTCTGAATGGTGGATCTGGGTAAGAGTAACACTTCTGACCTTACGTATCAAGACGACCCATCAGCGGCATACAGCATTCAGACCCTGTTACTAGGGACAACTCCATAAGGCATAGAATTAAAGGCACAAATCAAAGTCTATTCTGCTCATGTCTTTATTGCAGTTTTACATTTGAAATCAGATGTTTTTAAAAACACAGGAATGGACAGTGTATCATATGTAAAAGGGGTATTCAAGCAGTAACCCTCTCAGTGCTAAGGATGAGTGGGGCTTGTCCTCAGCATGTACCTCAAAAGTGCAAAAGCAATATAAATCCTACTTACAGTCACGAGCCAGGGAATGGGGCCGGGTAATGATGATAGCATTGCACCAATGCGTGACGACAGCACTGAGAGAGCCGCCGCTGAGTACTAAATGTGCCTCATCTCCCCCATCCCGACACCCACCACACTGGGCACAGAGGACTAACGCAGAGATTGCAGAGTGACTTTTGTGCTCCGTACATGCACAAGTATCAGTGATGCAGAGCCACATGCAGTTCAGGTGCATTTCCGATTGCAACTGAAGGTGCCTAGCGGCACTGTGCTGGGTCGTTCTGAATGGAGGAGTTCAGTGAGGATGCGTCTACAGAATTGCGGACTATGGGGGTCATTCCGAGTTGTTCGCTCGTTATTTTTTTCTCGCAACGGAGCGATTAGTCGCTAATGCGCATGCGCAATGTCCGCAGTGCGACTGCGCCAAGTAAATTTGCTATGCAGTTAGGTATTTTACTCACGGCATTACGAGGTTTTTTCTTCGTTCTGGTGATCGGAGTGTGATTGACAGGAAGTGGGTGTTTCTGGGCGGAAACTGGCCGTTTTATGGGAGTGTGTGAAAAAACGCTACCGTTTCTGGGAAAAACGCGGGAGTGGCTGGAGAAACGGAGGAGTGTCTGGGCGAACGCTGGGTGTGTTTGTGACGTCAAACCAGGAACGACAAGCACTGAACTGATCGCACTGGCAGAGTAAGTCTCGAGCTACTCAGAAACTGCACAGAGAAGTCTTTTCGCAATATTGCGAATCTTTCGTTCACAATTTTGATAAGCTAAGATTCACTCCCAGTAGGCGCCGGCTTAGCGTGTGCAAAGCTGCTAAAAGCAGCTTGCGAGCGAACAACTCGGAATGACCACCAATGTTGACAAGTGTAAATACGGCTGTTTTACAGATCGATCTTTTGCAGCAAGAATAGGGCAGATGCAAGTATGTCCTGATGATGATAACGGGTATGAAACCAAGTATACATATGAGAGAGAATTTGTCAGAAGTGTCAGATGGCCAGTTTGGTCCACACTGAACTAATAATGCACATGTGATATGTCATTCCTATTAGACTCTAAGGGGGAGATTCAAATGTTTGAAAAGTCAGTTGGGAGTCTGTTTTTTCCTATCTAATAGGCAGGAAAAAACAGACACCCAACCGACTTTTCAAACATTTGAATCTCCCCCTAAGTTACCCTTCTGCGACTGGGCTGCAAAATGTGTGACAACCCCTCAGCTTGGCCAGAATGAGCGGGATGTGGTTTTCCAGAGGAACACTGCAGGGATGATTGTCCATCTATGGGCCTGATTCCTATATGTACATAATGCCGATTGGCACACAACTGAGCGATTATCGGCCGGCTGACCGTGTGCTGCGATTGCGCTGTGCATGCACATAGGTATATTTGTGAGGCCGCTCGCAGGGAGGATTTAATCGCAAAGTGACTAACAGGTTGGGACCATTTGAAGGAGGTAACGGGAGTGGCGGGAAAAACTGCAGGCATGCTGCGACCGTTTTAGGGGTGTGTATCTGCCTACATGTGCGATCCCATACACAGGAGACATGCCGCCAGCCTCTCAGGTCCCGTACCCAGTCTGCGTTTCTGGTACGATGCTGCGTATGTGTAAACAGCTGCTGAGGATTCTGCAATGGCTCCAGTGGGCGTCTCTTCATTTTCTGGACGGCAGCTGCACTTGCGATGCTTAGCAAGTCTGTAACCTAAAAGAAATAAGATTTTACTTACCCGTAAAATAAGAATTTACTTACCGATAATTCTATTTCTCGTAGTCCGTAGTGGATGCTGGGGACTCCGTAAGGACCATGGGGAATAGCGGCTCCGCAGGAGACTGGGCACAAAAGTAAAGCTTTAGAACTACCTGGTGTGCACTGGCTCCTCCCCCTATGACCCTCCTCCAAGCCTCAGTTAGGATACTGTGCCCGGACGAGCGTACACAATAAGGAAGGATTTTGAATCCCGGGTAAGACTCATACCAGCCACACCAATCACACCATATAACCTGTGATCTGAACCCAGTTAACAGCATGATAACAGAGGAGCCTCTAGAAAAGATGGCTCACTACAGCAATAACCCGATTTTTTGGTAACAATAACTATGTACCAGTATTGCAGACAATCCGCACTTGGGATGGGCGCCCAGCATCCACTACGGACTACGAGAAATAGATTTATCGGTAAGTAAATTCTTATTTTCTCTAACGTCCTAAGTGGATGCTGGGGACTCCGTAAGGACCATGGGGATTATACCAAAGCTCCCAAACGGGCGGGAGAGTGCGGATGACTCTGCAGCACCAAATGAGAGAACTCCAGGTCCTCCTCAGCCAGGGTATCAAATTTGTAGAATTTTACAAACGTATTTGCTCCTGACCAAGTAGCTGCTCGGCAAAGTTGTAAAGCCGAGACCCCTCGGGCAGCCGCCCAAGATGAGCCCACCTTCCTTGTGGAATGGGCTTTTACAGATTTTGGCTGTGGCAGGCCTGTCACAGAATGTGCAAGCTGAATTGTACTACAAATCCAACGAGCAATAGTCTGCTTAGAAGCAGGAGCACCCAGCTTGTTGGGTGCATACAGAATAAACAACGAGTCAGATTTTCTGACTCCAGCCGTCCTGGAAACCTATATTTCCAGGGCTCTGACAACGTCTAGCAACTTGGAGTCCTCCAAGTCCCTAGTAGCCGCAGGCACCACAATAGGTTGATTCAGGTGAAACGCTGAAAACCACCTTAGGGAGAAACTGAGGACAAGTCCTCAATTCCGCCCTGTCCGAATGGAAAATCAGATGAGGGCTTTTACAGGATAAAGCCGCCAATTCTGACACGCACCTGGCCCAGGCCAGGGCCAACAGCATGACCACTTTCCATGTGAGATATTTTAACTCCACATATTTAAGTGGTTCAAACCAATGTGACTTTTGGAACCCAAAAACTACATTTAGATCCCAAGGTGCCACTGGAGGCACAAAAGGAGGCTGTATATACAGTACCCCTTTCACAAACGTCTGAACTTCAGGGACTGAAGCTAGTTCTTTTTGGAAGAAAATTGACAGGGCCGAAATTTGAACCTTAATGGACCCCCATTTCAGGCCCATAGACACTCCTGTTTGCAGGAAATGTAGGAATCGACCTAGTTGAAAATTCCTCCGTCGGGGCCTTACTGGCCTCGCACCACGCAACATATTTTCGCCAAATGCGGTGATAATGTTTTGCGGTTATATCTTTCCTGGCTTTGATCAGGATAGGGATGACTTCATCCGGAATGCCTTTTTTCTTCAGGATCCGGCGTTCAACCGCCCCGCCGTTAAACGCAGCCGCGGTAAGTCTTGGAACAGACAGGGTCCTTGCTGGAGCAGGTCCTTTCTTAGAGGTAGAGGCCACGGATCCTCCGTGAGCATCTATTGAAGTTCCGGTTACCAAGTCCTTCTTGGCCAATCCGGAGCCACGAATATAGTGCTTACTCCTCTCCATCTTACAATTCTCAGTACCTTGGTTATGAGAGGCAGAGGAGGGAACACATACACTGACTGGTACACCCACTGTGTTACCAGAGCGTCTATAGCTATTGCCTGAGGGTCCCTTGACCTGGCGCAATACTTGTCGAGTTTTATAAACATGTGGAAGACTTCTGGGTGAAGTCCCCACTCTCCCGGGTGGAGGTCGTGTCTGCTGAGGAAGTCTGCTTCCCAGTTGTCCACTCCCGGAATGAATACTGCTGACAGTGCTATCACATGATTTTCCGCCCAGCGAAGAATCCTTGCAGCTTCTGCCATTGCCCTTCTGCTTCTTGTGTCACCCTGTCTGTTTACGTGGGTGACTGCCGTGATGTTGTCCGAATGGATCAACTCCGGGTGACCTTGAAGCAGAGGTCTTGCTGAGCTTAGAGCATTGTAAATGGCCCTTAGCTTCAGGATATTTATGTGAAGTGATGTCTCCAGGCTTGACCATAAGCTCTGGAAATTCCTTCCCTGTGTGACTGCTCCCCAGCCTCGCAGGCTGGCATCCGTGGTCACCAGGACCCAGTCCTGAATGTGCGGCCTTCTAGAAGATGAGCACTCTGCAACCACCACAGGAGAGACACCCTTGTGCTTGGTGACAGGGTTATCCGCTGATGCATCTGAAGATGCGACCCGGACCATTTGTCCAGCAGGTCCCACTGGAAAGTTCTTGCGTGGAATCTGCCGCATGGGATTGCTTCATAGGAAGCCACCATTTTTCCCAAAACCATCTCATTGCTGTACTGAGACTTGGCTCGGTTATAGGAGGTTCCCGACTAGCTCGGATAACTCCCTGACTTTCTCCTCCGGGAGAAACACCTTTTTCTGAACTGTGTCCAGGATCATCCCTAAGAACAGAAGACGAGTCGTCGGAATCAGCTGCGATTTTGGAATATTGAGAATCCAATCGTGCTGCCGCAACACTACCTGAGATAGTGCTACACCGACCTCCAACTGTTCCCTGGATCTTACCCTTATCAGGGAATCGTCCAAGTAAGGGATAACTAAAATTCCCTTCCTTCGAAGGAGTATCATCATTTCGGCCATTACCTTGGTAAAGACCCGGGGTGCCGTGGACCATCCATACGGCAGCGTCTGAGACTGATAGTGACAGTTCTGTACCATAAACCTGAGGTACCCTTGGTGAGAAGGGTAAATTGGGACATGAAGGTAAGCATCCTTGATGTCCCGAGACATCATGTAGTCCTCTTCTTCCAGGTTCGCAATCACTGCTCTGAGTGACTCAATCTTGAATTTGAACCTCTGTATGTAAGTGTTCAAAGATTTTAGATTTAGAATCGGTCTCACCGAGCCGTCCGGCTTCGGTACCACAACAGTGTGGAATAATACCCCGTTCCCTGTTGCAGGAGGGGTACCTTGATTATCACCTGCTGGGAATACAGCTTGTGAATGGCTTCCAAAACTGTCTCCCTGTCAGAAGGAGACATCGGTAAAGCCGACTTTAGGAAACGGCGAGGGGGAGACGTCTCGAATTCCAATTTGTACCCCTGAGATATCACCTGAAGGATCCAGGGGTCTACTTGTGAGTGAGCCCACTGCGCGCTGAAATTCATTGAGACGGGCCCCCGCCGTGCCTGATTCTGCTTGTAAAGCCCCAGCGTCATACTGAGGGCTTGGCAGAGGCGGGAGAGGGTTTCTGTTCCTGGGAACTGGCTGATTTCTGCAGCCTTTTTCCTCTCCCTCTGTCACGGGGCAGAAATGAGGAACCTTTTGCCCGCTTGCCCACGAAAAGACTGCGCCTGATAATACGGCGTCTTCTCATGTTGAGAGGCGACCTGGGGTACAAACGTGGATTTCCCAGCTGTTGCCGTGGCCACCAGGTCTGAAAGACCGACCCCAAATAACTCCTCCCCTTAATAAGGCAATACTTCCAAATGCCGTTTGGAATCCGCATCACCTGACCACTGTCGTGTCCATAACCCTCTACTGGTAGAAATGGACAACGCACTTAGACTTGATGCCAGTCGGCAAATATTCCGCTGTGCATCACGCATATATAGAAATGCATCTTTTAAATGCTCTATAGGCAATAATATACTGTCCCTATCTAGGGTATCAATATTTTCAGTCAGGGAATCCGACCACGCCAACCCAGCACTGCACATCCAGGCTGAGGCGATTGCTGGTCGCAGTATAACACCAGTATGTGTGTAAATACCTTTTAGGATGCCCTCCTGCTTTCTATCAGCAGGATCCTTAAGGGCGGCCATCTCAGGAGTGGGTAGAGCCCTTGTTCTTACAAGCGTGTGAGCGCTTTATCCACCCTAGGGGGTGTTTCCCAACGCACCCTAACCTCTGGCGGGAAAGGATATAATGCCAATAACATTTTTTAAATTATCAGTTGTTATCGGGGGAAAACCACGCATCATCACACACCTCATTTAATTTCTCAGATTCAGGAAAACTACAGGTAGTTTTTCCTCACCGAACATAATACCCCTTTTTGGTGGTACTCGTATTATCAGAAATGTGTAAAACATTTTTCATTGCCTCAATCATGTAACGTGTGGCCCTACTGGAAGTCACATTTGTCTCTTCACCGTCGACACTGAAGTCAGTATCCGTGTCGGCGTCTATATCTGCCATCTGAGGTAACGGGCGCTTTAGAGCCCCTGACGGCCTATGAGACGTCTGGACAGGCACAAGCTGAGTAGCCGGCTGTCTCATGTCAACCACTGTCTTTTATACAGAGCTGACACTGTTACGTAATTCCTTCCAACAGTTCATCCACTCAGGTGTCGACCCCCTAGGGGGTGACATCACTATTACAGGCAATCTGCTCCGTCTCCACATCATTTTTCTCCTCATACATGTCGACACAAACGTACCGACATACAGCACACACACAGGGAATGCTCTGATAGAGGACAGGACCCCACTAGCCCTTTGGGGAGACAGAGGGAGAGTTTGCCAGCACACACCAGAGCGCTATATATATACAGGGATAACCTTATATAAGTGTTTTTCCCCTTATAGCTGCTGTATCTTTAATACTGTGCGTAATTAGTGTCCCCCCTCTCTTTTTTAACCCTTTCTGTAGTGTAGTGACTGCAGGGGAGAGCCAGGGAGCTTCCCTCCAACGGAGCTGTGAGGGAAAATGGCGCCAGTGTGCTGAGGAGATAGGCTCCGCCCCCTTATCGGCGGCCTTATCTCCCGTTTTTCTATGTATTCTGGCAGGGGTTAAATTCATCCATATAGCCCAGGAGCTATATGTGATGCATTTTTTGCCATCCAAGGTGTTTTTATTGCGTCTCAGGGCGCCCCCCCCCCCAGCGCCCTGCACCCTCAGTGACCGGAGTGTGAAGTGTGCTGGGAGCAATGGCGCACAGCTGCAGTGCTGTGCGCTACCTTGTTGAAGACAGGACGTCTTCTGCCGCCGATTTTCCGGACCTCTTCTGTCTTCTGGCTCTGTAAGGGGGCCGGCGGCGCGGCTCTGGGACCCATCCATGGCTGGGCCTGTGATCGTCCCTCTGGAGCTAATGTCCAGTAGCCTAAGAAGCCCAATCCATTCTGCACGCAGGTGAGTTCGCTTCTTCTCCCCTTAGTCCCTCGATGCAGTGAGCCTGTTGCCAGCAGGTCTCACTGAAAATAAAAAAACCTAAAACTAAACTTTTCACTAAGCAGCTCAGGAGAGCCACCTAGTGTGCACCCTTCTCGTTCGGGCACAAAAATCTAACTGAGGCTTGGAGGAGGGTCATGGGGGGAGGAGCCAGTGCACACCAGGTAGTTCTAAAGCTTTACTTTTGTGCCCAGTCTCCTGCGGAGCCGCTATTCCCCATGGTCCTTACGGAGTCCCCAGCATCCACTTAGGACGTTAGAGAAATCTATTTCTAGTAGTCCGTAGTGGATGCTGGGGACTCCGTAAGGACCATGGGGAATAGACGGGCTCCGCAGGAAACAGGGCACTTTAAGAAAGAATTAGGATACTGGTGTGCTCTGGCTCCTCCCTCTATGTCCCTCCTCCAGACCTCAGTTAGAGAAACTGTGCCCGGAAGAGCTGACAGTACAAGGAAAGGATTTTGGAATCCAGGGTAAGACTCATACCAGCCACACCAATCACACCGTATAACTTGTGATAAATTTACCCAGTTAACAGTATGAACAACAACGGAGCATCAGATCAACCCTGATGCAACCACAACATAACCCTTATTTAAGCAATAACTATATACAAGTATTGCAGAAGAAGTCCGCACTTGGGACGGGCGCCCAGCATCCACTACGGACTACGAGAAATAGATTTACCGGTAAGTGATTATTTTCTCTAACGTCCTAGTGGATGCTGGGGACTCCGTAAGGACCATGGGGATTATACCAAAGCTCCCAAACGGGCGGGAGAGTGCGGATGACTCTGCAGCACCGAATGAGCAAACACAAGGTCCTCCTCAGCCAGGGTATCGAACTTGTAAAGCTTTGCAAGTGTGTTTGAACCTAACCAAGTAGCTGCTCGGCAAAGCTATAATGCCGAGACCCCTCGGGCAGCCGCCCAAGAAGAGCCCACCTTCCTTGTGGAGTGGGCTTTTACTGATTTTGGAAGCGGCAAACCAGCCGCAGAATGAGCCTGCTGAATCGTGTTACAGATCCAGCGAGCAATAGTTTGCTTTGAAGCAGGAGCACCCAGCTTGTTGGATGCATACAGGATAAACAGCGACTCAGTTTTCCTGACTCTAGCCGTTCTGGCTACATAAACCTTCAAAGCCCTGACCACATCCAGCAAATCGGAATCCTCCAAGTCACGAGTAGCCACAGGCACCACAATAGGTTGGTTCATATGAAAAGATGACACCACTTTTGGCAGAAATTGTGGACGGGCCCGCAATTCTGCCCTGTCCATATGGAAAACCAGATAGGGGCTTTTATGTGACAAAGCCGCTAATTCTGACACACGCCTAGCTGAAGCCAAGGCTAATAGCATGACCACCTTCCACGTGAGAAATTTTAACTCCACGGTTTTGAGTGGCTGAAACCAGTGTGACTTCAGGAAACTCAACACCACGTTAAGATCCCAAGGTGCCACTGGAGGCACAAAAGGGGGCTGAATATGCAGCACTCCCTTTACAACGTCTGAACTTCAGGAAGAGAAGCCAGTTCTTTTTGAAAGAAAATGGATAGGGCCGAAATCTGGACCTTAATGGAACCCAATTTCAGGCCCAAAGTCACTCCCGACTGTAGGAAGTGAAGGAAAACGGCCCAGCTGGAATTCCTCCGCATTCCTGGCCTCACACTAAGCAACATATTTTCGCCATATACGGTGATAATGTTGAGCCGTCACATCCTTCCTAGCCTCTATCAGCGTAGGAATGACCTCATCCGGAATGCCTTTTTCTGCTAGGATCCGGCGTTCAACCGCCATGCCGTCAAACGCAGCCGCGGTAAGTCTAGGAACAGACAGGGCCCCTGTTGCACAAGTACTGTCTTAGAGGCAGAGGCCACGGGTCCTCTGTGAGCATTTCTTGCAGATCTGTATACCAAGTCCTTCTTGGCCAATCCGGAACAAAGAGTATTGTTCTCACTCCTCTTTTCCTTATGATTCTCAGCACCTTGGGTATGAGAGGAAGAGGAGGAAATACATAGACCGACGGGAACACCCACGGTGTCACCAGTGCGTCCACAGCTATCGCCTGAGGGTCTCTTGACCTGGCGCAATATCTCTGCAGCTTTTTATTGAGGTGGGATGCCATCATGTCCACCTGTGGCAGTTCCCACCGACTTGCAATCTGCATGAAGACTTCTTGATGAAGTCCCCACTCTCCCGGGTGGAGGTCGTGCCCATTGAGGAAGTCTGCTTCCCAGTTGTCCACTCCCGGAATGAACACTGCTGACAGTGCGCTTACGTGATCCTCCGCCCAGCGAAGAATTCTGGTGGCTTTTACCATCGCCACCCTGCTCCTTGTGCCGCCTTGGCGGTTTACATGAGCCACTGCGGTGATATTGTCTGACTGAATCAGAACCGGTTGGTCACGAAGCAGGGTCTCCGCTTGACTTAGGGCGTTGTATATGGCCCTTAGTTCCAGGATATTGATGTGAAGGCAAGTCTCCTGCCTTGACCACAGCCCTTGGAAATTTCTTCCCTGTGTGACTGCCCCCCACCCTCGGAGGCTTGCATCCGTGGTCACCAGGACCCAGTCCTGAATGCCGAATCTGCGACCTTCGAGAAGGTGAGCACTCTGCAGCCACCACAGGAGAGACACCCTGGCCCTGGGGGATAGGATGATTAATCTGAAGATGTGATCCGGACCACTTGTCCAGTAAGTCCCATTGGAAGGTTCTCGCATGGAACCTGCCGAAGGGAATGGACTCGTATGATGCCACCCTCCTTCCCAGGACTCGAGTGCAGTGATGCACTGACACCTGTTTTGGTTTTAATAGATTCCTGACCAGTGTCACGAGCTCCTGAGCTCTCTCTATCGGGAGATAAACCCTTTTCTGGTCTGTGTCTAGGATCATGCCTAGGAGAGGCAGATGAGCTGTAGGAACCAACTGCGACCTTGGAATATATAGAATCCAGCCGTGTTGCCGTTACACTTCCAGAGAAAGTGATACGCTGTTCAGCAACTGCTCTCTTGATCTCGCTTTTATGAGGAGATCGTCCAAGTACGTGATAATAGTGACACCTTGCTTCCGCAGGAGCACCATCATTTCCGCCATTACCTTGGTGAATATTCTCAAGGCCGTGGAGAAACCAAACGGCAATGTCTGAAATTGGTAATGACAATCCCGTACCGCAATTCTGAGGTACGCCTGATGAGGTGGATAAATGGGGACATGAAGGTATACATCCTTTATGTCCCGAGTCACCATAAAATCTCCCCCTTTCAGGCTTGCAATGACCGCTCTTAGCGATTCCATCTTGAACTTGAACCTTTTCCGGTATATGTTCAGGGATTTTAAATTCAATATGGGTCTGACCGAACCGTCTGGTTTCGGGACTACAACATGGTCGAATAGTAACCCCCTCCTTGTTGAAGGAGGGGAACCTTGACCACCACCTGTTGAAGATACAATTTGTGAATTGCAGTTAACACTGTTTCCCTCTCGTGGGGGGAAGCCGGCAGGGCCGTCGGTGAGAGGGCATCTTCTCAAAGTCCAGCTTGTATCCCTGAGACACAATATCTATTGCCCAGGGATCCAACAGGGAGTGAACCCACTTGTGGTTGAACTTACCAAGGCGTGCCCCCACCGGGCCTAGCTCCGCCTGTGGAGCCCCAGCGACATGCGGTGGATTTTTGTAGAGGCCGGGGAGGACTTCTGTTCCTGGGAACTAGCTGTGCTGTGCAGCTTCTTTCCTCTGCCCCCGCCTCTGGCAAGAAAGGACGCACCTCGGACTTTCTTGTTTCTTTATTCGAAAGGCTGCATTTGATAATGTCGTGCTTTCCTAGGCTGTGCAGGAATATAAGGCAAAATATCAGAATTACCAGCTATAGCTGTGGAGACCAGGTCCGAGAACCCTTCTCCACACAATCCTCAGCCATCCATATGCCTTTTACGTCGGCATCATCTGTCCATTGCATATTCTACAGGACACGTCAAGCAGAAATCGACATAGCTTTGACTCTAGGACCCAGTATACTCATGTCTCTTTGGGCATTTTTATATATACATATCTCTTAAGACAGCTTCTTTAATATATATATATATATATATATATATATCTCTATATATACATATGTATATCTATATACATACTAGGGTCTCAATCTCTGCTGATAAGGTACCTGTCCACGCTGCCACAGCGCTACAAACCCATGCCGACACAATCGCCGGTCTGAGTAGTCTACCAGAATGTGCACGCTATCTGCAGGATCCCTGAGAATAGCTGTTACGTCAGGGCTACCTTTTGGGCAAACGTGACACCCTAGGGGAAGATTCCCATCATATCCTGGCCCTAGTGGGGAAAGGATACTGCCTGAGAATTCTTTGTGGGAAACTGCAGTCTCTTGTCTGGAGATTCCCGCTCTTTTTCTTCATGAGAGGAGGGAAATTTACCTCAGCTTTCTTCCCCTAAAACATGTGTACCCTTGTGTCAGGGACAGATGAGTCATCAGTGATATGCAAATCATCTTTTATTACAATAATCATATATTGAATACTTTTCTGCCATTTTGGCTGTTACTTTGCATTATCGTAGTCGACACTGGAGTCAAACTCCGTGTCGATATCAGTGTCTATTATTTTGGATAGTGAGCATTGTGAGACTCTGAAGGTCTCTGCGACATAGGGACAGACATGGGTAGATTTCCTGTCTGTTCTCTAATCTTTTGTGCAATAAATTCACCTTAGCACTTAATTACACATATCCAAACAGGTGTCGGCGTTGTCGACGGAGACACCCTCTCACACACATATTTGATCCATCTCCTCCTTAGGGGAGCCTTTTACCTCAGACATGTCGACACACACGTACCGACACACCACACACATAGGTGTGCGCAGGGGGGGTGCCTGGTGCGCACAGGCACCCCCTAATGTCCGGCACCCCGATCTCACATGCCTGATGCAGCAATCGCCGAGCAGGCTGATTACTGTACCCTCTACGCCTGGGTTAATCAACGGTGACACTGCCACTGGCTTTCAAACTCCCGGCTCCATCTCCATATACAAAAACAGCGTGATGTGATTACGTCATGCTGCTCGCACGCCCACCCGTCACACGCCCACCTCGCTCCTTCTATGCTATGCCAACGCCAGCCACTGATGAGCTGCAGAATGCAGCCAGCGTTCCTCTTATGAAGACAAATTCAACACTGGCAGGCGGTCAGCAGCAGCATTGACACGTCACTCATTTTTCCAGCAGCAGCAGTACTAGTCTGCGACTGTCGGTGTCAGCAGGGCCGGATTAACAATGGGGCGGATGGAGCTGCAGCTCCAGGCCCCCCATTGAAAATAGGCCCACAGGAACCCAAACCAGCTGACCGCAGCTCCAACCACAGAAGTCTGAAACTGCTGTCTCAGTCCTGAATTCTCCTGAGGCTCCGCCCCCGGATCCGTCCATAGCCCCGCCCCCTGGCCTATCCAAAGTTATTGATGCCTTACATACACTCCAACATTAATCCCAGATGGTCCCACTGCTCTGCAACTCCTCCCACTATCGGGGGCGGGGCCAAGACAGGGTCGGGCTGGTGGCCGGTGACAAGCTGAGCTGTATACAGTACTTACTACTTCACTACTCCAGCTGCTGAGGCTGTGCTGCACTCTGCTGTAACGCTGAGGAGATTCCTGATCAGTGCAGGAACTCCTCAGCAGTGTGTGCTGTGCTCCTATTGGCTGAGTGACACATCACACAAAGTCACTCAGCCAATTAGAGCACAGACACCCCACACACCAACTACTCGGAGAGCAGGCTGAATGAAGGAAGATATTGCAGGCAGCTTAACACAGGAAAAATGGTAAGTCACCTGTCAGTGTGTCCCACATACACTATAAATGTGTATGGTACTGTACAGGATAATCACTTTTATAAGCATGACCCCCCTCACCAAAACCTACAAGTTCCATCTCTACCCTCTGCATGTACAGTAGCAGCCCCTCCTGTAACACCCACCCTGCTCTATAGCAGCATGTGTACAGATATCTCTATACTATGTATACAATATGTACTGTGCATATAAATGTATTTCTCTAACGTCCTAGTGGATGCTGGGAACTCCGTAAGGACCATGGGGAATAGCGGGCTCCGAAGGAGGCTGGGCACTCTAGAAAGATTTATGACTACCTGGTGTGCACTGGCTCCTCCCACTATGACCCTCCTCCAAGCCTCAGTTAGATCTTGTGCCCGGCCGAGGTTGGATGCACACTAGGGGCTCTCCTGAGCCCTTAGAAAGAAAGTATAGTTTAGGTTTTTTATTTTCAGTGAGACCTGCTGGCAACAGGCTCACTGCAGCGAGGGACTAAGGGGAGAAGAAGCGAACTCGCCTGCTTGCAGCCGGATTGGGCTTCTTAGGCTACTGGACACCATTAGCTCCAGAGGGATCGACCGCAGGCCCAGTCCTTGGTGTTCGGTCCCGGAGCCGCGCCGCCGTCCCCCTTACAGAGCCAGAAGCAAGAAGAGGTCCGGAAAAACGGCGGCAGAAGACATCAGTCTTCACCAAGGTAGCGCACAGCACTGCAGCTGTGCGCCATTGCTCCTCATGCACACCACACACTCCGGTCACTGAGGGTGCAGGGCGCTGGGGGGGGGGGCGCCCTGAGCAGCAATATAAACACCTTGGCTGGCAAAAATACATCACATATAACCCCCAGGGCTATATGGATGTATATTAACCCCAGCCAGATTCCATAAAAATGCGGGAGAAAAGGCCGCGGAAAAGGGGCGGAGCCTATCTCCTCAGCACACTGGCGCCATTTTTCCCTCACAGCTCCGTTGGAGGGAAGCTCCCTGGCTCTCCCCTGCAGTCTACACTACAGAACAGGGTTAAAACAGAGAGGGGGGGCACTAAATTTAGGCGCAGTATAAATTATATAAAAGCAGCTATAGGGGACATAACTCAGTTAGTCCCTGCATTATATAGCGCTCTGGTGTGTGCTGGCATACTCTCTCTCTGTCCCCCCAAAGGGCTTTTGTGGGTCCTGTCCTCATTGGAGCATTCCTTGTGTGTGTGCGGTGTGTCGGTACGGCTGTGTCGACAGGTTTGATGAGGAGACTTATGTGGAGGCGGAGCAGATGCCGATAAATGAGATGTCGCCCCTGTGGGCCGACACCAGAGTGGATGGATAGGTGGAAGGTATTAACCGACAGTGTCAACTCCTTACATAAAAGGCTGGATGACGTAACAGCTATGGGACAGCCGGCTTCTCAGCCCGCGCCTGCCCAGACGTCTCAAAGGCCATCAACGCTCCCTCAGATGGCAGACACAGATGTCGACACGGAGTCTGACTCCAGTGTCGACGAGGTTGAGACATATACACAATCCACTAGGAACATCCGTTACATGATCCCGGCAATATAAAATGTGTTACACATTTCTGACATTAACCCAAGTACCAATAAAAACAAAGGGTTTTATGTGTGGGGAGAAAAAGCAGGCAGTGTTTTGTTCCCCCATCAAATGAGTGAATGAAGTGTGAAAAAGCGTGGGTTTCCCCGATAAGAAACTGGTAATTTCTAACAAGTTACTGATGGCGTACCCTTTCCCGCCAGAGGATAAGTTACGCTGGGAGATATCCCCTAGGGTGGATAAGGCGCTCACACGTTTGTCAAGGTGGCACTGCCGTCTTAGGATACGGCCACTTTGAAGGTACCTGCTGATAAATTTCAGGAGGCTATCCTGAAGTCTGTAATTACACACTCAGGTACTAGACTGAGACCTGCAGACTGCTGCAGCGTGGTCTGTACCCCTTTCAAACAGGGATACTATTTCTCTGACGTCCTAAGTGGATGCTGGGGACTCCGTCAGGACCATGGGGAATAGCGGCTCCGCAGGAGACAGGGCACAAAAATAAAAGCTTTAGGACTAGGTGGTGTGCACTGGCTCCTCCCCCTATGACCCTCCTCCAACCCTTAGTTAGGTTTTTGTGCCCGGCCGAGAAGGGTGCAATCTAGGTGGCTCTCCTAAAGAGCTGCTTAGAATAAAAGTTTGTTAGGTTTTTTATTTTCAGTGAGACCTGCTGGCAACAGGCTCACTGCATCGAGGGACTAAGGGGAGAAGAAGTGAACTCACCTGCGTGCAGGATGGATTGGCTTCTTAGGCTACTGGACACTAGCTCCAGAGGGACGATCACAGGTACAGCCTGGATGGGTCACCGGAGCCGCGCCGCCGGCCCCCTTACAGATGCTGAAGAGAGAAGAGGTCCAGAAATCGGCGGCTGAAGACTTCCCAGTCTTCTTAAGGCAGCGCACAGCACTGCAGCTGTGCGCCATTGCTCTCAGCACACTTCACACCGCGGTCACTGAGGGTGCAGGGCGCTGGGGGGGGCGCCCTGGGCAGCAATGTAATTACCTTTACTGGCTAAAAATACATCACATATAGTCCCTGGGCTATATGGATGTATTTAACCCCTGCCAGGATTACAGAAAAAACCGGGAGAAGAGCCCGCCGTGAAGGGGGCGGGGCCTATCTCCTCAGCACACAGCGCCATTTTTCCCACACAGATCCGCTGGTGGGAAGGCTCCCAGGCTCTCCCCTGCACTGTACTACAGAAACAGGGTTAAAACAGAGAGGGGGGGCATATTTTGGCGATATAAATATATATTAAGCTGCTTTAAGGGAAAACACTTACTATAAGGTTGTCCCTGTATAATTATAGCGCCTTGGTGTGTGCTGGCAAACTCTCCCTCTGTCTCCCCAAAGGGCTAGTGGGGTCCTGTCCTCTATCAGAGCATTCCCTGTGTGTGTGCTGTGTGTCGGTACGTGTGTGTCGACAGGTATGAGGACGATGTTAGTGGAGGCGGAGCAATTGCCTGTAATGGGATGTCACCCCCTAGGGAGTCGACACCGGAATGGATGGCTTTATTTATGGAATTACGTGATAGTGTCAACACGCTACAAGGTCGGTTGACGATATGAGACGGCCGGCAAACCAATTAGTACCTGTCCAGGCGTCTCAAACACCGTCAGGGGCTTTAAAACGCCCATTACCTCAGTCGGTCGACATAGACACAGACACGGACACTGACTCAAGTGTCGACGGTGAAGAAACAAACGTATTTTCCAGTAGGGCCACACGTTACATAATCACGGCAATGAAGGAGGCGTTACATATTCTGATACTACAAGTACCAAAAAAATGGGTATTATGTGGGGTGTGAAAAAAACTACCTGTAGTTTTTCCTGAATCAGATAAATTGATTGAAGTGTGTGATGAAGCGTGGGTTACCCCCGATAGGAAGTGCTAATTTCAAAGAAGTTATTGGCATTATACCCTTTCCCGCCAGAGGTTAGGGCGCGCTGGGAAACACCCCCTAGGGTAGATAAGGCGCTCACACGCTTATCAAAACAAGTGGCGTTACCGTCTCCTGATACGGCCGCCCTCAAAGATCCAGCTGATAGGAGGCTGGAAAATACTCTAAAAAGTATATACACACATACTGATGTTATACTGCGACCAGCATCGCCCCGGCATGGATGTGCAGTGCTGGGGGGGTTTGGTCGGAATCTCTGACTGAAAATATTGATACCCTTGACAGGGACAGTATTTTATTGACTATAGAGCATTTAAAGGATGCATTTCTATATATGCGTGACCAGAAGATGTTTATGGACACGACAGTGGTCAGGTGATGCGGATTCCAAACGGCACATGGAAGTATTGCCGTATAAAGGGGAGGAGTTATTTGGGGTCGGTCTATCGGACCTGGTGGCCACGGCAACAGCTGGAAAATCCACCTTTTTTATCCCAAGTCACCTCTCAGCAGAAAAAGACACTGTCTTTTCAGCCTCAGTCCTTTCGTCCCCATAAGGGCAAGCGGCACCGCTTCTGCCAAGGCCTCAGCATGACGCTGGGGCCTTACAAGCGGACTCAGGTACGGTGGGGGGTCGTCTCAAGAGTTTCAGCGCGCAGTGGGCTCACTCGCAAGTGGACCCCTGGATCCTACAGGTAGTATCCCAGGGGTACAGATTGGAATTCGAGACGTCTCCCCCTCGCAGGTTCCTGAAGTCTGCTTTACCAACGTCTCCCTCCGACAGGGAGGCAGTATTGGAAGCAATTCACAAGCTGTATTCCCAGCAGGTGATAATAAGAGTTCCCCTCCTACGACAGGGAAAGGGGTATTATTCCACACTATTTGTGGTACCGAAGCCAGACGGCTCGGTGAGACCTATTTTAAATCTGAAATCTTTGAACACTTACATACAAAGGTTCAAATTCAAGATGGAGTCACTCAGAGCAGTGATAGCGAACCTGGAAGAAGGGGACTATATGGTGTCCCTGGACATCAAGGATGCTTTCTTCCATGTCCAAATTTGCCCTTCTCACCAAGGGTACCTCAGGTTCGTAGTACAGAACTGTCACTATCAGTTTCAGACGCTGCCGTTTGGATTGTCCACGGCACCCCGGGTCTTTACCAAGGTAATGGCCGAAATGATGATTCTTCTTCGAAGAAAAGGCGTCTTAAATTATCCCTTACTTGGACGATCTCCTGATAAGGGCAAAGTCCAGGGAACAGTTGGAGGTCGGAGTAGCACTATCTTGGATACTGCTACAACAGCACGGGTGGATTCTAAATATTCCAAAATCGCAGCTGATCCCGACGACACGTCTGCTGTTCCTAGGGATGATTCTGGACACAGTCCAGAAAAAGGTGTTTCTCCCGGAGGAGAAAGCCAGGGAGTTATCCGAGCTAGTCAGGAACCTCCTAAAACCAGGAAAAGTGTCAGTGCATTATTGCACAAGGGTCCTGGGAAAAATGGTGGCTTCCTACGAAGCGATTCCATTCGGCAGATTTCACGCAAGAACTTTTCAGTGGGATCTGCTGGACAAATGGTCCGGATCGCATCTTCAGATGCATCAGCGGATAACCCTGTCTCCAAGGATAAGGGTGTCTCTTCTGTGGTGGCTGCAGAGTGCTCATCTACTAGAGGGCCGCAGATTCGGCATTCAGGACTGGGTCCTGGTGACCACGGATGCCAGCCTGAGGGGCTGGGGAGCAGTCACACAGGGAAAAAATTTCCAGGGAGTGTGGTCAAGTCTGGAGACTTCACTTCACATAAACATACTGGAGTTAAGGGCAATTTACAGTGCTCTAAGCCTAGCAAGACCTCTGCTTCAAGGTCAACCGGTGCTGATCCAGTCGGACAACATCACGGCAGTCGCCCACGTAAACAGACAGGGCGGCACAAGAAGCAGGAGGGCAATGGCAGAAGCTGCAAGGATTTTCCGCTGGGCGGAAAATCATGTGATAGCACTGTCAGCAGTGTTCACGATCTCCACCCGGGAGAGTGGGGACTTCATCCGGAAGTATTCCACATGATTGTGAACCGTTGGGAAAGACCAAAGGTGGACATGATGGCGTCCCGCCTCAACAAAAAACTGGACAGGTATTGCGCCAGGTCAAGGGACCCTCAGGCAATAGCTGTGGACGCTCTGGTAACACCGTGGGTGTACCAGTCAGTGTATATGTTCCCTCCTCTGCCTCTCATACCCAAGGTACTGAGAATTATAAGACGGAGAGGAGTAAGAACTATACTTGTGGCTCCGGATTGGCCAAGAAGGACTTGGTTCCCGGAACTTCAAGAGATGCTCACAGAGGACCCATGGCCTCTGCCGCTAAGAAGGGACTTGCTTCAGCAAGGACCCTGTCTGTTCCAAGACTTACCGCGGCTGCGTTTGACGGCATGGCGGTTGAACGCCGGATTCTAAGGGAAAAAGGCATTCCGGAAGAAGTCATACCTACCCTGGTCAAAGCCAGGAAGGAGGTGACCGCACAACATTATCACCGCATTTGGCGAAAATATGTTGTGTGGTGTGAGGCCAGGAAGGCCCCCACGGAGGAATTTCAACTCGGTCGATTCCTGCATTTCCTGCAAACAGGAGTGTCTATGGGCCTCAAATTGGGGTCCATTAAGGTTCAAATTTCGGCCCTGTCGATTTTCTTCCAGAAAGAATTGGCTTCAGTTCCTGAAGTCCAGACATTCGTCAAGGGAGTACTGCATATATAACCCCCTTTTGTGCCTCCAGTGGCACCGTGGGATCTCAACGTAGTTCTGGGATTCCTAAAATCACATTGGTTTGAACCGCTCAAATCTGTGGATTTGAAATATCTCACATGGAAAGTGACCATGCTGTTGGCCCTGGCTTCGGCCAGGCGAGTGTCAGAATTGGCGGCTTTGTCTCACAAAAGCCCATATCTGATTTTCCATTCGGACAGGGCAGACCTGCGGACTCGTCCCCAGTTTCTCCCTAAGGTGGTGTCAGCGTTTCACCTGAACCAACCTATTGTGGTGCCTGCGGCTACTAGGGACTTGGAGGACTCCAAGTTGCTAGACGTTGTCAGGGCCCTGAAAACATATGTTTCCAGGTCGGCTGGAGTCAGGAAAACTGACTCGCTGTTTATCCTGTATGCACCCAACAAACTGGGTGCTCCTGCTTCTAAGCAGACGATTGCTCGTTGGATTTGTAGTACAATTCAGCTTGCACATTCTGTGGCAGGCCTGCCACAGCCAAAATCTGTAAATGCCCATTCCACAAGGAAGGTGGGCTCATCTTGGGAGGCTGCCCGAGGGGTCTCGGCTTTACAACTTTGCCGAGCTGCTACTTGGTCAGGGGCAAACACGTTTGCAAAATTCTACAAATTTGATACCCTGGCTGAGGAGGACCTGGAGTTCTCTCATTCGGTGCTGCAGAGTCATCCGCACTCTCCCGCCCGTTTGGGAGCTTTGGTATAATCCCCATGGTCCTGACGGAGTCCCCAGCATCCACTTAGGACGTCAGAGAAAATAAGAATTTACTTACCGATAATTCTATTTCTCGTAGTCCGTAGTGGATGCTGGGCGCCCATCCCAAGTGCGGATTGTCTGCAATACTTGTACATAGTTATTGTTACAAAAATCGGGTTATTATTGTTGTGAGCCATCTTTTCAGAGGCTCCTCTGTTATCATGCTGTTAACTGGGTTCAGATCACAAGTTGTACAGTGTGATTGGTGTGGCTGGTATGAGTCTTACCCGGGATTCAAAATCCTTCCTTATTGTGTACGCTCGTCCGGGCACAGTATCCTAACTGAGGCTTGGAGGAGGGTCATAGGGGGAGGAGCCAGTGCACACCACCTAGTCCTAAATCTTTTATTTTTGTGCCCTGTCTCCTGCGGAGCCGCTATTCCCCATGGTCCTGACGGAGTCCCCAGCATCCACTACGGACTACGAGAAATAGAATTATCGGTAAGTAAATTCTTATTTTTGCGAACATAAGACGTCGTCTTATATATGAGGGATGCACAGAGGAATATTTTGCCGGCTGGCATCCTGAATTATTGCAATGTCCATTCTGTCAGGAGGGTATTGGAGACCCGACACTGGACAGGTGATGCTGACTTTAAAAGGCACATAGAGCCTTATAAGGGTGAGGAATTGGTTGGGGATGGTCTCTGGGACCTCGTATCCACAGCAACAGCTGGGATGAAAATATTTTACCTCAGGTTTCCTCACAGCCTAAGAAACGCACTGTATTATCAGGTACAGTCCTTTCGGCTTCAAAAAAAGCAGGCGGGTCAAACGAGGGAAGAGGGAAAAAGCTGCACCAGCAGCCAGTCCCCAGAATCAAAATTCTTCCCCTGCTTCCTCTGAGTCCACCGCATGACGCGGGGGCTCCACAGGCGTAGCCAGGTACGGTGGGGGGCCGCCTCAAAAATTTCAGCGATCAGTGGGCTCGCTCACAGGTGGATCCCTGGATCCTTCAAGTAGTATCTCAGGGGTACAAGCTGGAAGTCGAGGCGTCTCCCCCCCGCCGTTACTCAAATCTGCCTTGCCGATGTCAAAGTCAGAAAAATATCTCTATGCACACTACCATATTTGCACCTCACACAGGTCCGTGCTGCGCATGCGTGCGCTCTCCCGTACGTGCGCATACTCACAGTCGCGGGCACCCGCAGGCGCACGGTATGCGTATTTACGGTAGAGTTTATGTGATCGTAGCGTGCGACTCAATCGTTACATATTTTCACTATATAATGTATTTTGTAGATCATGGTCCCTTTGATAGATTCTGAAAGTTTAGTTAACATAGCATGTTCCTGAACAGAGAGATCCCTCCTTGTATTGTACGAAGGGTCTAACAGGGGTCATACAGTGGTGTTTGGTACCCATCGGAAGAGTATTTAAATAGCAATATTCCGGTGTTGGTTTGGAGCGGATTAATCGCTCGTGCGAATAGTTATGGACATAAGAAGTTTATGTCCATTTACTATTATTTGTTCTTATTTAGTCATGCGGCGGGAAACCCAGTATCCCACCCACCTGAACAGTTGGAAGCAGTCACAGCCCACCTGTATGAATCAACCTATGACCTTTTGTTATAATGCGAAGCCGAATTCCTGTGTCCAATGAACAATGAGATTGTAGGGACCATTGAATTGTATTGTGTGTGGGGCATAAATAGGCAGGCCGACCATATCCAGTTCACTCTCTTCAACGGTTCTCATTGCTGATAATCGGGAGCTGGATATCGAGGCGCATGCGATCGTTTCCCCTTGTGCGTAAGTGTTTCTCCGCAACCATATTGATCTTCTTGTTATTATGAGCCATTTCTCTCTCTCTTCTCTTTCTCTCTTATTTTCCCTTAGGTAGTAATTGTATTGTATTTCCTGTGTAGTTATCTGGTTAGGTAGTCTATGTTATATTGTAGTGTATGATTTGTATTTGTATTAATTCTTTTGCAAGTATATCATTCATAAAATATATATATTAGGCGTTGGACCCTAAGCCCAGGTATCTGTGTATTTCTTATAGTGTCTAGTATTCTCAGAGCGTCGGTGACGCTCAAACAGCTTTTAAGTTAATAAGGTTACACTAGGTTGCATCTACACCCTATCTCTACACTAAGGTTTTACAGCATATTACATTGTTTCTGGTTTAGATATAAAGGTTTAACATGGTGAGCGTCAGCGCCGCTCATGATCTCCTCATGGTCTTGAGCGTCCGCTACGCTGATAGCGTAGCATTACGGTAGTCGCTCACCTATAAGTGTGCCCGATACCAACAGCGTATTCTCGTGAGCGTCTGTATCGCTCGAGCAGCCCGCTCCCGATACAGCGTCCGTTACGCTATAGTAAACCATTACGTTAGTCAGCAGCCAATAGCGTGCCTGCCTGTGATCTCTTGGCCGTGAGCGAACGTGACGCTTGAGCGTCTCGACTACGGCTAAGCGATTGTTACGCAACGAGCGTACCCTTACGGTACTTCATACGTAAATAGCGTACAGTGTTCTTAGACCTCACAAAGGGTTTTTATATACGATAAATATTCAGCTTTATCAATTGGTGGCTCGCCCGTCCTTCACATATCTGCACTAGGTAGATACAGCAGACATTATCCATCAGCAAAGGGCGGGAGGTTATATTCCTCGTAGTGCTGTCGGGATAAGCGTCTGCTTCTCTTAGTAAAGGGTGCTGAAGGAATCCGGGACCGGAGGTAAGAACAAAACGATAGTCTCTTTTAAAACTGTTTATTTTTCTGTCTTGCGTACACACGCACGCACATATATATCTGCATTTCTTTTTCATTTGTGTATTTTCGTATATCACTCTTCTGTTTGCCTTTTTATAATTGATAAACGTGCTGAGAGAGATTTGCCGCTATTTCAATAGTTTGAGTAAAGGTAATATATTTAAAGTATAGATAAACACAGCTGTGCCTGAGAGACAAGGAGGTCAGTGTGGTGCGCGGTAGATGATCGAGGATCATCTACATTGATAAACGTATAAGTTGTGTTACGGTGGATCTTTGCTTTGCGTACACGTGTCTCTAACAAAGGACTGAGACTTGTGTACGCAATCCAAGGGCCGACGCACGCAGCGTATATTACGCAACGGAGCGTACGGGTACGCCCACGTAACTCAAACCACAAGTGTTATTTTTAAAAGGAGATAAATAGCGCAACGCGGTAAATAACGCAAGGCGATAAATAGCACAAATTGATTTCAGTTTTTCCAAAACTTAGTTTAAATACCTTACTTTACTGTAACGCCTCTGGGGAGAGCTATCAGACTACGGGAAATTATTTTTCTGATCAGAAAACTATAAGAATGATAGTGGGTTGAAAACGGTATGAGTGTATTGAATCCCGCTTTGTGGACTTTGTGATCTATGTGATAAAACGGTATTGAATTCCGCTTTGTGGACTTTGTGATCTGTGTGATCTTTGGTGGAACGTGATGAGCACGGTCTGAGTGAAAACGTGCAACAGAGTGTGATAAAGTTTTCGTTGTATTACGCTCTGGCTGTTTTGGAGCACAGTAGGGAGACTCCAATGATCCTACCATTTATGGGCAACAAGTGTCTATAAGGGGTACGATTGGACCGCACGGTTGTATGTGTGACCAATAACGCAACGTGATATGAGGTCGTATATCCATGCGTAAATCTTGCCCTCATACGTGTTGTAGTGAGCACATGCAAGCGTGATTTGTGTAAAGAAAAAGGAAGGGAATTTTCTCAGGAAAATCTCTAGAGATAGGGCCTGCAACGGCTACACGTGTCTGCTAGAAGGCGGACCGGAGATACTCGGAGCAGAAGAAGTTCAGTGGAAGAGCTTTAAGGATTTCCAACGTAAATTTCTGTGTTTGGTGCATTTTAGGAAGTTTTTCTGTGTAAGGTCCACAATGGCAGCCAAGTGCACAACACAGAGACGTTCAGCAGTCAGGATTCAGACTCCAGAGGCTTGCAGACCCCGAGGGTCTGCTCGGTTAGTAATGTGGGGGAAATATGGTCCCCACACTGAGACCTTTTGTGATGAATGGACACGAATGACTGCGGGGGATAAGGCACCATTTCCCGGGATAGGTAGTTTTGACACAGAGGTGTTGCATAATTTAAGGCGGAGGATCTGTCTCATAAAATTCTGGAAACAACGAGTTAAACATTATGATTGTTTGCAGTTATGGCAACAGGAAAGTGAAATGCAAAGAAATGTAACTTACAAACCTAACTTTCATCTTGAGAGGAGAGACATGGCAATGGAGAGGATTGTGGTTGCGGAGAAAAGCACAAGGGTGAACAATAAAAACGCTCTTAGCAACTGTAGTATAGATGATAAGAATAAGTGTAATAAATGTAACAATGATAATTGTAATGCTGTTGAATGTACAACTATTAACCCATGCAAGTCGCACCCCATGTTAAACTTTCCTCAGGAACAACAACAAGAAAGTGAGCCCAGCACAATGTCGGAGCCTTTTCCAGAAGCCATCACACAAGACATCCAGGTGGACGCGACCAAATCGGTAAAGACTGTAATCAAACCCCCTAACGGAGGGTCAGGTGAGGTCGTGTCCACAGGTACGTATGGTATTATACATCACGCACAAACAAATGTACCTTATATCGTAGAATCAATTCAGAATGACGTTACTGGACTTAATCCTGTCAGGGTAATTGCAGTACCAAATGGGAAAACTGACTCTTCAGGAGTCACTCCCGTCAGGAACATCGCCATGTACTGCCCCTTTTCCCGGACAGAATTAAGAACAATTCTGTCTGAATTTCCTGATCCCAGGAAAGACTTAGTTGCTTGTCAGAAATACATTAGAGTGCTAGGAAACACTGCAGAGCCAAATAACAAAGATTGGAGGACAGTTTTGAGGACATGTTTACCCCCCGATGTTGATTCATTGAAATTTATCGCTGATTGTAAACTAGATGAGGAAGTGCCACTAACAGACGAGTATAACCAAGATAATGTAAAAAGAATTAATCTACAGTTGAAAGAATATTTTCCTACAGTAGTAAAGTGGAATAAAATCTTTACAATAAAACAAAAAGAAGGTGAATCCGCATCAGAGTATTTTCACCGGGCTCTGCAGGATATGGCTAGGTACACGGGTATAGATGACATTGACACAAATGTACACCACAGAGAGGTAGCTGTGTCTGTATTAATGAACAACTTAAAAGACACACTAAAAATTAGGGTACAAACCTCTATACCTCATTGGAGAGGTATCTCGGTCGCTGCATTAAGAGAGTCCGCTATCGAGCATGACCGAAATATCCAAAGAACCAGGGAAGCGCAGGGAGAGCGGTTAATGGCACTGAACATCCAAGCACTAGAGGAGGCATCAAGTCGACCGGAACCCCAGGCCCCTAGCACATGGAGAAAGCCAAGGATTTGTTACCATTGTAGAAGAGAAGGGCATTATGCCAGCAACTGTAATAACCCACATAAAGTTAGACCCCCTAGACCAAGAAATGAGCAAAGTTATAACACACAAAATTATAATCAGGGATCATATAGGAAAAATTTTGGCCCACACCCATAATGTGCAGTCAGGAAAGGTGATCATTAGGACTGATGGTAAGCCTGAGGTTATAGTTAATAAATTGGGAGGTCATTCCCTGAAGACACAGGAATGACCGGGTGAAACGTTGTAAATGTATCTGTGAAATGTTTCTTTTTCTCTCTCCCCATCTCTGACGATTATTGGTAGGATTCAAACATTGCATATATACTTGGTCTTTGCAGAAGTCTACCAAACCCCAGCATGACCTATCCGCATCAATGTATTCTGGCCAGATACAGACAATGGAATATGGAAGTGCTGGGGGGAGGGACTGCGCAGGGAAACCATTGGACATGTAGATATGACAGCCTGATGATCTGACAGTGTTTTGAAATGTTTGAAAAATGTTTTTTTTTCTCTTTTCCTATTGATGGCTATTGTTGATTTAAGTAATATACACATGCATATAAATTGTTCTCTCTCTTTATTTTTTTTTTGCTGTTGTTGTTTTCTCTCTCTTCTCACTCATGCTTTCATGTTTTAAAGATGGTATGTCACCCATCAGTTAGACAAATGGTAATGCAAGATTTTTGCTCCTTACAGAAAGATCGCTGGTTTGGAGGGAATATTGCATCACCAGAATGTTCGTTTGGAAGACTGAGAGACAGCACCTTTGAGAAGACAGCAGAACAAGAAGAACAACAAGACGAGAGAACTAATTATCGTAACAAGTTTCTCTCCCCCTCAAACTGATTTTCTGTACCCCCATTACAAATTTCTTCTTTTCTCCTCCTGTAAGATGGACTTGCCCCAAGAGACTGTGATCTGGATTTTCCTGTTGACCATGATGTTGACCAGAGCAGTCTGTTCCGGCGAGAGTACCAGAGAGGTCGAGAAAGGATCCAGAAAGATCCCGATGACTGAGACAGAGGTGTAAATTTCCAATAACAACCCAATCACCAAGCAAAGGCGAGTACCGGAAACGATCTAACAGCCATGTTATTTGTAAACATTGTTAGCTGAAAAGAAAACTGTATCTGTAGGCTCTGTAACAATGTAGTTGAGGATGGGTGCATAAAGAAATGCCAATCCAGTTTTAATATCCACATGGACCGGCATCCCTTGAGTGACTATCACTCTTTAGTGGGTAGTGTGTTAAATAAGACAGATTGTTGGGTATGCTCTCAAGTACCTCAAGGTCATAGCAAATCAGGGCTAGTACCATTTCCTTTAACGTTAGGGGAGGTACTTGAGCTAAAGGGTGGGAGACCGGTGGACAGGAGGTTTAATTTCTCTATCGTCCTAGTGGATGCTGGGGTTCCTGAAAGGACCATGGGGAATAGCGGCTCCGCAGGAGACAGGGCACAAAAAGTAAAGCTTTTCCAGATCAGGTGGTGTGCACTGGCTCCTCCCCCTATGACCCTCCTCCAGACTCCAGTTAGATTTTTGTGCCCGGCCGAGAAGGGTGCAATTCTAGGTGGCTCTCATAAAGAGCTGCTTAGAGAAAGTTTAGCTTAGGTTTTTTATTTTACAGTGATTCCTGCTGGCAACAGGATCACTGCAACGAGGGACAGAGGGGAGAAGAAGTGAACTCACCTGCGTGCAGGATGGATTGGCTTCTTGGCTACTGGACATCAGCTCCAGAGGGACGATCACAGGTACAGCCTGGATGGTCACCGGAGCCGCGCCGCCGGCCCCCTTGCAGATGCTGAAGTAAGAAGAGGTCCAGAATCGGCGGCTGAAGACTCCTGCAGTCTTCTAAAGGTAGCGCACAGCACTGCAGCTGTGCGCCATTTTCCTCTCAGCACACTTCACACGCAGTCACTGAGGGTGCAGGGCGCTGGGGGGGGGCGCCCTGGGAGGCAAATGAAAACCTATTAAAAGGCTAAAAATACCTCACATATAGCCCCCAGAGGCTATATGGAGATATTTAACCCCTGCCTGGATTCACAAAATAGCGGGAGACGAGCCCGCCGGAAAAGGGGCGGGGCCTATCTCCTCAGCACACGGCGCCATTTCCTCTCACAGCTCCGCTGGTCAGGACGGCTCCCAGGTCTCTCCCCTGCACTGCACTACAGAAACAGGGTAAAACAGAGAGGGGGGGCAAATTTAATGGCAATATTTTGATATATATAAAGCAGCTATAAGGGAGCACTTATTATAAGGCTATCCCTGTCATATATAGCACTTTTTTGGTGTGTGCTGGCAGACTCTCCCTCTGTCTCCCCAAAGGGCTAGTGGGTCCTGTCTTCGTGTAGAGCATTCCCTGTGTGTCTGCTGTGTGTCGGTACGTGTGTGTCGACATGTATGAGGACGATATTGGTGTGGAGGCGGAGCAATTGCCAAATATGGGGATGTCACCTCCTAGGGGGTCGACACCAGAATGGATGCCTTTATTTGTGGAATTACGGGATAGCGTCAACTCGCTTAAGCAGTCGTTTGACGACATGAGGCGGCCGGACAATCAATTAGTGCCTGTCCAGGCGCCTCAAACACCGTCAGGGGCTGTGAAACGCCCTTTGCCTCAGTCGGTCGACACAGACCCAGACACAGGCACTGATTCCAGTGGTGACGGTGACGAATCAACCGTATTTTCCAGTAGGGCCACACGTTATATGATTTTGGCAATGAAGGAGGCGTTACATTTAGCTGATACTACAGGTACCACTAAACAGGGTATTATGTGGGGTGTGAAAAAACTACCTATAGTTTTTCCTGAATCAGAAGAATTAAATGACGTGTGTGATGAAGCGTGGGTTGCCCCTGATAAAAAGCTGATAATTTCAAAGAAATTATTGGCATTATACCCTTTCCCGCCAGAGGTTAGGGAGCGCTGGGAAACACCTCCTAGGGTGGACAAGGCCCTAACACGCTTATCTAAACAAGTGGCGTTACCCTCTCCTGAGACGGCCGCACTTAAAGATCCATCAGATAGGAGGATGGAAAATATCCAAAAAAGTATATACACACATGCAGGTGTTATACTACGACCAGCTATAGCGACTGCCTGGATGTGCAGTGCTGGGGTAGTTTGGTCAGAGTCCCTGATTGAAAATATTGATACCCTGGACAGGGACAATATTTTACTGTCGTTAGAACAAATAAAGGATGCATTTCTTTATATGCGTGATGCACAGAGGGATATCTGCACACTGGCATCACGGGTAAGTGCTATGTCCATTTCGGCCAGAAGAGCTTTATGGACGCGACAGTGGACAGGCGATGCGGATTCAAAACGGCATATGGAAGTTTTGCCGTATAAAGGGGAGGAGTTATTTGGAGTCGGTCTATCAGATTTGGTGGCCACGGCTACAGCCGGGAAATCCACCTTTCTACCTCAAGTCACTCCCCAACAGAAAAAGGCACCGACTTTTCAACCGCAGCCCTTTCGTTCCTTTAAAAATAAGAGAGCAAAGGGCTATTCATATCTGCCACGAGGCAGAGGTCGAGGGAAGAGACAGCAACAGGCAGCTCCTTCCCAGGAACAGAAGCCCTCCCCGGCTTCTACAAAAGCCTCAGCATGACGCTGGGGCTTCTCAAGCGGACTCGGGGACGGTGGGCGGTCGTCTCAAAAATTACAGCGCGCAGTGGGCTCACTCGCAGGTAGATCCCTGGATCCTGCAGATAATATCTCAGGGGTACAGGTTGGAATTAGAGACAGATCCACCTCGCCGTTTCCTGAAGTCTGCTTTACCAACGTCCCCCTCCGAAAGGGAGACGGTTTTGGAAGCCATTCACAAGCTGTACTCTCAGCAGGTGATAGTCAAGGTACCTCTTCTACAACAAGGGAAGGGGTATTATTCCACTCTATTTGTGGTACCGAAGCCGGATGGCTCGGTAAGGCCTATTCTAAATCTGAAGTCCTTGAACCTGTACATAAAGAAGTTCAAGTTCAAGATGGAGTCACTCAGAGCAGTGATAGCGAACCTGGAAGAAGGGGACTTTATGGTATCCTTGGACATCAAGGATGCGTATCTCCACGTTCCAATTTACCCCTCACACCAGGGGTACCTCAGGTTCGTTGTACAAAACTGTCACTATCAGTTTCAGACGCTGCCGTTTGGTTTGTCCACGGCACCTCGGGTCTTTACAAAGGTAATGGCCGAGATGATGATTCTTCTTCGAAGAAAAGGCGTATTAATTATCCCATACTTGGACGATCTCCTAATAAGGGCAAGGTCCAGAGAACAGCTAGAGATGGGATTAGCACTATCTCAAGAGGTGCTAAAGCAGCACGGATGGATTCTGAATATTCCAAAATCCCAATTAATGCCGACAACTCGTCTGCTGTTCCTAGGGATGATTCTGGACACGGTTCAGAAAAAGGTTTTTCTTCCCGAGGAAAAAGCCAAGGAGTTATCCGACCTGGTCAGGAACCTCCTAATACCAGGAAAGGTGTCTGTACATCAATGCACAAGAGTCCTGGGAAAAATGGTGGCTTCTTACGAAGCAATTCCATTCGGCAGATTCCATGCAAGAATTTTCCAAAGGGATCTGTTGGACAAATGGTCAGGGTCGCATCTTCAGATGCACCTGCGGATAACCCTGTCTCCAAGGACAAGGGTATCTCTTCTGTGGTGGTTGCAGAGGGCTCATCTATTGGAGGGCCGCAGATTCGGCATACAGGATTGGATCCTGGTGACCACGGACGCCAGCCTGAGAGGCTGGGGAGCAGTCACACAAGGAAGAAACTTCCAGGGAGTGTGGTCGAGCCTGGAAAAGTCTCTTCACATAAACATTCTGGAACTTAGAGCAATCTACAATGCTCTAAGCCAGGCGGAACCTCTGCTTCAAGGAAGACCGGTGTTGATCCAGTCGGACAACATCACGGCAGTCGCCCATGTAAACAGACAGGGCGGCACAAGAAGCAGGAGTGCAATGGCAGAAGCTGCCAGGATCCTTCGCTGGGCGGAGAATCACGTGATAGCACTGTCAGCAGTGTTCATCCCGGGCGTGGACAACTGGGAAGCAGACTTCCTCAGCAGACACGATCTTCACCCGGGAGAGTGGGGACTTCATCCAGAACTTTTCCACATGCTAATAAACCGTTGGGAAAGACCAATGGTGGACATGATGGCGTCTCGCCTTAACAAAAAACTGGACAGGTATTGCGCCAGGTCAAGAGATCCGCAGGCAATAGCTGTGGACGCGCTGGTAACACCTTGGGTGTACCAGTCGGTGTATGTGTTTCCTCCTCTGCCTCTCATACCAAAGGTATTGAGAATCATACGGCAAAGCGGAGTAAGAACGATACTAGTGGCTCCGGATTGGCCAAGAAGGTCTTGGTACCCGGAACTTCAAGAGATGGTCACGGACGATCCGTGGCCTCTACCTCTGAGAAGGGACCTGCTTCAACAGGGTCCCTGCCTCTTTCAAGACTTACCGCGGCTGCGTTTGACGGCATGGCGGTTGAACGCCAGATCCTAAAAGGAAAAGGCATTCCAGAAGAAGTCATTCCTACCTTGATTAAGGCAAGAAAGGAAGTCACCGCGAAGCATTATCACCGCATTTGGCGGAAATATGTTGCGTGGTGCGAGGATCGGAGTGCTCCGACGGAGGAATTTCAACTGGGTCGTTTCCTACATTTCCTGCAATCAGGATTGTCTATGGGTCTCAAATTGGGATCTATTAAGGTTCAAATTTCGGCCCTGTCAATATTCTTCCAAAAAGAATTGGCCTCAGTCCCTGAGGTCCAGACTTTTGTCAAAGGAGTACTGCATATACAGCCTCCTGTGGTGCCTCCGGTGGCACCGTGGGATCTAAATGTAGTTTTAGATTTCCTCAAATCCCATTGGTTTGAACCACTAAAAAATGTGGATTTGAAATATCTCACATGGAAAGTGACTATGTTACTGGCCCTGGCTTCCGCCAGGAGAGTATCTGAACTGGCGGCTTTATCTTATAAAAGCCCTTATTTAATTTTCCATTCGGATAGGGCAGAGCTGCGGACGCGTCCGCATTTTCTCCCTAAGGTGGTATCAGCGTTTCACCTGAACCAGCCTATTGTAGTGCCTGCGGCTACAAGCGACTTGGAGGACTCCAAGTTGTTGGACGTTGTCAGAGCTTTAAAAATATACATTTCAAGGACGGCTGGAGTCAGAAAATCTGACTCGCTGTTTATACTGTATGCACCCAACAAGTTGGGTGCGCCTGCTTCTAAGCAGTCGATTGCTCGTTGGATTTGTAACACAATTCAACTTGCACATTCTGTGGCAGGCCTGCCACAGCCTAAATCTGTTAAGGCCCATTCCACAAGGAAGGTGGGCTCATCTTGGGCGGCTGCCCGAGGGGTCTCGGCATTACAACTCTGCCGAGCAGCTACGTGGTCAGGGGAGAACACGTTTGTAAAATTCTACAAATTTGATACCCTGGCAAAAGAGGACCTGGAGTTCTCTCATTCGGTGCTGCAGAGTCATCCGCACTCTCCCGCCCGTTTGGGAGCTTTGGTATAATCCCCATGGTCCTTTCAGGAACCCCAGCATCCACTAGGACGATAGAGAAAATAAGAATTTACTTACCGATAATTCTATTTCTCGGAGTCCGTAGTGGATGCTGGGCGCCCATCCCAAGTGCGGATTATCTGCAATACTTGTACATAGTTATTGTTAACTAATTCGGGTTATTGTTTAGGGAGCCATCTTTCAGAGGCTCCTCTGTTATCATACTGTTAACTGGGTTTAGATCACAAGTTGTACGGTGTGATTGGTGTGGCTGGTATGAGTCTTACCCGGGATTCAAAATCCTCCCTTATTGTGTACGCTCGTCCGGGCACAGTACCTAACTGGAGTCTGGAGGAGGGTCATAGGGGGAGGAGCCAGTGCACACCACCTGATCTGGAAAAGCTTTACTTTTTGTGCCCTGTCTCCTGCGGAGCCGCTATTCCCCATGGTCCTTTCAGGAACCCCAGCATCCACTACGGACTCCGAGAAATAGAATTATCGGTAAGTAAATTCTTATTATCTCCATCCCTCCTAGTTTGAAGCTCCACCAATACCATGTGGATAGGTCCCTATTATGTTTTAACATCTCCAATCCCCGAAAGCCGGGAAATTGGGAAGTGTCATGGAGTAATCAAACCATGACCTTTTCGCATAGAGCCGATAGAATGCCAACAGATACAGAGCTTATACGCCACATAGCCAGTAGAGGAAAATCTTTCCGGTATAGGTATACCTTAGGAAATAGGATTACGAGAGTTGGAGAGGTATCACCAGGATACTGTGCACATATCGTACAACCCGATACGTGTACTAAGCAGATGGAAGAATTAGGGTTAGGAGATTTCACATGGAAGGTGTGTAATATGGTTATGTCCTACTCCGTCCCATATGTTCTCCCCGATGATGCATATTTCATATGCGGGAGAAAGGCGTATAAAGTGGCTTGCCCCAAACTCTGAAGGATTGTGTTATATTGGAAAAGTACTACCTGAGGTAATGAGTCTAAGGAGTGAGGAAACTGTAATTCCAATGGACTTGATTTATGACCCAACGGTAGAAACAATGATGTGATGAAAATGCGATTTCTACGGTCCGTTTCTTTCACCTGTTTTTCCGTTTTCTCCAAGGTAAAAAGACCCATTTGGACGAGGAGTTTGATGAGCCGATATACAGACAACAGATGGATTAAAGAAGAAGTTTTGACAACCTGATACACAGATTTTTGATGAACTATGCCATGGATCCCCAGTTTCCCTAGAAATTTTAAAATTACGCTAGCCCAACACTTTTGTAAATCTATGGACATTGACAGCTTTTGCTCGCACCTTATGGGCAAAAGCACAAAGAAGACTGCAACCAACAGACACCGAACAAGACCTCAATCGACGAATGTACATTTACCTGACATAGAATACCACCGCATTTACCATAATTATGTCTTTTCTTCATTTCTACAACCCTCAGGTAATGACACACATAGTCGATAGGGAATACAGGCACAGATATCAGCAACCACATATCTCCCCCATTCATGTATCATCAACTAAAATGTGCTCCCCCATTTTGTTACAACCAAAGCCGAAAAGAGCTCGGTAAAGTTTGACAGCCCATCCACAGACCCGTACCACGGGATAAGAAGGAATTCAAATGTATACTTCGCAATACCTCGAAGCTTGACTTAAAACACGTACGGCACGATGATACATGACCCCCAAGCACGGATTCATACACACATGCTTCTGCTATCTCACTAGGTCATACCCTTTTCCTACCTTCTCCTCTCCTCCCCTACCCAACCATGTAAATGTATTAACCCCTGACATATATTTTTTTTTCTCCTTTTGAAATGTTTTAGAAGGTGGCAGTTATTGTTGACTGCCAAAGGGTGGACTGTCAAAGTCAGAAAAATATCTCTATGCACACTACCATATTTGCACCTCACACAGGTCCGTGCTGCGCATGCGTGCGCTCTCCCGTACGTGCGCATACTCACAGTCGCGGGCACCCGCAGGCGCACGGTATGCGTATTTACGGTAGAGTTTATGTGATCGTAGCGTGCGACTCAATCGTTACATATTTTCACTATATAATGTATTTTGTAGATCATGGTCCCTTTGATAGATTCTGAAAGTTTAGTTAACATAGCATGTTCCTGAACAGAGAGATCCCTCCTTGTATTGTACGAAGGGTCTAACAGGGGTCATACAGTGGTGTTTGGTACCCATCGGAAGAGTATTTAAATAGCAATATTCCGGTGTTGGTTTGGAGTGGATTAATCGCTCGTGCGAATAGTTATGGACATAAGAAGTTTATGTCCATTTACTATTATTTGTTCTTATTTAGTCATGCGGCGGGAAACCCAGTATCCCACCCACCTGAACAGTTGGAAGCAGTCACAGCCCACCTGTATGAATCAACCTATGACCTTTTGTTATAATGCGAAGCCGAATTCCTGTGTCCAATGAACAATGAGATTGTAGGGACCATTGAATTGTATTGTGTGTGGGGCATAAATAGGCAGGCCGACCATATCCAGTTCACTCTCTTCAACGGTTCTCATTGCTGATAATCGGGAGCTGGATATCGAGGCGCATGCGATCGTTTCCCCTTGTGCGTAAGTGTTTCTCCGCAACCATATTGATCTTCTTGTTATTATGAGCCATTTCTCTCTCTCTTCTCTTTCTCTCTTATTTTCCCTTAGGTAGTAATTGTATTGTATTTCCTGTGTAGTTATCTGGTTAGGTAGTCTATGTTATATTGTAGTGTATGATTTGTATTTGTATTAATTCTTTTGCAAGTATATCATTCATAAAATATATATATTAGGCGTTGGACCCTAAGCCCAGGTATCTGTGTATTTCTTATAGTGTCTAGTATTCTCAGAGCGTCGGTGACGCTCAAACAGCTTTTAAGTTAATAAGGTTACACTAGGTTGCATCTACACCCTATCTCTACACTAAGGTTTTACAGCATATTACATTGTTTCTGGTTTAGATATAAAGGTTTAACATGGTGAGCGTCAGCGCCGCTCATGATCTCCTCATGGTCTTGAGCGTCCGCTACGCTGATAGCGTAGCATTACGGTAGTCGCTCACCTATAAGTGTGCCCGATACCAACAGCGTATTCTCGTGAGCGTCTGTATCGCTCGAGCAGCCCGCTCCCGATACAGCGTCCGTTACGCTATAGTAAACCATTACGTTAGTCAGCAGCCAATAGCGTGCCTGCCTGTGATCTCTTGGCCGTGAGCGAACGTGACGCTTGAGCGTCTCGACTACGGCTAAGCGATTGTTACGCAACGAGCGTACCCTTACGGTACTTCATACGTAAATAGCGTACAGTGTTCTTAGACCTCACAAAGGGTTTTTATATACGATAAATATTCAGCTTTATCACCGACAACTCCCTCAGGCAGGGAGGCTGTGCTAGAGGCAATTCACAAGCTGTATTCCCAGCAGGTGATAGTCAAGGTGCCCCTACTTCAACAAGGACGGGGTTACTATTCCACACTGTTTGTGGTACCGAAACCAGCCGGTTCGGTGAGACCCATTTTAAAATGGAAATCCTTGAACACTTACATAACAAAGTTCAAGATGGAATCGCTCAGGGCGGTTATTGCAAGCCTGGACGAGGGGGATTACATGGTATCCCTGGACATCAAGGATGCTTACCTGCATGTCCCTATTTACCTTCCTCACCAGGAGTACCTCAGATTGTGGTACAGGTTTGCCATTACCAATTCCAGACACTACCGTTTGGACTGTCCACGGCACCGAGGGTGTTTACCAAGGTAATTGGCAGAAATGATGATACTCCTTCAAAAAAAAAAAAAAAAAAAGGGAGTTTTTATTTATCCCACACTTGGACGATCTCCTTATAAAGGCAAGGTCCAGGGAGCAGTTACTGGTCGGAGTAGCACTATCTCAGGAGGTGCTACAACAGCATGGCTGGATTCTGAACATTCCAAAGTCACAGCTGGTTCCTTCCACTCGCTTACTGTTCCTGGGGATGATTTTGGACACAGAACAGAAAAAAGTGTTTCTCCCGCAGGAGAAAGCCAAGGAGCTGTCATCTCTAGTCAGAGACCTCCTAAAACCAAAAAGGGTATCGGTGCATCGTTGCACACGAGTCCTGGGAAAAATGGTGGCTTCATACGAAGCAATTCCATTCGGCAGGTTCCATGCGAGGACCTTCCAGTGAGACCTCTTAGATAAGTGGTCGGGATCGCATCTTCAAATGCATCAAATGATAACCCTGTCTCCAAGGTCCAGGGTGTCTCTACTGTGGTGGATGCAGGGTGCTCATCTTCTAGAGGGCCGCAGTTTCGGCATACAGGACTGGGTCCTGGTGACCACGGATGCCAGCCTTCAAGGCTGGGGAGCAGTCACACAGGGAAGAAACTTCCAGGGCCTATGGTCAAGTCAGGAGACTTCCCTACATATAAATTCTGGAACTGAGGGCCATTTACAATGCCCTAAGTCAGGCAAGACCCCTGCTTCAAAACCAGCCGGTACTGATACAGTCAGACAACATCACGGCAGTCGCCCATGTGACCCGACAGGGCGGCACAAGAAGCAGGATGGCAATGGCAGAAGCCACAAGGATTCTCCGATGGGCGGAAAATCACGTACTAGCACTGTCAGCAGTGTTCATTCCGGGAGTGGACAACTGGGAAGCAGACTTCCTCAGCAGACACGACCTACACCCGGGAGAGTGGGGACTTCATCCAGAAGTCTTCCTGCTGTTGGTAAACCGTTGGGAAAGGCCACAGGTGGACATGATGGCGTCCCGCCTCAACAAAAAGCTAAAGAGATATTGCGCCAGGTCAAGGGACCCTCAGGCGATAGCTGTGGATGCTCTAGTGACACCGTGGGTGTACCAGTCGGTTTATGTGTTCCCTACTCTGCCTCTCATACCAAAGGTACTGAGAATAATAAGATGGCGAGGAGTAAGAACGATACTCGTGGTTCCGGATTGGCCAAGAAGGGCTTGGTACCCGGAACTTCAGGAAATGATATCAGAGGACCCATGGCCTCTGCCGCTCAGACAGGACCTGCTTCAGCAGGGGCCCTGTCTGTTCCAAGACTTACCGCGGCTGCGTTTGACGGCATGGCGATTGAGCGCCGGATCCTGAAGGAAAAGGGTATTCCGGAAGAAGTAATTTCTGCGCTTATTAAAGCCAGGAAAGATGTTACGGCAAAGCATTATCACCGCATGTGGCGGAAATATGTTGCATGGTGCGAGGCCAAAAAGGCCCCAACAGGAAATTTCCACTAGGTCGATTTCTACATTTCCTGCAAGCAGGAGTGAATATGGGCCTAAGTCTAGGCTCCATTAAAGTAAAGATTTCGGCTCTGTCGATTTTCTTTCAAAAAGAATTAGCTTCAGTACCTGAAGTTCAGGCATTGTGAAAGGAGTGCTGCATATTCAGCCCCCGTTTGTGCCCCCTGTGGCACCTTGGGATCTCAACGTGGTGTTGAGTTTTCTTAAAATCACATTGGTTTGAGCCACTAAAAACCGTGGATCTAAAATATCTCACGTGGAAAGTGGTCATGTTATTGGCCTTGGCTTCAGCCAGGCGAGTGTCAGAATTGGCGGCTTTATCATGTAAAAGCCCTTATCTGATTTTCCATATGGATAGGGCAGAATTGAGGACTCGTCCCCAATTTCTTCCTAAGGTGGTGTCAGCGTTTCACCTGAACCAGCCTATTGTGGTGCCGGCGGCTACTAGTGAATTGGAGGACTCCAAGTTGCTAGACGTTGTCAGGGCCCTGAAAATATATGTTTCCAGGACGGCTGGAGTCAGAAACTCTGACTCGCTGTTTATCCTGTATGCACCCAACAAGCTGGGTGCTCCTGCTTCTAAGCAGTCTATTGCTCGCTGGATTTGTAGTACAATTCAGCTTGCACATTCTGTGGCAGGCATACCACAGCCAAAATCTGTAAATGCCCATTCCACAAGGAAGGGGGGCTCATCTTGGGCGGCTGCCCGAGGGGTCTCGGCTTTACAACTTTGCCGAGCAGCTACTTGGTCAGGGGCAAACACGTTTGCAAAATTCTACAAATTTGATACCCTGGCTGAGGAGGACCTGGAGTTCTCTCATTCGGTGCTACAGAGTCATCCGCACTCTCCCGCCCGTTTGGGAGCTTTGGTATAATCCCCATGGTCCTTACGGAGTTCCCAGCATCCACTAGGACGTTAGAGAAAATAAGAATTTACTCACCGGTAATTCTATTTCTCGTAGTCCGTAGTGGATGCTGGGCGCCCATCCCAAGTGCGGATTGTCTGCAATACTTGTAAATAGTTATTGTTAACTAAAGGGTTATTGTTGAGCCATCTGTTGAGAGGCTCAGTTGTTTTCATACTGTCAAACTGGATATAGTATCACGAGTTGTACGGTGTGATTGGTGTGGCTGGTAAGAGTCTTACCCGGGATTCTAAATCCTTCCTTATTATGTCTGCTCGTCCGGGCACAGTGTCCTAACTGAGGCTTGGAGGAGGGTCATAGTGGGAGGAGCCAGTGCACACCAGGTAGTCATAAATCTTTCTAGAGTGCCCAGCCTCCTTCGGAGCCCGCTATTCCCCATGGTCCTTACGGAGTTCCCAGCATCCACTACGGACTACGAGAAATAGAATTACCGGTGAGTAAATTCTTATTATTATGTATGTGTATTCTATGTGTGTGCTTTATGTGTGTGTGTGTGTATGTATGTATGTATGTATGTATGTATGTATGTATGTATATATATATATACATACACACACACACACACACACACTAAATATGCATGCGGGGATGGTATCGGGATCCTGGCGTTTGGGTTGCCAGCGGTCATAATACCGACAGCGGCATCCCTACGTGCCAGATCCAGAAACCTGCAAGGTAAGTATACTAACACTCATCTACTCCCCCTCCAACCCTCCCTTCCCGCAGCTTGACCCTAACCCTTCCCAGTGTTGCCTAAACCTAACCCCCACCCCCACCCGTAGCCTAAAGCTAACCCTGCCCCCTGTTGCTTAACCCTCCCCGGTGGTGCATAACATCCCTCCCCCCACAGCCTAAACATAACCCCACTACAGCCTACTCCTAACCCTCCCACCGCAGTCTAAACCTAAACCTCCCCCCTCCCTCCTGTGGCCTGACACTAAGGAACCTTGCCATACTTACGTACGGGGAGCCAGTAGTCGGGATTCCAGCGCCGGCATTTTTATCCATGTCGGGATCCCGACACCAGCATTCCGACCAATGTTGGGATTCCAGCATCGCCATTCCAATTGCCGACATCCCTAACGCCAGTATGATGACTGTATCCTATGCATGTATAGTGTGTGTGTGTGTGTGTGTGTGTGTGTGTGTGTGTGTGTATGTGTGTATATATTATATGTATACTATGTATATTTATGCATTACTGTTCTATATATGTACAGGGTGCCAGCCAGGGCTGGGTTAACAATGGGGTGGATGGAGCTTCAGCCCCTGCTGCCAGCAGCCACTTGAGGTCCCGCTCACTAGCACCACAGCTGATCTCTCCCCCTGCCATCCAGCCGAAGACTGACCCCGCACAGGGTTCTTCAAATGCCGGCAACACTGTTAAAATTGGTGGTGCAGAAGAAGGCTTTATAAGCTCTCCCTGCGCTTCACAGTTTCCCAGCTCCTCCTCCGTGCTGTGCAACATCATGAAGTGTGATGCCACACCACCAGCGTACCAGGGGCAGTTGAGCTGTGGTTACCCTCGGTTCCGTGAAGGCGGCCTGCGTGATTGTGACAGGGCTGCTTCTTATCAGGCGAGAGCCTGAGCTCTGCAGTCAAACTAAAAGTCCAGACCTGGTTTAATGGGAAGGAGCTCTGATGTCTCAGGCCCCGCTTCGGCAGCAGAGAAGAGTTTTAGAAGAGCATGGAGCAGCTTCTATGGGGGGACCCCGTCTCAACTCCCCGCCCCTCCCAGGCGAGAAGGCAATCTCTGCGATTGCAAGCTCTGTGGGCAAGGAACCAGCACTATATGGGGCATACTCATCATGAAAAAATTGTGAAATGAGACATTTTAGTTTTCAATTCTCACTCATTTCACAGTTTTTTCAATATTCATCATGCCGCGCTAATAAAAATATCACTTCTGAAAAACTATTTTTGAGAAGCAGTTTTTCGGAAAAGTTATATTTTTCCCTTGCAGCTTAGGCGCCCATAAGGACTTCCTCCTAGTTGCAGACCCCGGAGCTGAGATGTACCCCACGGTCAAACCCCCTCCCACTGCCCCTAACTGCAGATAATAATATTTTAGAAGGTGGAGGACGGACCTGCAGGACAGCTGAGACTGTCGCCGGCAGGAAGGGAGGGAAGCTGAAGTGGACGAGGCTGCACAAACCCCGGGCAGGGAGACAGCTAGGGCCGGCGGGAATATATTGGGAGGGAAGGGGAGCTGAATCTACAAGACAGCAGCAGGACCGCTGCTATGTGCTGGCAGCGGCACACGAAACACACAAGCTTGTGCTCCTTCGTGAAACTGAACGCCATCTCAGGATGGTGAACAGTTTCACTATCAAACTCTGAATAAAATGCTTTTTTGGGGTTTGATGAATGTACTAATTTCTACATCCCCATATTATAGTATGGGGAGTGTAGAAATTATTGAAGCAGGCTGTAACAAAGGAGATGTTAGTCATATCTCCTTCTGTTACAGCTTTGATGAATGAGGTTTCATGAAAAAAAATGACAATTTGATAAAATTATGAAAATTTAGTGATAATGAAATATGCCCCTTAATTCAGAATTTTGCATCATGTTATACCCCTTTCACATCGCCAAAATAACCCGGCTTTTTACCGGGTTGCTGCCGAGTCAAGATGCGGTGTGAAAGCGCCAGTCTGAATATCCTGGGGCATCCAACCCGGTATTTCTTCCCGGCTTAAAAGAAGGGTTGAACACGTGTCGGACCCGGATTATTGTGCTCTAAAAAGCTACAGTCCCGGGATATTCGACCTGGCTCTGAATCAATAGCGCTGATTGGCTGTTTGTAGTCAGCTGAGGTCTGTTTACTGTACTGCACTGTGATCATACGTGTTGGAAAGCAATCTGCACAGTTCTGCACTCCTTTGGACCAGTTCTGCACTCCTTTGGGCCAGTTCTGCACTCCTTTGGACCAGTTCTGCACTCCTTTGAACCTCATTAGCCATGGCAAAAAGGAGTGATGAGGAGGTCAGGGAGTTGCTGCGGATCAGGGGTGAAGAGGAAATACGTCGGCAGATAACGGGTACAGTCAGGGATGTGAATCCTGAATCCAGCAGCAGTACAGCTGAGACAATCATGAATTCCGGGCTCTGTGCTGGGACATGTGCTCTGTCGGCCATGATTGCTGCACTGTGAGCATTCCCCAGCCCCCTCCCTTTCTTGTTGAAAACTGGGAACCAGTCAAGTCCTTTTAAAATGACATCACACTGGTTTTAACATGGGTGACCCGGGTTGTGCAAAAAGACACCAACACGGCAATAACCCGCGAATAACCCAGGTCAATATTGCGATGTGAACGTCTCTTACCCGGGTCGGAGCCGTGTTCAAATCCCGGATCTGACCCGGGTTTGCGATGTGAAAGGGGTAGTATATGATTTTGGGAATGTGTGATACATACATACTAGGTGGCAAGTTTACTGTAGGTGAGGTTTCTCTGAAGGTACCTGTGTAATGGAATAACAAGGTGGGGAGAGAGTGACATTTGATTGTTAGCTCTTAAAACAAGATACAAGTATCAGTGAGACCTTGGATTATGCTGCTGCTAGATTGTAAACCGATGGACAAAAGTTTAGATGGTCAATGGCACATGTGTTGTAAATCCTGGGTGCTAGTACTAGGTACTGTATGTGTGATGACATGTTCAGTATTTGATTGTAAGCTCTGGGGATGTTGAAGGCTCAGTATCTGTGAGATATGTGTGTAAGATTGTGAGTTCTGTGGACAAGTGTCCAGTATCTCCTGCCTGCTGATTACCTCCTCCCACTCCTACCTGCAGGATTTTGCATGTGCTGTTCCCTATCTCTGGGATTCTCTACTTCTCCCACTCAGACTCTCCACCTCTCTACAAAACTTCAAATGGGCTGTCAAGACTCATTTCTTCACCAAACCAAGAAAAATCTCATCCTAACCCTTTGTTCCACGCTCACTGTCTATCCCGTCTGTGTCACCTCTGTCTGTGAGAATGTAAGCTCTCATGAGCAGGGCCCTCTTCCTCATGTGCTTTCCTTCTCTTACTTAAACTATCTACTACTTCATACTCCTTTCGACGTACCAAATCCCTCGGTTTTCTGCCACCCTAATACTTATTTCAGTGTCATCTGCTGATATAGCTATGTCTATATACCCTGTACTTGTCCTATATTGTCTTCAACCGAAAGTCACTGTTTCATTGTTTTGATTATTTATGTACTCTGTAATTGGGCACTGCGGAACCCTTGTGGCTACATATACAGTAAATAAAGGATAATAATAATAATAAAAAATTATCAGGGACGACCTGCTGGCTCCTGCTATTCAGGGATCGGGAGTGTGTACTACAACTAGAGGAATGAAACTTAGGCTTTTTGAGGTAGGCGTTAGTCATACTCCATGGCAAAGACCACACCCCCTGTGCAGACCACACCCCCACATATCTAGTCACACCCTCATGGCAATGGTCACATCACCTGCGGTGGCACAAAATAGGCCCTTCATAAATGTCAGCTCCAGGCCCATGTGGACCTGAATCTGGCACTGAGTGTCAGTGAGTGACTTGTAAGTAAGCTGCTGCAGCTTGCAGGGGAAAGAGAGGAGGAGCCAGACCAGGCTGAGGAGGAGCAGTGTAACTGCAGTGAGTGCCATCAGGGGTGTTTGTTTGGTGCACACCACAACATCTGCCAATGTACCTACTTTATTAGGATTGGTACAAGTATGGATATTTTATATTGCGTTGATCGTCAATAGATGGTGTTAGACATGCCCAAAAGGCGGTACTAGACACACCCTCTGACGGTGCACCCCCTAATAAAATGTGCTGCGCACGCCTATGACCACACACTCAGGGAATGCTCATCTGAAGACAATTCCCCCATAAGGCCCTTTGGAGAGACAGAGAGAGAGTATGCCAGCACACACCCCAGTGCTATTAACCCAGGAATAACACAGTAACTTAATGTTAACCCAGTAGCTGCTGTTTATATTGATTTTTGCGCCTAATTATGTGCCCCCCCTCTCTTTTTACCCTCTTCTACCGTGTAACTGCAGGGGAGAGACTAGGGAGCTTCCTCTCAGCGGTGCTGTGGAGAAAAAACATGGCGCTGGTGAGTGCTAAGGAATAAGCCCCGCCCCCTCGACGGCGGGCTTCTGTCCCGCTTTCATGTACAATTTTGGCGGGGGCTTATACATATATACAGTGCCCAACTGTATATTATGCAAACTTTTGCCAAAGAGGTCTCTAATTGCTGCCCAGGGCGCGCCCCCCCCCCCCCCCCCCCCCCTGCGCCCTGCACCCTACAGTGACCGGAGTATGTGGGTTTAGTGTGGGAGCAATGGCGCACAGCTGCAGTGCTGTGCGCTACCTCATATGAAGACTGGAGTCTTCTGCCGCCGATTTCGAAGTCTTCTTGCTTCTGTCACCGGCTTCTGTCTTCTGGCTCTGCGAGGGGGACGGCGGCGCGGCTCCGGGATCGGACGACCAAGGGTGCGATCCTATGTACGATCCCTCTGGAGCTAATGGTGTCCAGTAGCCTAAGAAGCAGGACCTATCTTCAGTGAGTAGGGCTGCTTCTCTCCCCTCAGTCCCACGTAGCAGAGAGCCTGTTGCCAGCAGATCTCTCTCAAAATAAAAAACCTAACAAAATACTTTCTTTTTTAGCAAGCTCAGGAGAGCTCACTAAGTAGCACCCAGCTCGTCCGGGCACAGATTCTAACTGAGGTCTGGAGGAGGGACATAGAGGGAGGAGCCAGAGCACACCAGTATCCAAATTCTTTCTTAAAGTGCCCTGTCTCCTGCGGAGCCCGTCTATTCCCCATGGTCCTTACGGAGTCCCCAGCATCCACTAGGACGTTAGAGAAATAAATTTAAAAAAATCGCAGCTGCGGAGGCTTTTGCGTACAAACCGGAATCAGTCCCTACGTATTATATTACTCAGAGCCCCAGTGCTCCGCGTTTGGCGAAGAGCAGTGCCACATTAGCATGGTGCATAGGCACAGGTACAGCACCAGCTTCATGCAGCTGATAACCACAGGCAGGAAAAGCACCAGTTGCTGGGTCCAGGCAGCAGATAACCACAGGCAGGTAAAGCACCAGTTGCCGAATCCAGGCAGCAGATAACCACAGGCAGATGACCACAGGCAGGTAAAGCACCAGTTGCCGGATCCAGGCAGCAGATAGAATAGGCAGGTAAAGCACCAGTTGCTGGATCCAGGCAGCAGATAGAACAGGCAGGTAAAGCACCAGTTGTCGGATCCAGGCAGCAGATAGAATAGGCAGGTAAAGCACCAGTTGCTGGATCCAGGCAGCAGATAGAACAGGCAGGTAAAGCACCAGTTGTCGGATCCAGGCAGCAGATAGAATAGGCAAGTAAAGCACCAGTTGCTGGATCCAGGCAGCAGATAGAACAGGCAGATAAAGCACCAGTTGCCGGATACAGGCAGCAGATAGAGCAGGCAGGTAAAGCACCAGTTGAGTTCAGCATATTGGGGGTAATTCCAAGTTGATCGCAGCAGGATTTTTGTTAGCAGTTGGGCAAAACCATGTGCACTGCAGGTGGGGCAGGTAACCGTGAGTGCTTGGAGCAGATGGGCCCCCCTAAGACAACCACAAACATGCCCCCCCACAGCAGCGACACTCTCCCTCCGCAGCCATACCCACAACCCCCCTCCCCAATGATGAAGCGAGGGGGGCAGGTACTTATTACCCAAGATCCTTCTTACCTGTAGGCGGCAACAGCCTCTCTCCCCAGCACAGCACACGCTTCTGTGTGCTTAGCTTAGCTGCAGTGGGTCCAGGAGGCTGCTGTCGAGGAGTAGCAGCAGTCTCCACTGCCTGGGTGTGGGGCAATCACACCCTGAGCCTGCATCTGCCCCTGACTAGGGATGGCCATCGGTGGGTTATCCATCGATGGTACCACTGATTGATAACCTCGATTGTGTAAAACAATCTGGAAGGGATCCATCGATAGTTTTACCCATCGATGGTCACCCCTGCATAACTGTATAATGAAATGCGGGCCAATCAGAGCCCGGTGGCGTGGCTAAACTCTGTGCCCTGACACTGAGATTTAAAAAAAAATTAAAAAAATTGTTAGCAATGACCCAACGATGGCGGGAAACCATCTGGTTCTCCCCAGTCGATGGTAAAAGTATTAAACATCGGTCATAGACCATTGATTTTGAATCATCGATGGTCGATGGCCATCCCTACCCCTGACTGAGGGACCCATGACGCACGCAGAGCAGCTTGAGGCACCGCTTTTTCATATATATTTTAGGGGGTATGGCCATACCTCCATGATTAGGTCACACCCGATACATTACTCTGGTCTGGCCCCGCTCTCTACAACACTGCCCGCCCCTCCCTCCCTAAACAATGTCAGGAATCGGCGTTCAGCTGCGTCTCACCAGCGCGCTGGTGTGCAGGCCTCCGGAGGTCATGGCCCCAGTCGCGGCTGCATGGATGCGCTGACCGCGAGCATCATCTTCAGTGTCGCTAAGTGCCCCTGAGTCAAGTTCCCTTTGTGCCTTGCTGTGTGCCGATATCCGGCCTGCATGGGTGCCGCCATGATACTGGACTCAGCTGATCCAGACATCCAATCCAGCGCTGTGCTCACCTTCAGAGTTCAGCAGCCAATCACCGCTGAGCAAGGGGTACAAGTTCCAGTCCGGTGCTCAGTTACATTGCCTTGGACAACGAGTCACATTGGTGTGTCAAGTTCTCCTGGTTCCCGTGTTCCTGTCTCCAGTGGTTCCTTGTGCTTCTTCTCAGCGTTCATTCATCACTCTGCATTTCCTCCGTTTTGTTACAGACTCCAGCCACAGCCCATCACAGCTCATCAGCAGTAAGAGACTCTCCTCAGGTGTTGTTTCATTGCTTAACCTGTGCACCTCGTTAAGAGTATACCAACTTGTGCAAGCTTGTTGTATTGGGACTGTCTCCTGTCTGGGCCTTGTGCGGTTATAAGAACTGAGCTATACAGAGACTGTGTGCCTTTCAAGTATTACCGGCGTTTTGTTTACCAAACCATTTGTATTCAGTTACCAAGTTATTTCACGTTTTGTTATCAGAGACTTTACTTTTCTTTAAACCTTCTACATTCAGCCATCAAGTTGTCTTCAATATATATTTGCATTGCCAGAGACTTTTTACCTTGGGTTCTGTTACCGTTTATTATTTAATTTCTGCCACTACCGGTGTTAAGTACCATCTGTTGTTACATCCTTGCTCTATGACCTCTGTGTTTATTAAACATCAGCGTATATGCGCAGGACTTTTATTCAGCCTCCACGTTTCATATATTGTACCAACACTGACCCACTAGTGCCCCCTCCGGGGACAGACAAAATCAGAAACCTAACAAACAACTATTGAGGGTAGGAAAAAAGATTAAATAGACACGGGACATGAGGCTACAGAGATACAACGGGGCATAAGATGCTAGAGAGAGACGGAGGGAGGCACAAGTCTAGAGAGAGAGACAGGGAGAGAGGCATGACTCTAGCGAGAGAGACATGAGGCTAGAGAGAGAGAAACGGAGAGAGACATGAGGCTAGAGAGAGAGAAACTGAGAGAGGCATGAGGCTAGAGAGAGAGAAACGGAGAGAGGCATGAGGCTAGAGAGACAGGGAGAGAGGCATGAGGCTAAAGAGAGACAGGGAGAGAGGCATGAGGCTAGAGAGAGACAGGGAGAGAGGCATGAGGCTAGAGAGAGACAGGGAGAGAGGCATGAGGCTAGAGAGAGACAGGGAGAGAGGCATGAGGCTAGAGAGACAGGGAGAGAGGCATGAGGCTAGAGAGACAGGGAGAGAGGCATGAGGCTAAAGAGACAGGGAGAGAGGCATGAGGCTAAAGAGAGACAGGGAGAGAGGCATGAGGCTAGAGAGAGACAGGGAGAGAGGCATGAGGCTAGAGAGAGACAGGGAGAGAGGCATGAGGCTAGAGAGAGACAGGGAGAGAGGCATGAGGCTAGAGAGAGACAGGGAGAGAGGCATGAGGCTAGAGAGAGACAGGGAGAGAGGCATGAGGCTAGAGAGAGACAGAGAGGCATGAGGCTGGAGAGAGGCATGAGGCTAGAGAGAGACGGAGAGAGGCATGAGACTAGAGAGAGACATGAGACTAGAGAGAGGCATGAGACTAGAGAGAGACAGGAAGAGGCATATGGCTAGAGAGAGACAGGGCGAGGCATGAGGCTAGAGAGAGACAGGGTGAGGCATGAGGCTAGAGAGAGACAGGGCGAGGCGTGAGGCTAGAGAGAGACAGGGCGAGGCGTGAGGCTAGAGAGAGACAGGGAGAGGAATGAGGCTAGAGAGAGACAGGGAGAGGAATGGAGCTGCAGAGAACACTCAGCGATGGGGATACAGAAACACAAAGGACAAAAGACGACATGGCAACCAGAATTGCTAGCTACGATGCAGCCGCCGCAGTGTTTCATCTGGGAGATTGTACGTGTGAACCTAATTCCTGTGCAGTTAGAGCCGCAGCCCGGTGTCCCTAGTACACCACGAGAGGCTTTTCGCTGCATCTGCGACGTGACTACGATGCAAAATTGAAACAAAAAGAAAAACTTGTTTCGGAGCATCTCAGCTGCAGGGCTATCTTACGTAGGGGTACGGGTCGTTGGATAGACACAACTTAGGTCGACAGTCATTAGGACGACCGTGGAATGTCAACATGCATTAGGTCGACAGGGACAATAGGTTGATATGGTCATTAGGTTGGCATATACTAGGTCGACAGGTTTTTTGACTGTTTTTGGCGTTGTTTTCTTTGTAAAGTGACGGGGAACCCTAATTAGTGCACGTGTCCCCTCGCACGGCGAGTGAAGCTTCGGGCAAGGTGCTTCGCTCTTCTACCGCTTCGCTCTGCACAGGTTTCCATTCCAATCGTAGTCCACATTGATCGTTAAGAATTAAAAAATCCAAAAAATTAAAGAAAAAAAAGGGAAAAACTCATGTCGACCTTTTGACCTGTCGACCTAGTACATGTCGACCTATTTACCATGTCGACCTTCAGTGGTTGACCTAATGACTGTCGACCTAAGCTGTGTCGACCTAATGACCGTATCCCCTTGCGTCGTAAAGATGCTCAGTGTATTGTGTAAAAGTGTAAATATGACCTGAAAATCCAACCTCCTACAACGCTGTTCTGAGCACATGTGGCACGTTTGTGTGTGTGTGTGTGTGTGCAGCTGTGTATTAGTAACGCACTCACAGGGGCGCTTAACTCTAAGGGGTCCGTTTATTTGTTTTATGTATTGTGGCAATGTAAGAAATGAATAACGCAGGAGATACCCGACAAGAACGTCACCTCAACGGCTCTTTTAGAACAGTGTTATAACACTCGCCCCTATCCCTACACAAAGCCGGGTGTTTTCAGTCTGGTTTTACCTTACAGTCTAGCCTAAACTGCATATGGTCTAGGGGTATTATAATAACCACACATCACATGCGGGTTTAGGTTTCGGTCTCCAAAGTATAAGGTGAAATGTGCAAAAGATGGTAATCCTCATGCAATGTGTGGCAGAAAACCGCACGCAATGTGTGGCAGAAAACCGCACGCAATGTGTGGCAGAAAACCGCACGCAATGTGTGGCAGAAAACCGCACGCAATGTGTGGCAGAAAACCGCACCTAATGTGTGGCAGAAAACCGCACGCAATGTGTGGCAGAAAATAGGATTTTAATACCTACCGGTAAATCCTTTTCTCTTAGTCCGTAGAGGATGCTGGGGATGCTTCAAGAACCATGGGGGGTATAGACGGGATCCGCAGGAGACATGGGCACACTATAAGACTTTGAATGGGTGTGAACTGGCTCCTCCCTCTATGCCCCTCCTCCAGTTATAGGAACTGTGCCCAGGGAGACGGACATTTCGAGAAAAAGGATTTATTTAATTATTGTAAACTAAGGTGAGATACATAGCAGCTCACACCTCTAACACGCCATACAACATGGCATTCAACAACAACAACGCATGCAACGGCATGACTGACAACAGTCACAGATTGACTGAACTCAACGCAACATGAACGTAACTATAACCAAACTGCAGATACTGTACAGCCCGCACTGGGACGGGCGCCCAGCATCCTCTACGAACTAAGAGAAAAGGATTTACCGGTAGGTATTAAAATCCTATTTTCTCATAAGTCCTAGAGGATGCTGGGGATGCTTCAAGAACTATGGGGTTTATACCAAAGCTCTAGAACGGGCGGGAGAGTGCGGATGACTCTGTAGCACCGATTGACCAAACAAGAGGTCCTCCTCATCCAGGGTATCAAACTTGTAAAACTTCGCAAAGGTGTTTGAACCCGACCAAGTAACAGCTCGGCAAAGTTGTAATGCCGAGACTCCCCGGGCAGCCGCCCAGGATGATCCCACCTTTCTGGTAGAATAGGCTGTCACCGCTTTCGGTAAGGGCAATACTGCCGTAGAATGAGCCTGCTGAATCGTATATTACAATCCAGTGCGCAATAGTCTGCTTAGAAGCAGGAGCCCCAATCTTGTTGGGAGCCCACAGGACAAAGAGCCTCTGTTTTCCTAATCTGCGCCGTTCTGGCGACATAGATCTTCAAAGCTCTGACCACATCGAGAGACTTTGACTCCGCCAAGGCGTCAGTAGCCACTGGCACCACAATTGGCTGGTTAACATGAAATGATGAAACCACTTTTGGCAGAAATTGCTGACGAGTTCTCAACTCCGCTCTATCAGCATGGAATATCAAATAGGGGCTTTTGTGAGACAAAGCCGCCAACTCAGACACTCGCCTTGCAGACGCCAAGGCCAACAACATGACCACTTTCCAAGTAAGGAATTTTAACTCAACCTTGCGTAAAGGTTCAAACCAATGTAATTGCAAGAATTGCAACACCACATTAAGGTCCCAAGGTGCCAAAGGGAGGTTGGATGTGCAGCACGCCTTTTACAAAGGTCTGAACTTCTGGAAGGGAGGCCAATTCTTTTTGAAAAAAGATCGACAAGGCCGAAATCTGGACTTTAATAGAGCCTAACTTTAGGCCCGCATCCACACCTGCTTGTAGGAAATGGAGCAAACGCCCCAGGTGAAATTCTTCCGTAGGAGCCTTCTTGGATTCACACCAAGACACATATTTTCTCCAAATACGGTGGTAATGCTTTGCCGTTACTTCTTTTCTAGCCTGAAGAAGTGTAGGAATGACTTCAATGGGAATACCCTTTCGGGCTAGGATTTGGCGTTCAACCGCCACGCCGTCAAATGCAGCCGCCGTAAGTCCTGATACACGCACAGCCCCTGTTGTAACAGGTCCTCCCGAAGAGGAAGAGGCCAGGGATCTTCTATGAGCAACTCCTGAAGATCTGGATACCAGGCCCTTTTTGGCCAATCCGGAACAATGAGGATCGCCTGAACCCTTGTTCTTCTTATAATTTTTATCACCTTTGGAATGAGTGGAAGTGGAGTGAACACATAGACCAACTCAAACACCCACGGTGTCACTAGGGCGTCCACCGCTAGTGCTTGAGGGTCCCTTGACCTGGAACAATATCTCTGAAGTTTCTTGTTGAGGTGGGACGCCATCATGTCCACTTAATGAACTCCACAACGACTTGTCACTTCTGCAAAGACCTCTTGATGAAGACCCCACTCTCCTGGATTGAGATCGTGTCTGCTTAGGAAGTCTGCTTCCCAGTTGTCCACTCCTGGAATGAAGACCGCTGACAGAGCGCTGGCATGTCTTTCCGACCAGAGAAGAATCTTCGTGGCCTCGGCCATCGCCGCTCTGCTTTTTGTTCCGCCTTGGCGGTTTATGTACGCCACTGCTGTCACGTTGTCTGACTGAATCAAGACCGGCAGACCTCGAAGAAGATGTTCTGCTTGCAGTATGCCGTTGTAGATGGCTCTTAATTCCAGAATGTTTATGTGTAGACAAGCTTCCTGGCTTGACCACTTTCCCTGAAAGTTTCTTCCCTGTGTGACTGCTTTCCAGCCTCTGAGGCTTGCATCTGTGGTCAACAGGATCCAATCCTGAATCCCGAACCTGCGTCCCTCCAGAAGGTGAGAACTGTGCAGCCACCACAGAAGGGAAATTCTGGACCTGGGAGATGGAATTATTTTCCGGTGCATGTCCAGGTGAGACCTGGACCATTGGTCCAGCAGGTTCCACTGAAACACCCTGGCATGGAATCCGCCATACGAAATGGCCTTGTAGGCCGCTACCATCTTCCCCAGCAACCTAGTGCAGTGAAGAACTGACACCTTTGCCGGTTTCAGAATCTGTTTTACCATGTTCTGTATCTCCAGAGCTTTTTCCACTGGAAGAAAAACTCTTTGCAGTTCTGTATCCAGAATCATACCCAGGAACGACAGCTGTGTCGTTGGATCCAACTGTGATTTTGGCAAATTTAGGAGCCAACCATGTTATTGCAGAATCGTCAGTGAAAGGGCAACATTCTTCAACAATTGCTCCTTGGACCTCGCCTTTATGAGGAGATCGTCCAAGTAAAGGATAATTGTGATTCCCTGCTTGCGCAGGAGAACCATCATTTCCGCCATTACTTTGGTGAAAATCCTAGGAGCCGTGGACAGACCAAACGGCAACGTTTGAAATTGGTAATGACAATCCTGCACAGCAAATCTCAGGTAAGCCTGATGTGGAGGATATATGGAGACATGTAAGTAGGCATCTTTTATGTCGACCGACACCATAAAATCCCCCTCCTCCAGACTGGAGATCACTGCTCGTAGAGACTCCATCTTTCTGAAAGAAATTGAGGGATTTTAGGTTTAGAATCGGTCTGACTGAGCCATCCGGCTTCGGGACCACGAACAGGCTCGAATAAAACCCTTCCCCCTGTTGAGACGGGGGTACCGTGACAATCACTTGATTTTGACACAACTTTAGTATCGCAGCGCTTACTATCTCCCTTTCTGGAAGAAAGCTGGCAAGGCCGATTTGAAAAATCGGTGAGGGGGCACGTCTTGAAAGTCTAATTTGTACCCCTGGGTTACTATGTCTACAATCCAAGGATCCAGGTCCGAGTGCACCCAGACCTGACTGAAGAGTTTGAGACGTGCCCTCACTGGTGCGGACTCCCGCAACGGAGCCCCAGCATCATGCGGTGGATTTGGTATAAGCCGGAGAGGACTTCTGCTCCTGGGAAATTGCCACAGCCTGTGACCTTTTTCCCCGTCCTCTCCCCCTCGCAGCAAAGAAGGAGGACCCACGTCCTTTTTTGAATTTATTGGGCCGAAAGGACTGCATCTGATAGTGAGGCGATTTCTTCTGCTGTACAGGGACATAAGGTAAAAATGAAGACTTACCCGCAGTAGCCGTAGACACCAGGTCAGTGAGGCCGTCGCCAAACAAGACCCTACCGTTAAACGGAAGAGACTCCATCGCCTTCTTAGAGTCAGCATCAGCATTCCATTGATGTATCCACAACGCTCTCCTTGCTGAGACCACCATGGCATTGGCCCTTGAACCCAAAAGGCCAATATCCCTTACAGCTTCTTTTAAATATGCTGCAGCGTCCCTGATGTGACCCAGAGTCAAAAGCACACTATCCCTGTCTAGGGTATCTACCTCAGATGACAAGTTATCTGCCCACCTTTCAATAGCGCTACTCACCCATGCCGCAGCAACGGCAGGCCTCAGTAGCGACCCTGTAGTGACATAAATGGATTTTAGTTGTCAGGTTCGGTTTTGCTTGTGTCCCCGGAGGGGGCGCTAGTGGGTCAGTGGAGGTAGGATGGAAGAAGTGAGGAGGCTGGATTGGGTTTCTGCGCATCAGCGCAATGGTGTTTTATTAACATAAAAGTTCACACAATAAGGCAGCAGAATAACGTGCAGGAATAAACAATAAAAAGTATGCAATGGAAATGGTGCAGCTTGGAAGCTGAGAGTCTATGGAGGAAATGGTAATGATGGATAAGTTCACTGGTGTGAGAACCAGAATGGTTTAAAACGTGGAGCCAGCAGAGATGGTAATAAATGTGTAGCAAACCTGGTAGCAGATGCAGGAGACTCAGGTGGAAGTTCACAGAGCAGTTCGTTAAGCTCAGGCAGCTAGCAAGCTGCTTCACAGGTGAGGTGATGGAATGCACCTGGAGAGAGTCTCTACTGCAGAGGCTGAAGCACACTGCGGTTGTAGTTAGGTGTGGAGCCAAATACAGATGCAGGGGTTGCTGATGCTTGTAGTTCCACGGAGATGTAGAAAGGTAACCAGGAACACGGAGGAACAGGTAGGTAACCAGGAACACGGAGGATCCAGGAAGGTAACCAGGAACACGGAGGAATCCAGGCACATGGGTCGCAGGAGTGACACAAAGTTCAGGACAACCACAGGCTCACCCTGCAGCTCCTGATATACCCCCTGGTGTGCAGACATTGGTTGGAGTGGGAAAAGGAGGTGCGGCCAAGCTCCGGATTGGCCGCCGTACTCTGACCGATGGAGACTGTCATGGCGGCGCCCATGCCGCGGCCCGGCGGGAATGCGGCGTGCTCACACGCCCGCTGTTACAGGAGCGTTCCTAGGCCCAGGATGACGTCTGGCGGCAGAGGGGCGGACGACAGCAGAACGTAGGGACCCCGGACGGAGTCCGCACCGACGGACAGATGTGGCAGTGGTGAGTCGATTCCTGACAGTACCCCCTCCTTTATGGGTGGGCACTGAACACCCACGTGGCTTGGAAGGATGAGTTCTGTGGAAGACACGGACCAACCTTGGAGCATGGACATCTGACGAATTCACCCAACTTCTCTCCTCAGGACCATAACCGGACCAGTCGATAAGGTATTGTAGACGACCGTACCGGCAACGGGAATCCAGAATCTTCTCTATCTCGAACTCCACGCCCCGCTGAGTTCGCACTTTGGGGCCGACTGGAAGAGCTCTTTGGAAGCGATTCAGGACTAACGGTCTGAGGAGAGAGACATGAAAGGCATTAGGGATTCGTAGAGAAGGTGGTAACTTGAGCTTGTAGGCCACAGGACTGATGACTCTTTCGATGGAAAAGGGACCGATGAAACGTGGTGCAAATTTCATCGACGGGACTCTAAGACGGAGGTTCCGGGTGGAAAGCCAAACCTTGTCACCAGGTTTCAGGCTAGGAACTGCACGTCTTTTGCGGTCAGCAAAGAACTTATACCGGCTAGAAGCCTTCTTGAGAGAAGCATGAATCTTCCTCCAGGTTGAAGAGAACTGACTCAAGACAGCAGTGGCAGCAGGAACATCAATGTGAGGAAGTTCTTGAAAATCTGGAACACGGGGATGTTGTCCATATACAGCAAAGAACGGAGTTGTTTCTGTAGCAGTATGGTAGCGGAAATTGTGGGCAAATTCAGCCCATGGGAGCAGGTCAAACCAGTCATCTTGAGAAGACGAAACATAAAGTCTTAAAAAGGTTTCTAACTCTTGGTTTACCCTCTCCGTCTGCCCATTCGTCTGAGGGTGGTAGGCTGACGAAAACTTGAGGTTGACTTGCATGGCAGAACAAAGGGCTCTCCAAAATCTTGCCACAAACTGAACTCCACGGTCAGATATAATTTCAGTGGGTAGTCCATGTAAGCGGAAAATCTCCCGTAGGAAGATTTGGGCAAGCTTTGGTGCGGAAGGAAGACCCTGGAGTGGTACAAAATGGGCCATTTTGGTAAACCTGTCAACCACAACCCAGATGGTATTGAATCCTTGAGAAGAGGGAAGGTCAGAGATGAAATCCATGGACAAGTGTGACCAGGGACGGTTGGGAACAGATAATGGTTGTAACTGACCTGCTGGAGATTGTCGAGGAGTCTTGTGCTGCGCACACTTTGGGCAGGATGCCACAAAATCTTTGATGTCAACTTTCATCTTCGGCCACCAGTATGTCTCAGAGAGGAACTTGAAAGTTTTCAGGACACCAGGATGCCCAGTGAATTTGGACTGATGAGCCCAAGACAGCAACTTGGAACGGAGTTCTGGGGAAACAAAAGTCTTACCAGGAGGTGGAGCAGGAGAAACTTGAGACGCAGCAAATACCACTGGACTCAGGATGGAATGCGGAACCGAGTCGGAGGTCTCCTCTTCGGACTCCATAGATCGGGATAAAGCGTCTGCCTTGATATTCTGAGAACCTGGGCGGAAATGAAGCTTAAAGTTAAAACGAGAGAAGAACATAGCCCACCGGGACTGGCGAGGATTGAGGCACTGGGCTGCCTTCAAATAAAGCAGATTTTTATGATCCGTATAGATGTTGAACGGAAATTTGGCCCCTTCCAGGAGATACCTCCATTCCTCAAGGGCCAGCTTGATCGCTAGTAGTTCTTGATCTCCAATGGAATAGTTAGCTTCTGCAGGGAGGAATTTACGAGAATAAAATCCACAAGGGTGAATCTTCCCATCAGTTCCCTTCTGGGAGAGAACAGCTCCAACTCCTACTGTGGAAGCATCCACCTCCAACTCGAATGGCTTGTTTACATCCGGTTGAGACAGAACTGGAGCAGACATAAAGGCCAGCTTGATCTTTTGAAATGCCGCTAAAGCTTCTTCTGACCAGTTGGAATGATCTGCCCCTTTCCGAGTTAAGTTGGTAATAGGAGCGATGAGAGTTGAAAATCCTCGGATAAACTTCCTATAATAATTGGCGAATCCCAGGAATCGCTGAATAGACTTGACTACTTGGAATGGACCAATTGGCAATGGCTTCCAACTTTGTCGGGTCCATCTGGAGATCCGATCCGGAAATTATATACCCCAGGAAGGGTATGGAGGGAACTTCGAAGGTACACTTGGATAATTTGCCGTAGAGACGATTCTCACGAAGACGTCGGAGGACCTCACGGACTTGCAGACGATGAGAAGAGAGATCTTGGGAGAAGATGAGGATATCATCCAGGTAAACTACGAGGTATTTGTACAGAACGTCACGGAAGATTTCGTTAACAAAGTGCTGGAACACTGCTGGGGCATTGCTCAACCCGAATGGCATTACCAGGTACTCGTAATGACCATCTCGAGTATTAAAAGCTGTCTTCCATTCGTCACCACTACGGATTCTGATGAGTTTGTAGGCACCGCGGAGATCTAACTTGGTGAAGATGCGGGCTCCCTTAACTCTATCAAACAATTCAGTGATGAGTGGTAATGGATAACTGTTCTTGATGGTAATGTCATTGAGACCCCGGTAGTCAATGCATGGACGTAATCCTCCATCCTTTTTTTTAACAAAGAAGAAGCCCGCACCAGCGGGTGAAGATGAGGGACGGATAAATCCTTTCTGTAAGTTCTCCCTGATGTAGTCGCTCATCGCCTCAGTTTCAGGAACGGATAATGGATAGGTACGCCCCCTTGGTGGTTTCTTGCCGGGAATGAGGTCAATGGGGCAATCCCACTCTCTATGGGGCGGCAGAACATCAGCTGCCTTTTCACTGAAGACGTCAGAGAAATCTTGGTAAGCCGCAGGAAGATTTGACTGGGTTTTGACTTCAGAAGACTTGATAGGACAAACTTGGGCTAAGCAGGACTGGCGACAATGTGAACCCCAGGAAGTGAGTTGTAACATAGACCAATCAATCTGCGGATTATGTAGTTGGAGCCAGGGCATTCCCAACACGATCTCCTGGGTTGCCTGAGGAATAACTAAAAACTTTATTAATTCAGAATGCAGGAACCCGACTCCCAGAACCACTGGTCTGGTTTGGTGAGAGATATTCCCCTTGGAGATTCGGCTACCATCCACTGCAGTGATGTAGACTGGATATGAGAGTTCGCAGATAGGCAAACGAAACTTATCTACCGCAGCTTGAGTGATGAAGTTTCCTGCGGCTCCACAGTCCACTAACGCAGATGCAGACTGAAGACCATCTGTAGTCTCTAAAGTCACAGGAAGAATGAGGTCTTGGTTTGAAGGAGCTTGTCTAGAAGATCCCAACTTGACTCCTCCTTTACAAGTCAGGATCTGGCGTTTCCCGAACGCACTGTACAAGAATTGATCTGGTGACCTGCAGCCGCACAATAAAGACACAGTCTCTCACGGAGTCTTCTTGACCGCTCCTCAGGAGTTAAGCGGGACCTATTAACTTGCATAGGCTCATCAGAAGGTGGAGGCTGAAATTGTACAGAAGGTACCATTCTTGACTTGCGCGGCTCACTACGAGCACGCTCACTGTTGCGTTCGCGGATGCGAGAGTCCAACTTGATGCATAGAGAAATCAGTTCAGGCAATTGCTCAGGGACATCGCGGGTTGCCAGTTCATCCTTGATCCGATCTGAAAGTCCATGCCAGAAGGCTGCTACCAGGGCTTGATTATTCCACTGAATCTCTGCGGCTAACGTCTGGAACTGGATGACATATTGTCCCATACTCCGGGTACCTTTGACGAAGCTGAATAAGGTCTGCAGAGGCTGATGTTGCACGACCTGGCTCGTCAAAGATACGTCTGAAGTTTGACACGAATTCAGCGTAGTTGTTCATCAGAGGGTCAGCACGTTCCCACAGAGGAGACACCCAACTCAAGGCAGAACCAGAGAGCAGTGAGATAATGTAGGCAACCTTGGATCTTGACGTGGGGAAATTGTGTGATAATAATTCAAACTGGATTTCACATTGGTTAAGGAACCCGCGACATAGCTTCGGACTGCCATCATATTTGCTAGGCACAGGCAGGTGCAAGCGTGACACTGGAGCTGATGCAGCCGGCGTAGAAGAACTCACAGCACTTGCAGGTGCTGGGGTAACTGGAACTGGAGTAGCAAGTACACTAGGCAGGGTTTGCTGTAGTGTATCAATCCGGGAGGACATCCCTTGCAGAAACTGGAACATCTGCTGCTGCACAGCCTCTTGACCATCCAAGCGGGAGACCAGATTTTGTAAGGCCCCTGACCCCACACTCTGACCACCGTCCGAGTCCATCGGTCCTGAACTTACTGTCAGGTTCGGTTTTGCTTGTGTCCCCGGAGGGGGCGCTAGTGGGTCAGTGGAGGTAGGATGGAAGAAGTGAGGAGGCTGGATTGGGTTTCTGCGCAATGGTGTTTTATTAACATAAAAGTTCACACAATAAGGCAGCAGAATAACGTGCAGGAATAAACAATAAAAAGTATGCAATGGAAATGGTGCAGCTTGGAAGCTGAGAGTCTATGGAGGAAATGGTAATGATGGATAAGTTCACTGGTGTGAGAACCAGAATGGTTTAAAACGTGGAGCCAGCAGAGATGGTAATAAATGTGTAGCAAACCTGGTAGCAGATGCAGGAGACTCAGGTGGAAGTTCACAGAGCAGTTCGTTAAGCTCAGGCAGCTAGCAAGCTGCTTCACAGGTGAGGTGATGGAATGCACCTGGAGAGAGTCTCTACTGCAGAGGCTGAAGCACACTGCGGTTGTAGTTAGGTGTGGAGCCAAATACAGATGCAGGGGTTGCTGATGCTTGTAGTTCCACAGAGATGTAGGAAGGTAACCAGGAACACGGAGGAACAGGTAGGTAACCAGGAACACGGAGGATCCAGGAAGGTAACCAGGAACACGGAGGAGTCCAGGCACATGGGTCGCAGGAGTGACACAAAGTTCAGGACAACCACAGGCTCACCCTGCAGCTCCTGATATACCCCCTGGTGTGCAGACATTGGTTGGAGTGGGAAAAGGAGGTGCGGCCAAGCTCCGGATTGGCCGCCGTACTCTGACCGATGGAGACTGTCATGGCGGCGCCCATGCTGCGGCCCGGCGGGAATGCGGCGTGCTCACACGCCCGCTGTTACAGGAGCGTTCCTAGGCCCAGGATGACGTCTGGCGGCAGAGGGGCGGACGACAGCAGAACGTAGGGACCCCGGACGGAGTCCGCACCGACGGACAGATGTGGCAGTGGTGAGTCGATTCCTGACATTAGTGTATTTTCTTGCTTACGATCCGCAGGATCCTTTAGGGCTGCCGTGCCAGGAGACGGAAGCGCTACCTTTTTGGATAGACGCGATAAAGCTTTGTCTACCGTGGGGATTGACTCCCACTTTTCCCTGTCCCCAGAGGGGAATGGATATGCCATTGGAATTCTTTTGGGAACCTGTATCTTTGTCAGGATTTTCCCAAGCATTTTCATAAAGCGCATTCAGTTCATGAGAGGGAGGAAACTTTACCTCAGGTTTCTTTACTTTAAACATACAGACCCTTGTATCAGGAACAGGAGGGTCCTCAGTGATATGTAACACGTCTTTTATCGCCACAATCATGTACTGAATACTCTTAGCTAGCTTTGGATGTAATCTGGCATCACTATAGTCGACACTGGAATCAGAGTCCGTGTCGGTATCTGTATCTGCTATCTGGGTAAATGCACGTTTCTGTGACCCCGAAGGGGTCTGGGCCTGTGACAAAGCATCTTCCATGGATTTTCTCCATGTTTGGTTCTTAGACTCAGATTTATCAAATCTCTTAGTCAACTTAGTCACGTTTGCGTTTAAAACACTCAACATATTCACCCAATCATCCGTCGGCGGTGCCGACACGGTCACTCTCACATTATTTTCTGTCCCCACTCCAGCCGCCTCCTGGGAAGAGCATTCAGACTCAGACATGTCGACACACACGTACCGACACCCACAACCACACTGGGGCTATAGGAGACAGACCCACAATCAAGCCTGTAAATCGGACACAGAGAGAGTTCTGCCAGCTCACACCCAGCTCCTATCCCGGTACTGAGGCCAGTAAAATGACTGCCCAGACCTGTTAGCGCTATATATATATATATATATATATATATATATATACAAATCAGCACCAAATTATTTGTGCCCCCTTCCCCCCCTGTTTTGCACCCTGTTACTTGTACAGCAGTGTGGAGGACAGGGCCAGCGTCTCTGCAGCTACTGTGAAGAGAAAATGGCGCTGGTCAGAGCTGTGTGGCGCGCTTCAGTCCCGATTAAAAATAGGTTTATACTGGTGGGGGTCCCTTAACTAGTGCCCGGGGCAGTGGCGTCACAAGGCGGGTGCGGGGGGTGCGGCCCGCACCTGGTGTGACGCCTGGAGGAGGGTGACACCAAATGTCAGCTCCTCCGCACTGACAGGAACCAGGTGCTGCAGTGAGAAAGTCTCCTACAGCACCCGGCTCCTGTCACAGAAGAGGAGCCGACAGCGGACGGAGACTGGCTCTGGGGGAAGCCCAGCATCTCCGGAGATGCTGGGCACGGCCCCAGAGTGACGATTCCGGGATCCCCGTGAAGCCACGCCCCCAGGAACAAGGCCACACCCCTTTTTGCCGCGATCGCGGCAGGAGATCAGGGGCGCGCACCGGGTGTCACCACACCCGGTGATGCCTCTGGCCCGGGGAACTGTTATAACTCATGCCAGTCTGATTTGAGGTATTCATGCTGCCCAGGGGGGGTGACGGCGCGGCTCCGGGAACAAGCAGCTAGGTGTACCGTAGTGATCGAACCCTCTGGAGCTAATGGTGTCCAGTAGCCTAAGAAGCAGAGCCCTTCAACTCTTAAGAAGTAGGTCTGCTACTCTCCCCTCACTCCCACGATGCAGGGAGCCTGTAGCCAGCAGGTCTCCCTGAATATAACAAACCTAATAAAGTATTTTTCAGAGAAACTCTGGAGAGCTCCTCAGTGTGCATCCAGTCTCACTGGGCACAGAATCTAACTGGAGTCTGGAGGAGGGGCATAGAGGGAGGAGCCAGTTCACGCCCATTCAAAGTCTTATAGTGTGCCCATGTCTCCTGCGGATCCCGTCTATACCCCATGGTTCTTGAAGCATCCCCAGCATCCTCTAGGACGTATGAGAAAACCGCATACAAAGTGTGGCAGAAAACCGCACGCAATGTGTGGCAGAAAACCGCGCGCAATGTGTGGCAGAAAACACCACGCAATGCGTGGTAGAAAACCGCGCGCAATGTGTGGCAGAAAACCGTGCGCAATGTGTGGCAGAAAACCGCGCGCAATGTGTGGCAGAAAACCGCATGCAATGTGTGGCAGCTTTAAAACTGCACACAGGGCCTAATTCAGCATGGGTTGTAGTTATGTGAAAAATTGCATAACTACAACCCATTACACTAGCATGGGGGGCACGCCCAGCACAGGGCCCAGCACAGGGCCAGCCCGCCTCCACCAGCGCTAACATGCCAAGCGCTCGCATGTTAAGGGTAGCCTTCTGCTTGCACACACAGCTACCCACCATGTTTAGGCTCACAGCGGCTGCGCCGTGGCCCACCCCACAATTGGTAGGCGTGTCCGGACCGTGCCACCACTACTCTGCAATGCAGCCCCCAAAAACGTTGCATAGATGCCCCCTCCAATTCCGTGAATGCTTCTGCCCGTCAATCAGGCAGAGGTGTTCACATATGCGAGATGTCGCATATCACCGTGTGCGCACCCACAGTGCGGCTTCTGCGCCTGCGCACACTCCAGAAGGGCTTCAGCATGCGAACGTATCGTGCCCAGTGGCGAGTTTCGCTCGCCACCGGCTCTCTTTACACTCAGGTGGGAATTACGGGCAGCTGTTGCTATTCCAGCCATTGGTACAGTGCCGACCGTCGGGATCTGGAGTCAGTCCAGTAGCAGATCTTGCCACGGGCAAGCAGGACTTTTGCCCGGGGCGCCGCCTTCCGGAGGGCGCCGCACCATGGCAAGATCCGCCACTGTGCCCCCCGCTGCTCCACCGCTGCGAAGGGAACCAGACGCTACGCGTCTAGTTTCCCTTTATGGAGAGGACCTTTGCTGTGCGGTGCGCGATAACGTCATCGCGCACCGCACAGCATTGTGGCACAGATGCTAGGGGTCATAATTGACCTCTAGTGTCTATGTAGTGCTATGGGAGAGACGTCATGACTGACGTCTCTCCCATAGATCTGAGGAGAGGAGAGAAGAGCGGCGCCGGCGGAGGTCTGCAGCGTTCTGGAATCAGGAGCGGGGATCGTAAGTATACATTTTTTTTTTCTTTCAGCGGCGCTTCAATGGGAAAAAATGGGGGCGTAACTGACCACGCCCCCATTTGAAGCCACGCCCTATATTTTTGCCCGGGGCGCCACAACGGCGAGAACCGACCCTGCGTCAGTCTCATGACGGCCGGGATCCCGAAAGGCTGGCATTCTGAATGCACCCCGTCACAGTAATTATTACTTATGGAACGTGGGGAAGACAGATTGAAGTTTCACTTCATAGTCAATATTATTAGGCTTCAAGGGTCATAGATCATTTCTACTTCCTCGTTAATTTGGAAATCTAGGGGCGGATGTACTAAGCCTTGGAGAGATATAAAGTGGAAAGAGATAAAGTACCGGTAAATCAGCTCCTAACTGCCATGTTACAGGCTGTGTTTAAAAAATAACAGGAGTTGATTGGTTAGTACTTTATCTCTCTCCAAGTACATAAACACCCAAATCTGTACAAGTTTTACAAACTTTGTAAAATAATGCAAAAAGGAGTGTTATGGTAGTCTTACCATGGTTAACACTTTTTCTGCGAGGTACATTGGGTTCCACAGGAAAAATATTGGGGTGTAGAGCAGATCTTGATCCAGAGGCAGCAACAGGCTAAAGCTTTAGGCTGTCCCAGGATGCACTGGGGCCTCCTCTATAACCCCGCCTCCAGGCACTGAGAGTTAAGTTTCGTTAACCAGTCCAATGCAGGAACAGGCAAGAGAGAAGGCAGATGTTAGTCACATAGAACCAGATTCTCACGACAGGAGAAGGTACCTGCGGCAAATGCAATACAAACCCATAGAAGCTAGGTGCGTCAGGGTAGGCGCCTCGACGAAAGAGTGTTAACAATGGTAAGGCTACCATAACACTTTTTCTGGAGCAGGTTACATTGGTTTCCACAGGGAAAACATCGGGGATGTCCTAAAGCAGTTACTTGAGGGAGGGGACGCGCCTTAGCGGATGTAAGACTCTGGTGTCCAAAGGAAGCATCCTGAGAGGCGAAGGTATCAAAGGCATAGAACCTAAGAAACGTGTTCACCGAGGACCATGTAGCCATCTTGAACAATTGTTCTGCAGACGCACTACAGCGGGCCGCCCAAGAAGGTCCAACAGACCGAGTAGAATGGGCTTTAATAGCAGCAGCGATCACCATTCTAACCCATCTGGCCAAAGTTTGCTTATTCACAGGCCCGCCACGTTTGTGGAAACCAACAGGACAAAAAGGGCATCTGACCTCCTGATAGAGGCAGTCCCCTCCACATACAGTAGATACGGAGAGCCCCAACCACATCCAAAGAACGTTCTTTGGGAGACAAATCCGAAGAGATAAAGGACGGAACCACAATTGCTTAATTAAGGTGAAAAGATGACACCACCTTAGGTAAACAACCAGGGCGAGTTCGTAGAACTGTCCGGTCAAGGTGAAATATCAGAAAGGGTGGATGACAGGACAAAGATCCTAATTCCAACACCCATCTTGCAGAGGCAATAGCTAGCAAAAACAGGACCTTGGCCGTGAGCCATTTAAGGTCCACCGATTCAAAAGGATCAAATGAAGACTCTTGCAGGGCATTTACACAACAGCCAGATCCCATGGAGCAACAGGAGGGACATAGGGAGGCTGAATCCGCAATACACCCTGAGTGAATGTATGAGCGTCAGATATAGACGCAATTTTTCTCTGAAACCATACCGACAAGGCAGATTTGTGAACCTTGAGGAAGGCCAGACGAAGGCCTAAGTCCAGGCCTTGTTGCAGAAAAGCTAGAATTCTGGAGGTTCTGAATCTATATGCATCATAATTCTTATCAGCACACCAGGTGAAGTAAGAATTCCAGACCCTGTAATAAATCCGGGCAGATGCTGGTTTGCAGGCTTTCAACATAGTTTAGATAACCGCCTCGGAGAATCCTTTGGCCCTCAGGAGTGATGCTTCAAGAGCCACGCCGTCAAAGCCAGTCTGGCCAGGTCTGGGTATAGACAAGGGACCTGTACAAGGAGGTTTGGGCGCTGAGGAAGTAGAAGGGGATGCTGTGTCGACAGACCCTGCAGGTCTGAGAACCAATGCCGCCTGGGCCACACTGGAGCGATGAAAAGTAGCGATCCTCCCTCATGTTTGAACTTCCGTAGGACCCTGGGCTGGAGTGACACTGGAGGGAACACATAGGGTAGCCGAAAGTTCCATGGAACCGCCAGTGCGTCCACGAACGCTGCTTGAAGATCCCTGGTCCTTGATCCGAAGACCGGAACCTTGTGATTGTGTCGAGACACCATGAGGTCTACGTCCGGTAGGCCCCACCTGTCCACTAGGAGTCGAAAGACTTCTGGATGAAGGCTCCACACTCTCCGTGCACGTCCTGGCGACTGAGGACACTGCCGATATGGCTGACAGATGGCGTTCTGACAAACAAAGGATTTTTGACACTTCTATCATTGCCATGTGGCTTCGAGTGCCGCTTTGATGGTTTATGTATGCCACCGTGGTGGTGTTGTCCGAGCGCACTTGAACAGGCCTGTTCTGTACTAGAGGCAGGGCGAGAGATAGTGCATTGAACACTGCCCTCAGCTCTAGAATGTTTATCGGGAGGAATGATTCCTCCTTGGTCCAGCGACCCTGAAAAGAGTGTTGCTCCAACAACGCTACCCAACCCCTCAGACTGGCATCCATTGTCAGCAGGACCCAGTCGGGGGATCCATTAGGGACGGCACCTACTCAATTGCTGGTCCTGGAGCCACCAGACAAACCTCCAGAGTCAAAGAAATCATGTGAGATCTGATCCGATAAGGTAGGCCGTCCCACTTGGAAAGGATTATCTGTAGTGGGCGGGAATGAAATGGAGCGTACTCTTCCATGTGGAAGACTGACACCATCAGGCCAAGTACTTGCATCGCTTAGTGTATTGACACTCTGGGGCGACGCAGGAAGAATCTTATCCTGTCCTGAAACCTCAGGACTTTTTTTAGCGAAAGAAACTGTCTCTGATTGTACGTGTCCAGGGGTGCCCCCAGGTATACCAAACTCTGAGCTGGGACCAGCGAGGACTTCTTCCATTTGATAATCCACCCCTGGCCTTCCATGAAGGTTACAATCAGTTGCAGATGACTGTGGAGGACTTCATGGGAATTTGTCAGAATCAACAGGTCGTCTAGGTACGGCAGGATTCTGACTCCCTGGCGACGGAGATGTGCCGTCATCATGGCCATGACCTTGGTGAAGATCCGAGGAGCCATAGCCAGTCAAAATGGCAGAGCCTGGAATTGACAGTGAAGGTCGCCAATAGCAAACCGCAGAAACTGCTGATGCGATATGGCAATAGGTATATGCAGGTATGCATCTTGTATATCCAGGGATACCATATAGTCTCTGGGTTCCATAGCCAGTACAATGGAGCGCTACGTTTCCATATGAAACCTGGACACACTCAAAAACTTGTTCAGAAATTTGAGGTTTAGTATAGGCCAGAAGGACCCACTGTGTTTCGGGACCAGAAACATGGTCGAGTAATAACCTCTGCCTCTCAGGGACTGAGGTACCGGCGCAACCACTCCTATACTCAGGAAAGAACTCACAACCGTTTATGGAGCCTGCACTTTTAATGGATCCGAAAGGAGAGCCGTAGTGCAGAACCGGCGATTGGGACATCTCTGGAAAGAGACAGCGTACCCGTGAGAGACAACTTACAGTACCCATGTGTCTGAAGTGGTCTTTAACAAGACCTGGGTGAACTGTAGAAGTCGGCCTCCCACCCTGGGATCTCCCAGAGGGAGGCCCGCCCCGTCATGCAGCAGTCTTGTAATGCTTTGAAGCAGGCTGATGGGCTGCCCAGGATTGTTTCACCTTGGGCTTTGTGGTTTTGGAAGCACGAGATTGTCTCGGGTATGACTGACCTTTTGCTTTCCCTTGAGGCCGAAAAGAACGAAAAAGTAGTACCTTTTGCCTTCTGTGCAGAAGGATTAGTAGTGGGGATAAAAGCCGTCTTAGCTGCAATTCAGACACTATTTTATTTAGGTCTTCCCCAAACAAATGTCCCCCGTGAAGAGGAGTATCTCCAAGGACTTTTTGGAGTCTAGGTCCACTTTCCATGACCTCAACCACAGTATGTGGCGAGCCAGGACAGACGTGGACGATGCATTGGCTGTCATTACACCCGCCTCAGAGGACGCATCCCGAACGTAATAGGTGGTGGTGGTAATGTGAGACAGGTATTGTCTGGCAATGACAGATATATCTTCGGGCAGCTCTTTCCCTAGTGCCTGAACCCACTCCTCTTTTCGCAGCCCAGGAGGCAGCTATTGTGGGTCTATGATTAGCCCCCTTTAAGGGAGTATATTTATATATATATATATCAGGCATCACACGCTTATCTGTTGGTACTTTCAGTGAAGTGGCAGTGGTGACGAGAAGAGTGGACGACACCACGAGGTGGGTGACGCAAGAATCCACCGGCAGTGGAATCTCCCATTTGTTACACAACTCTACATGGAGAGGATAGCGAGCAAGGCCCGTTTATGCAGAGGGAATTTCTTTCCTGGATAAGAACGGGGTTCCCACCTGATATCCGTGGTCAGAATGGGGTAATACAGTTTTAACCACATTCTGCTGTTTAAAATTATCAGTTTTGTTTGCCCCAGTAGTGGAATCCTCCTCATCAGTGATATGTAGCATATGCTTAAGAGCAACCACTAAGGCATCAGAGAGGTTTGTGGATTGTGAGGAGGATCAGATGCCCGCCTAAAAGACCCAGGGACACAGAAGTGACCTGGGGCCGATTTTTGTCTCAGCAATGACTGATTTTGCTGCAGCTGGTTAGACAGATTTTCCACCCAAAGCGGATTAACCATGGGGACAAATTGTGACTGTAGTGACAGAGGTGGTCTCATAGGGGGCGCTAGGCATTCCACCAGAGTACTCAGCAGGTTAGTGAACACAGCCCAGGTTGGGTCCTGTGTAGATGCAGGAGCTGTGGACTAACTGGGAGGTGTATGACAAATCGTACACAGACCATTATACAACACTTCCCTCTCTGGTAAATCCTTGGAGCATGCTCTGCATGATGCAGGAGCTTCCACTGATTTACTGCCCTTCCTGTTAGACATTATGTGAGAATGCAACAACTGAGCGACTTAGGGGGTAATTCAGAGTTGATAGCAGTAGAAAATAAGAATTTACTCACCGGTAATTCTATTTCTCGTAGTCCGTAGTGGATGCTGGGAACTCCGTAAGGACCATGGGGAATAGCGGGCTCCGAAGGAGGCTGGGCACTCTAGAAAGATTTATGACTACCTGGTGTGCACTGGCTCCTCCCACTATGACCCTCCTCCAAGCCTCAGTTAGGACACTGTGCCCGGACGAGCAGACATAATAAGGAAGGATTTAGAATCCCGGGTAAGACTCTTACCAGCCACACCAATCATACCGTACAACTCGTGATACTATATCCAGTTTGACAGTATGAAAACAACTGAGCCTCTCAACAGATGGCTCAACAATAACCCTTTAGTTAAAAATAACTATTTACAAGTATTGCAGACAATCCGCACTTGGGATGGGTGCCCAGCATCCACTACGGACTACGAGAAATAGAATTACCGGTGAGTAAATTCTTATTTTCTCTGACGTCCTAGTGGATGCTGGGAACTCCGTAAGGACCATGGGGATTATACCAAAGCTCCCAAACGGGCGGGAGAGTGCGGATGACTCTGTAGCACCGAATGAGAGAACTCCAGGTCCTCCTCAGCCAGGGTATCAAATTTGTAGAATTTTGCAAACGTGTTTGCCCCTGACCAAGTAGCTGCTCGGCAAAGTTGTAAAGCCGAGACCCCTCGGGCAGCCGCCCAAGAAGAGCCCACCTTCCTTGTGGAATGGGCGTTTACAGATTTTGGCTGTGGCAGGCCTGCCACAGAATGTGCAAGCTGAATTGTATTACAAATCCAACGAGCAATCGTCTGCTTAGAAGCAGGAGCACCCAGCTTGTTGGGTGCATACAGGATAAACAGCGAGTCAGATTTTCTGACTCCAGCCGTCCTGGAAACATATATTTGCAGGGCCCTGACAACGTCTAGCAACTTGGAATCCTCCAAATCCTTAGTAGCCGCAGGCACCACAATAGGCTGGTTCAGGTGAAACGCTGACACCACCTTAGGGAGAAACTGGGGACGAGTCCTCAATTCTGCCCTATCCGTATGGAAAATCAGATAAGGGCTTTTACATGACAAAGCCGCCAATTCTGACACACGCCTGGCTGAAGCCAAGGCCAGTAACATGACCACTTTCCACGTGAGATATTTTAGATCCACGGTTTTAAGTGGCTCAAACCAATGTGATTTTAAGAAACTCAACACCACGTTGAGATCCCAAGGTGCCACTGGAGGCACAAATGGGGGCTGAATATGCAGCACTCCTTTCACAAACGTCTGAACTTCAGGTAGCGAAGCCAGTTCTTTCTGGAAGAAAATCGACAGAGCCGAGATCTGTACCTTAATGGAGCCTAATTTCAGGCCCATAGTCACACCTGCTTGTAGGAAATGCAGAAATCGACCTAGTTGAAATTCCTCTGTTGGGGCCTTTTTGGCCTCACACCAAGCAACATATTTTCGCCATATGCGGTGATAATGCTGTACAGTCACATCTTTCCTGGCTTTAATAAGCGTAGGAATGACTTCTTCCGGAATACCCTTTTCCTTCAGGATCCGGCGTTCAACTGCCATGCCGTCAAACGCAGCCGCGGTAAGTCTTGGAACAGACAGGGCCCCTGCTGCAGCAGGTCCTGTCTGAGCGGTAGAGGCCACGGGTCCTCTGAGAGCATCTCTTGAAGTTCCGGGTACCACGCTCGTCTTGGCCAATCCGGAACCACGAGAATTGTGTTTACTCCTCGCTTTCTTATTATTCTCAATACCTTTGGTATGAAAGGCAGAGGAGGGAACACATAAACCGACTGGTACACCCACGGTGTCACTAGAGCGTCCACAGCTATCGCCTGAGGGTCCCTTGACCTGGCGCAGTATCTTTTCAACTTTTTGTTGAGACGGGACGCCATCATGTCCACCTGTGGTTTTTCCCAACGGTTTACCAGCATCTGGAAGACTTCTGGATGAAGTCCCCACTCTCCCGGGTGGAGGTCGTGTCTGCTGAGGAAGTCTGCTTCCCAGTTGTCCACTCCCGGAATGAACACTGCTGACAGTGCTAGTACATGATTCTCTGCCCATCGGAGAATTCTTGTGGCTTCTGCCATCGCCATCCTGCTTCTTGTGCCGCCCTGTCGATTTACATGGGCGACTGCCGTGATGTTGTCTGACTGGATCAGCACCGGCTGGTTTAGGAGCAGGGATCTTGCTTGACTTAGGGCATTGTAGATGGCCCTTAGTTCCAGAACATTTATGTGAAGGGAAGTCTCCTGACTCGACCATAGTCCTTGGAAGTTTCTTCCCTGTATGACTGCCCCCCAGCCTCGAAGGCTGGCATCCGTGGTCACCAGGACCCAGTCCTGTATGCCGAACCTGCGGCCCTCTAGAAGATGGGCACTCTGCAGCCACCACAGTAGAGACACCCTGGTTCTCGGAGACAGGGTTATTAAGCGATGCATCTGAAGATGCGATCCGGACCACTGGTCCAACAGGTCCCACTGAAAGATTCTGGCATGAAACCTGCCGAAGGGAATTGCTTCGTAAGAAGCCACCATCTTTCCCAGGACCCGTGTGCAGCGATGCACTGATACCTGTTTTGGTTTCAGGAGATCTCTGACTAGAGATGACAACTCCCTGGCTTTCTCCTCCGGGAGAAACACTTTCTTCTGGACTGTATCCAGAATCATACCCAGGAACAGTAGCCGTGTCGTCGGAACCAGCTGTGACTTTGGGATATTCAGAATCCAGCCGTGCTGGTGCAGCACCTCCTGAGATAGTGCTACTCCCACCAACAACTGTTCCTTGGACTTTGCTTTTATTAGGAGATCGTCCAAGTACGGGATAATTAAAACTCCCTTTCTTCGAAGGAGTATCATCATTTCCGCCATAACCTTGGTAAATACCCTCGGTGCCGTGGACAGTCCAAACGGCAGCGTCTGGAATTGGTAATGGCAATCCTGTACCACAAATCTGAGGTACTCCTGGTGAGGATGGTAAATGGGGACATGCAAGTAAGCATCCTTGATGTCCAGGGATACCATGTAATCCCCCTCGTCCAGGCTTGCAATAACCGCCCTGAGCGATTCCATCTTGAACTTGAATTTTTTTATGTACATGTTCAAGGATTTCAAATTTAGAATGGGTCTCACCGAACCGTCCGGTTTCGGTACCACAAATAGTGTGGAATAATAACCCCGGCCTTGTTGAAGTAGGGGTACCTTGATTATCACCTGCTGGGAATACAGCTTGTGAATTGCCGCTAGCACCGCCTCCCTGTCTGAGGGAGCAATCGGCAAGGCAGCTTTTAGGAACCGGTGGGGTGGGGACGCCTCGAATTCCAGCTTGTACCCCTGAGATACTATTTGCAGGATCCAGGGATCCACCTGTGAGCGAGCCCACTGATCGCTGAAATTTTTGAGGCGACCCCCCACCGTACCTGGTTCCGCCTGTGGAGCCCCACCGTCATGCGGCGGACTTGGAAGAAGAAGCGGGGGAGGACTTTTGCTCCTGGGAACCTGCTGTTTGCTGCAGCCTTTTTCCCCTACCTCTGCCTCTGGACAGAAAGGACCCGCCTTTTCCACGACTGTTTTTCTGGGTCCGAAAGGACTGAACCTGATAAAACGGCGCCTTCTTAGGCTGTGAGGGGACATGGGGTAAAAATGCTGACTTCCCAGACGTTGCTGTGGAAACTAGGTCCGAGAGACCATCCCCAAATAATTCCTCACCCTTAAATGGCAACACTTCCATGTGCTTTTTTGAATCTGCATCCCCTGTCCACTGGCGAGTCCATAAGCCTCTCCTAGCAGAAATGGACAATGCACTAACTTTAGATGCCAGTCGGCAGATTTCCCTCTGTGCATCTCTCATATATAAGACTGAGTCTTTTATATGGTCTATGGTTAACAGGATCGTGTCTCTGTCTAATGTGTCAATATTTTCTGACAGTTTATCTGACCACGCAGCGGCAGCACTGCACATCCATGCTGACGCAATAGCTGGTCTAAGTATAATGCCTATATTGGGTGGGGGTTTTTTTGGAATCTGCACTGGTCCTGATTGTACACTAATTGTCATTCAATTGTTATATAACATATATGACATATAAGGCAAATATACTGAGACCAACATAAAGCTACTGACTTCGCCTGTTCATCACAATTAATTTTGTCATTCATTTACCCCAGCTGACCCTCTTTACAGGAGTCCTGATCCATACAAGCCGGCTTCCTGCTATCTCTTTTATGACTATACAAGTGTATTGATTATCATAATTACATAGAGATAACAGGAACATTATATTTTCGCTTCTGACAAACGTCTAACATTAATACTCGCTTACAAATCAGTGGGTTTACAGTTATCTTCCTGTCACCCTCTTTATTTAAGTGAGTCACACTTTACTTCATCGTCACTACAATTTTGTTTAATACTTGTTTTAATTTATACTGCTGATACACAGCTATAATTTTACAATTTTTTCGTCTGTGAATACCATTAAAAGTTAAGTTTTATCTAATTCTACATACAAACTACAATCTCCTATCTATTCTTCCAATTTTCTATCAATCTATAGAAATTAAGTGTGCCCCTGAGAGACATAATAGTCCTCTTCTTTTTTGCTTCTTTGCAAAACAATCCCTTACCAGTTTGCCTAAGTATAATGCCTGTGTGTGTATACACAGACTTCAGGATCGCCTCCTGCTTTCTATCAGCAGGTTCCTTGAGGGCGGCCGTATCCGGAGACGGTAGTGCCACCTTTTTAGACAAACGTGTGAGCGCTTTATCCACCCTGGGGGGTGTTTCCCAACGTGACCTATCCTCTGGCGGGAAAGGGAACGCCATTAGTACCTTCTTAGGAATTACCAATTTTTTATCAGGGAAAGCCCACGCTTCTTCACACACTTCATTCAATTCATCTGATGGGGGAAAAACTACGGGTAGTTTTTTCTCTCCAAACATAATACCCTTTTTAGTGGTACCTGTAGTTATATCAGAAATGTGTAACACCTCTTTCATTGCCTCAATCATGCAGTGAATGGCCTTAGTGGGCATCAGGTTAGACTCATCGTCGTCGACACTGGTGTCAGTATCAGTGTCGACATCTGGGTCTGCTTGAGGTAGCGGGCGTTTTAGAGCCCCTGACGACCCATGCGACGCCTGGGCAGGCACGAGCTGAGAAGTCGGCTGTCCCACATTTGGCATGTCGTCAATTTTCTTATGTAAGGAGTCTATACGTGCACTCATTACTTTCCATAAGCCCATCCACTCAGGTGTCTGCCCCGCAGGGGGTGACATCCCTTCTAAAGGCATCTGCTCCGCCTCCACATCATTATCCTCATCAAACATGTCGACACAGCCGTACCGACACACCGCACACACACAAGGAATGCTCCGAATCAGGACAGGACCCACAAAGCCCTTTGGGGGGACAGAGTGAGAGTATGCCAGCACACACCAGAGCGCTATATAATGCAGGGACTAACTGAGTTATGTCCCCTATAGCTGCTTTTTTATATAATATATACTGCGCCTAAATTTAGTGCCCCCCCTCTCTGTTTTTACCCTGTTCTGTAGTGTAGACTGCAGGGGAGAGCCAGGGAGCTTCCTTCCAGCGGATCTGTGAAGGAGAAATGGCGCCAGTGTGCTGTGAGAGATAGCTCCGCCCCTTTTCCGCGGACTATTCTCCCGCTTTTTTCCATATTCTGGCAGGGGTATTTTCCACATATATAGCCTCTGGGACTATATATTGTGGAATTTTTGCCAGCCAAGGTGTTATTATTGCTTCTCAGGGCGCCCCCCCCCAGCGCCCTGCACCCTCAGTGACCGGAGTATGAAGTGTGTATGAGGAGCAATGGCGCACAGCTGCAGTGCTGTGCGCTACCTTGGTGAAGACTGATGTCTTCTGCCGCCGTTTTTCCGGACCTCTTCTTGCTTCTGGCTCTGTAAGGGGGACGGCGGCGCGGCTCCGGGACCGAACACCAAGGACTGGGCCTGCGGTCGATCCCTCTGGAGCTAATGGTGTCCAGTAGCCTAAGAAGCCCAATCCGGCTGCAAGCAGGCGAGTTCGCTTCTTCTCCCCTTAGTCCCTCGCTGCAGTGAGCCTGTTGCCAGCAGGTCTCACTGAAAATAAAAAACCTAAACTATACTTTCTTTCTAAGGGCTCAGGAGAGCCCCTAGTGTGCATCCAACCTCGGCCGGGCACAAAATCTAACTGAGGCTTGGAGGAGGGTCATAGTGGGAGGAGCCAGTGCACACCAGGTAGTCATAAATCTTTCTAGAGTGCCCAGCCTCCTTCGGAGCCCGCTATTCCCCATGGTCCTTACGGAGTTCCCAGCATCCACTAGGACGTCAGAGAAAATTTGTTAGCAGTTGGGCAAAACCATGTGCACTGCAGGGGGGGGGGGGGGGGCAGATATAACATGAGCAGAGAGAGTTAGGTTTGGGTAGGGTGTGTTCAAACTAAAACCTAAATTGCAGTGTAAAAATAAAGCAGCCAGTATTTACCCTGCACAGAAACAAAATAACCCACCCAAATCTAACTCTCTGCACATGTTACATCTGCCACACCTGCAGTGCACATGGTTTTGCCCAACTGATAACAAATTTGCTGCTGCGATCAACTCAGAATTACCCCCTTAGTACGATAAAGCCAGACAAAGTACAATACCTGCGAATAAATCCGTTATTATGTGACTACAACACAGTAGAATATACATATTGGATAAATACTGTGTATTACTATATTATGAGACCCAGACGCACCTAGCCCAGGGTACAGAATATAGTGACGGTTATATCTGGGAAACACTCTGGGCCAAATGTAATAGAGTGAGAGTTTCAGAAAGTGAGAGATTTGGTAAGGTTTTGCAGTTTTTTTTTAAAGTGGCAATCATTTACACAGCCAGATCAACCTGGTTTTGCAGTGTAAATGATTGCCGCTTTAAAAAAAAAACTGAAAAACCTTACCAAATCTCTCACTTTCTGAAACTCTCACTTTATTACATTTGGCCCTAAGAGTGAAACCACACAGCAGATACAGGCACACAGTCACAGGCAATGCAGAAATGATCACAATAAAGCTGCACTGGACTAATATATATATATATATATATACACACACACACACACACACACACACACACACATATATATCATAGCGCGGTACACTTTTTGTCTACTAACGCTGTCTGTGTCAAGACATGTAGGATACTCAAGTGAATGTGAAGTCAAGGCGGCTTTGCATGGGAGACTTTGCCTTGCAATCCCAGAGACCAGCTGCTGCTGCTATGCTGTAAGATGGCGCCCAGTGTCTCTGTGAGGGAGAGTCTGAGGCAGCTCCAGGGCGGGAAATCTGCGAGGAGATGGCGCCCTAGGCCGGGGCTACAGGTCAAACGCCGGCTCCCCTATGCTAATGTAGCAAGGGCCAGTGTACTCGTGCGGTCACTGGCCCTGCTACTAGCCTGCACCTCCCTCCTTACCTGGGATGGCTCGGCGCCATCCCATGGGGCCGGAGGTCGCACTGGCTCCGGCTAGCAGTGGGGACCGGGCCTGGTCCGGTCTCCCCCTGCCCGGCTAGTTGCAGAGTTCGGCAGCGGGCGTGGGGGCGGTGGTGAATGGCCACCGCCGCTCCACGTGGGTGATGGCGGCGGGCCTGCATACTCCGGGACGCAGACCCCGCCAATCACATCGCGGATTTTCAAATTTGGCGCCAGCCGTGAGCCAATCACGGCTTGCGAGCTTGTGACCAATCGGGAATGGCGAGCCAATCCCGGATCGCCGCGTCATAGCCCCGCCCCCCGGCACTGGCTTGTATTAGCCAGCGCCGGGCGCGTGGAGTCGAGTCGGCGAAGGAGAAGGAGCGGAGAAGAGCTCCTGAAAAGTGAAGAAAGAAGACGGCGCCGGAAGTCCCGGAGGGCGGCGGTAGTTGCAAAAGAGACGAGACACGCCGCCGCCCGCCAGGTGAAGTACAAGGAGCCGACACCCGTCGGTGAAGACCTCGGAAGCCCTGGGACAGCGGTGTGCAACGCAAAAGAGCTTGGACAGGCCACCGCTGCCCAGGTGAAGTCTCCAGGAAGCCCGGAGGTGGTGGGAGCCATCCCGCCTCCGGCGAAGACAACGCGGTGGGCGTGGCCGGACCAGGCTTGGTCCAGCCGTGGCCCTTTGGACGGGTAAGTACAGGCGGTGTGTGTCCCCCCCCCCCCTTCCCCTAGACCACCAGGGATTTGGGCACCAGGCCCGTGGGGCATGCAGGCACTAGGCCTGAGGCGCATTAGGCGGGCGCTAGGCCCGGGGGACCGAAGGGGGCATTAGGCCCACCAGCCTGAGGCACCGTAGGCGGGCACTAGGCCCGTGGGGCAAAAACAGGCACTAGGCCTGAGCAGCAGAGGGCGTTAGGCCCCCCATTATCCCCCCACAGTTAGGCAGGCCCACGGCCTGAGCAGCATAGGGCGTTAGGCCCCCCATTATCCCCCAGATAGACAGACATAGGCAGGGGCATCCAGGGCAAGGAGGTCCAACGCTATGGTGTGTACAGTAAGTCGGCGCTACCCTGCAGGTTGCTGAAGTCGGCGCTACGCCGCAGGTTGCTGAAGTCGGCGCTACGCCGCAGGTTGCTGAAGTCGGCGCTACGCCGCAGGTTGCTGAAGTCGGCGCTAGGCCGTGGTATCTCTTGATCTGGCGCTAGGCCGCAGGTTTCTTAAGTCGGCGCTAGGCCGCGGTTCGCATAAGTTGGCGCTACGCCACATGTGTGATGAGTTCTCAGTTTTCCCCACAGACAGGCCACCATGAAAGGTAGGCTGTCGGAAGTACGCGTTGGTGAGTACCACAAGGTTGACACAGTATTACGGTGTCGTGCTATAACTTCTGTATAAGTGTCTCTCCATCATAAAGCCTAAGCAGCGCCACGTCCCGTGGGCTGTGTTGTGTGTTCTCTTACAGGAGCAAGGAAGAAGGGCCAGTCGTCTGGCGGAAGCCGAGTATATAGCTGGTGAGCATAAAGGTGTTTCGTGTGTGTTTGTGGTGTATGTTGCCCCTCCCCCACCTCCCCTTTGGGCGTTTTCGTTCGGGGTCGCCCCTGGTGCTTCGCACCACTACGGGGGCACCCAGTCTGAGGCCACAAGTGCCAATGATGACCCTTCATTGAGCCCAGTGCAGGCCACCCCTGCGTAGTGTGTCCCCCCATTCTTTTCAGGTCACCCCAGGAAGTTCTTCTCCGTGTCTGGACGTGTGCCAGTATCGTCTGAGCTACCTCGACGGACTGAAGGTGGAGGACGGGAGGCGTGAGGTACGTAGGCCTGGTAAGTGAGCGCGCCGAATTCTTTTCCCCAGGGCCCCACCCCCGTGCCTCTTACACTGGACTTCCACCCTGGTTACTGTGAGCCTTATTAAATGGGGTGTTAGTACACCCGACCTGTACTCAGACGCCCTGGTGATCTAGTGGGGTACCTGCCCAGTGACAGTGTCCACGCCAGCGTTGCAACCCATCTCCCGAGGTCGCGGACGGAACGCGATTTAATGGCAGGTCCTGCCTGGGGGACCCTCTTACCTCCTCCCCGTAGCAGCCACACGAACCAGGAGAGCGGTCTGCGACTCTGTGCCTAAGCCAACCTTCTCCGCCGCAAGTACCTGGGAACCAGGCTGCGGGAGTATGCCACGCCGCTTGGGAGGTGATAGAGCTGCAGCGCTGAACAGTCACACAGACATACAGTGCTGACAGCCCAGAGAAGAAATCTTCTGCCCAGTGCAGCCCTCCTCTTAGGTGACCTGCTGCACCAACTCGAAACTGAGCTCTTAGTGCCTGGAGGCGGGGTTACAGAGGAGGCCCCTGAAGGGTTAAACATGCTATATGAATTGTTATGTGTTTGAATAGACACGTACGCACTCTCTACAAGATGCCTTTGTCTGTTCATATAATATAAGGCTTGTGTGTGTCTTATCTTCAAGGACAATTACATACTAGATCAAAACTGTTACTTCTGTGTGTTACTAAAATATCCTGCATGTAATGTCGTATGCTACTTCTATTTATCCAATCATATGCTTGCACATATTGTATACACCCATGTTTCTCTTCTATATAGTACGCTGTAATTTATTAAATAAACAGAGTGATTCTTAACTACATGGTGTCGTGTATTATCTGTAACGTTAAGGATTGCTCTCACTGACGTCAGTGGCCATCACATCGAGGGGTAAAAGAAGAGGCTGAATTCCTTTCAGCCCCAATGCATCCTGGGACAGCCTAAAGCTTTAGCATGTTGGTGCCTCTGGATCAAGGGAAGACTACTTATACAGCGCCTCACCCAAGTAGGTGATTTAATATACCAAAGAAATAAAAACAAGCTGCTGAGACACCGCGCTTGCCACGACCACTATGTGAAATAGATGGACAAACTAAAGAACAGAAAGTGGCTGCGCTGTGTGTCAGTAGCTATGTAAAATAGAGAGCACAACGTGTAATATATTAAATATTTATTCTCATAATAAGAACAATTAAAACATGTAAATTAGCAGCACACCTATATCTGTCCCAGGTGATGTAAAAATTCAACCATATAATAAAGTGGCTTTCCAAATAGATGCTTCCTATCATATAATGCAGAGGAAACAGGAGGATTGGTAAGAGCAGTTCCAGATGGTAAATTCTATCATTCACTGGATAGATAATTAAAGCGTATAATACCTCTCCAACAGGGGCTGGTATGAACTAGCCGAGCGTCCCCGGCTAGTCAGTCCTGCGTTGCCCGATGTTATGCACAGTGGAGAGGGAAGGTTGAATGCCCAATGCTAGGCGCCTGCCGCTGTGGAGGAGTAAGCGGCAATCTCCTGTTCCCGTAGTTGCTGGCCGGCGGTAGTAACGAGCTGCTGTAATGAAGTATAGGGCAGCGGTCTCTTGTAGCAGTCAGCCGGTCAGCTCTGGTAGGGATGAAGCTGTATGGATTGCACAAGGATAAATCACCTTGGACCAGGTGTGCAGAAGGCGGAGAATAAATATTTAATATATTACACGTTGTGCTCTCTATTTTACATAGCTATTGGATCAAGATCCACTCTACACCCCGATGTTTTCCCTGTGGAAACCAATGTAACCTGCTGCAGAAATCCTCAATATAATGCAGCCACAGGAGCAAATCAGAAGTGCCCCTGCACAGATCAATGTGTGAAGTGGAGGTGACATCACACAACACACAGCTATGACCTCATCCCTGCAGGGTATGAAAGGCAGCCACACACTGAGAGGGTTCTAAGTCCTGTAACATCTTCAGGAATGTGCCCATGCAAGTCATCGCTGCGTAAGTGTTACCTAATAGCCGTCTCTTTCCTCCCCCCCGTGCAGGGAAATGATGCAGATACGTCTGTGACAGCTAGTCGCCTATAGAGCTGATGTTTTATAGCATAAATACGTGAATTCTAAAGATCAGGATTAAGTAGCCTGGTGGCTCTGCCACGCAGGCTTGCTGGGACTTATTGTGCTATGACAGCTGGCGAGTCACAGATTGTGAACCTCTGCTGTACATGAAACCATTTTTTGGGACAGATATAGAAGGGTAAACTGGGATTTGTAGTGCCATAAAAGGTGGAGAGCCACAAGAATTATTTACATCTGCTGTAGGCTAAAGCATAGATTTCTCTATCGTCCTAAGTGGATGCTGGGGTTCCTGAAAGGACCATGGGGAATAGCGGCTCCGCAGGAGACAGGGCACAAAAAAGTAAAGCTTTACTAGGTCAGGTGGTGTGCACTGGCTCCTCCCCCTATGACCCTCCTCCAGACTCTAGTTAGATTTTGTGCCCGAACGAGAAGGGTGCAATCTAGGTGGCTCTCCTAAAGAGCTGCTTAGAGAAAGTTTAGTTTAGGTTTTTTTCTTTACAGTGAGTCCTGCTGGCAACAGGATCACTGCAACGTGGGACTTAGGGGGAAAGTAGTAAACTCACCTGCATGCAGAGTGGATTTGCTGCTTGGCTACTGGACACCATTAGCTCCAGAGGGATCGAACACAGGCCCAGCCGTGGAGTCCGGTCCCGGAGCCGCGCCGCCGACCCCCTTGCAGATGCTGAAGCGTGAAGAGGTCCGGAAACCGGCGGCTGAAGACTCCTCAGTCTTCATAAGGTAGCGCACAGCACTGCAGCTGTGCGCCATTTTCCTCTCAGCACACTTCACTGGGCAGTCACTGAGGGTGCAGAGCGCTGGGGGGGGGCGCTCTGAGAGGCAAATATAAACCTTATACAAGGCTAAAAATACCTCACATATAGCCCATAGGGGCTATATGGAGATATTTAACCCCTGCCTGACTGGAAAAATAGCGGGAGAAGAACCCGCCGAAAAAGGGGCGGGGCCTATCTCCTCAGCACACGGCGCCATTTTCTGTCACAGCTCCGCTGGTCAGAACGGCTCCCAGGTCTCTCCCCTGCACTGCACTACAGAAACAGGGTAAAACAGAGAGGGGGGGCACATTAATGGCTATATATATATATATTAAAGCAGCTATAAGGGAGCACTTAATATAAGGATATCTCTTGTATATATAGCGCTTTGTGGTGTGTGCTGGCAGACTCTCCCTCTGTCTCCCCAAAAGGGCTAGTGGGTCCTGTCTTCATTAGAGCATTCCCTGTGAGTTTGCGGTGTGTGTCGGTACGTGGTGTCGACATGTATGAGGACGATATTGGTGTGGAGGCGGAGCAATTGCCAAATATGCAGATGTCACCCCCCAGGGGGTCGACACCAGAATGGATGCCTTTATTTGTGGAATTACGTGATGGTTTATCTTCCCTTAAACAGTCAGTTGAGGACATGAGGCGGCCGGACAATCAATTAATGCCTGTCCAGGCGCCTCAAACACCGTCAGGGGCTGTAAAACGCCCTTTGCCTCAGTCGGTCGACACAGACCCAGACACGGGCACTGATTCCAGTGACGACGGTAGAAATTCAAACGTATTTTCCAGTAGGGCCACACGTTATATGATTTTGGCAATGAAGGAGACGTTACATTTAGCTGATACTACAGATACCGTAAAACAGGGTATTATGTATGGTGTGAAAAAACTACAAACAGTTTTTCCTGAATCAGAAGAATTAAATGACGTGTGTGATGAAGCGTGGGTTGCTCCTGATAAAAAGTTGATAATTTCAAAAAAGTTATTGGCATTATACCCTTTCCCGCCAGAGGTTAGGGCGCGCTGGGAAACACCCCCTAAGGTGGACAAGGCGCTCACACGCTTATCCAAACAAGTGGCGTTACCCTCTCCTGAGACGGCCGCACTTAAGGATCCATCAGATAGAAAGATGGAAGTTATTCAAAAGAATATATACACACATGCAGGTGTTATACTACGACCAGCTATAGCAACTGCCTGGATGTGCAGTGCTGGAGTAGTTTGGTCAGAATCCCTGATTGAAAATATTGATACCCTAGATAGGGACAATGTTTTACTGTCGTTAGAACAAATAAAGGATGCATTTATCTATATGCGTGATGCACAGAGGGATATTTGCACACTGGCATCTCGGGTGAGTGCTATGTCCATTTCAGCCAGAAGAGCCTTATGGACACGACAGTGGACAGGCGATGCGGATTCAAAACGTCACATGGAGGTTTTGCCGTATAAAGGGGAGGAGTTATTTGGAGTTGGTCTATCAGACTTGGTGGCCACGGCTACTGCCGGGAAATCCACTTTTTTACCTCAAGTCACTCCCCAACAGAGAAAGGCACCGACCTTTCAACCGCAGCCTTTTCGCTCCTACAAAAATAAGAGAGCAAAGGGCTTGTCGTACCTGCCACGAGGCAGAGGAAGAGGGAAGAGACACCAACAGGCAGCTCCTTCCCAGGAACAGAAGCCCTCCCCGGCTCCTGCAAAAACCTCAGCATGACGCTGGGGCCTCTCAAGCGGACTCGGGGACAGTGGGGGGCCGTCTCAAAAATTACAGCGCGCAGTGGGCTCACTCGCAGGTAGACCCCTGGATCCTGCAGATAATATCTCAGGGGTACAGGTTGGAATTAGAGACGGATCCTCCTCATCGTTTCCTGAAGTCTGCCTTACCAACCGTCTCTTCCGAAAGGGAGAGGGTGTTGGAAGCCATTCACAAGCTGTACGCTCAGCAGGTGATAGTCAAAGTACCCCTATTACAACAAGGAAAGGGGTATTATTCCACTCTATTTGTGGTACCGAAGCCGGATGGCTCGGTAAGGCCTATTCTAAATCTGAAGTCCTTGAACCTCTACATAAAAAAGTTCAAGTTCAAGATGGAGTCACTCAGAGCAGTGATAGCGAACCTGGAAGAAGGGGACTTTATGGTATCCTTGGACATCAAGGATGCGTATCTACACGTTCCGATTTACCCCGCACACCAGGGGTACCTCAGGTTCATTGTTCAAAACTGTCACTATCAGTTTCAGACGCTGCCGTTCGGATTGTCCACGGCGCCTCGGGTCTTTACCAAGGTAATGGCCGAGATGATGATTCTTCTTCGAAGAAAAGGCGTATTAGTTATCCCATACTTGGACGATCTCCTAATAAGGGCAAGGTCCAGAGAACAGCTGGAGACAGCTTTAGCACTATCTCAAGAGGTGCTAAGACAACACGGGTGGATTCTGAATATTCCAAAATCCCATTTAATCCCGACAACTCGTCTGCTGTTCCTAGGAATGATTCTGGACACGGTTCAGAAAAAGGTTTTCCTTCCAGAGGAAAAAGCCAAGGAGTTATCCGATCTGGTCAGGAACCTCCTAAAACCAGGAAAAGTGTCAGTACATCAATGCACAAGAGTCCTGGGAAAAATGGTGGCTTCTTACGAAGCAATTCCATTCGGCAGATTCCATGCAAGAATATTCCAAAGGGATCTGTTGGACAAATGGTCAGGGTCGCATCTGCAGATGCACCTGCGAATAACCCTGTCACCAAAGACAAGGGTGTCACTTCTGTGGTGGTTGCAGAAGGCTCACCTATTAGAAGGCCGCAGATTCGGCATTCAGGATTGGATCCTGGTGACCACGGACGCCAGCCTGAGAGGCTGGGGAGCAGTCACACAAGGAAGAAACTTCCAGGGAGTATGGACGAGTCTGGAAAAGTCTCTTCACATAAACATTCTGGAACTAAGAGCAATCTACAATGCTCTAAGCCAGGCGGAACTTCTCCTGCAAGGAAAGCCGGTGTTGATTCAGTCGGACAACATCACGGCGGTCGCCCATGTAAACAGGCAGGGCGGCACAAGAAGCAGGAGTGCAATGACAGAAGCTGCCAAGATTCTTCGCTGGGCGGAGAATCACGTGATAGCACTGTCAGCAGTGTTCATCCCGGGCGTGGACAACTGGGAAGCAGACTTCCTCAGCAGACACGATCTTCATCCGGGAGAGTGGGGTCTACATCCAGAAGTCTTCAACATGTTAATAGACCGTTGGGAAAGACAAATTGTAGACATGATGGCGTCTCGCCTCAACAAGAAACTGGACAAATATTGCGCCAGGTCAAGAGATCCACAGGCAATAGCTGTGGACGCACTGGTAACTCCTTGGGTGTACCAGTCAGTGTATGTGTTTCCTCCTCTGCCGCTCATACCAAAGGTATTGAAGATCATACGGCAAAGAAGAGTAAGAACAATACTAGTGGTTCCGGATTGGCCGAGAAGGACTTGGTATCCGGAACTTCAAGAGATGCTCACGGACGAACCGTGGCCTCTACCTCTGAGAAGGGACCTGCTACAGCAGGGTCCCTGTCTTTTTCAAGACTTACCGCGGCTGCGTTTGACGGCATGGCGGTTGAACGCCAGATCCTAAAAGGGAAAGGCATTCCAGAAGAAGTCATTCCTACCTTGATTAAGGCACGGAAGGAAGTCACCGTGAAACATTATCACCGCATTTGGCGAAAATATGTAGCGTGGTGCGAGGATCGGAGGGTTCCGACGGAGGAATTCCAACTGGGTCGTTTCCTACATTTCCTGCAATCAGGATTATCTATGGGTCTCAAATTGGGATCCATTAAGGTTCAAATTTCGGCCCTGTCAATATTCTTCCAAAAAGAATTGGCCTCTGTCCCTGAGGTCCAGACTTTTGTCAAGGGAGTACTGCATATACAGCCTCCTGTGGTGCCTCCGGTGGCACCGTGGGATCTAAATGTAGTTTTAGATTTCCTCAAATCCCATTGGTTTGAACCATTGAAAAAGGTGGATTTGAAATATCTCACATTGAAAGTGACTATGTTACTAGCCCTGGCCTCTGCCAGGAGAGTATCTGAATTGGCGGCTTTATCTTATAAAAGTCCTTATCTAATCTTCCATTCGGATAGGGCAGAACTGCGGACTCGTCCGCATTTTCTCCCTAAAGTGGTATCAGCATTTCATCTGAACCAACCTATTGTGGTGCCTGCGGCCACTAGCGACTTGGAGGACTCCAAGTTGTTGGACGTTGTCAGAGCCTTAAAAATATACATTGCAAGGACGGCTGGAGTCAGAAAATCTGACTCGCTGTTTATATTGTATGCACCCAACAAGTTGGGCGCACCTGCTTCTAAGCAGTCGATTGCTCGTTGGATTTGTAACACAATTCAACTTGCACATTCTGTGGCAGGCCTGCCACAGCCTAAAACTGTAAAAGCCCACTCCACAAGGAAGGTGGGCTCATCTTGGGCGGCTGCCCGAGGGGTCTCGGCATTACAACTCTGCCGAGCAGCTACGTGGTCGGGGGAGAACACGTTTGTAAAATTTTACAAATTTGATACCCTGGCAAAGGAGGACCTGGAGTTCTCTCATTCGGTGCTGCAGAGTCATCCGCACTCTCCCGCCCGTTTGGGAGCTTTGGTATAATCCCCATGGTCCTTTCAGGAACCCCAGCATCCACTTAGGACGATAGAGAAAATAAGAATTTACTTACCGATAATTCTATTTCTCGGAGTCCGTAGTGGATGCTGGGCGCCCATCCCAAGTGCGGATTATCTGCAATACTTGTACATAGTTATTGTTAACTAATTCGGGTTATTGTTAAGGAGCCATCTTTAAGAGGCCCTTTCTGTTGTCATACTGTTAACTGGGTTTAGATCACAAGTTGTACGGTGTGATTGGTGTGGCTGGTATGAGTCTTACCCGGGATTCAAAATGCCTCCCTTATTGTGTATGCTCGTCCGGGCACAGTACCTAACTGGAGTCTGGAGGAGGGTCATAGGGGGAGGAGCCAGTGCACACCACCTGACCTAGTAAAGCTTTACTTTTTTGTGCCCTGTCTCCTGCGGAGCCGCTATTCCCCATGGTCCTTTCAGGAACCCCAGCATCCACTACGGACTCCGAGAAATAGAATTATCGGTAAGTAAATTCTTATTTTTACTGCAGAATGGCGAGTCATGTGCATATGAATATTACATGTGAATAAGATGAAGATGTAGAGATGGTCAATCTCAAATGACCACGTGAGATTATGGGGTCTATGTACTAAGTTTTGGAGCAGGGATGGAGAACCTTCGGCCCTTTAGCTGTTGTTGAACTACACATCCCAGCATGCCCATGGTCAAATAGCAAAACTGTAGCAAGGCATGCTGGTATGTGTAGTTCAACAACGGCTGGAATGCCAAAGGTTCCCCATCCCGGTCTTGGAGAGAGATAAAGTACCAACCAACTAGTGCCTGTCATTTTTCAAACACTGTGGCCCAAATGTATTAAGCGTTAAGATAAATCTGAGATGCATAAGGAGAGATAAATGACCAATCAGCTCCTAACTGTCATTTTTCAAACAGCCTGTGACATGGCAGTTAGGAAGCTGATTGGCTGGTCATTTTGGCCACAGCCTGTAACGTGACAGTTAGCAGAGGATTAGCTGCTGCGTTATCTCCGTCCACTTTATCACTCTCCAGGGCTTAGTAAATAGATCCCACAGTTACAGAAGGGAACAGATGCAAACACCAGGGTTACAGAACTCTTCGCAGGACATTACGGTTTGTAGAACTGGAATTTAAGGTCAGCAAAAAAAAAAAATATATATATTATATATCTAGATAGATATTTACACAGAGACGAAATAGAGAACATGACAACAGAGAAGACAATCTCTTAAAAAAAGAAGTTTTTAAGCAGAAATATAAATTGTTATTGTATAACAAAAATGCTAAAAATAAGGTTTCGATAAATATTCTGGGCAGCGTGTTTCTAATCTAAAGGGGGTCGCTGTTACTACAAACATGATGATTGGGGCCTGTCTCTAAAGGGGGGTACCCACAGAGATATCCGTGCTTAAATTCTAAGCAATCGAATAGATTGGCAGGCTGACTGAGCGCGCGATGACTGGTGACTAAAGACGCCGCGTTAGAACCCGGAAACTCATTCTTTCGCTGCAGGCGGGGAAAGAACTCTGAATGGGGAACGGTCAGCGGCGGGGGAACCTCTGATCAGATGCGCTGTGCCGATGATGTTAGTGATAAATTAGCCGTTACTTATCGGGGTGATAAGAGAAGACACTTAACAGGTCATTTCATCCATCGTACAAAGATAGGCCCCATAGTCACAGCATAAATCTTCCCCTATAGAACAATAGCGCCAGCAGCCACCCACAGGCCATGAGTAGGTACTGCAGCTGCCAAGTAAATCATGTTTGTATTGCATATGAACGATGTATTCCCTAGCAATGGCTGCTCTTACACCACCACTGTAGAACTGGGGCTCGGGGATACAATAATCTGCATACAGCGCACACATCCCATTTCCTGTGTAAGGTTTATCCTCCTCTAACATATAACGCATTTATGTATATCATTTATATGTCTCTGTCTAATTACAGCTAAGGTCTGGCCCTTTGGACCCAGCCACCATCCTTCTAAGCTGGTGGTCTGCCTTCTCCATAACACAGCGTACCAGTGCCCCATGAAGCACCATAAACACCAGCATGTATGCGATAGCCACATGGGGTCCGGGAGCTGTCCCACGTATAGGGGATGTAAGAACTGGTGCCTGTACAGGTGCCCTCTGTGCCACCCCAAAGACTAAAGTCATCATAAAAAACTGAAGCGGTCAGAAGAGCAGATATTTGACATAGACAAAAAACAAGGTGAGGCCATCATTATGTGGACAGTTACGTAGTGTGTACGTAGGGCGTGGTTCAGAGATGGACACAGTGGGTATAGCTGCTGCAGGAGGTGTCTTGTGTGAATAGAGGCCTCCTGACAGCTTCTCTGATCCGCTGCGAGGACGAAGCATCGGAACATCTGCGTGACCCTCAGGTCACCCAGGATGGCCGAGGGATTTGCGCTGATGAAGCTGGACGCAGCCACTGGCTTCAGCATGACCAGAAAACAGACCCTGTTTTCTGAAACACTGGCCGAGCCCGCCCCTTCCCCGCTCCCAAACAGCCGATACGGCAGGTCCACCATGCTGCAGCTTAGGAGACATAGCAACCGTCAGATCTGCATGTGCGCAGTACAGACCCTGTGAATGTGCAGATGGACAAACATCGGAGATGTACATAAACCATCGGATTTGTGAACATCTCTGAACTAGGCCCATAGTGTGTACAATTACATGCACGTTGCATCAGTGAGGGGCAGCCGACGTTATTGCAGATAGGCGTCTCTTTCTTAAGTTTATAGATTTAACTTAATACAGGTTGAGTATCCCTTATCCAAAATGCCCGGGACCAGAAGTATTTTGGATATGGGATTTTTCCGTATTTTGGAATAATTGCATATCATAATGAGATATCATGGTGATAGGACCCAAGTCTAAGCACAGAATGCATTTATGTTTCATATACACCTTATACACACAGCCTGAAGGTCATTTTAGCCAATATTTTTTATAACTTTGTGCATTAAACAAAGTGTGTCTACATTCACACAATTCATTTATGTTTCATATACACCTTATACACACAGCCTGAAGGTCATTTAATACAATATTTTTAATAACTTTGAGTATTAAACAAAGTTTGTGTACATTGAGCCATCAGAAAACAAAGGTTTCACTAGCTCAGTCTCACTCAAAAAAGTCCGTATTTTGGAATATTTGGATATGGGATACTCAACCTGTACTGAGATAAGAGTAATGTGTGGCCCTTTTGAAGGCTATAGGGCCACACAATGCAGCCCCTAACGTGTATCTGGTTCGGGTCTGTCACCATATACACACAATATATTACCTAACGCGGGTTGGTTTGTACCTCTTGCTCAGTATTGCACAAAGGACATGGGGGATGATTCAAACCTGATCTATAGCACATCTACGATCAGTTTCTCTGACATGTGGGGGTACGCCCAGCACAGTGCTAGTCCGCCCCACATGTCAGGCCCTACCCGCCAAGTAGCTCCCTAGCCGCACTGGCAGGCGGCTACCCGCCGCGGTCCGGGTCACAGCGTCTGCGTGTGATGTCACGCAGCCCCCGCGGCCCGTCACCGCCACAGTCCGGACACACCTGCGTTGTCTGGACCACGCCCCGCCGACGGCATTCTAACGCCGTTTTGGCATGCCCCCTCCCGCCCAGCGACCGCATCTCACTGGCCTGACAGAGTGCGTGCACACACCACAAACGGCTTCAGACTGCGATCGCTGCTATTGCAGCGATTGGTTCTGAATTAGGCTCATGCTTAGCTCACATGCAATCTGTGCACCATACATCTGTGTATCAGGATTACAGGTAGTCACATATTACTACCTTTGAATAAACAAGAAATGCCAACTGCGCTCAAAAATATATTTTTATATAATTAAAATTGATATCACAAATACACATATACATATAAACACCTAAGTACTAAAATCAGACACTACTAGAGGATGTTGTAAAGTCCTGCAACGCATGCGTTGATGTGCAAAAAAACAGGTATCCAGATGAAGGAGGATATTTACCAAGGGGGGGGGCCACATCTCTGACCTGGGCACCTTTGAGGACTCCTGCAAGTGACTTACAGGACGCTGTTTACCATCTGGAGATTCCAGTCCTATTTGGTGTGGATATCAATAAAGGGAGAACCACCATCTTTGCTGCGAGGGATAGAGAGTTTGCTCCAGAACCCCGCCAGGTGGGATACCCGGCTGAACTACCACCAAGGACTTGGTAAATATCCTCCTTCATCTGGATACCTGTTTTTTTTGCACATCAACGCATGCGTTGCAGGACTTTACAACATCCTCCAACAATCAGCTGATCATCAGCTAATAATAATTTTTTGTTCACACAAAGATTGCCCCTAGTGAAAAATCACTTACAGAGAGTGGCTCATTTAGGCTCAAATTCTCATATTGTATGTTTCAACACTAGTAGTGTCTGATTTTAGTACTTAGGTGTTTATATGTATATGTGTATTTGTGATATCAATTTTAATTATATAAAAATATATTTTTGAGCGCAGTTGGCATTTCTTGTTTATTCATATGTATGTTTTTTTGGGGTGAACAGCTATCATCCCGTTTCCAACAGCAGCTTAGGAAACCAGCTCAGTTACAGCGCCTGTTTTCTCTTCACCATTTATGGTGAAGTGTTTTACATATTACTACCTTACCCGTCACGTCATAGGCGCTCTTTCATACGACGGATGTTCTAGCAGTTGCTGCCTTCCGCTGGGTAACAGGTAGAGGACTCGGAGACGGCGCGATGTGTATCACACCTGTGTCAGAGAGCAGAACAGCAGCTATTAGTGGTGGGATGAGATGGTCAAACACTAAAAAAAAATGTATTTCCTAAATTGAAACATGTCTATTGCGTATCCGCAGGAAGGAACTGGGACCCCTCATACCCAACGTGATGTCTGAATGGTGGAGCTGAGTAAGAGTAACACTTCTGACCTTACGTATCAAGATGATCCTTCAGTGGCATACAGCATTCAGACCCTGTTACTAGGGACAACTCCTAAGGCATAGAATTAAAGGCACAAATCAAAGTCCACTCTGCTTACGTCTTTATTGCAATTTACATTTTAAATCATAAAAGTTTACCAACACACAGGGATGTACAGTGCATCATATGTAAAAGTCGTATTGTAGCACTAACTCTTTCAGTGCTAAGGATGAGTCCGGCTTGTCCTCAGCATGTACCTCAACAGTACAAAAGCAATAAAACTCCCACTTAATGATAATGTCAATGCACCACAGAGAGCCGCCACTGAGCCCTGCCCTACTGAAGAATAATATGCAGCGCAAGCGAATAGGGGGGAGCACTAAAGGCTCGTCATCTCGCCCGTTCTGGCACCATCACACTGGGCAGAGAGGAACGTTGTCCCTACTAAGAACATTGGGGCGAATGCAGAGATCCAGAACCGAACATGTGCAAGTATGAGTGACGTAAAGTCCTATGCAGCTCAGCCCCAACTCCGCCAGCAACTAACTGGGCTGTGACAGAGCGTTCTGACATAGGCAACGCTCAGCGAGGGTGTGCCGATGGAATTGCGGACTATGCACAGTTGTCCGGAAGCAGAAATACGTCTGTATTACAGATGGATCAGTTGCACCAAGGACAGTGCTGGTGCCAGTGTGCCCTGTTGATGAGAACGGGTATGTAACCAAGCGTCGGATTAGATGCGCACAGCACTACATATGGGTGACAATGTAAGAGCAATAATGACTGACTTACGTGTCACACTACACAGGCCCATACTATGTACTAATAATGTTGGAGTCCCCCTTGTTTTGGGATTCCCACATAATCCTTTTGGAACTGGGCAGCAAAAAGGGGACTTTCTGATCATGGTTAAATGTATAAAAGACCCAGCATGACCAGAATGACTGGGAAGCCGATTTCCTGAGGAGCGTTGCAGAGATGACTGTCCACCTATGTACTAAAGTACACAGAGCCCCGGTGCTCTGCATTTGGCGCAGGTAGGCAGGTCAAGCATTGGCTGCATCCAGGCCACAGATAACCACAGGCAGGTAAAGCACCAGTTCCTGCATCCGGGCAGAAGATAACCACAGGCAGGTAAAGCACCAGTTCCTGCATCCGGGCAGCAGATACTCACAGGCAGGTAAAGCACCAGTTCCTGCATCCAGGCAACAGATACCCACAGGCAGGTAAAGCACCACTTCCTGCATCCAGGCAGCAGATACCCACAGGCAGGTAAAGCACCAGTTCCTCAATCCAGACAGCAGATAACCACAGGCAGGTAAAGCACCAGTTCCAGCATCCAGGCAGAAGATAACCACAGACAGGTAAAGCACCAGTTAGCAGCATCCAGGCAGAAGATAACCACAGGCAGGTAAAGCACCACTTCCTGCATCCAGGCAGAAGATAACCACAGGCAGGTAAAGCACCAGTTCCAGCATCCAGGCAGAAGATAACCACAGGCAGGTAAAGCACCAGTTCCTGCATCCAGGCAGCAGATACCCACAGGCAGGTAAAGCACCAGTTCCTGCATCCAGGCAGCAGATACCCACAGGCAGGTAAAGCACCACTTCCTGCATCCAGGCAGCTGATACTCACATGTACAGCACCAGTGGAGCTCGGCAGATTAGACCATCCTGCTACACCCGCTCAGCACCAACATTTCATTTATAAATTAAATCAACAAATACACAATTGTTTTCACCGCGGCTGCCACTAGAGGGTGCCCAACGGCAGCAATTCAATTGTTCTGCCGCTTGGGGGCACAATGACAGCGGAGGACACATTTCTCTCGCACTCTCCAAAAGTACAAGTAAAAATGTGTTCTAACTGGGCACTTGGACGCCCAAAGCAGGGAGATTAGACGGGCTGAGCTATACCCTGTCTGATTAGGTGCGACATGGATGATTTTTGGATGCCCAAAACAATTGAATCTGCCCCTATATATTTATACTATGGAAGGATTAGATCAGTGGTTCTCAAACTCCGGGGTCATTTACTAAGCCACGGAAGGTGATAAAGTACCAGCCAATCAGCTCCTAACTGTCATTTTTAAAACCCAGCCTGTAACATGGCAGTTAGGAGCTGATCGGCTGGTACTCATTCTCCGACCATGTTATCTCCATCCAAGACTTAAGGCCCGTACACACTGGTTGATGTATCGGCCGTTCTCTTGAACGGCCGATACATCGCGTGACCGTCGGCCAGTGTGTACGGGCGATACGTCTGTGAACTCCGTCGTTCACAGACGTATCGCGTCGGCCGCGCAGCACAGCCGACAGCCAATATATCTAACGATATATTGGCCCGTCGCTGTGTGTGTACGGGGCGGTCGTCCGACCGCCCGTACACATGCTGCGGCGGCCGGCGGTGATTGACAGGTGAACTGGGCGGGCGCGAGCGCCCGCCCAGTTCATGACGTCAGTCTCCCGACGGATCGGGCTGTGTGTATGCACAGCACACTGCCCGATCCGTACATAGATATATCTGCAGATCAATTGATCTGCAGATATATCTAATAGTGTGTACCCACCTTTAGGCCAGTGGTTCTCAAACTCGGTCCTCAGGACCCCACACAGTGCATGTTTTGCAGGTAACCCAGCAGGTGCACAGGTGTATTAATTACTCACTGACACATTTTAAAAGGTCCACAGGTGGAGCTAATTATCTCACTTGTGATTCTGTGAGAAGACCTGTAAAACATGCACTGTGTGGGGTCCTGAGGACCGAGTTTGAGAACCTGTGTCCTATATAATAGCCCTATTCTGTGACCTTGTGATTCATTTGCTAACGCTGGGCGGAGTCACAACAGTGGGCGGAGTTATTCAAATGAGTCACAGAGATCTGGCCAAATCTACAGGAGACTAGGAGCAGAAGCAGATAGCATGGGCATTGGGCATGGCACAGGCAGGGGTGCAGACCTCCCAGCTTTCTGCAGGAGCTTTCTCCAGGCAGAAGGAGGGACACACACACACACACACTCGGCGGAAAGGGGGCGTGGCTTCACGGGAGGGCCCCGTTTTCGTCAGTGAGGGGGCTTGCCCAGCGCTCTGTGAGCTGCTGGCATGCCCCCAGGGCTGATTATGCACAGGGCACTTGAGACAGGGGAGCCCTATCTCATTGCTGTGCCTGCTGTGGGTTGGGGGCGTGGCCTAATCGCGGCCCGCGCGGCCACGCCCCCTTATGCAAATTCCTATTTTTATTTTTATTTTTTTTATGGGATTTTGGCCCCTCAGCTAGGGCTAAATCCAGAGGACGTGGTCGCTCCCCCTACACACCCGCACAGGCAGAAGAAAGCAGGGAGACTGCTGCCTCCCTGCGACACCACAGACCTGCCAATATGCAGCAGCGTGTGCTGACTGTAGCACAATGCTGCCGCTGTTGCTGGCAGGACGGGGGGAGCTTCTGAGCTGGGACAGAGCTACTCCAGCCGGGTTGCCCCCTAAAACTGTGGGGCCAACGGTACGTATCCCCTGGCCACCCCCCACCCCCCCCTTAATCCGGCTCTGCTGCTGGAACCCCCCCCGTAATCCGTACCCCCTGATGCCCCCTCTCCCTCTGTCTCCACTATTCACCGCTGCTCTGCTAAGCAGAACAGCGAGTACAGGAGCTTTCCAACTGCCCCCCCCCCCCCCCCCACTGCCGGACACTGCGACCCGCGGGTGGGACAGCGGGACAGACACCAAAAAATTGGACTGTCCCGCGAAAATCGGGACATTTGGGAGGTATGGGGGTGTGTGAGGGGTATGTCATACAGACAGACGGGCACCGGCTCACTGTGTGCTTGACCCCCCACATCGGCATACTCAGCAGGGTCTCTCTGGTGCAGAGGAGCGTCACTTTCTGGCACACTCCACGCTTCTTAGCTGCAGTTTAGTGGGGCACCTGCCGCTGTGCACGTTCCATACTGCCTCTGTTATCTCCAGCCCCGGCAACCCCACCGCTAGCTGCAGCGCTGCCACCCGCAGTGGAGTGCGCCCAGCTCATTCACACACTTTAGCTGGCGGGTAGCGCTGCAGAAATCCGAGCTGCTTGCAGGCTCTGACCCACTCCTCCCTCCAGCCGCAGCGTCTCCTGGGAGCTAACCAGTCACTCCCAGTCTCCCCTTACCACAGTGCCCGGAAGCCGTGAGGTCCGCGCCACGTGCATGCTATGACCCCCTCCTCCCTCCAGCCGCAGCATCTCCTGGGGGCTAACCAGTCATTTCCAGTCTCACCTTACCACAGTGCCCGGCAGCTGCGCGAGGTCTGCGGTGTGTGACTGAGGAGTGGGGGGGAGGGATGTGGATGGGCAGAGAAAGCAGGACTCCAGCCTGAGAGAGTCAGCCATGCCAAGTCTCCAGCAGCAGCAGATCCCAACAGGTTGGAATGGAACAGCAGCAGCCAGCAGCAGTGACTCCGGTAAGACACATCTGTCTGTCACCACTGTTTTGTCCCTAATACCAATCTCTCCCGTGCCCTGTGTTCTGTCATGTCCCTGTCACCCCTGGCCTTGCCCTGCCACCCTTATTCTGGCCCTTTCACCCTTATCCTGGCCCTGTCACCCTTATCCTGGCCCTGTCACCCTTATGCTGGCCCTGTTAGCCCTATCCTGGCCCTGTCACCCCTGTGCTTGCCCTGTCAACCCTATACTGGCCCCGTCACCCCTGTCCTGGTCCTGCCGCCCCTACCCTGGCCCTGTCACCCCTATCCTGTCCCTATCATTTCTGTCCTGGCCCTGTCACCCCTGTCCTGGCCCCGTCACCCCTGTCCTGGCACCGTCACCCCTGTCCTGGCCCCGTCAACCCTGTACTGACCCTGTCACCCCTGTCCTGGCCCTGTTACTGCATACCCTCCAACTACCTTTTATGGCATGTACAGTACCCGCAGCGCCTCCAGACCTCTCCCCAATGCACTACACCTCCGCACCTTCCCCTCCACCACATGCGGCACTCCACCCCTCCCCCACATGCTGTGCCTCCAGACCCCCTACACCACCCGTGGCTCCCACTCCTCCACCCCTTCACCACCCACAGCACCTCCAGGCCCCTTCCACCATTCACCCCCCTTATACGTCTCCCCCCACACCTGCCCCCCTCCACCCGCAGCATCTGCAGACACCCTCCTCCATCAGCGGTCCCCCCCTCACCCACCCCTCCCCCAATGGCACCCCCGCACCTGCCCCTCCACCACCTGCAGCACCTCCCGACCTCCTTTCCCATCCGCTGCAACACCCGTACCTGCCCCTACCCTACCCATGGTGCCTGCGGTCCCCTACCCAACCCCCGGCACACCCATCCCACAGCACCTCCGGAACCCTTCACCCATCCACAACATCCCCACACCTGCCCCTCTCCCACCCGTGGCACCCCTGCCCCTCCCCCACCTGCAGTGCATCCGGACCCCTCCCCCATCTGCATCCCCCACTCCTCTGCCCCTCCCCCACGCGCAGCACCTCCCGAACCTTCCCCATCCGGGCCCCACCCCCACTTCTGCCTCCCCTCCACCCGCAGCATCTACAGACACCATCCGCAGTCCCCCCCGCACCCGCTACATTCTGTACATCGTGCCCTGCAGGTGCTGTTCACCCCGTCGCAAGGGGCTGCGCCTCCTTCACCATCGCACGCCCTTTCATTGTGCAATATTTAACCACTAACAAAGGAATGCAGGTAATACTCCATATAATACAAATATTAAACCCCAGAAAGGCATGCAAGGGTTAAGGGGGCGTAGCCCCTTGCGACGGTGTGAAGAGCGCCCGTAGGGCGCGATGAAGCACCTAGTATATATAGAAGTATAGATATGCACAAAAAATAAGAATTTACTTACCGATAATTCTATTTCTCGTAGTCCGTAGTGGATGCTGGGAACTCCGTAAGGACCATAGGAATAGCGGCTCCGCAGGAGTCTGGGCACAAAAATAAAGCTTTAGGACTACCTGGTGTGCACTGGCTCCTCCCCCTATGACCCTCCTCCAAGCCTCAGTTAGGATACTGTGCCCGGACGAGCGTACACAATAAGGAAGGATTTTGAATCCCGGGTAAGACTCATACCAGCCACACCAATCACACCGTACAACTTGTGATCTGAACCCAGTTAACAGTATGATAACAGAGGAGCCTCTGGAAAGATGGCTCACAACAACAATAACTATGTACAAGTATTGCAGACAATCCGCACTTGGGATGGGCGCCCAGCATCCACTACGGACTACGAGAAATAGAATTATCGGTAAGTAAATTCTTATTTTCTCTGACGTCCTAGTGGATGCTGGGAACTCCGTAAGGACCATGGGGATTATACCAAAGCTCCCAAACGGGCGGGAGAGTGCGGATGACTCTGCAGCACCGAATGAGAGAACTCCAGGTCCTCCTCAGCCAGGGTATCAAATTTGTAGAATTTAGCAAACGTGTTTGCCCCTGACCAAGTAGCTGCTCGGCAAAGTTGTAAAGCCGAGACCCCTCGGGCAGCCGCCCAAGATGAGCCCACCTTCCTTGTGGAATGGGCTTTTACAGATTTTGGCTGTGGCAGGCCTGCCACAGAATGTGCAAGCTGAATTGTACTACAAATCCAACGAGCAATAGTCTGCTTAGAAGCAGGAGCACCCAGCTTGTTGGGTGCATACAGGATAAACAGCGAGTCAGATTTTCTGACTCCAGCCGTCCTGGAAACATATATTTTCAGGGCCCTGACAACGTCCAGCAACTTGGAGTCCTCCAAGTCCCTAGTAGCCGCAGGCACCACAATAGGCTGGTTCAGGTGAAACGCTGACACCACCTTAGGGAGAAACTGAGGATGAGTCCTCAATTCCGCCCTGTCCGAATGGAAAATCAGATAAGGGCTTTTACAGGATAAAGCCGCCAATTCTGACACGCGCCTGGCCGAAGCCAGGGCCAACAGCATGACCACTTTCCATGTGAGATATTTTAAATCCACAGATTTAAGTGGTTCAAACCAATGTGATTTGAGGAACCCCAAAACTACATTGAGATCCCAAGGTGCCACTGGAGGCACAAAAGGAGGCTGTATATGCAGCACCCCCTTGACAAACGTCTGAACTTCAGGAACTGAAGCCAGTTCTTTCTGGAAGAAAATCGACAGGGCCGAAATTTGAACCTTAATGGACCCCAATTTTAGGCCCATAGACACTCCTGTTTGCAGGAAATGCAGGAATCGCCCCAGTTGAAATTCCTCCGTTGGGGCCTTCCTGGCCTCGCACCACGCAACATATTTCCACCAAATGCGGTGATAATGCTTTGCGGTCACATCCTTCCTGGCCTTGATCAGGGTAGGGATGACTTCCTCCGGAATGCCTTTTTCCTTCAGGATCCGGCGTTCAACCGCCATGCCGTCAAACGCAGTCGCGGTAAGTCTTGGAACAGACAGGGTCCTTGTTGGAGCAGGTCCCTTCTTAGAGGTAGAGGCCAAGGGTCCTCTGTGAGCATCTCTTGAAGTTCCGGGTACCAAGTCCTTCTTGGCCAATCCAGAGCCACGAGTATAGTTCTTACTCCTCTCCGTCTTATAATTCTCAGTACCTTGGATATGAGAGGCAGAGGAGGGAACACATACACTGACTGGTACACCCACGGTGTTACCAGAGCGTCCACAGCTATTGCCTGAGGGTCCCTTGACCTGGCGCAATACCTGTCCAATTTGTTGAGGCGGGACGCCATCATGTCCACCTTTGGTTTTTCCCAACGGATTACAATCATGTGGAAGACTTCTGGGTGAAGTCCCCACTCTCCCGGGTGGAGGTCGTGCCTGCTGAGGAAGTCTGCTTCCCAGTTGTCCACCCCCGGAATGAACACTGCTGACAGTGCTATCACATGATTTTCCGCCCAGCGAAGAATCCTTGCAGCTTCTGCCATTGCCCTCCTGCTTCTTGTGTCGCCCTGTCTGTTTACGTGGGCGACTGCCGTGATGTTGTCTGACTGGATCAGCACCGGCTGACCTTGAAGCAGAGGTCTTGCTAGGCTTAGAGCATTGTAAATGGCCCTTAGCTCCAGGATATTTATGTGAAGTGATGTCTCCAGGCTTGACGACAAGCCCTGGAAATGTCTTCCTTGTGTGACTGCTCCCCAGCCTCGCAGGCTGGCATCCGTGGTCACCAGGACCCAGTCCTGAATGCCGAATCTGCGGCCCTCTAGAAGATGAGCACTCTGCAACCACCACAGGAGAGACACCCTTGTCTTTGGTGACAGGGTTATCCGCTGATGCATCTGAAGATGCGATCCGGACCATTTGTCCAGCAGGTCCCACTGGAAAGTTCTTGCGTGGAATCTGCCGAATGGGATTGCTTCGTAGGAAGCCACCATTTTTCCCAGGACCCTTGTGCATTAATGCACTGACACTTGGCCTGGTTTTAGGAGGTTTCTGACTAGCTCGGATAACTCCCTGGCTTTCTCCTCCGGGAGAAACACCTTTTTCTGGACTGTGTCCAGGATCATCCCTAGGTATAGAAGACGCGTCGTCGGGATCAGCTGCGATTTTGGAATATTGAGAATCCAACCGTGCAGCCGCAACACTACTTGAGATAGTGCTATCCCGACTACCAACTTGTTCCCTGGATCTTGCCCTTATCAGGAGATCGTCCAAGTAAGGGATAATTAAAACTCCCTTCCTTCGAAGGAGTATCATCATTTCGGCCATTACTTTGGTAAAGACCCGGGGTGCCGTGGACAATCCAAACGGCAGCGTCTGAGACTGATAGTGACAGTTCTGAGTGACTCCATCTTGAATCTGAACCTCTGTATGTAAGTGTTCAAGGATTTCAGATTTAAAATAGGTCTCACCGAGCCGTCCGGCTTCGGTACCACAAACAGCGTGGAATAATACCCCTTTCCCTGTTGCAGGAGGGGTACCTTGATTATCACCTGCTGGGAATACAGCTTGTGAATGGCTTCCAATACCGCCTCCCTGTCGGAGGGAGACGTCGGTAAAGCAGACTTTAGGAAACGGCGAGGGGGAAACGTCTCGAATTCCAAATTTGTACCCCTGAGATACCACCTGAAGGATCCAGGGGTCCACTTGTGAGTGAGCCCACTGCGCGCTGAAATTCTTGAGACGGGCCCCCACCGTGCCTGAGTCCGCTTGTAAAGCCCCAGCGTCATGCTGAGGACTTGGCAGAAGCGGGAGAGGGCTTCTGTTCCTGGGAACTGGCTGTTTGCTGCAGCCTTTTTCCTCTCCCTCTGCCACGGGGCAGAAATGAGGAGCCTTTTGCCCGCTTGCCCTTCTGGGGCCGAAAGGACTGCGCCTGATAATACGGCGTCTTCTTATGTTGAGAGGCTACCTGGGGTAAAAATGTGGATTTCCCAGCAGTTGCCGTGGCCACTAGGTCTGATAGACCTACCCCAAATAACTCCTCCCCTTTATAAGGCAATACTTCCATATGCCTTTTGGAATCCGCATCACCTGACCACTGCCGCTTCCATAACCCTCTTCTGGCAGAGATGGACAGCGCACTTACTCTTGATGCCAGTCGGCAAATATCCCTCTGTGCATCACGCATATATAAAAATGCATCTTTTAAATGCTCTATAGTCAGTAATATACTGTCCCTATCTAGGGTATCAATATTCTCAGTCAGGGAATCCGACCAAGCCACCCCAGCACTGCACATCCAGGCTGAGGCGATTGCTGGTCGCAGTATAACACCCGTGTGAGTGTATATACATTTTAGGATATTCTCCTGCTTTCTGTCAGCAGGTTCCTTAAGGGCGGTCGTATCAGGAGACGGCAGTGCCACCTGTTTAGACAAGCGTGTGAGCGCTTTATCCACCTTAGGGGGTGTTTCCCAACGTGCCCTATCCTCTGGCGGGAAGGGGTATGATGCCAATAACCTTTTAGGAATTATCAGTTTTTTATTGGGGGAAACCCACGCTTCATCACACACTTCATTTAATTCCTCAGATGCAGGAAAAACTACAGGCAGTTTTTTCTCACCAAACATAATACCCTTTTTAGTGGTACTTGTATTATCAGAAATATGTAAAACATTTTTCATTGCCTCAATCATGTAACGTGTGGCCCTACTGGAAGTCACATTCGTCTCTTCATCGTCGACACTGGAGTCAGTATCCGTGTCGGCGTCTGTATCTGCCATCTGAGGTAACGGGCGTTTTAGAGCCCCTGATGGCCTTTGAGACGCCTGGACAGGCACAAGCTGAGTAGCCGGCCGTCTCATGTCATCAACCGTCTTTTGTAAAGAGCTGACACTGTCACGTAATTCCTTCCATAAGCCCATCCACTCAGGTGTCGACTCCCTAGGGGGTGACATCTCTATTACAGGCAATTGCTCCGCCTCCACATCATTTTCCTCTTCATACATGTCGACACAATCGTACCGACACACTGCACACACACAGGGAATGCTCTGATAGAGGACAGGACCCCACTAGCCCTTTGGGGAGACAGAGGGAGAGTATGCCAGCACACACCAGAGCGCTATATATATATACTGGGATAGCCCTATAAAAAGTGTTTTTCCCTTATAGCTGCTGTTTTTATTATTACTGCGCCAAATTAGTGCCCCCCCCCCCCCCTCTTGTTTCTGTAGTGCAGGACTGCAGGGGAGAGTCAGGGAGACGTCCTTCCAGCGGAGCTGTGAGGGAAAATGGCGCCCGTGTGCTGAGGAGATAGGCTCCGCCCCCTTCTCGGCTGACTTTTCTCCCGCGTTTTGCTGTATTCTGGCAGGGGTTAAAATACATCCATATAGCCCTGGGGTTATATGTGGTGTATTTTCGCCAGCCAAGGTGTTTTTATTGCTGCTCAGGGCGCCCCCCCCCCAGCGCCCTGCACCCTCAGTGACCGGAGTGTGAAGTGTGTGTGAGGAGCAATGGCGCACAGCTGCAGTGCTGTGCGCTACCTTGTTGAAGACTGATGTCTTCTGCCGCCGATTTTCCGGACCTCTTCTTGCTTCTGGCTCTGTAAGGGGGCCGGCGGCGCGGCTCTGGGACCGGACTCCGAGGCTGGGCCTGTGTTCGGTCCCTCTGGAGCTAATGGTGTCCAGTAGCCTAAGAAGCCCAAGCTGGCTGCAAGCAGGCAGGTTCGCTTCTTCTCCCCTTAGTCCCTCGATGCAGTGAGCCTGTTGCCAGCAGGTCTCACTGAAAATAAGAAACCTAAAACTAACTTTTTCTAAGAAGCTCAGGAGAGCCCCCTAGATTGCACCCTGCTCGGTCGGGCACAAAAATCTAACTGAGGCTTGGAGGAGGGTCATAGGGGGAGGAGCCAGTGCACACCAGGTAGTCCTAAAGCTTTATTTTTGTGCCCAGACTCCTGCGGAGCCGCTATTCCCCATGGTCCTTACGGAGTTCCCAGCATCCACTAGGACGTCAGAGAAATACATATGTATTCATGTCAAAAAGCACAACAATATATATATATATATATATATATCCTTGAATGTTATCCACTTTAGATTATGTGAGCATCTATCTACTTATCTACTTTATTGTGGAATTATTAGTTAGGTGTAATTATTAGGCTATAAATACAGAGGAGGATGCAGAGTCTCTTCAGAACGACTTAGTTAAATTAGAAGCATGGGCAGCCAAATGGAGAATGCGCTTCAATACAGACAAGTGTAAGGTAATGCACTGTGGTAACAAGAACAAAAATTACACCTACCTACTAAATGGGGTAACATTAGGGGATTCTGTACTGGAAAAGGACTTAGGTGTCCTCATAGATAGCAAGCTAAGCAGTAGTACCCAAAGTAGGACTGCAGCAAAGAAGGCTAATAAGATATTAGCATGCATAAAACGGGGTATTGATGCTAGGGACGAGAGTATTATACTCCCGTTATATAAATCACTAGTGAGGCCACACCTTGAATACTGTGTACAATTCTGGGCACCATACTACAAAAAGGATATCCTGGAGCTAGAAAAGGTACAGAGGAGGGCGACCAAACTAATTAAGGGCATGGAGACGATGGAATACAAGGAAAGGCTTGAAAGACTAGGCATGTTTACACTGGAAAAGCGGAGACTAAGGGGCCCTACACACCGGCCGAGCTGCCCGACGGCGGATACGGCCGACGAGCGACCCGGCGGCGGGGGGGCAGTGACGGGGGGAGTGAAGTTTCTTCACTCCCCCCGTCACGCGGCTGCATTGAAGTGCAGGCAAATATGGATGAGATCGTCCATATTGACCTGCATGTACAGCCGACGGGAGACCAGCGATGAACGAGCGCGGGGACGCGCATCGTTCATCGCTGGAGTCTCCACACTGAAAGATATGAACGAGTTCTCGTTCATTTATGAACGAGATCGTTCATATCTTTCAGAAAATCGGCCAGTGTGTAGGGCCTATAAGAGGGGATATGATCAACATCTACAAATATATAACGGGTCAATACACAGAGCTTGCGCGGGACCTGTTTTTGGTTAGATCAACACAGAGGACTCGTGGACACTCGCTCAGGTTAGAGGAGAGGAGATTCCGCACAATACGGCGTAAAGGCTTTTTCACGGTAAGGACAATACGTGTTTGGAATTCCCTGCCCGAGGGAGTTGTAATGGCCGAATCTGTCAACACCTTTAAGAATGGGCTAGATAAATTCCTAATGGATAAGGATATCCAGGGGTATGGTGCATAGTCATGCATTATAGTTACTATAAATAGGGATAAAATGCAATGGCTGACAGCAGCATCAGTCAGAAATTTTAGTCAAATCATCATGCATAGGACACCACAAATAGGTTGAACTTGATGGACAATTGTCTTTTTTCAACCTCAGATACTATGTTACTATGTTACTATGTTACTCAGCATCAAGCATTAATGTGCTGTAGCACACAATAAATAAGATTTTACTCACCGGTAAATCTATTTCTCGTAGTCCGTAGTGGATGCTGGGACTCCGTAAGGACCATGGGGAATAGCGGCTCCGCAGGAGACTGGGCACAACTAAAGAAAGCTTTAGGACTACCTGGTGTGCACTGGCTCCTCCCACTATGACCCTCCTCCAGACCTCAGTTAGGATACTGTGCCCGGAAGAGCTGACACAATAAGGAAGGATTTTGAATCCCGGGTAAGACTCATACCAGCCACACCAATCACACCGTATAACTCGTGATACTATACCCAGTTAACAGTATGAAATATAACTGAGCCTCTCAACAGATGGCTCAACAATAACCCTTTAGTTAGGCAATAACTATAAACAAGTATTGCAGACAATCCGCACTTGGGATGGGCGCCCAGCATCCACTACGGACTACGAGAAATAGATTTACCGGTGAGTAAAATCTTATTTTCTCTGACGTCCTAAGTGGATGCTGGGACTCCGTAAGGACCATGGGGATTATACCAAAGCTCCCAAACGGGCGGGAGAGTGTGGATGACTCTGCAGCACCGAATGGGCAAACTCTAGGTCCTCCTCAGCCAGGGTGTCAAACTTGTAGAATTTAGCAAATGTGTTTGACCCCGACCAAGTAGCTGCTCGGCAAAGTTATAGAGCCGAGACCCCTCGGGCAGCCGCCCAAGAAGAGCCCCTTTCCTCGTGGAATGGGCTTTCACTGATTTAGGATGCGGCAGTCCAGCCGCAGAATGTGCAAGCTGAATCGTGCTACAGATCCAGCGAGCAATAGTCTGCTTAGAAGCAGGAGCACCCAGCTTGTTGGGTGCATACAGGATAAATAGCGAGTCAGTTTTCCTGACTCCAGCCATCCTGGAAACATATACTTTTCAGGGCCCTGACTACGTCCAGTAACTTGGAATCCTCCAAGTCCCAAGTAGCCGCAGGCACCACAATAGGTTGGTTCACATGAAAAACTGATACCACCTTAGGAAAGAATTGGGAACGAGTCCTCAATTCCGCCTTATCCATATAAAAAAATCAGATAAGGGCTTTTGCATGACAAAGCCGCCAATTCTGATACACGCCTGGCCGACGCCAAGGCCAACAGCATGACCACTTTCCACGTGAGGTATTGTAGCTCCACGGATTTAAGTGGCTCAACCCAATGCGACTTCAGGAAATCCAACACCGCGTTGAGATCCCACGGTGCCACTGGAGGCACAAACGGGGGCTGACTATGCAGCACTCCCTTAACAAAAGTCTGAACTTCAGGCAGTGAAGCCAGTTCTAATTTGGAAGAAAATCGATAGAGCCAAAATCTGGACCTTAATGGCACCCAATTTTAGGCCCATAGTCACTCTGACTGTAGGAAGTGCAGAAATCGACCTAGCTGAAATTCCTCCGTTGGGGCCTTCCTGGCCTCACAGCACGCAACATATTTCCGCCATATGCGGTGATAATGGTTTGCGTTCACTTCTCTCCTAGCTTTAATTAGCGTAGGGATAACTTCCTCCGGAATGCCCTTTTCTGCCCTTTTCCTTCAGGATCCGGTGTTCAACCGCCATGCCGTCAAACGCAGCCGCGGTACGTCTTGGAACAGACAGGCCCCCTGCTGCAGCAGGTCCTGTCTGAGCGGCAGAGGCCATGGGTCCTCTGAGATCATTTCTTGGAGTTCTGGGTACCAAGCTCTTCTTGGCCAAACCGGAACAATGAGTATAGTTCTTACTCCTCTCCTTCTTATTATTCTCATTACCCTGGGTAAGAGAGGCAGAGAAGGGAACACATACACCGACTGGTACACCCACGGTGTTACCAGAGCGTCCACAGCTATCGCCTGAGGGTCCCTTGACCTGGCGCAATAGCTTTGTAGCTTTTTGTTGAGGCGGGACGCCATCATGTCCACCTGTGGCCTTTCCCAACGGTGTACAATCATTTGGAAGACTTCTGGATGAAGTCCCCACTCTCCCGGGTGGAGGTCGTGTCTGCTGAGAAAGTCTGCTTCCCAGTTGTCCACTCCGGGAATGAACACTGCTGACAGTGCTAACACATGATTTTCCGCCCATCGGAGAATCCTTGTGGCTTCTGCCATCGCCATCCTGCTTCTTGTGCCGCCCTGTCGGTTTACATGAGCGACCGCCGTGATGTTGTCTGACTAGATCAGCACCGGCCAGTGTTGAAGCAGGGTCTAGCCTGACTTAGGACATTGTAAATGGCCCTTAGTTCCAGAATATTTATGTGTAGGGAAGTCTCCTGACTTTTCCATAGTCCTTGGAAGTTTCTTCCCTGTGTGACTGCCCCCCCAGCCTCGAAGGCTGGCATCCGTGGTCACCAGGACCCAGTCCTGTATGCCGAATCTGCGGCTCCCTAGAAGATGAGCACTCTGCAGCCACCACAACAGCGACAGCCTGGCCCTTGGAGACAGGGTTATCCGCCGATGCATCTGAAGATCCGACCCGGACCACTTGTCCAACAGATCCCACTGTAAGATCCTTGCATGGGACCTGGCGAATGGAATTTCTTCGTAAGAAGCTACCATCTTTCCCAGGGCTCGCGTGCATTGATGCACCGACACCTGTATTTGTATTAGGAGGTCTCTGTCTAGAGACGACAACTCCTAGGACTTCTCCTCCGGGAGAAACCCTTTTTATCCTGTTCTGTGTCCAGAACCATACCCAGGAACAGTAGCCGCGTCGTAGAAACCAGCTGCGACTTTGGAATATTCCGAATCCAGCCGTGCTGTTGAAGCACTTCCCGAGATAGTGCTACTCCGACGAACAACTGCTCCCTGGACCTCGCCTTTATAAGGAGATCGTCCAAGCACGGGATAAGTATTTCGGCCATTACCTTGGTAAATACCCTCGGTGCCGGGGACAGACCAACGGCAACGTCTGGAATTGGTAATGACCATCCTGTACCACAATTTTGAGGTACTCCTGGTGAAGAGGGTAAATAGGGACATGCATGTAAGCATCCTTGATGTCCAGTGATACCATGAAATTCTCCAGGCTTGCAATAATCGCCCTGAGCGATTCCATTTTGAACTTGAACCTTCGTATATAAGTGTAAAAGGATTTCAATTTTAGAATGGGTCTCACCGAACCGTCTGGTTTCGGTACCACAACATTTTGGAATAGTAACCCCGGCCTTGTTGAAGGAGGGGTACCTTGATTTCACCTGCTGGAAGTACAGCTTGTGAATTGCCGCCAGTACTACCTCCCTTTCTCCGAGGGCAGCAGGCAAGGCTGATGTGAGGTGACAGCGAGGGGGAGTCGCCTCGAACTCCAGCCTGTATCCCTGTGATACTACTTGCAGAACCTAGGGATCCACCTGTGGGCAAGCCCACTGGTCCCTGAAGTTCCCGAGACGCGTCCCCACCGCACCTGTCTCCACCTGTGGAGCCCCAGCGTCATGCGGTGGACTCAGAGGAAGCGGGGGAAGATTTTTGATCCTGGGAACTGGCTGTCTGGTGCAGCTTTTTCCTTCTTCCCTTGTCTCTGTGCAGAAAGGAAGCGCCTTTGACCCGCTTGCTTTTCTGAAGCCGAAAGGACTGTACCTTTCTTAGGCTGTGAGGAAACCTGAGGTAAAAAAATTTCTTCCCAGCTGTTGCTGTGGATACGAGGTCCCAGAGACCATCCCCAAACAATTCCTCACCCTTATAAGGCAGAATCTCCATGTGCCTTTTAAAGGCAGCATCACCTGTCCACTGCCGGGTCTCTAATACCCTCCTGGCAGAATGGACATTGCATAAATTCTGGATGCCAGCCGGCAAATATCCCTCTGTGCATCCTTCATATATAAGACAACGTCTTTAATATGCTCTATGTTAGCAAAATATTATCCTTGTCTAGGGTATTAATATTATCTGACAGGGTATCAGACCACGCTGCAGCAGCACTATTTATGCTGAGGCAAATGCAGGTCTCAGTATAGTACCTGAGTGTGTATATACAGACTTCAGGATAGTCTCCTGCTTTTTATCAGCATGCTCCTTCAAAGTGGCCGTATCCCAAGACGGCAGTGCCACCTATTTTGACAAACGTGTGAGCGCCTTATCCACTCTAGGGGATATCTCCCAACGTGACCTATCCTCTGGCGGGAAAGGGTACGCCAGCAGTAACTTTTTAGAAATTACCATTTTCTTATCGGGGGAACCCACGCTCTTTACACACTTCATTCACTCATCTGATGGGGGAACAAAACACTGGCTGCTTTTTCTCCCCAAACATAAAACCCCTTTTATGTGGTACTTGGATTTATGTCAGAAATGTGTAACACATTTTTCATTGCCGAGATCATGCAACGGATGTTCCTAGTGGATTGTGTATATGTCTCAACCTCGTCGACACTGGAGTCAGACTCCGTGCCGACATCTGTGTCTGCCATCCGAGGTAACGGGCGTTTTTTGAGCCCCTGATGGCCTTTGAGACGCCTGGGCAAGTGCGGGCTGAGAAGCCGGCTGTCTCACAGCTGTAACGTCATCCAGCCTTTTATGTAAGGAGTTGACATTGTCGGTTAATACCTTCCACCTATCCATCCACTCTGGTGTCGGCCCCACAGGGGGCGACATCCCATTTATCGGCCTCTGCTCCGCCTCCACGTAACCTTCCTCATCCAACATGTCGACACAGCCGTACCGACACACCGCACACACACAGGGAATGCTCTGACTGAGGACAGGACCCCACAAAGTCCTTTGGGGAGACAGAGAGAGAGTATGCCAGCACACACCAGAGCGCTATATAATGCAGGGATTAACACTATAACTGAGTGATTTTTCCCCCAATAGCTGCTTGTATACACATATTGCGCCTAAATTTAGTGCCCCCCCCTCTCTTTTTAACCCTTTGAGCCTGAAAACTACAGGGGAGAGCCTGGGGAGCTGTCTTCCAGCTGCACTGTGAAGATAAAATGGCGCCAGTGTGCTGAGGGAGATAGCCCCGCCCCTTTTTCGGTGGACTTTTCTCCCGCTTTTTTCATGTATTCTGGCAGGGGTAATTTATCACATATATAGCCCTGGGACTATATATTGTGATGATTTGCCAGCCAAGGTGTATTATATTGCCCTCAGGGCGCCCCCCCCCCAGCGCCCTGCACCCATCAGTGACCGGAGTGTGAGGTGTGCATGAGGAGCAATGGCGCACAGCTGCAGTGCTGTGCGCTACCTTGTTGAAGACAGAAGTCTTCTGCCGCCGATTTTCCGGAACACTTCTTGCTTCTGGCTCTGTAAGGGGGCCGGCGGCGCGGCTCCGGGACCGAACATCGAGGTCGGGTCCTGTGGTCGATCCCTCTGGAGCTAATGGTGTCCAGTAGCCTAAGAAGCCCAAGCTACCACCAGGTAGGTAGGTTCGCTTCTTCTCCCCTTAGTCCCTCGCTGCAGTGAGTCTGTTGCCAGCAGATCTCACTGTAAAATAAAAAACCTAAAATATACTTTCTTTCTAGGAGCTCAGGAGAGCCCCTAGTGTGCATCCAGCTCAGCCGGGCACAAGATTCTAACTGAGGTCTGGAGGAGGGTCATAGTGGGAGGAGCCAGTGCACACCAGGTAGTCCTAAAGCTTTCTTTAGTTGTGCCCAGTCTCCTGCGGAGCCGCTATTCCCCATGGTCCTTACGGAGTCCCAGCATCCACTTAGGACGTCAGAGAAAAGTAGATAGATGCTCGCATAATCTAAAGTGGATAACATTCAAGGAGATATAGATAGATAGGATAGAGATAGATAGATATATATATATATATATGAGAGAGAGAGAGAGAGAGAGAGAGAGAGAAGAAAAAAGCAGCAGCACTCGGGGTCTTGTTGAAGAGTAAATTATAATTGAGACATCAATGAAAAACCATCAACGTTTCGGGGATTTAAACCCCTTTGTCACATCTTGACAAAGGGGTTAAAATCCCCGAAACGTTGATGGTTTTTCATTGATGTCTCAATTATAATTTACTCTTCAACAAGACCCCGAGTGCCGCTGCTTTTTTCTTCTATTTCTGATTCCACACTGAAGGAACCAGGGCAATTCTCTCCCATGCTAAGTGGAGTGCCGGGCTGTGAATATTAGAGATGAGCGCCGGAAATTTTTCGGGTTTTGTGTTTTGGTTTTGGGTTCGGTTCCGCGGCCGTGTTTTGGGTTCGACCGCGTTTTGGCAAAACCTCACTGAATTTTTTTGTCGGATTCGGGTGTGTTTTGGATTCGGGTGTTTTTTTCAAAAAACCCTAAAAAACAGCTTAAATCATAGAATTTGGGGGTCATTTTGATCCCAAAGTATTATTAACCTCAAAAACCATAATTTCCACTCATTTTCAGTCTATTCTGAATACCTCACACCTCACAATATTATTTTTAGTCCTAAAATTTGCACCGAGGTCGCTGTGTGAGTAAGATAAGCGACCCTAGTGGCCGACACAAACACCGGGCCCATCTAGGAGTGGCACTGCAGTGTCACGCAGGATGTCCCTTCCAAAAAACCCTCCCCAAACAGCACATGACGCAAAGAAAAAAAGAGGCGCAATGAGGTAGCTGACTGTGTGAGTAAGATAAGCGACCCTAGTGGCCGACACAAACACCGGGCCCATCTAGGAGTGGCACTGCAGTGTCACGCAGGATGGCCCTTCCAAAAAACCCTCCCCAAACAGCACATGACGCAAAGAAAAAAAGAGGCGCAATGAGGTAGCTGACTGTGTGAGTAAGATAAGCGACCCTAGTGGCCGACACAAACACCGGGCCCATCTAGGAGTGGCACTGCAGTGTCACGCAGGATGGCCCTTCCAAAAAACCCTCCCCAAACAGCACATGACGCAAAGAAAAAGAAAAGAAAAAAGAAGTGCAAGATGGAATTGTCCTTGGGCCCTCCCACCCACCCTTATGTTGTATAAACAGGACATGCACACTTTAACCAACCCATCATTTCAGTGACAGGGTCTGCCACACGACTGTGACTGATATGACGGGTTGGTTTGGACCCCACCCAAAAAAGAAGCAATTAATCTCTCCTTGCACAAACTGGCTCTACAGAGGCAAGATGTCCACCTCATCATCATCCTCCGATATATCACCGTGTACATCCCCCTCCTCACAGATTATCAATTCGTCCCCACTGGAATCCACCATCTCAGCTCCCTGTGTACTTTGTGGAGGCAATTGCTGCTGGTCAATGTCTCCGCGGAGGAATTGATTATAATTCATTTTAATGAACATCATCTTCTCCACATTTTCTGGATGTAACCTCGTACGCCGATTGCTGACAAGGTGAGCGGCGGCACTAAACACTCTTTCGGAGTACACACTTGTGGGAGGGCAACTTAGGTAGAATAAAGCCAGTTTGTGCAAGGGCCTCCAAATTGCCTCTTTTTCCTGCCAGTATAAGTACGGACTGTGTGACGTGCCTACTTGGATGCGGTCACTCATATAATCCTCCACCATTCTTTCAATGTTGAGAGAATCATATGCAGTGACAGTAGACGACATGTCCGTAATCGTTGTCAGGTCCTTCAGTCCGGACCAGATGTCAGCATCAGCAGTCGCTCCAGACTGCCCTGCATCACCGCCAGCGGGTGGGCTCGGAATTCTGAGCCTTTTCCTCGCACCCCCAGTTGCGGGAGAATGTGAAGGAGGAGATGTTGACAGGTCGCGTTCCGCTTGACTTGACAATTTTGTCACCAGCAGGTCTTTGCACCCCAGCAGACTTGTGTCTGCCGGAAAGAGAGATCCAAGGTAGGTTTTAAATCTAGGATCGAGCACGGTGGCCAAAATGTAGTGCTCTGATTTCAACAGATTGACCACCCGTGAATCCTTGTTAAGCGAATTAAGGGCTGCATCCACAAGTCCCACATGCCTAGCGGAATCGCTCCCTTTTAGCTCCTTCTTCAATGCCTCCAGCTTCTTCTGCAAAAGCCTGATGAGGGGAATGACCTGACTCAGGCTGGCAGTGTCTGAACTGACTTCACGTGTGGCAAGTTCAAAGGGCATCAGAACCTTGCACAACGTTGAAATCATTCTCCACTGCACTTGAGACAGGTGCATTCCACCTCCTATATCGTGCTCAATTGTATAGGCTTGAATGGCCTTTTGCTGCTCCTCCAACCTCTGAAGCATATAGAGGGTTGAATTCCACCTCGTTACCACTTCTTGCTTCAGATGATGGCAGGGCAGGTTCAGTAGTTTTTGGTGGTGCTCCAGTCTTCTGTACGTGGTGCCTGTACGCCGAAAGTGTCCCGCAATTCTTCTGGCCACCGACAGCATCTCTTGCACGCCCCTGTCGTTTTTTTAAAAATTCTGCACCACCAAATTCAAGGTATGTGCAAAACATGGGACGTGCTGGAATTTGCCCATATTTAATGCACACACAATATTGCTGGCGTTGTCCGATGCCACAAATCCACAGGAGAGTCCAATTGGGGTAAGCCATTCCGCGATGATCTTCCTCAGTTGCCGTAAGAGGTTTTTAGCTGTGTGCGTATTCTGGAAAGCGGTGATACAAAGCGTAGCCTGCCTAGGAAAGAGTTGGCGTTTGCGAGATGCTGCTACTGGTGCCGCCGCTGCTGTTCTTGCGGCGGGAGTCCATACATCTACCCAGTGGGCTGTCACAGTCATATAGTCCTGACCCTGCCCTGCTCCACTTGTCCACATGTCCGTGGTTAAGTGGACATTGGGTACAACTGCATTTTTTAGGACACTGGTGAGTCTTTTTCTGACGTCCGTGTACATTCTCGGTATCGCCTGCCTACAGAAGTGGAACCTAGATGGTATTTGGTAACGGGGGCACACTGCCTCAATAAATTGTCTAGTTCCCTGTGAACTAACGGCGGATACCGGACGCACGTCTAACACCAACATAGTTGTCAAGGCCTCAGTTATCCGCTTTGCAGCAGGATGACTGCTGTGATATTTCATCTTCCTCGCAAAGGACTGTTGGACAGTCAATTGCTTACTGGAAGTAGTACAAGTGGGCTTACGACTTCCCCTCTGGGATGACCATCGACTCCCAGCAGCAACAACAGCAGCGCCAGCAGCAGTAGGCGTTACACGCAAGGATGCATCGGAGGAATCCCAGGCAGGAGAGGACTCGTCAGAATTGCCAGTGACATGGCCTGCAGGACTATTGGCATTCCTGGGGAAGGAGGAAATTGACACTGAGGGAGTTGGTGGGGTGGTTTGCGTGAGCTTGGTTACAAGAGGAAGGGATTTACTGGTCAGTGGACTGCTTCCGCTGTCGCCCAAAGTTTTTGAACTTGTCACTGACTTATTATGAATGCGCTGCAGGTGACGTATAAGGGAGGATGTTCCGAGGTGGTTAACGTCCTTACCCCTACTTATTACAGCTTGACAAAGGGAACACACGGCTTGACAAATGTTGTCCGCATTTCTGGTGAAATACTTCCACACCGAAGAGCTGATTTTTTTGGTATTTTCACCAGGCATGTCAACGGCCATATTCCTCCCACGGACAACAGGTGTCTCCCCGGGTGCCTGACTTAAACAAACCACCTCACCATCAGAATCCTCCTGGTCAATTTCCTCCCCAGCGCCAGCAACACCCATATCCTCCTCATCCTGGTGTACTTCAACACTGACATCTTCAATCTGACTATCAGGAACTGGACTGCGGGTGCTCCTTCCAGCACTTGCAGGGGGCGTGCAAATGGTGGAAGGCGCATGCTCTTCACGTCCAGTGTTGGGAAGGTCAGGCATCGCAACCGACACAATTGGACTCTCCTTGTGGATTTGGGATTTCGAAGAACGCACAGTTCTTTGCGGTGCTTTTGCCAGCTTGAGTCTTTTCAGTTTTCTAGCGAGAGGCTGAGTGCTTCCATCCTCATGTGAAGCTGAACCACTAGCCATGAACATAGGCCAGGGCCTCAGCCGTTCCTTGCCACTCCGTGTGGTAAATGGCATATTGGCAAGTTTACGCTTCTCCTCCGACAATTTTATTTTAGGTTTTGGAGTCCTTTTTTTACTGATATTTGGTGTTTTGGATTTGACATGCTCTGTACTATGACATTGGGCATCGTCTCGGCCATGACTAGTGGCAGCAGCTTCAGCACGAGGTGGAAGTGGATCTTGATCTTTCCCTAATTTTGGAACCTCAACATTTTTGTTCTCCATATTTTAATAGGCACAACTAAAAGGCACCTCAGGTAAACAATGGAGATGGATGGATACTAGTATACAATTATGGATGGACTGCCGAGTGCCGACACAGAGGTAGCTACAGCCGTGGACTATTGTACTGTACTGTGTCTGCTGCTAATATAGACTGGATGATAATGAGATGTAGTATGTACGTATAAAGAAGAAAGAAAAAAAAACCACGGGTAGGTGGTATACAATTATGGATGGACTGCCGAGTGCCGACACAGAGGTAGCTACAGCCGTGGACTACCGTACTGTACTGTGTCTGCTGCTAATATAGACTGGATGATAATGAGATGTAGTATGTATAAAGAAGAAAGAAAAAAAAACCACGGGTAGGTGGTATACAATTATGGACGGACTGCCGAGTGCCGACACAGAGGTAGCTACAGCCGTGGACTACCGTACTGTACTGTGTCTGCTGCTAATATAGACTGGATGATAATGAGATGTAGTATGTATAAAGAAGAAAGAAAGAAAAACCACGGGTAGGTGGTATACAATTATGGATGGACTGCCGAGTGCCGACACAGAGGTAGCTACAGCCATGGACTACCGTACTGTACTGTGTCTGCTGCTAATATAGACTGGATGATAATGAGATGTAGTATGTACAAAGAAGAAAGAAAAAAAAACCACGGGTAGGTGGTATACAATTATGGATGGACTGCCGAGTGCCGACACAGAGGTAGCTACAGCCGTGGACTACCGTACTGTGTCTGCTGCTAATATAGACTGGATGATAATGAGATGTAGTATGTATAAAGAAGAAAGAAAAAAAAAACCACGGGTAGGTGGTATACAATTATGGATGGACTGCCGAGTGCCGACACAGAGGTAGCTACAGCCGTGGACTACCGTACTGTACTGTGTCTGCTGCTAATATAGACTGGATGATAATGAGATGTAGTATGTATAAAGAAGAAAGAAAAAAAAAACACGGGTAGGTGGTATACAATTATGGATGGACTGCCGAGTGCCGACACAGAGGTAGCTACAGCCGTGGACTACCGTACTGTGTCTGCTGCTAATATAGACTGGTTGATAATGAGATGTAGTATGTATAAAGAATAAAAAAAAAAACACGGGTAGGTGGTATACAATTATGGACGGACTGCCGAGTGCCGACACAGAGGTAGCTACAGCCGTGGACTACCGTACTGTACTGTGTCTGCTGCTAATATAGACTGGATGATAATGAGATGTAGTATGTATAAAGAAGAAAGAAAAAAAAAACCACGGGTAGGTGGTATACAATTATGGATGGACTGCCGAGTGCCGACACAGAGGTAGCTACAGCCGTGAACTACCGTACTGTGTCTGCTGCGACTGGATGATAAATAATGATATAAAAAATATATATATATCACTACTGCAGCCGGACAGGTATATATTATATAATGACGGTCCTGCTGGACACTGTCTGTCAGCAGAATGAGTTTTTTATTTTATAGAATAAAAAAACACCACACAAGTCACACGACGTGTGTTTAACTTTTACAGGCAGACATTCACAATACAATATAGTATACTATATACTGGTGGTCAGGTCACTGGTCAGTCACACTGGCAGTGGCACTCCTGCAGAAAAAAAGTGTGCACTGTTTAATTTTAATATGTACTCCTGGCTCCTGCTATAACCTAACTGCTCCCCAGTCTCCCCCACAATTAAGCTGTGTGAGCACAGTCAGATATTATACATAGATGATGCAGCAGCACACTGGGCTGAGCACAGATATGGTATGTGACTGAGTCACTGTGTATCGTTTTTTCAGGCAGAGAACGGATTATATTAAATAATATTAAACTGCACTGGTGGTCACTGGTCAGTCACTAGTATAACTAATACCCCTTTCACATCGCAAAAATAACCCGGTATATTGCCGAGTTTGAGCCGTGTCAACCCGGTTTGAGGTGCAGTGTGAAAGCGCCATTATGAATTTACCGTGTCAAACAACCCGGTATTTCAACCCGTGTAAAAAGAAGGATCCTACACGGTTCAGAAACGGTTCATTTGGCAGTGTGAAGCCTCAGACCCGCTATATTCAACCCGGTAATCTTAAAAAGGAGATGATAGGTTGTCTCCCTGCATGATGTCACCTGTCTGAACCCGGAAATAAACAGGCATCACGCTTTAAACAGTGTGTTTTTATTTATACTTCTACATTCAGTGCTACATTGCTACAGTGCTTGGAAAATATGGCAAACTGGAGTGAGGATGAGGTTAGGGAGCTGTTACGGATAAGAGGGGAGTCGGAAATCACCCACCAAATGACAGGGACTGTTAAGGATGCAATCACATACAAAAACATAACGAAGATGCTTGCAGCCTCTGGATTCCACCGTACCTCCCAGCAGGTAATCAATAAGCTAAAGGCCCTTAAAAGGAATTTCCATAAGGTCCACGACCACAACAGAAACAGAAGTGGTGCTGCCCGTATGGAGTGGCAATATTATGAGCAGTGTGCCACCATATTTGGCCACACAGCACTTGCAACACCGGTTAGCTTATCCTCCAGCATAGCAGCAGCAGAAACAAGACAGGCCTGTGCTGCTTCCACCAGCGTACAGGACCCAGACACCCGATCACCACCACCACCATCTCCACTACTAGTACTGGATGATACGCAACCGATGGCAACCACTATGCCTGACCCAGTTGTACAGGAGCCCAGCAGAACTGAAACCACTGATGCGCCAGAAGACACAGCGGCTGGGCCAAGTCAAATGGCCCTAATTGCACAAACGCAGCCTTTGCGTGGAAACAGTAAGTACAACAATCCTAAAAGCATAATAACTAACATTAACAATTAACGTAAACTAAACACAAACTAACAACTCTAAACATTAACGTCAATAAATCTGTGTAAAAAATGCATACAATTTAAAATTATAAATGTTGCAGAGTATATGCAGTGTGTAGGTGGAAGGAGGCCACAAAACACGTTTGCAAACACTGCTATTTTATATAAGCTCTTTGCAAATTCCAATAACATATTATTTGATTTGTGTCTGCAGTATATACTGTTCCGCCAAGGAGGCGCCGGCCAAATAAAACGGAGCAAGCTGCAAGAATTATGACCACTGTCCTGGTGGAAAAATTACAGCAGATGGACGCTGCTATGGCTGATCGAGAAGCGATTTCTGCAGGCAGAGCAAGACATGAACAATACATTTATGACGCAGCTGATCTCTATGCAGGAAACCTATAATAGGGATGCAAGAGAACGTCAGAGAGAAATGCAGGAATTTCAAATGTCCATATTTGACCGAATGTTCCAATGCATTGAAGGGCTGCACACAGTGCCACCAAACTACCCTCAACCATATACCCAATATTACCCTGCACCCCCCTACTATAATCATACCACACCTCAACCAACGCCACACCATACCCATCCTCGCCATAACCAACCCCAACAAACCCCACCTCCACTAACTCCAACTCACTATACCCATCCTCGACATACACAACCTCAACACACCCAATCACCTTCTGAAACGGAGACAACTACAGAGTCTCCTGTTTATCGTAATTTAACTTAAATAGTTATTGTTTTTAAAAAAAGGTTTGTTTTAAAATCATAGGAGTGTTTTTACTGCACTATTACTGGTTTGACTTGTTACTGTAACGATTGCACTACTTTATTTTCCAAAGTTTTATACAAATTAAAATTCTACGGTCTCTGACCTTTTGTTAATCTTTGGACTTGTCCTATTTTTACTTACAAACAAACAAAATGCTTGATACATCCATTTCAAATTGGATATTGATGTTGTACATTTGTATCGACACAGTAGCAGAATGTCAACTAAACAGGTTTTTTTTTTGTATCAACAACAATTAACAGAATATACAAACTGAAAAAAATTAACGGAGTAATGAGGGAAGGTTGGCCATTATAGCAGACCTCATCTGTTCTGCACTTCCAGAATGGTCGCCCAAATAGGCCTCACAATCAAGTGCAGGGTACGCAGCAGAGGCCTGCACTGTCCACTCTGGTAGGAATTCCTCCCTCTGAAACTCACATAGGTTATGCAGAATACAACATGCTGCAACAATGTTAGGCATGATATTAATGTCTACATCATTGCGCTTCATAAGACAGCGCCAACGTCCTTTTAATCGTCCAAAGGCATTTTCGACCACCATTCTTGCCGAGCTCAGGGTGTGCGTATATGTAATTTGATTGGGGCTCAGCTGGACATGTTGGGTGAACCCCTTCATGAGCCATCGTCGTAACGGGTAGGCTGCATCACCAATTATGTGTACCGGGATCTCCACTCCGTCCACAAATTTGGATTTCTAGTAGGAATATAGATGTAAAAAAATGTACGTTAGCAATAAGAAATTGGAATACAAATATGAGCAGACTCCTCCATGATGGGCAGGCTGGCGGGCACATAGGAAGCATGTTTGAAGGTAACGCCAATTGGTCCCAATGTAAATTAAATTGCAGTCATCTATTACCTGCTTGATTCATGAACATTTTGTCATTTTAACACATCTTTTCTTGGTCATGTTTTCAAAAGTATTATAATTTTTAAACAAATAATTAATCACCTCTCTTGGAAAAAGGTAGCCCCCTTGCTTGTCCTCTGCTACCCGGTACAGATCAGAGTTTGCAAGAACTCGAGCGTCATGTGACCGCCCCGGCCAACCGATGAATACGTCAGTGAAACTATATAAAAATATATAAAAATATATATTAAGTTGTAAATTAATTATAAACAATTAGCATTAAGAAAACACAATGATAAGAACATTACCAATACTTATGATCCACCACAGCTTGCAAAACAATGGAATGCCATCCCTTTCTGTTGTAGTAGTCGGCATGATTATCATGAGGTGCGATTATAGGGATGTGGGTACCATCAATTGCACCTGCACACTGCGGATATCCAGACTCCACAAATCCCACAATTGTTTCATCCAAACGCTGGCCTTGCGGAAGAGATATAAATCTGTGGTATAGGTTGTCCACCAATGCTTTGGTCACTTCATGTACAATGGTGCAAACGGTAGATATACCCACACCAAACAGGCAAGCAATTGTGCGATATTCACCTGGAGTGGCATACCACCACAATGCTATAGCTAGCCTCCTGCTTGGCTCTATTGGTGACCTGAAGTTTGTGGTCTGTCTAGAGAGTGCTGGGGACATTAAATCCAAAAGATAGTGGAATGTGTGACGTGACATCCTGAAGTGACACTTCCACTGAACATCCTGAAAGTTCAGTACACTTTGCATAAAAACTTGCCCATGCTGCCGTTCTCTAGACCACAATTTTCGTTGAGTACTGAGGTTAAGGTTGAGTATGGTGGTCACAGAAGCAGATATAAACGATCTCCTCCTGCGCAGGTATTGCCGACGACGAATGGTGGTGTCTCTCAAATACTGCAGCCTCCTCCTCCTCATAACATAGCTGCTGAACAAGCTACAGAATGTGAGAAGCTCAAATATCCTCTCACAGGCTGAATCCAAGAGTAGTACAGCTGAGACTATCACAAAGTCTATAGAGACATGTGCTGTGTCGGCCATGATTGCTGCACTACTGAGCACTCCCCAGCCCCTCCTTGTAATACCTTTGCAACCTCATCAATAGGAGACAGAAAAGTCCATTTATAATGACATCACAAATGTTTTCAAAGGGCGAACCGGGTTCAGTGTGAAAGGCACCAACCCGGGAATAACCCGGTAATAACACGGCTCCAAACTGCGATGTGAAAGGGGTATAGCGTGTTCAGACCCGGGTCGCAAGCGTGTTCAAAAGCCGGTTCTTTACCGGGTTAGCGATGTGAAAGCGGTATAACTAATACTATCAGCAAAATTCTGCACTCTCTGTCTGAGTACTCCTCCTAAGCTCCAGTAAATGAAGTGTCACTGTCTCACTCTCACTCTCCTATCTATTCTCTAAACGGAGAGGACGCCAGCCACGTCCTCTCCCTATGAATCTCAATGCACGTGTAAAATGGCGGCGACGCGCGGCTCCTTATATAGAATCCGAGTCTCGCGATAGAATCCGAGCCTCGCGAGAATCCGACAGCGTCATGATGACGTTCGGGCGCGCTCGGGTTAACCGAGCAAGGCGGGAAGATCCGAGTCGCTCGGATCCGTGTAAAAAAGCTGAAGTTCGGGCGGGTTCGGATTCCGAGGAACCGAACCCGCTCATCTCTAGTGAATATATATATATATATATATATATATATATATATATATATATAAACGCCAGGGTACTTAATAACTCCAACTTCCCACCAGACACATGCCTGCATTGGGATTGTGAGTGTGCAGTGTAGCAGAACTGGAACTTCAATGGAGAATCAGTGGAGGCCAACGCTGCAACAACTGTGCGGCTCGCTGGGTCATGGGCGCACCAGTGCCTCCACTCACACCTTCAGGGAAATCCCAGGGGAAGCTCCTGATCAACTGTGATGACTACTGGCTGTGCTCCCGGGTGACCAAGAGGAGCTCATCTGCTTCTTGGTAGCTCCCAGCATGAGCGCTGCCTCCTGCCCCCAGAGTTACTGTCTAGTTAACATGCGTCTTCACTGGCGGCGTGGGACTGGCGGTGACGAGCGGCTGGAAACTCTTGCAGGCTGGGGACTGTTAATGACAGCAGCGGCAGAAGCAGGCTGGCTGCCGCTGACTGTCACGGCAGTGGCTGCAGCGGCGCAGTACCGTGTGCGGGAGGCAATCGCGGGTGGTGGGAGAGGAGGAGCAGCTGGACGAGGTAGCCAGGTAACGTTCCCCGCGCCCCCTGAACTCTCAGGCCCGGGGCACGTGACCCCTTAGCGCCCCCCCCCCCCCCCCCCCTAGTTACGGCCCTGATTACATATAACACAGATTCAGTCAAACATAGCAGATAACCCAGTGGTGACGGAGGATCTCCGCACCAGGAAGAAGGGAGGAAAGGTAGGGACAGGCCTATGAACTAGAATTACTGAGCCTGCCCTTCCTCAGGCCGTGCCCAGACACACAGTCACACAGGGCACAAGGACAGGGACTGCTACTACCGCCATCTGCATCCATACATAGTTTCCTTAGTGGACAAGACACATAATAAAGTATGGAGAAAGTCACACGCTTTTATACACATAAACATACATGTAAATAAGTGCCACAAAGACGGAGCACTGTATTAGCATCAATATCAAGTAATGTCAGAAATTCAACCATATTGGTGAATCCCAGGGTGAAGTAGCTGACTGGTATAATGGAACGTCTATTATTATAAAACTGGACCCCAATACAAACCAGATAAAATGGAACCAGCATCTGCCAGGTCCCCTTAGCTGCTCCGCTTTCCTGCCACATCATTCCCAAACTTATCCCTCCTGTTGTTATAACTGTGACTGTTGCACATCGTACCTAGCGTGCAGTGCACGCGCCCCAGCGCCCACTATATGCAATTAGGCTAGGGCCACACATAGCGGCCAAGCGGGTCCCGTTCACTTGGCCGGAAAGGGGGGTTCTGTGTGCACACGGATCCTGTTCTGCAAGATTCCGCAGAACAGGATCCGGCCAGTGACACAGGATTTTAATAGAACAATGTATATGTTCTCATTGAAATTCTGCTGTCCTATCATCCGGCTCAACCGCAGCATGCTGCGGCTGTATCCGGCGGCGGCGGGACTGCCGCACATGTGTGGGCACCTGCATAGGCGCCCGTTTGCAGTCTCCTTGCGGCCAAGTGGGTCCCGCTGATCGATACCCAGGATTTAAAAAAAAAATGGCCCAGGATTGGCCACCCTAGTACTGATCAGTCATACATTTTAAATGATTATTATTTTAGTTATGGCGCACAGCCAGCATGGAACGCTAATGGCCTGATTCAGATAGTATTGAAAAAAACGGGTTTTATGGTAAGAACTTACCCTTGTTAAAACTCTTTATGCGAGGTACACTGGGCTCCACAAGGAATAGACATAGGGGTGTAGAGTAGGATCTTGATCTGAGGCACCAACAGGCTGAAAAGCTTTGACTGTTCCCAGAATGCATAGCGCCACCTCCTCTATAACCCCGCCTCCCTGCACAGGAGCTCAGTTTTTAGTTAACCAGCCCAATGCAGTAGAAGGAAAAGAGACGACAACGGTTAGTAGCCACATATACCACACTCTCATGACAAGAGAAGTGTGAGCGGCTAATGCCATACCAACCCAAAGAAGTTAAGTGCGTCAGGGTGGGCGCCTTGTGGAGCCCAGTGTACCTCGCAGAAAGAGTTTTAACAAAGGTAAGTTCTTACCATAAAACTTGTTTTCTGCTGCGGGGTACACTGGGCTCCACAAGGATTGGACAATGGGGATGTCCTAAAGCAGTTCCTTATGGGAGGGGACGCACTGTAGCGGGCACAAGAACCCAGCGTCCAAAGGAAGCATCCTGGGAAGCGGCAGTATCGAAGGCATAGAACCTTATGAACGTGTTCACAGAGGACCACGTAGCCGCCTTGTACAATTGTTCAAGGGTCGCACCAAGGCGGGCCGCCCAAGAAGGTCCAACAGACCGAGTAGAATGGGCCGTAATGCGAGCAGGAGCTGACAGACCAGCCCTCACATAAGCATGTGCAATCGCCATTCTAATCCATCTGGCCAAAGTTTGCGTGTGAGCAGGCCAGCCCCGTTTGTGAAATCCAAACAGCACAAAGAGAGAATCAGATTTCCTAATAGAAGTAGTTCTCTTCACATAGATACGGAGAGCCCGTACCACATCCAAAGACCGCTCTTTGGGAGACAGATCAGGAGAAACAAGTGCCGGAACCACAATCTCCTGGTTAAGGTGGAACGAAGAAACCACCTTAGGTAAATATCCGGGACGAGTCCTAAGAACCGCCCGGTCACGGTGAAATATCAGATACGGGGTACTACAGGACAAGGCACCCAAATCCGACACTCTTCTAGCTTAAGCAATAGCCAGCAGAACACCACCTTAAGGGAAAGCCACTTAAGGTCAGCTAAACCAAGAGGTTCAAACGGAGACTCTTGTAACGCCTCCAAACCACAGACAAGTCCCAAGGAGCCACAGACGGGACATAGGGAGGTTGGATACGCAACACGCCCTGAGTAAAGGTATGCACATTAGGTAAGGTCGCAATTTTTACTCTGAAACCACACCGACAAGGCAGATATTTGAACCTTGAGGGAGGCCAGACGCAGGCCTAAGTCCAGGCCCTGCTGAAGAAAAGCCAACAACTTGGCTATACTAAACTTGGAAGCGTCATAATCGTTAGATGCGCACCAAACAAAGTAAGAATGCCAGACCCTATAGTAAATCCGAGCCGAAGCCGGTTTCCGGGCCCGCAACATAGTTTGAATGACCGCCTCAGAAAACCCTTTAGCCCTTAAGACGGAAGCTTCAAGAGCCGCGCCGTCAAAGACAGCCGGACTAGGTCCTGGTAGACACAGGGGCCCTGAATGAGGAGGTCTGGGCGTTGTCGGACGATAGGCCTTGCAGGTCTGAGAACCAGTGCCGTCTGGGCCACGCTGGAGCTATGAGAAGCAGAATTCCTTTTTCTTGCTTGAACTTCTGAATTACCCTGGGCAGGAGTGACACCGGAGGGAACACGTACGGCAGCCGAAACCTCCACGGTGCCGCCAGCGCATCCACGAATGCTGCTTGAGGATCCCTTGTATATGCTCCGAAAGACCGTAACCTTGTGATTGTGTCGAGACGCCATCAGATCTACGTCTGGAAGGCCCCACTTTTCCACTAGGAGTTGAAACACTTCTGGATGGAGGCCCCACTCGCCGGCATGTACGTCCTGACGACTGAGAAAGTCCGCTTCCCAATTCAGGACTCCCGGAATGAATATTGCCGATATGGCCGGTAGATGGCGTTCTGCCCAATGTAGAATCTGTGAGACTTCCTTCATTGCCAAACGGCTTAGAGTGCCGCCTTGATGATTTATGTAAGCCGCTGTGGTGGCGTTGTCTGACTGTACTTGAACCGGACGGTTCTGAATTAAATGCTGGGCCAGGTTCAATGCATTGAAGACCGCCCGCAACTCCAGAATGTTGATTGAGACGAGGGACTCCTCCTTGGTCCTCCGACCCTGAAAGGAGTGTTGCTCCAGCACCGCTCCCCAACCTCTGAGACTGGCATCTGTCGTCAACAGGACCCAGTCGGATATCCAGAAGGGATGGCCCCTGCACAATCGTTGGTCCTGGAGCCACCAGTGCAGCGACAGACGGACCTCTGGAATCAATGAGATCATGTGAGACCTTATCCGGTGAGGCAGGCCGTCCCACTTGGCTAGAATTAGCCTCTGGAGGGGGCGAGAATTGAATTGAGCATACTCCACCATGTCGAATGCTGAGACCATGAGGCCCAGCACCTGCATTGCCGAATGTATCGACACTTGCGGACGAGAAAGGAAGCAACGAATCCTGTCCTGAAGCTTCAGGACTTTCTCCTGAGACAAGAACAACCTCTGGTTGTGAGTGTCCAATAGCGCTCCCAGGTGCACCATGCTCTGAGCAGGGATCAGGGAGGATTTCTTCCAGTTGATGAGCCACCCGTGGGCTTGTAGAAACCGGACTGTCATATCCAGATGACGTAGGAGAAGTTCTGGGGAATTTGCCAGGATTAACAAGTCGTCCAGATACGGCAGTAACCTGACCCCTTGACGGCGGAGTACCACCGTCATCACCTTGGTGAAGGCTCACGGAGCCGTAGTTAAACCAAAAGGTAACGCCCGAAACTGGTAATGGAGGTTGCCAATCGCAAACCTCAGGTATTGCTGATGTGACGCTGCTATAGGAATATGCAGGTAAGCATCCTGTATATCCAGGGAGACCATGTAGTCCCCAGGTTCCAAGGCCAGAACTATAGAGCGAAGGGTTTCCATACGGAACTTGGAAACCTTCACAAACCTGTTCAATGCCTTGAGGTTGAGAATGGGCCGGGAGGACCCATTCGGTTTCGGGACTAGAAACAGCGGAGAATAGTACCCCCGGCCTCTCTGCGCAAGAGGCACCTGTACTACGACTCCTGTATCCAGGAGGGTCTGTACCACCGAATGTAGAGAGTGTTTTCCTTTGCCTGGTCCAACGGGACGTCTGTCCGGCAAAATCGATGAGGGGGGCGGTTTTTGAAGGCTATGGCGTAACCTCGAGTGACGACTTCCCGTACCCAGGCATCTGAAGTGGTCTTCAACCATTCCTGGGTATACCCTAGAAGCCGGCCCCCCACCCTGGGATCCCCCAGGGGGAGGCCCGCCCCGTCACGTGGCAGGCTTATCGGTCTTGGAAGCTGGCTGACGAGCAGCCCAGGCTCTTTTGGGCTTTGGCTTACCAGGTTTGGAAGTGCGGGTCTGCTTGTTGCACACCTGACCTTTTGCTTTACCTGAAGGACAAAAGGAGCGAAAGGAAGTACCTTTAGCCTTCGACACAGAAGGAGTGGTACTTGGCAGACAGGCAGTTTTGTCAGTAGCCAAGTCAGCCACTATCTTATTTAAGTCCTCCCCAAACAGAATATCTCCCTTGAAAGGGAGTACCTCCAGGGTTTTTCTAGAGTCCAGATCCACAGACCAGGATCTCAGCCACAATATCCGGCGAGCCAGGACTGACGTAGTAGAGGCCTTGGCTGCTAGGATACCGGCATCAGAAGCCGCCTCTTTAATATAGCGAGAAGCTCTGACAATATATGACAAGCATTGTCTAGCATGGTCAGAAGAGATTTTAGCTTCTAACGCCAAGGCCCATGCTTCAATAGCCTCTGCAGCCCATGTTGCTGCAATAGTGGGCCTTTGTGCAGCACCCGTGAGGGTGTAAATCGCTTTCAGACAACCCTCCACACGTTTATCCGTAGGCTCTTTTAGAGACGCGACGGTAGTGACAGGTAGAGCTGAGGAAACCACCATCCTTGCCACATGTGAGTCTACTGGAGGAGGAGTTTCCCAATTTTTAGACAGCTTTGGCACGAGGGGATAGCGAGCCAGCATCTTCTTTTGAGGCACAAACTTCTTACATGGGTTTTCCCAGGGTTCCTGACGTATATCCACTAGGTGGTCAGAGTGAGGTAAAACTTGTTTAACCACCTTCTGACGCTTGAACCTATCTGGTTTCTTAGGAGGGACGGATGGCTTGGGATCATCCGTAATCTGTAAAATCAACTTAATAGCCTCCAAAAGATCAGGAACATCCACATGTCAATTACCCTCCCCATCAGCAGTATCTGTGTCAGAATCTGTGGGGTCAGTGTAAGTGCCGTCTTCATCAGACGAGGTGTCAGTGACAGCAGTGGATTGCGAGGAGATAAGAACTCGCTTAGAGGGCCCCTTGGGCTTGGGAGTGCGAGGGTCAGACTTTTTAGTAGTCAGAGACTTGTTCAACTTCTTCAATTGAGCAGATAAGTCGTCTGCCCACGGCGGGTTAGCTGCAGGGACCACATACGGTTGTATCGGCATAGGGGGTCCCATAGGGTGTGTTAGTTTATTAACTAGCGTATGTAGAAGCGTGGAAAAAGCGGCCCATGGTGGGTCATTAAGTACCTCCGTTGCCACAGTCCCACTGGGGGGGCAAGGAGCCTCCAGAACCAGAGCCCACAGCTGCTATATTCTCCTCATAGGGATCTGTGGCTTCAGCAACACCGGCAGTGTGTTCAGCCCCAGAACCGTTACCCTCAGAAGCAGACATGATGTAACTTGCAGTATCAGGTAACACAGTACAATTATCAGCAGCACAATACCTCTTACCCAAACCCCTGCGCAGTGTAGTCAGCACTAGCAGAGATAAAGGAGAGATATGGTGACTAAAATCACAGAGAAAAAATAAGATTTTAAACCTACCGGTAAATCTTTTTCTCGTAGTCCGTACAGGATGCTGGGGACTCCGTAAGGACCATGGGGATAGACGGGCTCCGCAGGAGACATGGGCACTTTAAGAAAGACTTTAGATCTGGTGTGCACTGGCTCCTCCCTCTATGCCCCTCCTCCAGACCTCAGTTAGAGAAACTGTGCCCAGAGGAGACGGACAGTACGAGGAAAGGATTTTTGTTAATCTAAGGGCAAGATTCATACCAGCCACACCAATCCGGTGTTCAACCGCCATGCCGTCAAACGCAGCCGCGGTAAGTCTTGGAACAGACAGGGCCCCTGTTGCAACAGGTCCTGTCTTAGAGGAAGAGGCCACGGATCTTCTGTGAGCATCTCCTGCAGATCCGGATACCAGGCCCTTCGTGGCCAATCTGGAACAATGAGGATTGTTCTCACTCCTCTTTTTCTTACTATTCTCAACACCTTGGGTATGAGAGGAAGAGGAGGAAATACCTAGACCGACTGGAACACCCATGGTGTCACTAGGGCGTCTACAGCTACTGCCTGAGGCTCTCTTGACCTGGTGCAATACCTCTGTAGCTTTTTGTTGAGGCGGGACGCCATCATGTCTATCTGTGGCAGTCCCCACTGACTTGCAATCTGTGCGAAGGCTTCCTAAAGAAGTCCTCTCTTGGATGCAGGTCGTGTTTGCTGAGGGAGTCTGCTTCTCAGTTGTCCACTCCCGGAATGAACTGCTGAAAATGCGCTTACATGATTTTCCACCCAGCGGAGAATCCTGGTGGCTTCTGCCATTTCCACTCAGCTCTTTGTGCCGCCTTGGCGGTTTACATGAGCCACTGCAGTGATGTTGTCTGACTGGATCAGAACCGGTAGGTCGCGAAGCAATGTCTCCGCTTGCCGAAGGGTGTTGTATATGGCCCTCAGCTCCAGGATGTTGATTTGAATTTTAACTTGACCCAAAGACCTTGGAAGTTTCTTCCCTGTGTGACTGCTCCCCCACCTCGGAGGCTCGCGTCCGTGGCTACCAGAATCCAGTCCTGGATGGCGAACCTGCGACCCTGCAGAAGGTGAGCACTCTGCAGCCACCACAGGAGAGACACCCTGGCCCTAGGGGACAGGGTGATTAACTGATGCATCTGTAGATGTGATCCGGACCACTTGTCCCGTAGATCCCATTGGAAGGTCCACGCATGGAAACTGCCGAAGGGAATGGCCCCGTAAGATGCCACCATCTTTCTCAGGACCTGAGTGCAGTGATGCACTGACACCTGTTTTGGCTTTAATAGGTTTTTAACCAGAGACATTAGTTCCTGGGCCTTCTCTATCGGAAGATAAACCCATTTCTGGTCCGTATCCAGAATAATACCCAAGGGCAGACGAGTCATAGGATTAGGAACCAACTGTGACTTCGGGATATTGAGAATCCAGCCGAGTTGCTGTGACACCTTCAGCGAAAGTGACACTGTTCAACAACTGCTCTTTTGATCTCGCCCTTATTAGGAGATCGTCCAAGTATGGGATAATTGTGACTCCTTGCTTGCGTAGGAGCACCATCATTTCCGCCAATTACCCTGAAATTGGTAATGACAATACTGTATCGCAATTCTCAGGTACGCCTGATGGGGTGGATAAACGGGAACATGAAGGTATGCAGCCTTTATGTCTAGATACACCATAAAATCCCCCCCTTCCAGGCTGGCGATGATCGCTGTAAGCGATTCCACCTTGAATTTGAACCTTTTCAAGTATAGGTTCAGAGATTTTAATTTTAAAATAGGTCTGACCGAACCTTCCGGTTTCGGGAATACAGCCAAGGTTGAGTAATATCACCTTCCTTGTTGAAGGAGGGGAACCTTGAGCACCACCTGTTGGAGATACAATGTGTGAATTGTATTTAATATTATCTCCCTTTCTGGGGGAGAAGCCGGTATGGCCGATAAGGAAGACCATCGAGGAGGCACCTCTTCGAATTCCAGCTTGTAACCCTGAGAAACAATTTCTATTGTCCAGAGATCCACCTGTGAGTGAACTCAGATGTGGCTGAAGAGTCGAAGACGCGCTCCCACTGGGGCGGACTCCCTTAGGGGAGCCCCAGCGTCATGCGGTGGATTTAGTAGAGGCCGGGGAGGACTTCTGTTCCTGGGAACTAGCTGGGCCCTTACCTCTGGTAAGAAAGGACGCTCCTCGTACTTTATTGTTTTTCTGCGACCGAAAGGACTGCATTTGATAATGTCGTGCTTTCTTAGGCTGTGAGGGAATATAAGGCAAAAGATCAGATTTACCAGCTATAGCTGTGGAGACCAGGTCCGAGAGCCCTTCTCCACACAATTCCTCACCCTTGTAAGGTAAAACCTCCATATGCCTCTTCTAGTCGGCATCACCTGTCCATTGCATGTTCCACTGGACACGTCTAGCAGAAATCGACATAGCGTTGACTCTAGAACCCAGTAGACCACTGTCTCTTTGGGCATGTCTTATATATAAGACAGCATCTTTTATATATCCTAGGGTCAATAATACCCCTTTTACACTCGCAGAAAAATCCTGGGATATTGCACGTGAACGCGCATCATCCCGGGATTTTTCTCAGTGTGAATGGGTACAGGGTCCATTTCCCGGGACGAGCATCCCGGGATTTCATCCCAGGTCTCGACCAGGGTTGAACCCGGGACCATCCCGGGAAGCTGGCAGTGTAAACGGGTATACCGGGTCAAGGCGACCCGGCACCCGTTCTCTTCATAGGAGGCGGTGCTTGGAGAAGATCATCTCCAAGCACCGCCTCTGGGAGACTCAGCGGTGACGTCACTGACCCGGCAATATGCCGGGTCAGCCCGCTAATGTGAAAGGGTCATTCCCGGGAATGTGTCCCGCAAATATACCGGGACACATTCCCGGGAATGAACTTCACTGCGAGTGTAAAAGGGGTATAACATGGTATCCTTATCTAGGGTTTCAATCTCCGCTGATAAGGTACCTGTCCACGCTGCTACAGCGCTATAAACCCATGCCGACACAATCGCCGGTCTGAGTAGTGTACCAGAATGTGTGTAAATGGACTTCAAAGTACTTTTACTGCATGCTATCTGCAGGATCCCTGAGGATAGCTGTATCTTGGTATGTCAGCGCTACCTTTTGGGTAAACGTGTCAATGCCTTGTCCACCCTAGGGGAGGATTCCCATCGTATCCTGGCCCTAGCATAGGAAAGGATACGCCATGAGAATTCTTTTGGGAAACTGCAGTTTCTTGTCTGGAGATTCCCTCTCTTTTTCACACAATTCATTTGGTTCATGAGAGGGGGGAAATGTTATCTCAGCTTTCTTCCCCTTAAACATGTGTACCCTTGTGTCAGGGACAGATGAGTCATCAGTGATATGCAAATCATCTTTTATTACAATAATCATATATTGAATACTTTTCTGCCAGTTTTGGCTGTAACTTTGCATCATCGTAGTCGACACTGGAGTCAGACTCCGTGTCGGTATCAGTGTCTATTATTTTGGATAGTGGGCGTTTTGAGACTCTGAAGGTCCCTGCGACATAGGGACCGACATGGGTAGATTCCCTGTCTGTTCTCTAATCTTTTGTGCAATAAATTTACCTCAGCACTTAATTCCACATATCCAGTCAGGAGTCGGCGTTGTCGACGGAGACACCACACACACATTTGCTCCATCTCCTCCTTAGAAGAGCCTTTTACCTCAGACATGTCGACACACACGTACCGACACACCACACACTCAGGGTATCCTCTTATCTGAAGACAGTTCCCCCACAAGGCCCTTTGGAGAGACAGAGAGAGAGTATGCCAGCACACACCCAGCGCTAATACCCCAGGAAAAAACACACAATGGGGTATATTTACTAAGGTCCCGATTTTGACCGAGATGCCGTTTTTTCTTCAAAGTGTCATCTCGGTAATTTACTAAGCAAAAATCACAGCAGTGATGAGGGCATTCGTAATATTTTGGAAGTCCTAGGAAAAAAATCACGAATCAATACACCATCGGTCAAATACGCCTGCAATTTGCTAGAAATCGGTCATTTACTAAAAACTGCAAAACACAAACACTGCTGACAATAGCCAAACACTGCCGTGATAAAATAAAAATCGTGAAAAAGTGCTAAAAAAAAAACCAGACCTGCTTTTTTATCCCGTGTTTGTATAGGCATGCACGGATCCATGAGATCCGTGCATGTTTTTCAGTGGGAAGGGGGGGGGGGGAATGTTCTAAATTTTCTGGAAAAAAATTGCGTGGGGTCCCCCCTCCTAAGGCAAACCAGCCTCGGGCTCTTTGAGCCGATCCTGGTTGCAGAAATATGGAAAAAAATGGACAGGGGTTCCCCCATATTTAAGCAACCAGCATCGGGTTCTGCGCCTGGTCCTGGTTCCAAAAATACGGGGGACAAAAAGAGTAGGGGTCCCCCGTATTTTTGAAACCAGCACCGGGCTCCACTAGCTGGACAGATAATGCCACAGCCGGGGGTCACTTTTATACAGTGCCTTGCGGCCGTGGCATCAAATATCCAACTAGTCACCCCTGGCTGGGGTACCCTGGGGGAGTGGGGACCCCTTCAATCAAGGCCCCCCCCCCCCCAGCCACCCAAGGGCCAGGGGTGAAGCCCGAGGCTGTCCCCCCCATCCAATGGGCTGCGGATGGGGGGCTGATAGCCTTTGTGATAAGTGTTTGATATTGTTTTTAGTAGCAGTACTACAAGGCCCAGCAAGCCTCCCCCCGCAAGCTGGTACTTGGAGAACCACAAGTACCAGCATGCGGCGGAAAAATGGGCCCGCTGGTACCTGTAGTACTACTACTAAAAAAATACCCCAATAAAGACATTACACACACACCTTGAAAGTATAACTTTTAATACATCCATCCACACCTCCATATACACATACTTACCTTATGTTCCCACGCAGGTCGGTCCTCTTCTCCAGTAGAATCCATGGTGTACCTGTAGAAAAAATTATACTCACATAATCCAGTGTTTTCGGCTCCTCGGTAAATCCTTTTGTAATCCACGTACTTGAAAAAATAAAAAAACGGATACCCGACCACGAACTGAAAGGGGACCCATGTTTTCACATGGGCCCCCTTTCCCCGAATGCCAGAAACCCACTCTGACTGATGTCCAAGTGGGTTTCTTCAGCCAATCAGGGAGCGCCACGTTGTGGCACCCTCCTGATCGGCTGTGTGCTCCTGTACTGTCTGACAGGCGGCACACGGCAGTGTTACAATGTAGCGCCTATGCGCTCCATTGTAACCAATGGTGGGAACTTTCAGGTCAGCGGTGAGGTCACTTTCGGTCAACCGCTGACCTGAAAGTTCCCACCATTGGTTACAATGGAGCGCATAGGCGCTACATTGTAACACTGCCGTGTGCCGCCTGTCAGACAGTACAGGAGCACACAGCCGATCAGGAGGGTGCCACAACGTGGCGCTCCCTGATTGGCTGAAGAAACCCACTTAGACATCAGTCAGAGTGGGTTTCTGGCATTCGGGGAAAGGGGGCCCATGTGAAAACATGGGTCCCCTTTCAGTTCGTGGTCGGGTATCCGTTTTTTTATTTTTTCAAGTACGTGGATTACAAAAGGATTTACAGAGGAGCCGAAAACACTGGATTATGTGAGTATAATTTTTTCTACAGGTACACCATGGATTCTACTGGAGAAGAGGACCGACCTGCGTGGGAACATAAGGTAAGTATGTGTATATGGAGGTGTGGATGGATGTATTAAAAGTTATACTTTCAAGGTGTGTGTGTAATGTCTTTATTGGGGTATTTTTTTAGTAGTAGTACTACAGGTACCATCGGGCCCATTTTTCCGCCGCATGCTGGTACTTGTGGTTCTCCAAGTACCAGCTTGCGGGGGAGGCTTGCTGGGCCTTGTAGTACTGCTACTAAAAACAATATCAAACACTTATCACAAAGGCTATCAGCCCCCCATCCGCAGCCCATTGGATGGGGGGGGACAGCCTCGGGCTTCACCCCTGGCCCTTGGGTGGCTGGGGGGGGGGGCCCTTGATTGAAGGGGTCCCCACTCCCCCAGGGTACCCCGGCCAGGGGTGACTAGTTGGATATTTGATGCCACGGCCGCAAGGCACTGTATAAAAAAGCGAACCCCGGCTGTGGCATTCTCTGTCCAGCTAGTGGAGCCTGGTGCTGGTTTCAAAAATACGGGGGACCCCTACTCTTTTTGTCCCCCGTATTTTTGGAACCAGGACCAGGCGCAGAGCCCGATGCTGGTTGCTTAAATATGGGGGAACCCCTGTCCATTTTTTTCCCATATTTCTGCAACCAGGATCGGCTCAAAGAGCCCGAGGCTGGTTTGCCTTAGGAGGGGGGACCCCACGCAATTTTTTTTTTACATTCAAACTTTTTTTTTTTTTTTAACAAAGTGCACAATGAAGCCCAGCACGGATCTCTCAGATCCGGCCGAGATTCATTGTATTAAAGTCGGCAGTGTTTTACAAGTCACTCACGTAAAACACTGCCAAAAAAAACGAATGACATCGACATCGGAAAACCCGAAAATGCAGAATACGGCAGCTTAGTAAATTAGTCGTAATCAATTCAAAAAGTTGCATATTTACACTTTCGATGTCATTCGTGATTGAACTTTGACCTCAAACGGGAAAAACCGAATCTTAGTAAATTTACCCCAATGTGTTTACCCAGTAGCGCTGTAATACTATTATTTGCTGCCAATTATGTGCCCCCCTTTTCTCTGAAGGGTGTGGTTCATCAAATCGACAGTATCTAGGTCGACAATGTTTAGGTCGACCACTATAGGTCGACAGTCACTAGGTCGACATGGATGGAAGGTCGACAGGGTTTCTAGGTCGACATGAGGATTTTTTTTTTTTGTGTGTCGTTTTCTTCGTAGAGTGACCGGGATCCCAAATTAGTGCACCGCGTCCCCTCGCATGGCTCGCGAACTTCGGGCATGGTGCCTTCGCTTCGCTCGGCACAGATTACCGTTCCAATCGTAGTCCACGTGGATCGTTAAGTATGAAAAAAGAAAAAAAAATGTGAAAAACTCATGTCGACCTTTAGACCTGTCGACCTAGCACATGTCGACCTAGAAACCCTGTCAACCTAGTGACTGTCGACCTATAGTGGTCGACCTAAACATTGTCGACCTAGATACTGTCGATCTTCAGACCGGATCCCGTATATCACAGGGTAATTGTACTAAAAACCCCTGACTTTCTTTCTTAACTATCACTGTCTAAAAAGGCAGGTAGAATACTTAAGTGTCATGTAAAGTCACAGCACTGACAACCAGGCGGCTTTACACAGGAGGATTTGCCCAAGCAGTCCCAGGAACAGTGAAGCTGAGAGAAATGGCGCCCAGACACGGACAGGGAGTGAGGGAGAGACAGATATGCAGCTCCAGGGCGGGAACATTTGCGGGAAATGGTGCCCTGGGTCTGGGGGAGGGGCTTCAGGTCTAAGCCTTATCCCCCTGCTGGCATAAACACCGGGTACTGTGGGCTACTATTAAAATGGTTTAGAGAGAAAACCTGACCTGCGCCCATGCCCTGGTGATCTAGTGGGATCGCCTGTACTGCCACAGTGTCCACCGCCAGCACGCACGGCCCGCCTCCCACTGACCGCGCCGGATCGCGATAAAGTACGGGTCGCGCAAGCGGGACCCACTCACCACCTCCCGAAGCGCGGCCACGCGATCCTGGAGAGCCTCCGTCGTGTGGCCTGATATGAAGAAAACCGGAGCCTCCTGCTGTAGGTACCCGGCAACCAGGGCTCGGGAGTGTACAGCACCGCTGGGGAGAGCTGGAGCTGCAGCAGTGAATGTTTCTGACATGTAACACTGCTGCTGCCCTTGTAGTCTTCACTTTTTCTTCAAAAAAGCTCTTCTTAGGGCTGCCTGGAGCAGCCCCTCTGTTATGTGCCTGCTTACTGCAGCACCAACTACAAAATTGAGCTACTGTGCAGGGAGGCGGGGTTATAGAGGAGGCGGCGCTATGCATTCTGGGAACAGTCAAAGCTTTTCAGCCTGTTGGTGCCTCGGATCAAGATCCTACTCTACACCCCTATGTCTATTCCTTGTGGAGCCCAGTGTACCCCGCAGCAGAAATACTTATAAAACATTCATTTTGAAACATGAGCTGCAAAGGCAAGATGAAAATATCAAACCACAAATACAAGTCTACCGAGTATTATACCGCAAACGTATTCACGCCCGTCGAAGCAGTGACCGCCCTGAAACTTCAAGCCTAACATGGGGCATAGGTTCGTTTCTTTAGAATTTAAGCAGTTTTCTTTGAAACATAGTATAAATCACTCGGGTTGTTCGGTTTTGAAAGAAGTCCAGATTTCGGAAGGACATCTGGGTGCTCTGCTGTTGAACTACAAGCCACAGCATGCACGGTCAGCCTAAGGTAGCAACATACTCGCCTGTTTGGACTTCCTCCCCGGAAGAATAATGATGTCATGACGGCCGCATTGCCGCTATTTGCATCATTGCGCCGCGCACAGGAGGGAGCATAATGATAACGATTTTGCAACTAATGGCGACATCAATACCTTAGTGCAGAGGTTCCCAAATGCAGATCTCAAGGAACCCTAATGGTCCAGGTTTTAAAGATAATTATGGCTGAACACAGATGGCCAAATCAAATTGACTGAGGTACCAATTAAGTCACCTGTGGCCAAGCATGGATATAATTAAAGCCTGGAGCATTAGGGCACCTTGAGGACTGTGTTTGGGAACCTATCCCCTAGCTGCCAATAAAGATAGAGAAGTCAGAATTAATGACGGCCATCAAATTGTTGCGGCACTTAGAAACATAGAATGTGACGGCAGATAAGAACCGCTTGGCCCATCTAGTCTGCCCCTTTTTTTTTTTTACATTATTTTTTTCTCTAACCTTGTTTGATCCTTATTTCTTTGTAAGGATATCCTTATGTCTATCCCATGCATGTTTAAATTGCCCTACTGTCTTATCCTCTACCACCTCTGTTGGGAGGCTATTCCACTTGTCCACTACCCTTTCTGTAAATTAATTTTTCCTCAAATTTCCCCTGAACCTCCCCCCCTCCAGTCTCAGTGCATGTCCTCGTGTCTTATTGCTTCTCTTCATTTGGAGAATGTTTCCCTCCTGGACTTTGGTAAAACCCTTGATATATGTGAAAGTTTCTATCATGTCCCCCCTTTCCCTTCTCTGTGCCAAACTATACATATTGAGATTTCGTAAGGGCCCTACACACTGGCCGACATGACTGCACGATATGAACGATCTCGTTCATTAATGAACGAGATAACGTTCATATCGTGCAGTGTGGAGGCTCCAGCGATGAACGATGTGCGGCCCCGCGCTCGTTCATCGCTGGTCCCCCGTCGGCTGTACATGCAGGCCAATATGGACGATCTCGTCCATATTTGCCTGCACTTCAATGCAGCCGCGTGACGGGGGGAGTGAAGAAACTTCACTCCCCCCGTCACTGCCCCCCCGGCAGCCGAGTCGCCCGTATCCGCCGTCGGGCAGCTCGGCGGCGGATTGGCCAGTGTGTAGGGCCTATTAGTCTTTCTGGATATGTTGTGTGATGTAGGCAATGCACCATTTTAGTTGCCCTTCTTTGTACAGTCTCTAATGTATTAATATCCTTTTGAAGATATGGCCTCCAGAATTGAATACAGTATTCTAGATGAGGCCGTACCAATGACCTATACAGTGGCATTATTACTTCTTTCTGCTGCTGATTCCTCTCCAGCCAAGCATCTGACTAGCCTTCCTCATTGTACCATCGTAACATACCTTGCCTACAAACCATTAGATGGCAGTAGAGAGGTGGCACGTATGAGATCTGCCTCATGGGTTAGGCAGCAGTAGTTACCTCAGCAGCCATCACAGCAATCCCTGCATCCAGGGCCGGTGCAAGGCTACTTAGCACCCTAGGCAAAACTTCAGCCTACTGTCCCACCCCCCCCCCCCTTCCCCACTGGTGTCCTGCATGGGAGATGGGAGACAATGGCATACGTACAGTCCAGAGCCCCCTGTTAATATTAATCGGTTTAGAGTCGGCAGTGCCCCCACCAGACCAGGCTCTAGCCACAGGGGAAAATGCACTTGGTGTCACCAGTACTGTCACAATCACTCTAACCTGAGTCCATATGGTGCTGCTCAGGGAATCTCTTCTGTTAGTAGGTCTCCTGTTGGTTGCCCATACTTCCACAAAGAGTTGCAGGGATGTATGAGCTGGTGAAGCTGTGACACAGGATCTGGTCACATGAAGGGGGAGAGGGACACAAGACCTTGGGGCATTAGTGGGGTGAGGGTGAGAGGGAGGAGGGACACAGGACCTGGGGAGATAAGGGGGAATGACACAGAACCTGAGCACATGAAGGAGGAGGGGGTGTCACAGGACATGGGGACATGAGGGTGGTGGGGAGTGGGAGGAGGGACACAGGACATGCGAGGGGAAGAGGGTTACACAAGACATGAGAGGGGAGGAGAGACAAGACCTGGGAGGATGACATAGGACTTAGGGGGATGACAAAGGACCTGGGCATATGAGGGGGGAGAGGGTGACACAGGAAAATAAGATTTTACTCACCGGTAAATCTATTTCTCGTAGTCCGTAGTGGATGCTGGGACTCCGTAAGGACCATGAGGATTAGCGGCTCCGCAGGAGACTGGGCACAACTAAAGAAAGCTTTAGGACTACCTGGTGTGCACTGGCTCCTCCCACTAAGACCCTCCTCCAGACCTCAGTTAGGATACTGTGCCCAGAAGAGCTGACACAACAAGGAAAGGATTTGGAATCCCGGGTAAGACTCATACCAGCCACACCAATCACACCGTATAACTCGTGATACTATACCCAGTTAACAGTATGAAATATAACTGAGCCTCTCAACAGATGGCTCATAACAATAACCCTTTAGTTAGGCAATAACTATATACAAGTATTGCAGACAATCCGCACTTGGGATGGGCGCCCAGCATCCACTACGGACTACGAGAAATAGATTTACCGGTGAGTAAAATCTTATTTTCTCTGACGTCCTAAGTGGATGCTGGGACTCCGTAAGGACCATGGGGATTATACCAAAGCTCCCAAACGGGCGGGAGAGTGCGGATGACTCTGCAGCACCGAATGAGCAAACTCTAGGTCCTCCTCAGCCAGGGTATCAAACTTGTAGACTCTTACAAAAATGTTTTAACCCGACCAAGTAACAGCTCGGCAAAGTTGTAAAGCCGAGACCCCTCGGGCAGCCGCCCAAGAAGAGCCCACTTTCCTCGGGGAATGGGCTTTTACAGATTTAGGGTGCGGCAGTCCTGCCGCAGAATGTGCAAGTTGAATCGTGTTACGGATCCAGCGAGCAATCGTCTGCTTAGAAGCAGGAGCACCCAGCTTGTTGGGTGCATACAGGAGAAATAGCGAGTCAGTTTTCCTGACTCCAGCTGTCCTGGAAACATATACTTTTCAGGGCCCTGACTACATCCAGTAACTTGGAATCCTCCAAGTCCCAAGTAGCCGCAGGCACCACAATAGGTTGGTTCACATGAAAAACTGATACCACCTTAGGAAGGAATTGTGAACGAGTCCTCAATTCCGCCTTATCCATATAAAATACAGATAAGGGCTTTTGTATGACAAAGCCGCCAATTCTGATACACGCCTGACCGACGCCAAGGCCCACAGACTGACCACTTTCCACGTGAGGTATTACAGCTCCACGGATTTAAGTGGCTCAACCCAATGCGACTTCAGGAAATCCAACCCACGTTGAGATCCCACGGTGCCACTGGAGGCACAAACGGGGGCTGACTATGCAGCACTCCCTTAACAAAAGTCTGGACTTCAGGCAGTGAAGCCAGTCCAATTTTGGAAGAAAATCGATAGAGCCGAAATCTGGACCTTAATGGAACCCAATTTTAGGCCCATAGTCACCTCTGACTGTAGGAAGTGCAGAAATCGACCTAGCTGAAATTTCTCCTTTGGGGCCTTCCTGGCCTCACAGTACGCAACATATTTCCGCCATATGCGGTGATAATGGTTTGCGTTCACTTCTTTCCCAGCTTTAAATAGCGTAGGGATAACCTCCTCCGGAATCCCCTTTTCCTTCAGGATCCGGCGTTCAACCGCCATGCCGTCAACGCAGCCGCGGTACGTCTTGGAACAGACAGGCCCCCTGCTACAGTAGGTCCTGTCTGAGCGGCAGAGGCCATGGGTCCTCTGAGATCATTTCTTGGAGTTCTGGTTACCAAGCTCTTCTTGGCCAACCCGGAACAATGAGTATAGTTCTTACTCCTCTCCTTCTTATTATTCTCATTACCCTGGGTAAGAGAGGCAGAGAAGGGAACACATACACCGACTGGTACACCCACGGTGTTACCAGAGCGTCCACAGCTATCGCCTGAGGGTCCTTGACCTGGCGCAATATCTTTGTAACTTTTAGTTGAGGCGGGACGCCATCATGTCCACCTGTGGCCTTTTCCAACGGTGTACAATCATTTGGAAGACTTCTGGATGAAGTCCCCACTCTCCCGGGTGGAGGTCGTGTCTTCTTAGAAAGTCTGCTTCTCAGTTGTCCACTCCGGGAATGAACACTGCCGACAGTGCTAACACATGATTTTCCGCCCATCGGCGAATCCTTGTGGCTTCTGCCATCGCCATCCTGCTTCTTGTGCCGCCCTGTCGGTTTACATGAGCGACCGCCGTGATGTTGTCTGACTGGATCAGCACCGGCCGGTGTTGAAGCAGGGGTCTAGCCTGACTTAGGGCATTGTAAATGGCCCTCAGTTCCAGAATATTTATGTGTAGGGAAGTCTCCTGACTTTTCCATAGCCTTGGAAGTTCCTTCCCTGTGTGACTGCCCCCCAGCCTCGAAGGCTGGCATCCGTGGTCACCAGGACCCAGTCCTGTATGCCGAATCTGCGGCCCCCTAGAAGATGAGCACTCTGCAGCCACCACAACAGCGACACCCTGACCCTTGGAGACAGGGTTATCCGCCGATGCATCTGAAGATGCGACCCGGACCACTTGTCCAACAGATCCCACTGGAAAATCCTTGCATGGGACCTGGCGAATGAGAAGCTACCATCTTTCCCAGGGCTCGCGTGCATTGATGCACCGACACCTGTATACGTATTAGGAGGTCTCTGTCTAGAGACAACAACTCCTTGGACTTCTCCTCCGGGAGAAACCCTTTTCATCCTGTTCTGTGTCCAGAACCATACCCAGGAACAGTAGACGCGTCGTAGGAACCAGCTGCGACTTTGGAATATTCAGAATCCAGCCGTGCTGTTGTAGCACTTCCCGAGATAGTGCTACTCCGACGAACAACTGCTCCCTGGACCTCGCCTTTATAAGGAGATCGTCCAAGTATGGGATAATTATTTCGGCCATTACCTTGGTAAATACCTCGGTGCCGGGGACAGACCAACGGCAACGTCTGGAATTGGTAATGACAATCCTGTACCACAATATTGAGGTACTCCTGGTGAAGAGGGTAAATAGGGACATGCAGGTAATCATCCTTGATGTCCAGTGATACCATGAAATTCTCCAGGCTTGCAATAATCGCCCTGAGCGATTCCATTTTGAACTTGAACCTTCATATATAAGTGTTCAAGGCTTTCAATTTTAGAATAGGTCTCACCGAACCGTCTGGTTTCGGTACCACAACATTTTGGAATAGTAACCCCGGCCTTGTTGAAGGAGGGGTACCTTGATTTCACCTGCTGGAAGTACAGCTTGTGAATTGCCGCCAGTACTACCTTTCTCCGAGGGCAGCAGGCAAGGCTGATGTGAGGTAACGGCGAGGGGGAGTCGCCTCGAACTCCAGCCTGTATCCCTGTGATACTATTTGCAGAACCTAGAGATCCACCTGTGGGCAAGCCCACTGGTCCCTGAAGTTCCAGAGACGCGCCCCTACCGCACCTGTCTCCACCTGTGGAGCCCCAGCGTCATGCGGTGGACTCCGAGGAAGCGGGGGAAGATTTTTGATCCTGGGAACTGGCTGTCTGGTGCAGCTTTTTCCTTCTTCCCTTGTCTCTGTGCAGAAAGGAAGCGCCTTTGACCCGCTTGCTTTTCTGAAGCCGAAAGGACTGTACCTGAAAATACGGTGCTTTCTTAGGCTGTGAGGAAACCTGAGGTAAAAAATTTTCTTCCCAGCTGTTGCTGTGGATACGAGGTCCCAGAGACCATCCCCAAACAATTCCTCACCCTTATAAAGCAGAATCTCCATGTGCCTTTTACAGGCAGCATCACCTGTCCACTGCCGGGTTTCTAATACCCTCTTGGCAGAATGGACATTGCATTAATTCTGGATGCCAGCCGGCAAATATCCCTCTGTGCATCCTTTATATATAAGACAACGTCTTTAATATGCTCAATGTTAGCAAAATATTATCCCTGTCTTAGAGTATTAATATTATCTGACAGGGTATCAGACCACGCTGCAGCAGCACTATTTATGCTGAGGCAATTGCAGGTCTCAGTATATAACCTGAGTGTGTATATACAGACTTCAGGATAGCCTCCTGCTTTTTATCAGCAGGCTCCTTCAAGGTGGCCGTATCCTAAGACGGCAGTGCCACCTTTTGACAAACGTGTGAGCGCCTTATCCACCCTAAGGGATATCTCCCAACGTGACCTATCCTCTGGCGGGAAAGGGTACGTCATCAGTAACTTTTTAGAAATTACCAGTTTCTTATCGGGGGAACCCACGCTTCTTTACACACTTCATTCACTCATCTGATGGGGGAACAAAACACTGGCTGCTTTTTCTCCCCAAAAATAAAACCCCTTTTATGTGGTACTTGGGTTCATGTCAGAAAATGCATAACACATTTTTCATTGCCGAGATCATGTAACGAATGTTCCTAGTGGATTGTGTATATGTCTCAACCTCGTCGACACTGGAGTCAGACTCCGTGTCGACATCTGTATCTGCCATCTGAGGTAACGGGCGTTTTTTGAGCCCCTGATGGCCTTTGAGACGCCTGGGCAGGCGCGGGCTGAGAAGCCGGCTGGCCCACAGCTGTTACGTCATCCAGCCTTTTATGTAAGGAGTTGACACTGTCGGTTAATACCTTCCACCTATCCATCTACTCTGGTGTCGGCCCCACAGGGGGCGACATCGCATTTATCGGCTTCTGCTCCGCCTCCACGTAACCTTCCTCATCCAACATGTCGACACAGCCGTACCGACACACCGCACACACACAGGGAATGCTCTGACTGAGGACAGGACCCCACAAAGTCCTTTGGGGAGACAGAGAGAGTATGCCAGCACACACCAGAGCGCTATATAATGCAGGGATTAACACTATAACTGAGTGATTTTTCCCCAAATAGCTGCTTGTATACATATATTGCGCCTAAATTTAGTGCCCCCCCCTCTCTTTTTAACCCTTTGAGCCTGAAAACTACAGGGGAGAGCCTGGGGAGCTGTCTTCCAGCTGCACTGTGAAGAGAAAATGGTGCCAGTGTGCTGAGGGACAAGCCCCGCCCCTTTTTCAGCAGACTTTCTCCCGCTTTTTCTGGAATACTGGCAGGGGTAATTTTACATCTATATAGCCTCTAGGACTATATATGATGTAGATTTGCCAGCCAAGGTGTCATATATTGCCCTCAGGGTGCCCCCCCCCAGCGCCCTGCACCCATCAGTGACCGGAGTGTGAGGTGTACATGAGGAGCTATGGCGCACAGCTGCAGTGCTGTGCGCTACCTTGGTGAAGACCGAAGTCGTCTGCCGCCGATTTTCCGGACTCTTCATGCTTCTGGCTCTGTAAGGGGGACGGCGGCGCGGCTCCGGGAACGAACACCAAGGTCGGGTCGTGCGGTCGATCCCTCTGGAGCTAATGGTGTCCAGTAGCCTAAGAAGCCCAAACTACCACCTGTTAGGTAGGTTCGCTTCTTCTCCCCTTAGTCCCTCGCTGCAGTGAGTCTGTTGCCAGCAGATCTCACTGTAAAATAAAAAACCTAAATATACTTTCTTTCTAGGAGCTCAGGAGAGCCCCTAGTGTGCATCCAGCTCAGCCGGGCACAGGAATCTAACGGAGGTCTGGAGGAGGGTCTTAGTGGGAGGAGCCAGTGCACACCAGGTAGTCCTAAAGCTTTCTTTAGTTGTGCCCAGTCTCCTGCGGAGCCGCTAATCCCCATGGTCCTTACGGAGTCCCAGCATCCACTTAGGACGTCAGAGAAATGGGGGTGTGGGCACAAGACCTGGGGGGAATGAGGGGGAGGAGGGACACAGGACCTGGGGACATGAGGGGGGTAACACAGGACTTAGGGGATTGACACAGGACCATGGCACATGAGAGGTAAGGTGGGGAAATGAGGGGGGTGGAGAGGGGGAGTTGGAACACAGGACCTGGGGACATGAGGAGGAATGACACAGAACCTGGGCACGAGGGGAAGGGGGCAACACGGGACATGGGTGGGAGGAGGGACAAAGGACCTGGGGAAATGAGGAGGGGTGTGTGACACAGGACCTGAGCACATGAGGGGGTGGCATGAGACATAAGTGGGGCAGGGGAAGGAGACAAAGGACCTGGGGAAATGAGGAGGGGGGTGTGACACAGGACCTTGGCACATGAGGGAAAAAGGGTGCGACACAAGACATGAGGGGAGAGAGGAGGAGGTACACAGGACCTGGGGACATGAGGAGGGTAATACAGAACCTGGTGGGTTGACACAGGACCATGGCACATGAGTGGGAAGGTGGGGACATGAGGGGGTAGAGAGGGAGAAGGGGGACACAGGACCTGGACACATGAGGGGGAATGGGGTGACACTAGACATAAGGGGGAGATGGGAGAAAGGACACAGAAGCTGGGGAGATGGGAGAAAGGACACAGAAGCTGGGGACATGAGGTGACACATGACCTGGGCACATGAGGGGGGAGGGGGTGTCATGGGACATGAGGGGGAGGAGGGACACATGACCTGGGCACATGAGGGGGGGAGGGGGTGTCATGGGACATGAGGGGGAGGAGGGACACATGACCTGGGCACATGAGGGGGGAGAGAGAGTGTCATGGAACATGAGGGGGTGGAGAGGGTGAGGAGGGACACATGAACTGGAAACTTGAGGGGGATGAGGAGGGACACATGAACTGGGTATATGAGGGGGGAAGGGGTGTCATGGGACATGAGGGGGTGAAGAGGGGGGACACAGGACCTGGACACATGAGGGGAAAGGGAGTGATACTAGACAGGAGCTGGGGACATGAGGGGGTGACCCATTACCTGGGCACATGAGGGGGGAGGGGGTGTCACAGGACATGAGGGGGAGGAGGGACACAGGACCTGGCCACATGAGGGGGGAGGGAGTGTCATGTGAGAAGTCAGAGCTAGTTCCCTTCCCTTTTATAATGAGATGACAGGGGGTGGTACGGGACATGAGGGGGTAGACAGGGGGGACACAGGACCTGGGCACATGAGGGGGCAAAGGGGGTGACACTAGACATAAGGGGGAAAGGGGAGAAGGGACACAGGAGCTGGGGGCGTAAGGGGGTGACCCATGACCTGGGCACATGAGGGAGGAAAGGGTGTCACAGGACATGAAGGGGAGGAGACACATGACCTGGGCACATGAGGGGGGAGGAAGTGTAACGGAACATGGGGACATGACAGGGTGGAGAGGGGGAGGATAAACACAACCTGGGGACATGAGGGGGTGACACAGGACCTGGGGAAAATCGAGGAGAACGGAGCCTACTACAGGACACCAAGGTGCGCCGGCAGACCAGCGCTGTACGAGCCGGGGGGAGTTGGGAGAGGCTGCGGAGAGAAAGAAGGTATCCTCCCTCACTACTGGTTGGTTTCATATCCTCCGCTAGGTGGCGAGATCTCGACAAACTTCCGCCTCTCCAGGAGCTGACGTTGATGTGCAGGTATAGCTTCTGTATATGCGCAGGGCAATGTGGTAACTAAAGACGCTCTGTCCTCCTCTCTCGTTGGTGCCTGTGAGGCTGTCAGCGCTTCGCCCTCTCTCCTTGGTGCTGATCTGTAGGTTCGTTGGGAGTCACTTGTGCCTGACTCTCTGAGCAGCTTGGTCACACACACTGCTCTGCTCGTATGCCACCAATAGAAACTGCTATTTCAGGGATATTGTCTTCCAGCCGCCCTCAGGTCCCGCCGCCCATAGGCAGCTGCCTAAAGCTGCCTAGTGGAAGCGCCGGCCCTGCCTGCATCAGGTATTGGAGGAGGCCACTGCAATCCTGGCATCAAACGGGAAAAGCACTTCATCGGATCGGGGAACTCAATAGCGGCCAACCGTGGGTTTCCAATGCCCACCCCTGAGCGGAATCCTATTCTCCAGGACTTCCCAATATTTAGACAAACATGGCTTAGGTATAACTCAGCGGGTATGGGACTCTAGGTCGACAGTGGGTAGGTCGACACTAGAAATAAGTCGACATGGACATTAGGTCGACATGAACAAGGTCAACATGGAAAAAGGTAAACATGAGTTTGTTTTTTTGGTGTCGGTTTCTCCGTAATGTGACCGGGAACCCCAATTAGTGCACCGTGTCCCCTCGCATGGCGAGCGACTACGCTCAGCACAGGTTACCATTCCCAATCGAAGTTCACGTGGATCGTAAAGTATGAAAAAGTGAAAAAAATGTGAAAAACTCATGTCAACCTAATATTCACGTCGACCTATTTCTAGTGTTTACCTATCCACTGTTGACCCATGGGTGTCGACCTAATTGGTGTCGACCTAGAGTCTGGATACCAACTCAGCACCTCACAGGAAAAGGACATTATCCCTATTTTCCAGAACAGTCCCAGTTTTCAGTGATTTGTCTTCAGAAATGGCTGCCCCTGGTTAGCAGATCCTGCTATATCCTGTATTAGACGCACTTCCGAGCCTTCGGCCCTGTGTGTAATACATCCACACTGACTAACTGCGCAGAGATCCATGTGCTGTGTGTGAATTGGGGGAGGCCTCGTGCGTTACTGGGAAGAGGGAAGCCCATGTGCTATGTGTGACAGGGAGAAGGTGCTATTTCCCGTTTGCCGCGTATGACTGGAAGGAGGGAGGCCCATGTGTGACTGGGAAAAAGCCATATGTGCTGTGTGAATGGGAGGAGGACCTGAGTGACTGGGAGCAGGCCCGCGCACCTCGTGTGACTAGGAGGAGGCCCCACATGCTGCGTGTGACTGGGAGGAGGCCCAGCGTGCTGCGTGTGACTGGGAGGAGGCGCTGCGTGTGACTGGAAAGAGGCCCCGCGTGCTGCGTGTGACTGGAAAGAGGCCCCGCGTGCTGCGTGTGACTGGAAAGAGGCCCCGCGTGCTGCGTGTGACTGGAAAGAGGCCCCGCGTGCTGCGTGTGACTGGAAAGAGGCCCCGCGTGCTGCGTGTGACTGGAAAGAGGCCCCGCGTGCTACGTGTGACTGGAAAGAGGCCCCGCGTGCTGCGTGTGACTGGAAAGAGGCCCCGCGTGCTGCGTGTGACTGGGAGGAGGCCCCGCGTGCTGCGTGTGACTGGGAGGAGGCCCCGCGTGCTGCATGTGACTGGAAGGAGGGAGGCCCATGTGTGACTAGGAAACGCAAAATTGAGTGGGTGGGAGGAGGCCCCATCTATGTGTGTGAGTGGGAGGAGGTCCCATTTCCTGTGTGTGACTGGAAAGAGGCCCAGTGTGCCGTGTTTGGCTGGGAGGAGGCCCTATATATTGTGGGTGACTGGGAGGAGGCTGTGTGTGACTGGGAAGAAGAGGCCCCGTGTGCTGTGTGTGACTGGGAGGAGGAGGCCCCGTGTGCTGTGTGTGACTGGGAGGAGGAGGCCCCGTGTGCTGTGTGTGACTGGGAGGAGGAGGCCCGTGTGCTGTGTGTGACTGGGAGGAGGAGGCCCGTGTGCTGTGTGTGAGAGGGAGAGAGGAGGCCCGTGTGCTGTGTGTGACTGGGAGGAGGAGGCCCGTGTGCTGTGTGTGACTGGGAGGAGGAGGCCGGTACTGTGTGTGACTGGGAGGAGGAGGCCCGTGTGCTGTGTGTGACTGGGAGGAGGAGTCGGCCAGTGCTGTGTGTGACTGGGAGGAGGAGGAGGCCCGTGTGCTGTGTGTGACTGGGAGGAGGAGGCCCGTGTGCTGTGTGTGACTGGGAGGAGGAGGCTGGTACTGTGTGTGACTGGGAGGAGGAGGCTGGTACTGTGTGTGACTGGGAGGAGGAGGCCCGTGTGCTGTGTGTGACTGGGAGGAGGAGTCGGCCCGTGTGCTGTGTGTGACTGGGAGGAGGAGTCGGCCAGTGCTGTGTGTGACTGGGAGGAGGAGTCGGCCAGTGCTGTGTGTGACTGGGAGGAGGAGGAGGCCCGTGTGCTGTGTGTGACTGGGAGGAGGAGGAGGCCCGTGTGCTGTGTGTGACTGGGAGGAGGAGTCGGCCCGTGTGCTGTGTGTGACTGGGAGGAGGAGTCGGCCCGTGTGCTGTGTGTGACTGGGAGGAGGAGTCGGCCCGTGTGCTGTGTGTGACTGGGAGGAGGAGTCGGCCCGTGTGCTGTGTGTGACTGGGAGGAGGAGTCGGCCCGTGTGCTGTGTGTGACTGGGAGGAGGAGTCGGCCCGTGTGCTGTGTGTGACTGGGAGGAGGAGTCGGCCCGTGTGCTGTGACTGGGAGGAGGAGTCGGCCCGTGTGCTGTGTGTGACTGGGAGGAGGAGTCGGCCCGTGTGCTGTGTGTGACTGGGAGGAGGAGTCGGCCCGTGTGCTGTGTGTGACTGGGAGGAGGAGTCGGCCAGTGCTGTGTGTGACTGGGAGGAGGAGTCGGCCAGTGCTGTGTGTGACTGGGAGGAGGAGTCGGCCAGTGCTGTGTGTGACTGGGAGGAGGAGGAGGCCCGTGTGCTGTGTGTGACTGGGAGGAGGAGGAGGCCCGTGTGCTGTGTGTGACTGGGAGGAGGAGGAGGCCCGTGTGCTGTGTGTGACTGGGAGGAGGAGGCCCGTGTGCTGTGTGTGAGAGGGAGAGAGGAGGCCCGTGTGCTGTGTGTGAGAGGGAGAGAGGAGGCCCGTGTGCTGTGTGTGACTGGGAGGAGGAGGCCCGTGTGCTGTGTGTGACTGGGAGGAGGAGGCCGGTACTGTGTGTGACTGGGAGGAGGAGGCCCGTGTGCTGTGTGTGACTGGGAGGAGGAGTCGGCCAGTGCTGTGTGTGACTGGGAGGAGGAGGAGGCCCGTGTGCTGTGTGTGACTGGGAGGAGGAGGAGGCCCGTGTGCTGTGTGTGACTGGGAGGAGGAGGCCGGTACTGTGTGTGACTGGGAGGAGGAGTCGGCCAGTGTGCTGTGTGTGACTGGGAGGAGGAGTCGGCCAGTGCTGTGTGTGACTGGGAGGAGGAGGAGGCCCGTGTGCTGTGTGTGACTGGGAGGAGGAGGCCCGTGTGCTGTGTGTGAGAGGGAGAGAGGAGGCCCGTGTGCTGTGTGTGAGAGGGAGAGAGGAGGCCCGTGTGCTGTGTGTGACTGGGAGGAGGAGGCCGGTACTGTGTGTGACTGGGAGGAGGAGGCCCGTGTGCTGTGTGTGACTGGGAGGAGGAGGCCGGTACTGTGTGTGACTGGGAGGAGGAGGCCCGTGTGCTGTGTGTGACTGGGAGGAGGAGTCGGCCAGTGCTGTGTGTGACTGGGAGGAGGAGGAGGCCCGTGTGCTGTGTGTGACTGGGAGGAGGAGGAGGCCCGTGTGCTGTGTGTGACTGGGAGGAGGAGGAGGCCCGTGTGCTGTGTGTGACTGGGAGGAGGAGGAGGCCCGTGTGCTGTGTGTGACTGGGAGGAGGAGGCCCGTGTGCTGTGTGTGACTGGGAGGAGGAGGCCCGTGTGCTGTGTGTGAGAGGGAGAGAGGAGGCCCGTGTGCTGTGTGTGACTGGGAGGAGGAGGCCCGTGTGCTGTGTGTGACTGGGAGGAGGAGGCCGGTACTGTGTGTGACTGGGAGGAGGAGGCCCGTGTGCTGTGTGTGACTGGGAGGAGGAGTCGGCCAGTGCTGTGTGTGACTGGGAGGAGGAGGAGGCCCATGTGCTGTGTGTGACTGGGAGGAGGAGGCCCGTGTGCTGTGTGTGACTGGGAGGAGGAGTCGGCCAGTGCTGTGTGTGACTGGGAGGAGGAGGAGGCCCGTGTGCTGTGTGTGACTGGGAGGAGGAGGCCCGTGTGCTGTGTGTGACTGGGAGGAGGAGGCCCGTGTGCTGTGTGTGACTGGGAGGAGGAGGCCCGTGTGCTGTGTGTGACTGGGAGGAGGAGGCCCGTGTGCTGTGTGTGACTGGGAGGAGGAGGCCCGTGTGCTGTGTGTGACTGGGAGGAGGAGGCCCGTGTGCTGTGTGTGACTGGGAGGAGGCGGCCCGTGTGCTGTGTGTGACTGGGAGGAGGAGGCCCGTGTGCTGTGTGTGACTGGGAGGAGGCGGCCCGTGTGCTGTGTGTGACTGGGAGGAGGAGGCCCGTGTGCTGTGTGTGAGAGGGAGAGAGGAGGCCCCGTGTGCTGTGTGTGACTGGGAGGAGGAGGCCCGTGTGCTGTGTGTGAGAGGGAGAGAGGAGGCCCGTGTGCTGTGTGTGAGAGGGAGAGAGGAGGCCCGTGTGCTGTGTGTGAGAGGGAGAGAGGAGGCCCGTGTGCTGTGTGTGAGAGGGAGAGAGGAGGCCCGTGTGCTGTGTGTGAGAGGGAGAGAGGAGGCCCGTGTGCTGTGTGTGAGAGGGAGAGAGGAGGCCCGTGTGCTGTGTGTGAGAGGGAGAGAGGAGGCCCGTGTGCTGTGTGTGACTGGGAGGAGGAGGCCCGTGTGCTGTGTGTGACTGGGAGGAAGAGGCCAGTGTGCTGTGTGTGACTGGGAGGAGGAGGCCCGTGTGCTGTGTGTGACTGGGAGGAGGAGGCCCGTGTGCTGTGTGTGACAGGGAGAGAGGAGGCCCGTGTGCTGTGTGTGACAGGGAGAGAGGAGGCCCGTGTGCTGTGTGTGACTGGGAGGGAGGAGGCCCGTGTGCTGTGTGTGACTGGGAGGAGGAGGCCCGTGTGCTGTGTGTGACTGGGAGGAGGAGGCCCGTGTGCTGTGTGTGAGAGGGAGAGAGGAGGCCCGTGTACTGTGTGTGACTGGGAGGAGGAGGCCCGTGTGCTGTGTGTGACTGGGAGAGGAGGAGGCCCGTGTGCTGTGTGTGACTGGGAGAGGAGGAGGCCCGTGTGCTGTGTGTGACTGGGAGAGGAGGAGGCCCGTGTGCTGTGTGTGACTGGGAGGAGGAGGCCCGTGTGCTGTGTGTGACTGGGAGAGGAGGAGGCCCGTGTGCTGTGTGTGACTGGGAGGAGGAGGCCCGTGTGCTGTGTGTGACTGGGAGGAGGAGGCCCGTGTGCTGTGTGTGACTGGGAGGGAGGAGGCCCGTGTGCTGTGTGTGACTGGGAGGGAGGAGGCCCCGTGTGCTGTGTGTGACTGGGAGGAGGAGGCCCGTGTGCTGTGTGTGAGAGGGAGAGAGGAGGCCCGTGTGCTGTGTGTGAGAGGGAGAGAGGAGGCCCCGTGTGCTGTGTGTGACTGGGAGGAGGAGGCCCGTGTGCTGTGTGTGAGAGGGAGAGAGGAGGCCCCGTGTGCTGTGTGTGACTGGGAGGAGGAGGCCCGTGTGCTGTGTGTGAGAGGGAGAGAGGAGGCCCGTGTGCTGTGTGTGAGAGGGAGAGAGGAGGCCCGTGTGCTGTGTGTGAGAGGGAGAGAGGAGGCCCGTGTGCTGTGTGTGAGAGGGAGAGAGGAGGCCCGTGTGCTGTGTGTGAGAGGGAGAGAGGAGGCCCGTGTGCTGTGTGTGAGAGGGAGAGAGGAGGCCCGTGTGCTGTGTGTGAGAGGGAGAGAGGAGGCCCGTGTGCTGTGTGTGAGAGGGAGAGAGGAGGCCCGTGTGCTGTGTGTGAGAGGGAGAGAGGAGGCCCGTGTGCTGTGTGTGAGAGGGAGAGAGGAGGCCCGTGTGCTGTGTGTGACTGGGAGGAGGAGGCCCGTGTGCTGTGTGTGACTGGGAGGAGGAGGCCAGTGTGCTGTGTGTGACTGGGAGGAGGAGGCCCGTGTGCTGTGTGTGACTGGGAGGAGGAGGCCCGTGTGCTGTGTGTGACTGGGAGGAGGAGGCCCGTGTGCTGTGTGTGACTGGGAGAGGAGGAGGCCCGTGTGCTGTGTGTGACTGGGAGGAGGAGGCCCGTGTGCTGTGTGTGACTGGGAGGGAGGAGGCACGTGTGCTGTGTGTGACTGGGAGGGAGGAGGCACGTGTGCTGTGTGTGACTGGGAGGGAGGAGGCCCGTGTGCTGTGTGTGACTGGGAGGAGGAGGCCCGTGTGACTGGGAGGAGGAGGCCCGTGTGCTGTGTGTGAGAGGAGGCCCGTGTACTGTGTGTGACTGGGAGGAGGAGGCCCGTGTGCTGTGTGTGACTGGGAGAGGAGGAGGCCCGTGTGCTGTGTGTGAATGGGAGAGGAGGAGGCCCGTGTGCTGTGTGTGACTGGGAGAGGAGGAGGCCCGTGTGCTGTGTGTGACTGGGAGAGGAGGAGGCCCGTGTGCTGTGTGTGACTGGGAGGAGGAGGCCCGTGTGCTGTGTGTGACTGGGAGGGAGGAGGCCCGTGTGCTGTGTGTGACTGGGAGGAGGAGGCCCTCGTGCTGCGTACACGCAGGGCCGGGTGATTGGACTCGGATTGTGTGTCAGTCAGGATCCTCCTCCCCCGGCGGTGACATCAGGCGGGAGCTGGTGCTGTGCGGAGCTTGCCTGGTAGATGCTAGAATCAAGTGGGCTAAGGGACCTTTTCCGTAAGGGGGAGGAGTTACGCCGCAAGGGGGAGGAGCTAGGCCAGCGGGATAGTTCCTCTACTATCCACGCCACCAACTATTACCTTTAGTAATTAGGTGGTGAGCGAAGCGAGCCACCGTGCCCGAAGCGTGGCGAGCGAAGCGAGCCCGCGAGGGTACTTTTCGGGTACCCTGTTCGCCCGTAGCTCCTCCCCCTGGTGACGTAGCTCCTCCCCTCAATACGTCACAAGGTCCCTTCAGCCCCTCCGATATAGAACCAACCGAGCTTGCCTTGCTGTGTGCCGGGAGCCAGAGGAGACGCCGCGATGCCGAACAAGCGCGCCAGCCGCAACGCCTTCTTCTTCTTTGCGCTGGACATGGTGCAGACACTGCGGGAGCGCGGCCACAAGGTGTCCGGAGTGCGGGAGGCCATTCCGCTATGCTCATCCGACTGGGCGGTGAGTGCGGCCGGGAGACACCCAACTTCCCCGACCCCTACCCACCCCGACCCCTTACCCGCAGCTACCCCGACCCTTTACCCGCAGCTACCCCTCACCCGCAGCTACCCCGGCCCCTTACCCGCAGCTACCCCGGCCCCTTACCCGCAGCTACCCCGGCCCCTTACCCGCAGCTACCTCCCGGCCCCTTACCCGCAGCGTAACGTACTCACACCTCCCAGCATGACCCTCTCCAGAGGGACAGAATTGCTCCTGCACTTTCCTCTCACTGTATGATTGCCGGCACCTGTGCTGACGCCTTTCTTATCCATTACCTGTTCTACACAGGTGCCGGCAATCACACATTATTAGATAAGAGCATGAGCAGAGCATTGTGTCCCTCCTGGAGAGGGTCATGTTGGGAGGTATGCATGTACAGTATGTGTGACATGTCCCGGGGGAGGCCACGTATGTGTGACATGTCCCGGGGGAGGCCACGTATGTGTGACATGTCCCGGGGGAGGCCACGTATGTGTGACATGTCCTGTGTGCTGTATGCAACACTGATCGAGATGAGCAAAAAAAAATATTGTAAAATCACTTTACGAAATTGGGGTCCTTCACTATTTCCGTGTCCCATCACATATTATGGAGTGTGAGGGTGGGCAGTACGGGGGGGGGGGGGGAGGGGGGTTGGAGGGGGTAAGGGTAGATATAAGTTTAGGCAGTTCTGGGGGAAAAAGGGGAATTGGGGCAGGTAATACTGGGGGAAGTGTTTATGGGGGGGGGGAGAGAAGCAGCAGGGGCAGAGCTGATGGCAAGGAGGAGGTTAGGCACAGGCAATAGGATTTGTAGTGACATTACACAGGTTGTGTGTGTATGTATATATATTGTGTGTGTTTATCTTACGTCGTAGAGGATACTGGGGTCCATTTAGTACCATGGGTATAGACGGGTCCACTAGGAGCCATGGGCACTTTAAGAATTTGACAGTGTGGGCTGGCTTCTCCCTCTATGCCCCTCCTACCTGACTCAGTTTAGAAAATGTGCCCGGAGGAGCCGGTCACGGCTATGGGAGCTCTTAAAGCGTTTTCTGCATTTATTTTCTCTGTTAATTTTCAGGCAGGGCTGGGTGGCACCAGCTTGCCTGCGTCATGGGACTTAGGAGGAGCAGGGGGGGGGGGCTCTTGAAGTGTTAATGGTCCTGTTCCCCGCTGACCGGACACTGAACTCCTGAGGGAACCATTCGACCCACCACGATGAGCGTACATTCCTGCAGCACGCTGCCACCCCTAACAGAGCCAGAAGAATGAAGGGTGGTGAGTACTGAGTCGGCGTCCCGGCTAGTGGGACGCCGGCCATTATGGCGGCATGAGAGTACGGAGACGCACGGCTTCTACACGGGGGGCGGAATGCGTCTCTGGACACAATACACAACTGCGTCCCAGTACACTGTGCACAGTACCCATACTGGCACAACAGCCTTAAAACTGTTCTCTCCATTTTAAGCACCAGATTACCTCAGCCAGTATAAAAAAAAGCGGGAAGACTGTGCACCATTGAAGGGGCGGGCCTTCACTATAAGCGGATCCAGCAGCTCACCAACGCCATTTTCCCTCTGCAGTGGACACTGACGCTGACTGACAGGGATGCGCAGCTTTTCCGGAGTGACTCCAAATGACCTCTGCGGTACCAGGAGGGTGTAGGTAGCGGTGCGGGAGGTAGGGAGTGTGTAGGTAGCGGTGCGGGAGGGAGGGTGTAGGTAGCGGCGCGGGAGGGAGGGAGGGTGTAGGTAGCGGTGCGGGAGGTAGGGAGGGTGTAGGTAGCGGTGCGGGAGGTAGGGAGGGTGTATGTAGCAGTGCAGGACTCAGGAGGGAGGGTGAAGGTCGCGGCAGGGAGGGTTGGTAGCAGTGCGGGAGGGAGGAAGGCTGTAGGGAGCACCGCTAACTGCACGGAGGGAGAGAGGGTGGTGTAAGTAATATTACTTACTATTAGACGGGCGGCAACCATTAACACTGAACGCGGCGGCATTTCAAATGAAGCGCCGGCCACCAGCCAACCAGAGCTGGCGGACCGGCAGCCAATCAGGGAAGCGGCCGCAGCAGTCGCTCCTGATTGGCTGCCGCTGCAGCTTCCCTGATTGACTGACGGTCCGCCAGCTCTGATTGGCTGGCGGCCGGCGCTACATTTGAAATGCCGCCGCGTTCAGTGTGTTAATGGTTGTCGCTCATCTAATATTAGTAAGTACTATTACTTACACACCCACCCTCTCGCCGCCGCGCATGCGCAGTATAATCCCGTGAATCCCGGGATAGGATGCTCCAATCCCGGGATTCAAATCCCGGCATTTTTGGGCCCAAATCCTGGGATCCCGCCGATCCCAGGATTGGCCTCCCTAGTGGCTACGCCAGTGGACTGCTGACGCGGACTCCAGGAAAGGCGTGGAAAGCCTACCATTTACAGGAGAGGCCTTGTTCGGAGATGAATTAGACAAATGGATCTCCACAGCTACTGCGGGTAAATCCACTTATCCGCAGCCCCCCCAACCAAGAAGACTTATTCAGCTTCTACGTTACAGTCCTTTCGGACGGTTAAGTTCAAGGGCAAATCCAGAGGTGCTTCTACGTCCTCCAGCGGCACAAGAGGTAAACCACGCAAACCAGCAACAGCAGGTGCTCAGGAACAGAGCTCAGGCTCTGCTTCCTCAAAGATTTCAGCATGACGGTGGACCGCAATGCCTGGAAGGCTATCAAGTGGGAGCCCGACTACAATTCTTCAGTCAGATCTGGTCAAATTCGTGCCAGGATCCCTGGGTCATAGATCTTATTTCACAGGGCTACAGACTGGAGTTCCAAAAGCTCCCACCTCACAGATTCTTCAAATCAGGCTTGCCAGTTTCACAAGAGGCTAGTATATATAACTTTACAGCATGCCATCCAAAAACTGGTACAGACTCAGGTCATTGTTCCAGTTCCACCTCATCTACTAAACAAGGGATACTATTCCAACTTGTTTGTAGTACCGATGCCGGACTGTTCTGTAAGACCTATTCTGAACCTCAGATCTTTGAACCCACACTTACGGGTGTTCAAATTCAAGATGGAGTCTCTGAGAGCAGTGATCTCAGGTCTGGAGGAGGGTGACTTCCTAGTGTCTCTGGATATCAAGGATGCGTACCTTCATAAGCCTGATGAGGCGGCCAGATCGGAATTATCTCCGGTTTGTACTACAGGATTGTCACTACCAGTTCCAGGCCCTGCCATTTGGTCTCTCCACGGCACCGAGGGTGTTCATCAAGGTGATGGCAGAGATGATGTTTCTACTCCGCAATCAGGGAGTGAACATAATTCCGTACCTGGACGATCTCCTGATTTAAAAGCGCCGGCCAGGGAAAAGTTGCTGGACAGCATTGCTCTCTCAACCAAACTCCTCCAGGATCACGGGTAGATTCTGAACCTTCCGAAATCTCACCTAGAGCCACCACGGAGGCTCCCATTCCTGGGAATGATACTGGACACGGAGTCACAAAAGGTGTTCCTTCCGTTGGAAAAGGCATTGGTAATCCAGTCGATGGTTCGGGATGTCCTGAAGCCAACCCGGGTGTCGGTGCATTCGCCTTCTGGGGAAAATGGTGGCCTCTTACGAGGTACTTCAATACGGAAGGTTTCACGCAAGACCCTTCCAGCTCGATCTGTTGGACAAATGGTCCGGATTGCATCTTCACATGCAGCAGAGGATCCGTCTGTCCCCAAAGACAAGGATCTCCCATCTGTGGTGGCTACAGTCTTCTCACCTCGTCGCAGGACGTAGGTTCGGAATTCAGAACTGGATTCTGTTAACCACAGACGCAAGCCTCAGAGGTTGGGGAGCAGTCACTCAGGGGGTGCAGTTTCAGGGAAGATCAAGTCAGGAAGTCATCCTTCCAATCAAAATTCTGGAACTAAGCGCAGTCCTCACATCTTCTTCAAGATCAGGCAGTTCAGGTCCAGTCTGACAATGTGTGACGGCGGTAACCGACAAGGCGGAACGAAAAGCAGGTGTGTCAAGAATTCTCCCCTGGGCGGAAAGAAATGCTGTGGCGTTGTCAGCGGTCTTCATTCCGGGAGTAGACAACTGGGAAGCAGACAGCTGCACCCGGGGGAGTGGGGCCTCCACCCGGAAGTGTTCATGTGCTTGACAAGTCGATGGGGATATCCACAGATCAACATGATGGCCTCTCGTCTCAACAAGAAGCTCAAGCAGTATTGTTCCAGGTCGAGAGACCCACAGGCGGTGGCTGTAGACGCTCTGATGACTCCATGGGTCTATCAGATGGTGTACGTGTTTCCTCCACTTCCTCTGATCCCAGGAATTCTAAAACGAATAAAAAGGGACAGGTTCAAGCAGTCCTCATTGCTCCGGACTGGCCAAGAAGGGTCTGGTACACGGACCTTCGGGAGAAGCTCCTCGAAGATCCGTGGCCTCTACCTCTTCGCAAGGATGTTCTGCAACATGGCCCGTTTGTCTATCAGGACTTACCGTGGCTACGTTTGACGGCATGGAAGTTGAACGGCTAATTCTAGCCAGGAGAGGGATACCTGACAAGGTTATCCCGACTATGATCCAAGCCAGGAAGGGGGTAACGTCTAAGTATTACCATCGTATTTGAAAGAAATACGTTTCTTGGTGTGAGAGCAGAAATTATTCTACTGTGGAATTTCATCTGGGACTCTTCCTGCTTTATCTGCAGGCAGGCGTGGACGTGGGCCTGCGTTTGGGCTCCATAAAAGTCCGGATTTCGGCATTGTCCATTTTCTTTCAGAAACAATTGACTTCTCTCCCTGAGGTCCAGACGTTCTTGAAAGGTTTTCTGCACATCCAACCTCCCTTTGTGCTCCCACGGCACCTTGGGATCTCAATGTGGTGCTGCAGTTCCTCCAAACGGATTGATTTGAACCATTACAGGAGGTGGACGTGGAAGACCGCCACACTGTTGGCCTTGGCTTCAGCAAGACTTGTGTCGGAGCTGGGGGCTTTGTCTCACAAAAGTCCCTATTTAATTTTCTATGAGGACAGAGCTGAACTCAGAACTCGGCAGCAATTTCTTCCTGAAGTCGTGTCTACGTTTCACATCAACCAACCTATTGTGGTCGGTGACAACACTTCTGCTACTTCAAAGTCTTTGGATGTTGTGAGGACTTTGAGGGTGTATGTGAAAAGAACAGCTCGTCACAGAAAGACGGACTCGCTGTTTGTTCTTTATGATCCCAATAAGATTGGGTGTCCTGCTTCAAAGCAGACAATTGCACGCTGGATCAGACTTACTATCCAGCATGCTTATTCAATGACAAGTTGCCGTGTCCAAAATCTGTACAGGCCCACTCTACTAGGTCGGTGGGTTCTTCCTGGGCAGCTGCCTGGGGTGTCTCTGCTTTCCAGCTCTGCCGAGCAGCTACTTGGTCAGGTTCGACCACGTTTGCCAAGTTCTACAAGTTCGATATTTTGGCCTCTGAGGACCTTCGGTTTCGTCAATCAGTCCTGCAGGAACCTCGGCACTATACCACCCGGTTTGGGAGCTTTGGTACATCCCCATGGTACTAAATGGACCCCAGTATCTTCTAGGACGTAAGAGAAAATAGGATTTTAATTACCTACCGGTAAATCCTTTTCTCGTAGGCCGTAAAGGATACTGGGCGCCCGCCCAGTGCTTCGTTCTTCCTGCACTGTTACTTGGTTAAGTAATGTTGGTTCAGCCGTTGCTGTTCCTGTTTCAAGTTTGGTTAGCTTGACTTTCCTCTTTTGTTGTGTGTGCTGGTTTGGAATCTCGCCACTATCCTTATCTATCCTTCTCTCGAAGTATGTCCGTCTCCTTGGGCACAGTTTCCTAGACTGAGTCTGGTAGGAGGTGCATAGAGTGGAGGAGCCAGCACACACTATCAAATTCTTTAAAGTGCCCATGGCTTCTAGTGGACCCGTCTATACCCATGGTACTAAATGGACCCCAGTATCCTCTCTATGGACTACGAGGAAAGGATTTACCGGCAGGTAATAAAATTATTTCTCTGACGTCCTAGTGGATGCTGGGAACTCCGTAAGGACCATGGGGAATAGCGGCTCCGCAGGAGACTGGGCACAAAAGTAAAGCTTTAGGACTACCTGGTGTGCACTGGCTCCTCCCCCTATGACCCTCCTCCAAGCCTCTGTTAGATTTTTGTGCCCGACCGAGAAGGGTGCACACTAGGGGCTCTCCTGAGCTCTTAGTGAAAGTTTTAGTTTAGGTTTTTTATTTTCAGTGAGACCTGCTGGCAACAGGCTCACTGCATCGAGGGACTAAGGGGAGAAGAAGCGAACTCACCTGCGTGCAGAGTGGATTGGGCTTCTTAGGCTACTGGACACCATTAGCTCCAGAGGGACCGAACACAGGCCCAGCCTCGGAGTCCGGTCCCAGAGCCGCGCCGCCGGCCCCCTTACAGAGCCAGAAGCAAGAAGAGGTCCGGAAAATCGGCGGCAGAAGACATCCTGTCTTCACCAAGGTAGCGCACAGCACTGCAGCTGTGCGCCATTGCTCCTCAGCACACTTCACACTCCGGTCACTGAGGGTGCAGGGCGCTAGGGGGGGGCGCCCTGAGCAGCAATAGAAACACCTTCGCTGGCGAAAATACATCACATATAGCCCCCAGGGCTATATGGATGAATTTTAACCCCTGCCAGATTCCACATAAAAGCGGGAGAAAAGGCCGTCGAGAAGGGGGCGGAGCCTATCTCCTCAGCACACAGGCGCCATTTTCCTTCACAGCTCCGCTGAAAGGACGTCTCCCTGACTCTCCCCTGCAGTCCTGCACTACAGAAACGGTAAAAAAGAGAGGGGGGCACTAATTGGCGTAATAATTACAAATAGCAGCTATAAGGGGGAAAAACACTTACTTAAGGTTATCCCTGTATATATATAGCGCTCTGGTGTGTGCTGGCATACTCTCCCTCTGTCTCCCCAAAGGGCTAGTGGGGTCCTGTCCTCTGTCAGAGCATTCCCTGTGTGTGTGCTGTGTGTCAGTACGTTGTGTCGACATGTATGAGGAGGAAAATTATGTGGAGGCGGGGCAATTGCCTATAATAGAGATGTCACCCCCTAGGGAGTCGACACCTGAGTGGATGATCTTATGGAAGGAATTACGTGACAGTGTCAGCTCTTTGCAAAAAACAGTTGACGACATAAGACAGCCGGCTACTCAGCTTGTGCCTGTCCAGGCGTCTCAAAAGCCATCGGGCTCTAAAACGCCCGTTACTTCAGATGGTAGATACAGACGTCGACACGGATACTGACTCCAGTGTCGACGGGGAAGAGACAAACGTGACTTCCAGTAGGGCCACACGTTACATGATTGAGGCAATGAAAAATGTTTTACATATTTCTGATAATACTAATACCACTAAAAAGGGTATTATGTTCGGTGAGAAAAAACTACCTGTAGTTTTTCCTGAATCAGATGAATTAAATGAGGTGTGTGATGAAGCGTGGGTTTCCCCCGATAAAAAACTGATAATTCCTAAAAAATTATTGGCATTATATCCTTTCCCGCCAGAGATTAGGGCGCGTTGGGAAACACCCCCTAGGGTGGATAAAGCACTCACACGCTTATCAAAACAGGTGGCTCTACCCTCTCCTGAGACGGCCGCCCTTAAGGATCCTGCTGATAGAAAGCAGGAAGGTATCCTAAAATGTATTTACACACATACTGGTGTTATACTGCGACCGGCAATCGCCTCAGCCTGGATGTGCAGTGCTGGTTTGGCTTGGTCGGATTCCCTGTCTGAAAATATTGATACCCTAGACAGGGACAGTATATTACTGACTATAGAGCATTTAAAAGATGCATTTCTATATATGCGAGATGCACAGCGGGATATTTGCCGACTGGCATCAAGAGTAAGTGCGCTGTCCATTTCTGCCAGAAGAGGGTTATGGACGCGACAGTGGTCAGGTGATGCGGATTCCAAACGGCATATGGAAGTATTGCCTTATAAAGGGGAGGAGTTATTTGGGGTAGGTCTGTCAGATCTGGTGGCCACGGCAACAGCTGGGAAATCCACATTTTTACCCCAGGTCGCCTCTCAACATAAGAAGACGCCGTATTATCAGGCGCAGTCCTTTCGTCCCCATAAGGGCAAGCGAGCGAAAGGCTCCTCATTTCTGCCCCGGGGCAGAGGAAGGGGAAAAAGGCTGCAACAGACAGCAAATCCCCAAGAACAGAAGCCCTCTCCCGCTTCTGCCAAGTCCTCAGCATGACGCTGGGGCTTTACAAGCGGACTTAGGCACGGTGGGGGCACGTCTCAAGAATTTCAGCGCGCAGTGGGCTCACTCGCAGGTAGACCCCTGGGTCCTTCAGGTGGTATCTCAGGGGTACAAATTGGAATTCGAGACACCTCCCCCTCGCCGGTTCCTAAAGTCTGCTTTACCGACGTCTCCCTCCGACAGGGAGGAGGTATTGGAGGCCATTCACAAGCTGTATTCTCAGCAGGTGATAATCAAGGTACCCCTCCTGCAACAGGGCAAGGGGTATTATTCAACGCTGTTTGTGGTACCGAAGCCGGACGGCTCGGTGAGACCTATTTTAAATCTGAAATCTTTGAACACTTACATACAAAGGTTCAAGTTCAAGATGGAGTCACTCAGAGCAGTGATCGCGAACCTGGAAGAAGGGGACTATATGGTGTCTCTGGACATCAAGGATGCTTACCTCCATGTCCCAATTTACCCTTCTCACCAAGGGTGCCTCAGGTTTGTGGTACAGAACTGTCACTATCAGTTTCAGACGCTGCCGTTTGGATTGTCCACGGCACCCCGGGTCTTTACCAAGGTAATGGCCGAAATGATGATACTTCTTCGAAGAGAAGGCGTCTTAATTATCCCTTACTTGGACGATCTCCTGATAAGGGCAAGATCCAAGGAACGGTTAGTAGTCGGAGTAGCACTATCTCAAGTAGTGTTACGACAGCACGGGTGGATTCTAAATATCCCAAAATCACAGCTGATTCCGACGACACGTCTGCTGTTCCTAGGGATGATTCTGGACACAGTCCAGAAAAAGGTGTTTCTTCCGGAAGAAAAAGCCAGGGAGTTATCCGAGTTAGTCAGAAACCTCCAAAACCAGACCGGGTCTCAGTGCATCAATGCACAAGGGTCCTGGGAAAAATGGTGGCTTCCTACGAAGCGATTCCATTCGGCAGATTCCACGCAAGAACATTTCAGTGGGATCTGCTGGACAAATGGTCCGGATCGCATCTTCACATGCATCAGCGGATATCCCTGTCCCCAAGGACAAGAGTGTCTCTCCTGTGGTGGTTGCAGAGTGCTCATCTTCTAGAGGGCCGCAGATTCGGCATTCAGGACTGGATCCTGGTGACCACGGATGCCAGCCTGAGAGGCTGGGGAGCAGTCACACAGGGAAGAAATTTCCAGGGCTTGTGGTCAAGCCTGGAAACGTCACTTCACATAAATATCCTGGAACTAAGGGCCATTTACAATGCTCTAAGCCAAGCAAGACCTCTGCTTCAGGGTCAGCCGGTGTTGATCCAGTCGGACAACATCACGGCAGTCGCCCACGTAAACAGACAGGGCGGCACGAGAAGCAGGAGGGCAATGGCAGAAGCTGCAAGGATTCTTCGCTGGGCGGAAAATCATGTGATAGCACTGTCAGCAGTGTTCATTCCGGGAGTGGACAACTGGGAAGCAGACTTCCTCAGCAGACACGACCTCCACCCGGGAGAGTGGGGACTTCATCCAGAAGTCTTCCACATGATTGTAAACCGTTGGGAAAAACAAAAGGTGGACATGATGGCGTCCCGCCTCAACAAAAAACTAGACAGGTATTGCGCCAGGTCAAGGGACCCTCAGGCAATAGCTGTGGACGCTCTGGTAACACCGTGGGTGTACCAGTCAGTGTATGTGTTCCCTCCTCTGCCTCTCATACCCAAGGTACTGAGAATCATAAGAAGGAGAGGAGTAAGGACTATACTCGTGGCTCCGGATTGGCCAAGAAGGACTTGGTACCCGGAACTTCAAGAGATGCTCACAGAGGAACCGTGGCCTCTACCTCTAAGAAGGGATCTGCTCCAGCAGGGACCCTGTCTGTTCCAAGACTTACCGCGGCTGCGTTTGACGGCATGGCGGTTGAACACCGGATCCTGAAGGAAAAAGGCATTCCGGATGAAGTCATCCCTACCCTGATCAAAGCCAGGAAGGATGTAACCGCACAACATTATCACCGTATTTGGCGTAAATATGTTGCGTGGTGCGAGGCCAGGAAGGCCCCTACAGAGGAATTTCAACTGGGTCGTTTCCTGCATTTCCTGCAAACAGGACTGTCTATGGGCCTAAAATTAGGGTCCATTAAGGTTCAAATTTCGGCCCTGTCAATTTTCTTCCAGAAAGAACTGGCTTCAGTTCCTGAAGTTCAGACGTTTGTCAAGGGGGTACTGCATATACAACCTCCTTTTGTGCCTCCAGTGGCACCTTGGGATCTCAAGGTAGTTTTGGGGTTCCTAAAATCACATTGGTTTGAACCACTCACCACTGTGGACTTAAAATATCTCACATGGAAAGTGGTAATGCTGTTAGCCCTGGCTTCAGCCAGGCGTGTCTCAGAATTGGCGGCTTTATCCTATAAAAGCCCTTACCTAATTTTTCATTCGGACAGGGCAGAATTGAGGACTCGTCCTCAATTTCTCCCTAAGGTGGTTTCAGCGTTTCACCTGAACCAGCCTATTGTGGTACCTGCGGCTACTAGGGACTTGGAGGACTCCAAGTTGCTGGACGTAGTCAAGGCCTGAAAATATATGTTTCCAGGACGGCTGGAGTCAGGAAATCTGACTCGCTGTTTATCCTGTATGCACCCAACAAGCTGGGTGCTCCTGCTTCTAAGCAGACTATTGCTCGCTGGATTTGTAGTACAATTCAGCTTGCACATTCTGTGGCAGGCCTGCCACAGCCCAAATCTGTGAAAGCCCATTCCACAAGGAAGGTGGGCTCATCTTGGGCGGCTTCCGGAGGGGTCTCGGCGTTACAACTTTGCCGAGCAGCTACTTGGTCAGGGGCAAACACGTTTGCTAAATTCTACAAATTTGATACCCTGGCTGAGGAGGACCTGGAGTTCTCTCATTCGGTGCTGCAGAGTCATCCGCACTCTCCCGCCCGTTTGGGAGCTTTCGTATAATCCCCATGGTCCTTACGGAGTTCCCAGCATCCACTAGGACGTCAGAGAAAATAAGAATTTACTTACCGATAATTCTATTTCTCGTAGTCCGTAGTGGATGCTGGGCGCCCATCCCAAGTGCGGATTGTCTGCAATACTTGTACATAGTTATTGTTACAAAAATCGGGTTATTATTGTTGTGAGCCATCTTTCAGAGGCTCCTCTGTTATCATGCTGTTAACTGGGTTCAGATCACAGGTTATACGGTGTGATTGGTGTGGCTGGTATGAGTCTTACCCGGGATTCAAAATCCTTCCTTATTGTGTACGCTCGTCCGGGCACAGTATCCTAACTGAGGCTTGGAGGAGGGTCATAGGGGGAGGAGCCAGTGCACACCAGGTAGTCCTAAAGCTTTACTTTTGTGCCCAGTCTCCTGCGGAGCCGCTATTCCCCATGGTCCTTACGGAGTTCCCAGCATCCACTACGGACTACGAGAAATAGAATTATCGGTAAGTAAATTCTTATTATTGTAACATTAAATACTCATTAGTTATTCTAAATTATTCAATGTTTTAAATTTATATCCAAAACATAAAAAATAATAAAAAATGGAGCCAATTGATAAAAACCAGTCTCTGGTAAATTTGGACGTTTTAAGGACAGATGGCAGTGTTATCCAGTGGTAGGTGGACCTAGAAGATGTTAAGCCTTTTGGATAAATCAAATTTTTCCACAATAGTTACCATTCTTAGAGATGGAATACTCCCTTAGCGAAGGTCCGAACGACACGAACTCCAACGCAAGAGTTGAGGGAGTTGGAAGGTGGATGTAAGCTGGCTGGCACACCAGAATTGTAAATCCCAGGCTTTAAGGTCCACTGTCCGATTGTCTGGATATTGCAGTTGAAGTCCTTTTCTTTAAAGTCCAAATGAAGGGTTCTGACGCGTTTCACTGTCACAAGGGACAGCTTTATCAAAGGTTTGGGTCTTGCATTCTCCCCTCCCGCTGCCCGCTCTTGTCTTCGGCACCCCCCGCTCACCCCGCACACAGATCCCCGCTAGAACCTGCGCGGGGATACTCAGGGCGCCTAGTAAGTTTGAAACTGGCGCCATTACGGAGGGGGGGCAGAGCCTAATCCCGCTTTACAATCAAGCTGTGGCTTGCATTGCCTGCAGGGCGCCCCAGCTAGGTTAGTGCTGTAGCTTCTGGGGTTCAGATGGACGCCAATACGGGGAGCGGAGCTTAAGCCCGCTCTACACAGCGGGCTCCGCTTTTTCTGCTCCCCGGCCGTTGCTCGCATTGCTCACAGAGTGCCCCCCGCTAAATTAGTCCTCCGCGCCGTGGCTCGCATCGCCAGCGGGGGATGCGGGGCGCCCTCCGCTACGTTAGCGCTGGAGCTTTTAAGATTTAAATTGGGCGCCATAACGGGGGGGGGGGGGGGGGGGGGCGGAGCTTCATCCCGACTAATCCCCGCGGCTATGCACGCGCTGGCGCCCATTTACTCATGCATAGCCCTCATTACAGAGTATGATTATTTTGGTTTATGGGTCCAGCAAACCCAGAGATTGAGGAGGGTGAAAATAGAAAACATAACTCATTCCCCGGGAGACCACACATACAATGACTGATCTTTGCAATGTGTGACTTGTATTGGGATGGGATACCTCCTACAGTCAGAGCATTGGGTTTATGAAGCCTCGTTCATCTCACAGTGGTGAGTAGCTTTTTCAATTATTACAAGGCCCTCCCTTGGCAGGATATTATAGCGCTAGCGCCATTGATTTTACATAGGCGCCATAGCAGGGGGGAGGGCGGGGCTTACACCCTACTGTACATATAAGGTGGAACACAAAACTTTTACCTCCGTTTATTATAATACCAGGGACTTCCAGGTACAGACCTGGTTTCTCGTCCCACATAACTTAACAGTGATAGACGTACTGTCTGCAAATCCAAAGGTCCACCACACTATGGACTGCAATTATCCACAACCAGCGGAGCTTCCGAGAAACATGTATTGCTCCTGTTTCTTACTAATTTAGCAGTACACTATATACAGGGCGGGTATTGCCTTCCCTTTATTATTCCTTTGTTTCCCTTGGTACTAATGCTGTGTGTAATTTTAAGAATGTGTGTGTGTCATCCGTCAAATTGCTGCGGTGGCTCAGTACGCTAATAGAGGCATCTGAACACAGAGAAGGGAGACGTGCCTGTCACTGCACTTTATAGTGTGGAGATTACATAGGGCTGCACTTCTTTAACCCTCCTTTTTCTCTTTTCATTTACCTAAATGTAACTCAGAGAATTCCCTGTTATTTGGGGATTGTGCGGTGGAACCATCTGCTTAGCCTTTAACGCAGCTGCAGCACGCTCCTGTTTGAACAGCTTAGCTTATGCAGGTAAGGTCACTATTAACCAGAGTCCCCGTCCGTCATTTCTCCTCTCCAGGTTTCTAAACGGAGCTTGATAACCTCCATGTTACACTGCGGATGAGAGGCCTCTCTTGGGGGAGGCGAGAGATGTACAGGATACGAGGCGCATTGTACAGCAGTTCGTCAGATGAAGCAGGTATAGGAGCGCTTCACATTCCTCGGGGTTCGGTACCAATGAAGAGACGACAGCGACTTGTCCAGTTTCGGATGAGCTGGATGTGCTCCGCTCGGCGGACTGGAGACATCTGAATACACAATTTCAGGTATCAAACAATGTTTGTTTCTCTAACGTCCTAAGTGGATGCTGGGGACTCCGAAAGGACAATGGGGAATAGCGGCTCCGCAGGAGACTGGGCACAAAAGTAAAAGCTTTAGGACTACCTGGTGTGCACTGGCTCCTCCCCCTATGACCCTCCTCCAAGCCTCAGTTAGATTTTTGTGCCCGGCCGAGAAGGGTGCATTCTAGGACTCTCCTGAGTTTCTAAGAAAAAGTTTAGTTTTAGGTTTTTTATTTTCAGTGAATCCTGCTGGCAACAGGTTCACTGCACCGAGGGACTAAGGGGAGAAGAAGCGAACTCACCTGCGTGCAGAGTGGATTGGGCTTCTTAGGCTACTGGACATTAGCTCCAGAGGGACGATCACAGGCCCAGCCATGGATGGGTCCCAGAGCCGCGCCGCCGGCCCCCTTACAGAGCCAGAAGACTGAAGAGGTCCGGAAAATCGGCGGCAGAAGACGTCCTGTCTTCAATAAGGTAGCGCACAGCACCGCAGCTGTGCGCCATTGCTCTCAGCACACTTCACACTCCGGTCACTGAGGGTGCAGGGCGCTGGGGGGGGGGCGCCCTGAGACGCAATAAAAACACCTTAGATGGCAAAAAATACATCACATATAGCTCCTGGGCTATATGGATGCATTTAACCCCTGCCAATTTTTCCTTAAAAAAGCGGGAGAAAGGCCGCCGAGAAGGGGGCGGAGCCTATCTCCTCAGCACACTGGCGCCATTTTCCCTCACAGCTCCGTTGGAGGGAAGCTTCCTGACTCTCCCCTGCAGTCCTGCACTACAGAAACAGGGTAAAACAAGAGAGGGGGGGGCACTAAATTGGCAGATAAATCTATACAGCAGCTATATAAGGGAAAAACACTTATATAAGGTTATCCCTTTATATATATATATATATATATATATATATATATATATATATATATATATATATATATATATATATATATATATATATATATATATATATATAGCGCTCTGGTGTGTGCTGGCAAACTCTCCCTCTGTCTCCCCAAAGGGCTAGTGCAGGCCTGGCCAACCTGTGGCTCTCCAGATGTAGTGAAACTACACATCCCGGCATGCCCTGCCACAGTTTTAGCATTCCCTAATAGCAAAACTGTGGCAAGGCATGATGGGACTTGTAGTTTCACAACAGCTGGAGAGCCACAGGTTGGCCAGGCCTGGGCTAGTGGGGTCCTGTCCTCTATCAGAGCATTCCCTGTGTGTGTGCTGTATGTCGGTACGTTTGTGTCGACATGTATGAGGAGGAAAATGATGTGGAAGCAGAGCAATTGCCTGTGTTAGTGATGTCACCCCCTAGGGAGTCGACACCTGACTGGATGGTAGTAATTAAAGAATTACGTGACAATGTCAGCACTTTGCAAAAAACTGTTGACGACATGAGACAGCCGACAAATCAATTAGTGCCTGTTCAGGCGTCTCAGACACCGTCAGGGGCGCTAAAACGCCCGTTACCTCAGATGGTCGACACAGACCCTGACACGGATACTGAATCCAGTGTCGACGGTGACGAGACAAACGTAATGTCCAGTAGGGCCACACGTTACATGATCACGGCAATGAAGGAGGTTTTGAACATTTCTGATACTACAAGTACCACAAAAAAGGGTATTATGTGGGGTGTGAAAAAACTACCTGTAGTTTTTCCTGAATCAGATGAATTAAATGTGTGTGATGAAGCGTGGGTTTCCCCCGATAAAAAACTGCTAATTTCTAAAAAATTATTGGCATTATACCCTTTCCCGCCAGAGGGTAGGGCGCGTTGGGAAACACCCCCTAGGGTAGATAAGGCGCTCACACGCTTATCAAAACAAGTGGCGTTACCGTCTCCTGATACGGCCGCCCTCAAGGAACCAGCTGATAGGAAGCTGGAAAATATCCTAAAAAGTATATACACACATACTGGTATTATACTGCGACCAGCAATCGCCTCAGCCTGGATGTGCAGTGCTGGGGTGGCTTGGTCGGATTCCCTGACTGAAAATATTGATACCCTGGACAGGGACAATATATTATTGACTATAGAGCATTTAAAGGATGCATTTCTATATATGCGAGATGCACAGAGGGATATTTGCACTCTGGCATCAAGAGTAAGTGCGCTGTCCATTTCTGCCAGAAGAGGGTTATGGACGCGACAGTGGTCAGGTGATGCGGATTCCAAACGGCATATGGAAGTATTGCCGTATAAAGGGGAGGAGTTATTTGGGGTCGGTCTATCGGACCTGGTGGCCACGGCAACGGCTGGGAAATCCACCTTTTTACCCCAGGTCGCCTCTCAGCAGAAAAAGACACCGTCTTTTCAGGCTCAGTCCTTTCGTCCCCATAAGGGCAAGCGGGCAAAAGGCCACTCATATCTGCCCCGGGGCAGAGGAAGGGGAAAAAGACTGCAGCAGGCAGCCTCTTCCCAGGAACAGAAGCCCTCCCCCGCTTCTGCCAAGTCCTCAGCATCACGCTGGGGCCTTACAAGCGGACTCAGGCACGGTGGGGGCCCGTCTCAAGAATTTCAGCGCGCAGTGGGCTCACTCGCAAGTGGACCCCTGGATCCTGCAGGTAGTATCTCAGGGGTACAAATTGGAATTCGAGACGTCTCCCCCTCGCCGGTTCCTGAAGTCTGCTTTACCAACGTCTCCCTCCGACAGGGAGGCGGTATTGGAAGCCATTCACAAGCTGTATTCCCAGCAGGTGATACTCAAGGTACCCCTCCTACAACAGGGAAAGGGGTATTATTCCACGCTGTTTGTGGTACCGAAGCCGGACGGCTCGGTGAGACCTATTTTAAATCTGAAATCCTTGAACACTTACATACAAAGGTTCAAATTCAAGATGGAGTCACTCAGAGCAGTGATAGCGAACCTGGAAGAAGGGGACTATATGGTGTCTCCGGACATCAAGGATGCTTACCTCCATGTCCCAATTTGCCCTTCTCACCAAGGGTACCTCAGGTTTGTGGTACAGAACTGTCACTATCAGTTTCAGACGCTGCCGTTTGGATTGTCCACGGCACCCCGGGTCTTTACCAAGGTAATGGCCGAAATGATGATTCTTCTTCGAAGAAAAGGCGTCTTAATTATCCCTTACTTGGACGATCTCCTGATAAGGGCAAGGTCCAGAGAACAGTTAGAGGTCGGAGTAGCACTATCTCAAGTAGTACTACAACAGCACGGGTGGATTCTAAATATTCCAAAATCGCAGCTGATTCCGACGACACGTCTGCTGTTCCTAGGGATGATTCTGGACACAGTCCAGAAAAAGGTGTTTCTCCCGGAGGAGAAAGCCAGGGAGTTATCCGACCTAGTCAGGAAACTCCTAAAACCAGGCCAAGTGTCAGTGCATCAATGCACAAGGGTCCTGGGAAAAATGGTGGCTTCTTACGAAGCGATTCCATTCGGCAGATTCCACGCAAGAACTTTTCAGTGGGATCTGCTGGACAAATGGTCCGGATCGCATCTTCAAATGCATCAGCGGATAACCCTGTCTCCAAGGACAAGGGTGTCTCTCCTGTGGTGGTTGCAGAGTGCTCATCTTCTAGAGGGCCGCAGATTCGGCATTCAGGACTGGGTCCTGGTGACCACGGATGCCAGCCTGAGAGGCTGGGGAGCAGTCACACAGGGAAGAAATTTCCAGGGCTTGTGGTCAAGCATGGAAACGTCACTTCACATAAATATCCTGGAACTAAGGGCCATTTACAATGCCCTAAGTCAGGCAAGGCCTCTGCTTCAGGGTCAGCCGGTGTTGATCCAGTCGGACAACATCACGGCAGTCGCCCACGTAAACAGACTTCACCCAGAAGTCTTCCACATGATTGTGAACCGTTGGGAAAAACCAAAGGTGGACATGATGGCGTCCCGCCTCAACAAAAAACTGGACAGATATTGCGCCAGGTCAAGGGACCCTCAGGCAATAGCTGTGGACGCTCTGGTAACACCGTGGGTGTACCAGTCAGTGTATGTGTTCCCCCCTCTGCCTCTCATACCCAAGGTATTGAGAATCATAAGAAGGAGAGGAGTAAGGACTATACTCGTAGCTCCGGATTGGCCAAGAAGGACTTGGTACCCGGAACTTCAAGAGATGCTCACGGAGGACCCGTGGCCTCTACCTCTAAGAAAGGACATGCTCCAGCAGGGACCCTGTCTGTTCCAAGACTTACCGCGGCTGCGTTTGACGGCATGGCGGTTGAACGCCGGATCCTGAAGGAAAAAGGCATTCCGGATGAAGTCATCCCTACCCTGATCAAAGCCAGGAAGGATGTAACTGTGCAACATTATCACCGTATTTGGCGTAAATATGTTGCGTGGTGTGAGGCCAGGAAGGCCCCTACAGAGGAATTTCAACTGGGTCGTTTCCTGCATTTCCTGCAAACAGGACTTTCTATGAGCCTAAAATTAGGGTCCATTAAGGTTCAAATTTCGGCCCTGTCGATATTCTTCCAGAAAGAACTAGCTTCAGTTCCTGAAGTTCAGACGTTTGTCAAGGGGGTACTGCATATACAGCCTCCTTTTGTGCCTCCAGTGGCACCTTGGGATCTCAATGTAGTTTTGGGGTTCCTAAAATCACATTGGTTTGAACCACTCACCACTGTGGACTTAAAATATCTCACATGGAAAGTGGTAATGCTGTTAGCCCTGGCTTCAGCCAGGCGTGTCTCAGAATTGGCGGCTTTATCCTATGAAAGCCCTTACCTAATTTTTCATACGGACAGGGCAGAATTGAGGACTCGTCCTCAATTTCTCCCTAAGGTGGTTTCAGCGTTTCACTTAAACCAGCCTATTGTGGTACCTGCGGCTACTATGGACTTGGAGGATTCCAAGTTACTGGACGTAGTCAGGGCCCTGAAAATATATGTTTCCAGGACGGCTGGAGTCAGAAAATCTGACTCTCTGTTTATCCTGTATGCACCCAACAAGCTGGGTGCTCCTGCTTCTAAGCAGACTATTGCTCGTTGGATTTGTAGTACAATTCAGCTTGCACATTCTGTGGCAGGCTTGCCACAGCCAAAATCTGTAAAAGCCCATTCCACAAGGAAGGTGGGCTCATCTTGGGCGGCTGCCCGAGGGGTCTCGGCTTTACAGCTTTGCCGAGCAGCTACTTGGTCAGGGGCAAACACGTTTGCTAAATTCTACAAATTTGATACCCTGGCTGAGGAGGACCTGGAGTTCTCTCATTCGGTGCTGCAGAGTCATCCGCACTCTCCCGCCCGTTTGGGAGCTTTGGTATAATCCCCATGGTCCTTTCGGAGTCCCCAGCATCCACTTAGGACATTAGAGAAAATAAGAATTTACTTACCGATAATTCTATTTCTCATAGTCCGTAGTGGATGCTGGGCGCCCATCCCAAGTGCGGATTGTCTGCAATACTTGTGCATAGTTATTGTTACAAAAATCGGGTTATTATTGTTGTGAGCCATCTTTTCAGAGGCTCCTCTGTTATCATGCTGTTAACTGGGTTCAGATCACAGGTTGTACGGTGTGATTGGTGTGGCTGGTATGAGTCTTACCCGGGATTCAAAATCCTTCCTTATTGTGTACGCTCGTCCGGGCACAGTATCCTAACTGAGGCTTGGAGGAGGGTCATAGGGGGAGGAGCCAGTGCACACCAGGTAGTCCTAAAGCTTTTACTTTTGTGCCCAGTCTCCTGCGGAGCCGCTATTCCCCATGGTCCTTTCGGAGTCCCCAGCATCCACTACGGACTATGAGAAATAGAATTATCGGTAAGTAAATTCTTATTTTTCCTGTCCTTTCCACGCAGAAAGCAGGAAACTATATCGGACCTCTCCAAGGGTATACCCCTCGATGTATCGCAGGTCCACGAGACTGCCGGTTCCTAGGGCTACCTTGCGGAGGGAGCCATCGGAGAGAAATATGCGGCAGCAGAGGTTCTACCTTGTCCGGAGCAGGTAGGTTGTAAAACAATTATCCTCTGGGTTACACGCAACTGATTCCTTGGACAGATTAGAGTTACGATTCTGCTTTATGTTCTTTTGAGATCTCCAAGGAAGTCTGTATACTCGGAGCTTGAACTCCGCTTGGGCTGTTTTAACCCGACGACCTTTAGGGCTGTGATAGTAACAGGCGGATATTGAATCCTAAGGGGCAGCAGTGGCGTGGTTCATTACGGGCCCTGTCGGGAAGGATCTTCCGGCCTGGATTTCTCAGGCCATTGGGTAAATCCACTTTTCTTTCCCCTACTGCTGCTCCAGCTCCAAGTTGGACCTATACCGGTCTTTCCCTTAGATCTTTCCGTACCTTTTCCGGGTTTCGAGTACATGACAGGGACGGTATCTCCGTCACCAAGGGATCTCAAAGTAAGAGACCGAGGCAGCGGTTCAGCATCCTCGGACCAGTCTGATTGTAGGTCCTCCAACACACCCACCGCAGGTCAGACCTCCCTCCCACCTGGGAGATCCCAGGGTGGGCGCATGTCTGTGGTTTTTCTGGGAGGCCTGAGTATGTTTGGGTTAGTTTTCTCATCACGGGCGGTTACATACGCGATTTTGGAGTCCAACCGCCTCAGTGGTACCTCACCACATGTCTGCCAGCTTCTGACGACAGAGTCGTGCTGCAGGCGGCGTTCCAGATGCTTCTAACTGCAAGGGTGCTGATCCCTGTTTCCGCACATCATTGGAATCAGGGCATTTTCTCAGGCCTTTGTTTTTTGTTTTTTTCCGTGCCGAAGCCAGATGGCCCGGCCGGGCCTATTCTGAGCTAAGAATCCCTTCAGTCTGTGATTGCTAGTTTGGAGCAAAGAGGGTTTAGACGTCCTTAGTCATCAGGGATGCCTGGTTACTTGTTTCCATTGGGTTTCCTCATTGGGCCTTTCCCCGATTCTTAGTACAGGATATTCATTTCCACTTTCAGACCTTTCCGTTCGGTCCCTCTTCCGCTACCACCGTGTTCATGAAGGTCACAGGATGGCCCTACTTCAAAGGCAGGGAGTGACGTTTGTTCCCTAACTGGATAATCTACTGCTGGAAACCCACTCTGCAGATTAGGTTGCTTCTGAATATCGGGAGGATTCAGGATCTTCTGATTCGACACGGGTTCCATTTATGCTCCTCATACTGTTTTCTGTTCTTAGAGATGGTTCTCAATCCGGGTCCGTCAGAGGATTTTTCTTTCCTCGGGCCTAGTTCCCCTCTCTCTTCAGCCACGCTGAGAGAGGTCACCTGCAGCCTCCTCTGAGCAGAGGACAACAATCTTCATTCCAGGTCAAGCACCCGGGTGAGTGGACATTACCCGGAGTTTTGTCAGCTGGTCGGCTGTTGGCGGAGAACTCGGATCGACCTCATGGCGTTCCGACTGACTCTTCAACTGCCCCTTTACTACTCTTGGACGTGAGCTCTGGCGGCAGTAGCCGAGGATGCCCTCACAGCTCCTTGGAGCTTCTGTGTAGTTCCTCCTTTTTTTTGTTACTACCTCACTTTCTGCAACGCATAAAGGGAGGATGTGCGCTAGTCCTCCAGATACTCCGGTTTGGCCGCACAAGACTTGGAAATCCACCCTGCACCTGTTGTCAGTAGAGGAGCCTTGGCTCCTACCTCTGTGGGAATGTCTACTTCAACAGGGTCCTTTGTTCTGTCTTCCACAGGTTTCGTTTAACGGGGTGGCCGTTCACGAGACCTTCTCAGAAGGAGGGCGTTTCCCTGCTTCGGTTATACCTACTGGGCCCCGATGTCGGAAGTCAGTTACTTCGTCTATCTTTTGCCACTTTTGGAAACTTTTTGTGGCCTGGTGTGGATGCCGATGGTTTTTCCCTTCGGTTTTTCATTTAACCGCCTTCTTTAGTTTCTCCGGGTGGTTTGCTCGGCTGTGCTCCGACACGGTTGACCTGAGTTTCAGGTCTCTACTCTTTTGGTTTTCTTCCAAAGGTAATTAGCCTTGCGGCCGGAAGTTCAGGTTTTCTTGCAGGGAGTTCTCTACCGACATTCTCCCTTTCGAATTGAGTTACGGCTGGGCTTCATACTCAGCTGTCGTTTCTTCCAGGGGTGATGTCCGCTTTTCATATAAATCTGACACTTGTGTTTTCGGCCCTCTCGGCGGTTTCACCGGATTCGTGACCTTTGGATGTTGTCAGGGTTCTCCGACTCTCTGTACAGAGCTCTTCGGCAACTTGCTTTCGTCTTTGTTTTGTACAATGTTCTCGTCCTGATTGTCCGTGGTCCCAACGGTCGTGGACCGTTGGATACGTCTGGCCATCAGACAGTCTTATTTGGCGGTTGCTCGAGGGCCTCCGTTTTCCATTTCGGCGCACTCCACGCGCTCTAGGGGACCTTCAGGGGCGGCCGCCCACGGGGTTTCCGTGAATGCTTTATGTTGCGATGCCGCTTAGTCGGGACATCATATGTTTGTCACGTTTTACGGATTTGCCTTTTTTGCGGCCTCTGTGTCACAGTTGGGCCGAACGGTTGTTGCAGGAATCTCCGCGCTCCCTCCCGTCTTGGGAGCTCTGGGACGTCCCCATTGTATCTGCACTCTAGTGGCCCCTAGTGAATGAAGGAGAAATCAGGATTTTGGTACTTGCCGATAAATCCCTTTCTCTGATTCCACAGGGGCCACTGGACGCCCACCCAGAGCTGTTTCCTCCTACTTCACTTATCGGGTTGCATGTCACTGTGTGACTGCGCGTATTGTTCATGTTACCCTATCACTATGTTTCCTTGGTGTTAACCTGTTTAGTTGGCTTAGCGAACCTCCTCTACTTTGACGTTGGTCTTTTCCAGCTCTCCTCGGGCACAGTTTTAACTAAGACTGGCTTGGAGGGGGGACATAGTAGGGGAGGAGCTAGTCACATGGTTATAAATTTAAAGTGCCAGCTCCCAGTTACTGCCTACTATATCCCCATTGTATCTGCACTCCAGTGGCCCCTGTGGAATCGGAGAAAGGGATTTATCGGTAAGTACCAAAATCTTGATTTTTTTCTATAGCATAATATCATTAGGTATGTGACTGACCTGCCCAGGATCTTTGAAGTGGCATTACACAGGGGAGGTGTATTTTGTAGTATATATGTGTGTGTGTATGTACACGGTATATACTGTGCATATGCCAATACCTGCCATGGAGCTGTTGCATACACGCTGATCCGCAGTGATCGCGCTTTGTGCAGGAAGGCAGCCGCCGTCACATAGCACAGCGCGGTGCCTGCTGCTGGTCAAGCGGTCTCTTTGAGGCTGGAGCGGCGCACTATGCACACAGGACTCTGTCTTGCAGCACGTCCTGCAGGATCCGCTCATTTTTAAAGAGTTCTCCGCTCCCTTTACCGCGTTAAAACGCGCCATAGCGCATATTTTGCGAACACTGGTAACATCTCCGTGTGCTGTCCTGGGAGAGACCCGCTATGTGTAACGTGCTGTATGTAACATGTCTGTGCAGGTCGGGAGGGACCCCCTATGTGTAACATGGCCTGTGTGCTGTCCCGGTAGAGACCCCCTATGTGTAACATGGCCTGTGTGCTGTATGTATCATGCCTGTGTGCTGTCTCGGGAGAGACCCCCTATGTGTAACATGGCCTGTGTGCTGTCCCGGGAGAGACCCCCTATGTGTAACATGGCCTGTGTGCTGTCCCGGGAGAGACCCCCTATGTGTAACATGGCCTGTGTGCTGTATGGTGTAACATGGCCTGTGTGCTGTCCCGGGAGAGACCCCCTATGTGTAACATGGCCTGTGTGCTGTATGGTGTAACATGGCCTGTGTGCTGTCCTGGGAGAGACCCCCTATGTGTAACATGGCCTGTGTGCTGTATGGTGTAACATGGCCTGTGTGCTGTCCCGGGAGAGACCCCCTATGTGTAACATGGCCTGTGTGCTGTATGGTGTAACATGGCCTGTGTGCTGTACCAGGAGAGACCCCCTATGTGTAACATGGCCTGTGTGCTGTCCCGGGAGAGACCCCCTATGTGTAACATGGCCTGTGTGCTGTATGGTGTAACATGGCCTGTGTGCTGTACCAGGAGAGACCCCCCTATGTGTAACATGGCCTGTGTGCTGTCCCGGGAGAGACCCCCTATGTGTAACATGGCCTGTGTGCTGTCCCGGGAGAGACCCCCTATGTGTAACATGGCCTGTGTGCTGTATGGTGTAACATGGCCTGTGTGCTGTCCCGGGAGAGACCCCCTATGTTTAACATGGCCTGTGTGCTGTATGGTGTAACATGGCCTGTGTGCTGTCCCGGGAGAGACCCCCTATGTGTAACATGGCCTGTGTGCTGTATGGTGTAACATGGCCTGTGTGCTGTCCCGGGAGAGACCCCCTATGTGTAACATGGCCTGTGTGCTGTCCCGGGAGAGACCTCCTATGTGTAACATGGCCTGTGTGCTGTATGGTGTAACATGGCCTGTGTGCTGTATGGTGTAACATGGCCTGTGTGCTGTATGGTGTAACATGGCCTGTGTGCTGTATGGTGTAACATGGCCTGTGTGCTGTCTCGGGAGAGACCCCCTATGTGTAACATGGCCTGTGTGCTGTATGGTGTAACATGGCCTGTGTGCTGTCCCGGGAGAGACCCCCTATGTGTAACATGGCCTGTGTGCTGTATGGTGTAACATGGCCTGTGTGCTGTCCCAGGAGAGACTTCCTATGTGTACAGTATATTAGTCTTATGGCAATTTGCTGAAGTGTGTTTTGTATTTTAGATGTTGACCGTTGAAGAGAAGGACAGATATGCTGAGAGAGCCAAATCATGGAAGAACCGTGAGCCTGACCCACCCAGCCCCATAGCTGATTATAGGCATGTAGAGGTAAGAGCTTGGGGGCTGCCGGAATCCTGCTAACAGGGATACACACGTGCGTGTTGCAGTTTGTAGCGAATAGTAGGCTTTCTGTTTATGCTGGCCGAGGCATCACTCACACGTTACCTATGAATCTGTAAATCATTCTCATGACTTCTTGGATGGGAAAACAAATGAAGTAGTAAATAAATAGCCACAAACAGCTACAATCCCTCCTCGTGTGTATTATATTATAATTTGTTCTCTTTGCTTCAATAAAAAAAAAAAAAAAACTGCTGTATACAATTTAACAAGACATAGGAGTGAGTCAAGCATATTATTTATTACACGTTACTTATATAAAACATTACACAGTGATGAGCAGTATACAACAAAACCTATCCCTGCATACTTCTGTGAGCATCGACTACAATATATGTGTTCGTATAGCTCGTTCGCATAAGATACGTGTAAAGTCCAAACACGTACATAATGCTTGAACATGTAGATGAGATACAATTAAGAACTTCGGTAAAAGAAAATGGTTCCTGGCTCTGACCCGTCAGGTAGTGTAATGGGAGGATCACCCATAAGAGATTTGTACAATTGGGTCAGATGCATGCTGTTATAAATCTGGTGTGGCCGGATGCGCCTCGCTGCCCGCACAAAGCGATCACAGATTGGTTTTGGGCCTCATTAGACCTGGGCCAATAGTGGATTCCCTCTTCCAGTCATAACCGCCTTTACTGACTCCACCCACTGCACAGTGGGCAGGTATTTCTTCTTCGGGTTCCATAGAGCTCCACAGCAAGACAACAGAGTGTAGGTGGTGGTCAAGCACCAAACAGTTAAGCTTTAAGGTATCTCAAGATGCTCTGGTCCTTCCACCCTATACCCGGCCCCCATGCTCAGGCATCTCCGCTTCGTTTTGGTGCCGGCAGGAGCTAGATCGCTGTTTAAACAGTGGGACTGCGTCTTAGCAGCCCCAAACTTGTAACTTATGGTATTTTTTTTTTTTTTTTTACTTTTAACAACATTGAGCAGTAGCACTAGTCAGTCCCACGGACTCGAGTATTGCTGCTCCATCACCCCCCTGCCGGTGCCGAAACTCTGGCCACAGGGGAGCGGAGGCTAGTGCTGCTCACCCTATGGACCCTGGGGCAGGTAAGGAGGGAACCCCATCTTCTAAGCAGTCCATCCTGCGGCCAGAGGACGCTGGTGTGGACACTGGTGCACAAGGGACTCCACTAGACAACCAGGGTTTTTTACTGGCACAGGCAATCATTGATGGGGCCAGAGTACCTAGGTGGTAACGTTAGCATAGGGAAGGCCAGCACTCTGCCTGTGGCCCCTCCCCCAGCTCAGGGTGCCATTTCCTGCGGTCTTCCTGCCAATTAGCTGCTCTTCTTCCACCCTCAGAGACCTCAGGCAGTCATTTTCACATTGCAGCTACAGGTCTCCCTCTATACCTCTCCAAAGTGCCAGGTTATACAGCGCTAACATCCTACCAGCTACTGCTGCTGTGTAGTTGATTTAGTGCCCATTGCAGTGTATTTTAAATTGTGTTCTGCAATGTCTGTGACTTGTGCTAGCACTACGGTCTGCTCTATACCAATCCCTTCTGTTTCTTTCCTTTGGTCCTTTCACCAGGGGCCAGGTGTTTAAAGTTTCCTACAATCTTCACTACTCTGAGTTACTAAAGTTAGTCACAGCACTGTTGTCTGTTGCACACTCCCTATTGCCATATTGTGTGCTGAAACTCCCTTGCAGCTATGTCTGGCAAGGGGCATAAGGAGGCTGAGTCACCTTTACTAATTTCATGTAACGCCTGTGGGTTATCTCCACAGGACACTGTGCAGGGGGGGGATTGTGTACTGCTTGTCATGCATCTCAGTCCAGCACCACCAGCTCCTGTGCAAGAACTCCCTTGGACTTCTTTCTCACAATTATTGGGTCGGATAGCTGACCGTCTACACACCCCGGTGGTTGCACTCCCATTGGGAATAATCCTAGTAAAAAGTTCCAATCCCCAAGAGGCTAACTTGTCTTTACCCAGTTCCAGCAACCGACTGTACCAAATGGGGAAACTCCCCCACCAGTGGATTCCCACGTGGCATGCTCAGTTTAAATTCTCGACCCTCCCTATCCCGTCAGCCTCTTGCCTAAAAGAGACTACAGATGGGAGGATTGAAGCTAGTCTCAAATCTGTTCCCTCACAGGTGCTGTAAACTAGTGATGAGCGGATTCGGTTTTACTCGGTTCTCAAAACCGAATCTTATTGGCTCACTGATGTCACGTGTTTTGGATAGCCAATAAGATTCGGTTTTGAGAACCGAGTAAAACCGAATCCGCTCATCACTAGGCCTGTAACTAGTCCTACTGTGGCTGCTGAACACTGGGCCGACGCTTTGGAGGGAGGCCTCTCCTCGGATGCTTCAAAGGAGACACTGTCTCACATCGCTCATATTAGGGAGGCCGCTTTTTACCTGAGGGAAGCGGTTTTGGATGCCGGTCTCCTGGTTTCCAAGGCAACTGCTACCTCCATGGTCGCCTGCTGCATCCTCTGGCTCCGTTCGTGGAAAGCAGACACTGACTCCCAGTGTTCGCAAAAATGTGACACAGCACGCATTTTCTGCGATACTGAGAACCAGGGACTCACTTTTTCATAGCTAGTGGGTCCTCGGGGACGCATTCCACTGGGATTGATTACCAGCAGTAGCCGCTATGCCTTAACAACCCCGGCAGGAGGCGTTCCTGCTCCTGTGCCTCTCTGTGAAAGTCTCACTCCTGTCAGCGTCCGTGTGCAGAGTTGGGAGTACCGTGGCGGGCAGAGTCGCCCTTTGCTGCCCGCTCGGTGGGTATACAGGTCTCTGCTCAGACATGGCGCTGCCGCTGGCTACGGGTGACAGCTCATGTTGCATGGGCCGCGGAGAAAGAAGAGGATCATAAGGAGAGAGCGGCGCTGTGAGGGGTGTGGACACCCGCTTAGGTTAGAGGAGAGGAGATTTCGCACATAGATGTAAAGGTTTCTTCACAGTAAGAACAATACGTGTTTGGAATTCCCTGCCTGAGAGAGTAGTAATGGCGGACTCGGTCAACACTTAAGAATGGGTTAGATAAGTACCTAATGCAGGGGTGGGGAACCTTCGGCCCTCCAGCTGTTGTTGAACTACACATACCAGAATGCCCTGCTACAGTTTTACTACACTGCTCAAAAAAATAAAGGGAACACTTAAACAACACATCCTAGATCTGAATGAATGAAATATACTTATTAAATACTTTGTTCTTTACATAGTTGAATGTGCTGACAACAAAATCACGCAAAAATTATCAATGGAAATCAAATTTTATTAACCCATGGAGGTCTGGATTTGGAGTCACACTCAAAATTAAAGTGGAAAAACACACTACAGGCTGATTCAACTTTTGATGTAATGTCCTTAAAACAAGTCAAAATGAGGCTCAGTAGTGTGTGTGGCCTCCACGTGCCTGTATGACCTCCCTACAACGCCTGGGCATGCTCCTGATGAGGTGGCGGATGGTCTCCTGAGGGATTTCCTCCCAGACCTGGACTAAAGCATCCGCCAACTCCTGGACAGTCTGGTGCAAAGTGGCGTTGGTGGATGGAGCGAGACATGATGTCCCAGATGTGCTCAATTGGATTCAGGTCTGGGGAACGGGTGGGCCAGTCCATAGCATCAATGCCTTCGTCTTGCAGGAACTGCTGACACGCTCCAGCCACATGAGGTTTAGCATTGTCTTGCAGTAGGAGGAACCCAGGGCCAACCGCACCAGCATATGGTCTCACAAGGGGTCTGAGGATCTCATCTCGGTACCTAATGGCAGTCAGGCTACCTCTAGCGAGCACAAGGACGGCTGTGCGGCCCCCCAAAGAAATGCCACCCCACACCATTAATGACCCACTGCCAAACCGGTCATGCTGGAGGATGTTGCAGGCAGCAGAACGTTCTCCTTGGTGTCTCCAGACTCTGTCACATGTGCTCAGTTAGAACCTGCTTTCATCTGTGAAGAGCACAGGGCGCCAGTGGCGAATTTGCCAATCTTGGTGTTCTCTGGCAAATGCCAAACGTCCTGCACAGTGTTGGGCTGTAAGCACAAGCCCCACCTGTGAACGTCGGGCCCTCATACCACCCTCATGGAGTCTGTTTCGAATCGTTTGAGTAGACACGTGCACATTTGTGGCTTGCTGGAGGTCATTTTGCAGGGCTCTGGCAGTGCTCCTCCTGTTCCTCCTTGCACAAAGGCGGAGGTAGCGGTCCTGCTGCTGGGTTGTTGCCCTCCTACGGCCTCCTCCACGTCTCCTGATGTACTGGCCTGTCTCCTGGTAGCGCCTCCATGCTCTGGACACTACGCTGACAGACACAGCAAACCTTCTTGCCACAGCTCGCCTTGATGTGCCATCCTGGATGAGCTGCACTACCTGAGCCACTTGTGTGGGTTGTAGACTCCGTCTCATGCTACCACTAGAGTGAAAGCACCGCCAGCTTTCAAAAGTGACCAAAACATCAGCCAGAAAGCATAGGAGCTGAGAAATGGTCTGTGGTCACCACCTGCAGAACAACTCCTTTATTGGGGGTGTCTTGCGAATTGCCTTTCTCTGACGTCCTAGTGGATGCTGGGGACTCCGTAAGGACCATGGGGAATAGACGGCTCCGCAGGAGACTGGGCACACTAAAAGAAAGATTTGGTACTACCTGGTGTGCACTGGCTCCTCCCTCTATGCCCCTCCTCCAGACCTCAGTTAGATTTCTGTGCCCGGCCGAGCTGGATACACACTAGGGGCTCTCCTGAGCTCCTAGAAAGAAAGTATATATTAGGTTTTTTATTTTACAGTGAGACCTGCTGGCAACAGGCTCACTGCAACGAGGGACTAAGGGGAGAAGAAGCGAACCTACCTGCTTGCAGCTAGCTTGGGCTTCTTAGGCTACTGGACACCATTAGCTCCAGAGGGATCGACCGCAGGACCCGTCCTTGGTGTTCGTTCCCGGAGCCGCGCCGCCGTCCCCCTTACAGAGCCAGAAGCAAGAAGATGGTCCGGAAAATCGGCGGCAGAAGACTTCAGTCTTCACCAAGGTAGCGCACAGCACTGCAGCTGTGCGCCATTGCTCCTCATACACACTTCACACTCCGGTCACTGAGGGTGCAGGGCGCTGGGGGGGGGCGCCCTGAGCAGCAATAATATCACCTTGGCTGGCAAAATAACCACAATATATAGCCCCAGGGGCTATATATGTGGTAATTACCCCTGCCAGAATCCAGAAAAAAGCGGGAGAAAAGTCAGCCGAAAAAGGGGCGGAGCCATCTCCTTCAGCACACTGGCGCCATTATTCCCTCACAGTTCCGCTGGAAGGAAGCTCCCTGACTCTCCCCTGCAGTCTACACTACAGAAAAGGGTAAAAAAGAGAGGGGGGGCACAGATTTGAGGCGCAGTAAATATTATAGCAGCTATAGGGGACATAATTCAGTTAGTCCCTGCATTATATAGCGCTCTGGTGTGTGCTGGCATACTCTATCTGTCTCCCCAAAGGGCTTTTGTGGGGTCCTGTCTCCTTAAAGAGCATTCCCTGTGTGTGTGTGCGGTGTGTCGGTACGGCTGTGTCGACATTTGATGAGGAGACTTATGTGGAGGCGGAGCAGATGCCTATAAATGTGATATCACCCCCTGCGGGGCAGACACCTGAGTGGATGGACTTATGGAAGGAATTACGTGCAAGTGTCGACTCCTTACATAAAAAATTTGACGACAGGTCAAATACGGGACAGCCGGCTTCTCAGCCCGTGCCTGCCCAGGCAATTCAATGGCCATCAGGGGCTCTAAAACGCCCACTACCTCAGATGGCAGACACAGATGTCGACACGGATACTGATACCAGTGTCGACGACGATGAGTCAAATTTAATGTCCACTAGGGCCATTCGTGGCATGATTGAGGCAATGAAAGAGGTTTTACACCTTTCTGATATAAACCCAGGTACCTCAAAAAAGGGTATTATGTTTGGGGAGAAAAAACTACCAATAGTTTTTCCCCCATCTGAAGAATTAAATGAAGTGTGTGAAGAAGCGTGGGCTTTCCCTGATAAGAAATTGGTGATTTCAAAAAAATTACTAATGGCGTTCCCTTTCTCGCCAGAGGATAGGTCACGTTGGGAAACTCCCCCTAGAGTGGATAAAGCGCTCACACGTTTGTCTAAAAAGGTGGCACTACCGTCTCCGGATACGGCCGCCCTAAAGGAACCTGCTGATAGAAAGCAGGAGGTTATCCTAAAGTCTATATATACACACACTGGTGTTATACTGAGACCAGCTATTGCTTCAGCGTGGATGTGCAGTGCTGCTGCTGCTTGGCCAGATTCCCTGTCAGAAAATATTGACACCCTGGACAGGGACACTATATTGCTTACCATAGAGCATATAAAAGACTCAGTCTTGTACATGAGAGATGCACAGAGGGAGATCTGCCGGCTGGCATCTAGAATAAGTGCATTGTCCATTTCTGCTAGGAGAGGCTTATGGACTCGGCAGTGGACAGGGGATGCAGATTCTAAAAGGCACATGGAAGTTTTGCCTTATAAGGGTGAGGAGTTATTCGGGGACGGTCTCTCAGACCTTGTTTCCACAGCAACAGCTGGGAAGTCAGCATTTTTACCCCATGTCCCCTCACAGCCTAAGAAAGGGCCGTACTATCAGGTGCAGTCCTTTCGAACCCAGAAAAACAGGCGGGGAAAAGGCGGGTCCTTTCTGTCTAGAGGCAGAGGAAGGGGGAAGAAACTGCACCACGCAGCAGGTTCCCAGGAACAAAAGTCCTCCCCCGCTTCTTCCAAATCCGCCGCATGACGGTGGGGCTCCACAGGCGGAGCCAGGTACGGTGGGGGGCCGCCTCAAAAATGTCAGCGGTCAGTGGGTTCGCTCACGGGTGGATCCCTGGATCCTTCAAGTAGTATCTCAGGGGTACAAGCTGGAATTCGAGGCGACTCCCCCCCGCCGTTTCCTCAAATCGGCCTTACCGACAATTCCCTCGAGCAGGGAGGCTGTACTAGAGGCAATTCACAAGCTGTATTCCCAGCAGGTGATAGTAAAAGTACCCCTACTTCAACAAGGACGGGGTTACTATTCCACACTGTTTGTGGTACCGAAACCGGACGGTTCGGTGAGACCCATTTTAAATTTGAAATCCTTGAACACATACATAAAAAAATCAAAGTTCAAGATGGAATCGCTCAGGGCGGTTATTGCAAGCCTGGACGAGGGGGATTACATGGTATCCCTGGACATCAAGGATGCTTACCTGCATGTCCCAATTTACCTTCCTCACCAGGAGTACCTCAGATTTGTGGTACAGGATTGTCATTACCAATTCCAGACACTACCGTTTGGACTGTCCACGGCACCGAGGGTGTTTACCAAGGTAATGGCAGAAATGATGATACTCCTTCGAAAAAAGGGAGTTTTAATTATCCCGTACTTGGACGATCTCCTAATAAAGGCGAGGTCCAGGGAGCAGTTACTGGTGGGAGTAGCACTATCTCGGGAAGTGCTACAACAGCATGGCTGGATTCTAAACATCCCAAAGTCACAACTGGCTCCTTCCACACGCTTACTGTTCCTGGGGATGATTCTGGACACAGAACAGAAAAAAGTGTTTCTCCCGCAGGAGAAAGCCAAGGAGCTGTCATCTCTAGTCAGAGACCTCCTAAAACCAAAACGGGTATCGGTGCATCACTGCACACGAGTCCTGGGAAAAATGGTGGCTTCATACGAAGCAATTCCATTCGGCAGGTTCCGTGCAAGGACCTTCCAGTGGGACCTCTTGGACAAGTGGTCGGGATCGCATCTTCAGATGCATCGTCTGATAACCCTGTCTCCAGGGACCAGGGTGTCTCTACTGTGGTGGCTGCAGAGTGCTCATCTTCTAGAGGGCCGCAGATTCGGCATACAGGACTGGGTCCTGGTGACCACGGATGCCAGCCTTCGAGGCTGGGGAGCAGTCACACAGGGAAGAAACTTCCAAGGACTATGGTCAAGTCAGGAGACTTCCCTGCACATAAATATTCTGGAACTAAGGGCCATTTACAATGCCCTAAGTCGGGCAAAACCCCTGCTTCAAAACCAGCCGGTACTGATCCAGTCAGACAACATCA